>NC_080788.1:63339417-63977229 GCF_028018385.1 Neofelis nebulosa | reverse complement strand
AATTCTGGTAATTCTGAACCAGGATTACTATCCAAGTTCAAAAAGCTGATCAGATTCACTTAACCACAAGCCAATCGTACTTAAATCAGGACTGTCCAAAAGGAATAGTCTGTCAGCCATTCCTGATCCAAACTCTGGTGCCTGAGATCAATTTAAATATGGTACACATAAAAGAAGTCATGAGACATTTGTTTCTGTAATAAATAAGCAGTGGCCAATGATTACTCCTTAGTAGCTTTTTTGAGATAAACTATCAAGTCTGTCCTCTCCCTTTGTCTTCTTAAAGCCAGTGAAGATCAGTTTTCTTCCAGGGATGTACTTCTTGGGATTCTCCAACTACTCCGTCAGTGTCTCCTATCCCCAGGTGATGTCTTTATTCTTGTTGGCATCTGTGTAAGAAACTCCAGGGGACTGACTTGTCTCTCACCCAAACAGACCATGGGGATTTGTCTCATTCTTGTGCGTCCCTCCCCTTTCCATGGTATGGCACTGGGCACGCTACTGAACAAAGTTCTTCTTGCCCTTCGCAACATCATCCATCATAAAGTCACTCTTTCGTCGCACCCAAAAAGAAGTGCCCGCTTGCAAGCTGCACATCCTGCTCTCTCCTAAATGAAATTGCTTTGACATTTCAAGAGCGTCATATCAGGAATTTGAACAAAGATTCAGCGACTGTTGTTAAAAGGGGAAAAGGGAAATCTATGGGGGGGGCTGCTGTGTAAGCAAGAACCCCGGGTGTGGGGAAAATGCTACTGTTCTTGACAAATTAAATAAATCAACATAAAATGGGTCAGCACAGAGAGATCAGGTTGGAAGTTTCCTTCAGATCAGACGAACATAAAGAGAAAAACCAGAGGCCCAGAGGCCAGTCCTGGCAGTGGCACATTGACCCACAAATCTAGTCTACCTGGAAATGACGTGGCAGTTGTGGAAGAAGCATCAGACTTGAACTGGGAGGAATTATTTAACTCTCTGCTCTTATGAATAACTTTACACTCACCAATGCAGTTTTCTAGTAACCTGACTGCCTGAGTGGTTTGCCACAAACCTTCTGCCCACTGCACCTACATTTCTTACCATAAATTAATTAATCAGCATTC
Source organism: Neofelis nebulosa (assembly GCF_028018385.1). Taxonomy (NCBI): domain Eukaryota; kingdom Metazoa; phylum Chordata; class Mammalia; order Carnivora; family Felidae; genus Neofelis; species Neofelis nebulosa. Next base: position 63,976,129 of record NC_080788.1, on the reverse strand, counting down.
TGGTCTAATAGGGGAACCCCTTTTCCCTTGCTTAGTTTGCCTTGAGGACACCAAGTCAGGCTGTAGGGTCTGGAAGATCAAGGTTGAAATAATCAAGGCAAGTGACAAGTGATAGGCTTCCTGGAGGCTCAGCTGGAGGGGTCAGGGGACAGACAACCAACTGGCCTCTCCAGCTGTGCCAGGAGCATTTTCCATGCAAATTTCTAAATGCACCAGCTATAACATCAGTCTCATTACTTTCAAAAGCCAATTTTACTAATATGCAATTTAAAATCTGGGAAGCATTGTCTGACGCTATTACCTAAATAAATGTTTTTCAAATTGCAGGAACCGGATTCATTTCTGGGTAGTGAAATAAACGTATTGAGTTGCAGCTAGCATTTCTAAAAGAGGTAGAATAAGATAGGATGGAATTAAAACTAGTAAAGTTAAGTACTGGTCCATAAAATTTTTCTTTCATTTATATAGACTGTTTCAATTACATACATATGTGTCATGATCAAAAAAAAAAAAATATTTAAAGACACTGAACACAACTGTTTTCATTTTTATAACTCATTTAATCCCATATTCTGGTTTCTAAATTTCTAAGTACATACCTCAATGTTTCGTTTAATAAAATCCTGGCTGTGTTTACCCCTGAGCTTAATCTTTTCTGTATTTGAGAAAGGTTTCTTTTCTGCTCTGATCAATGACTCATTTCCTTCCACATCATAGGTAAAATCTAATATTAAAAAAAGTTCAAAATTTTTCATAATTATAATTGTCCATTATGCTACAATTTTACCTTATGCATACATTTAAAATATATAACACACATAGAAAAACTTCCAAACTCCAAATCCAGAAACCTAATATATATATGGAGATTTATTCTTATGGGTAAAAAAGATATAATACATACACACACTCACACACATGAATATTACTCAGCCATAAAAAATAGTAAGATCTCGCCATTTACGACAACACAAATGAACCTAGAGGAATTATGCTAAGTGAAATAAGTCAGACCAAGAAAGACAAATACCATATGATTTCGCTCATATGTGGAATCTAAAAAGCAAAACAAATGGATAAACAAACAAACAAAAAGCCAAATCAGACCTATAGTATGGAGAGCAAAGTGATGGTCTCCGGCGGGGGGGGGGGGGGGGGGGGGGAGGGGGGGTAGGAGATGGGCAAAACGGGTGAAGGGGAGTGGCAGATACAGGTTTCCAATTATGGAATGGATGGGTCACAGGGATGAAAGGCACAGCATAGGGAATCGAGTCAATGACATCATAATAGCGTGGCATGGTGGCCGAGGGAGCTCACTTGTGGTTAGTGTGGATTAACATATAAACCTGTCAAATCACTATGTGGTACATCTCAAACTAGCATAACATGTGTGCCACCTATATTCAGAGGAAATTAATTAATTAATACAATATATTTTATTTTAGTCTTTATATGAAACAAAACTTCCCCAAAAGACTAGAGTCATCTATCCTGTGATTCTATTAATATGCCAGCACCCTCTCTGAACAGTAAGTGCTTGTTCACACCTGTCTTTTAAGCAAGGTCTGGGCACAAGTGTCCTGGATGTTCCACATCCCATCCGCACAAAGCCTTACAGCTCATCTCACTTTGTCCGTTTTTCTCAACCTTTGAAAAGAGGCCTGAGTCACCTTCCGACCCTGGGTGCTCAAAACAAGGGTGAGGAAAATACTTGTGGACTCTTATTCCCTTTACTAAATATCTTTCTTCACTGTCGTCATGTTCAAAGCATTTAAAGCAAGATCATGTGAAAGCTTCTTTAAAGCTCTAAAAACAGTCATAGGGAAGACTTTTCTTAAGTGACAAATGGAATCTACCCTACAAATCAGGACAAATGGCCACATTAAAGTCCAAGAGGGAAAAACACCAACCAGTAGCTCAACACAGAAAAGGTTTACTTAAAAGTTATCTCTGCCTTATAAGAGAGGGTACATCAATAAAAAGGACTAAGGGAGCTAGTAAGTTGGCATATTTATAGCTAATTATCAAAGATTCAACACAAATTTAATAATTAAAGAATATATTTTGATAACAATACCTAGAAAGAACTGGGAAGAGAGTAAGGTCTCTGGATTTAAATTCTTTTCAAACAAAAATAAATTTGAGTAAGAAAAAAGTTTCACTCAAATTTAAGTTACAAGTGTCTAGGCAAATAAATCTGGGCTTTATAATTGGGATTTCATTTCTTTAATCAATAATGTTTCTTAACCAACTACCAATAGTTAAAGTACGAGTTACTTTTTTGGTGCATGGCCTCCCTAGATACAAAACAGAACTTTTCCCCATATTACAACTTGTATATAGTCTTTTGAGCTGAAATATAAAGTCTATTCTTTCCGTCAAAATTTCATATACTCTTAAAAATACAACATTAAGATAACATATTAAATGCATCCACATCTACATTTATAATGATTTCTTTAAAACACACTTTCAATAAACTATAGTAAAAACATTGGACTGTCTGGTCAGAACTGTCTCACTAGAAATGTCTTCTTCTCCCCATCCTGATGGTGATCAACAGGAACAGAAGTTTCCATGTTTCTACAGTAACCCAAACCCTTGCTCGGTTTGATGAGTTGGTTGGACCAGTGATAAGCATTTAACCCAAGCTGGATCAGTTGGTATCTTCTCTGCAATTCTGGCATTGAGTTTCCCTCTCAATGACTAACCACAGAATATGCTTTTGGGAATCAAAAAAGCTGTCTACCTCCAGGATTGTTTCCATAAATTTTCTTTTTTGCTTAAGTTAGTTTTCCATTACTTGCAGCCAGCTTTTCTTTAACTCTTTATCATATAAAATTTTAAATATCCAAAAGTAGAATGAATGCTATGATAAACTCTCAACAACTAACTTCAACAATGATTAATGCATGACCAATCTTGTTTCATCTTGATTCATTCAGTCACTTTCACCTGCCTCTGGATTAAATCAGATCAAATCATTTCCTTTGTGAATATTTCTATATATAGCTATATTTCTTGTGACAATATGCAAAATCACACAAATTAAAACATACCTTGATTGACATTCTGTTTATGGTTTTCATATTCTTCTGGAGGGACCTGAGTGTGAAACACTGAGAAAAAGGTGCCTTCATGCTCATAGCAAGAAGAATCTGTTGATTTAAAAACTCACTTGTTCAATACACAAAATAAGTGGGAAAGTGTCTAAATGAACAATTGTTTAAAAGTAAGATCTAATATTCTCTGCAATATTCCTCAAACCCCTCCACATATACATTTCTTAAAATGTCACTTCCAAGTAGAAATTATAATTATATTTGTACACTTTAGCCATTGAAATGAACAGGAGACAATCCAGATAGTCAAAAAGCATTTCCCTAGAACTTCTGTGCAAAGAAGATGTACAAGTGTGTGCTAAAATATCGCTTTAACTCCCTGGAATTAATGTATCCAAATCCCAACATTCATAATATAGAGAATATGCACAGAGTAACTTTGTATTTTTCTTTTTGTTTTAGGTCCCCAAAGTAAAGATTTCAGATATAGGGTTAGTCATCAAGATAAAAGCATTGTGTTGGGAATGCAAGCTGGTACAGCCACTCTGGAAAACAGTATGAAGTTCCCTCAAAAAACTAAAAGAACTACGCTTCAACCCAGCAACTGCACTGCTAGGCATTTATCCAAGGGATACAGGTGTGCTGTTTCAAAGGGACACATGCACCCCAATGTTTATAGCAGCACTATCAACAATAGCCAAAGTATGGAAAGAGCCCAAATGTCCATCCATCGATGGATGAATGGATAAAGAAGATGTGGTATATATATACAATGGAGTATTACTCGGCAATCAAAAAGAATGAAATCTTGCCATTTGCAACTACGTGGATGGAACCTGAAGGTATTATGCTAAGTGAAATTAGTCAGTCAGAGAAAGACAAATATCATATGACTTCACTCATATGAGGACTTTAAGAGACAAAACAGATTAACGTAAGGGAAGGGAAACAAAAATCATATAAAAACAGGGAGGGGGACAAAACAGAGGAGACTCATAAATATGGAGAACAAACAGAGGGTTACTGGAGAGGGTGTGGGAGGGGAGATGGGCTAAATGGGTAAGGGGCACTAAGGAATCTACTCCTGAAATCACTGTTGCACTATATACTAACTAATTTGGATGTAAATTTTAAAAATAAAAAATTAAAATAAAAAAAGAAAAGAAAAGATAAAAGCATGTGTTTGAAAGAGAAAACCAGAAGACTCTTAGCAATTAGGTTTCTTCCTTTTAGGATTTACACTCTTGGGCTTACACCCATAAAGAAATTAGGAAATTGTGTTTTTCAACTCTTGTTTCAATGTAATTTATTTTATTTTCTCCTATTTAGCTAATTGAGACATTAAGATATTTGTAAGAAACTGCTAACATAAATAAGTATCCTATTTTTTTAAGTCTCTTTCTATGTCTTAACGTGAGAAACTGCCAGGTTGTGGCAAAGAAATATTTTTGCTTCCGAAACATGATAAATCTTAAAGATATTACAGGATCCACCATCTATCTTTAAAGCAAACTTGATTCAAGCACCTCTTTGAGATGATACAGGCAAAGGAAGTACACAGAAGATACATTCACCCCAACATACAAATATCACCAAATTCAAAACATACAACTTCTGATAGTAAAAAGAAATGTATCAATTCCAGTTCCCTAATTTGGAATTCATAATAATGTAGCATTGTTGGAATTGTCATTCCAACTTTAATCCCACACAATCTTTGAAGAGGAGTTAATCTAGCAAATCAGTGGTATAAGCCTTGAGTGGAAGAGGGATAAGCTAATTTTGTGGAAAAGACAAAAAGGTTTAACGTTCTTGTCAAGTGGTAGTATATTTATTTTTGATCCCATAACTCCTTCTTAATAGGAGTTTCACTCACTTTTACACTGAAGCATCTATAAAGATGCAAAAATATGAAATCTTGCAATACTAAAAACTATTACAGCAAAGTGATATTTGGAGATTTTTAAACTAAGGCCTTTTCCGAGGCTAAAATTATTCTTGTGACTCTGTGGCTCTTTACCCATATTCTCAGCGGTATTCTGTATATTCAGTACCTCAGAGAGAAAGTAAGTACAGCCTAGAACAAAGGCCTGATAGCTCAGCTTTGAGTTTAAAAGACAACAGTTTTGGAAGTCTGGTATTCAATTGCAGAAGCTTAACTCCTCAAGAGAAAAAAACAAAAAGCATCTTCTGAACTTCCAAATTCCTCCTTTAGAAAGCTCTTCCTTACAGTAAGGAAACAACTGATTACTGTAAAGGAAATGTCAGAACTAGAAAACAGCCATTGGGGGTGGGGGGTGGTGCCTGGGTGGCTGAGTCGGTTAAGTGTCGGACTCTTGATTTTGGTTCAGATCATGATCTCACGGTACATGGGACAGAACCCCAAGTCGTGCACTGACAGTTCAGAGCCTGCTTAGGATTCCCTCTCTTCCTCTCTCTCTTCTCCTCCCCTGCTCATGCATGTGTGCACTCGCTCTCTCTCCCAAAATAAATAAATAAACTTCAAAAAGAAAAGAAAAGAGCCATTGGGTAACCATCATAATAATACTAGATTCAGATAAGAATCACCAACAGATGATAAGAGCAGCAGGTGAAACTTTGAAGAATGACAGAATAGCTTCAGAGTATATCTCCACGAGAGAACTTACTCAGTAAAAAAGGAAAAATACTAACTTTACAGTGGAGAAACCTGGAAGACACCACTTCAACCAAGTGATCAAGGTTAACCTTACAGTGATGGGACAATCGACATCATGCACTTTCTGCTGGATCCCTGGAGGACACAGTGGGATTCCTGCCCAAAATGTATAACATGAACCTAAGCTTGTGCAAATGTAAACAAACCCAGACTGGGGAACAACCTACAAAATATCAAGCCTATGGTCTTCAAAAACGCCAATGTCGTAAAACACAAAGTATGACCAAAGAGACATGACAACTAAATTCTTTTGTTACAAAGGATTTTAGCGGGACACTTGGCAAAAGATGAATAAGGCCTGTAGATTGAATAATAGTATTGAATCAACATTAATTACCTGATTTGTGCATGTGTGTGTGAACACATGTGTCCTCGTGTGAAGAGAGACAAATCTATACAGAGAGAGACAGAGACAGACAGAGACAGAGGAGGATGTGGTAAAATGTCAACACTTGGAGAATCTGGATAAAGGGTCTTGAAAACTCTTTGTACTTTTCTTGAGACTTGACGTCTGAAATTATATCAAAATTAAATTTAATAGGAAATTTTTAATAATTGCTCTCCTCACTAGAAACATTTATTCGGAGGGAGTTGGGGGAATCTCCCTTCAAAGATCAAGAGCCAGAGTGTGAGGGACTGAGCACATTTTAAATAAGAGCCTTACAAGAGAAAGATTGCAGGGTGTGATTTTAAGTTGTTTCCTGCCTCCTAAGGAAGAAATCAAAGCCCATCCCACACGGTGCAGAAGGACCCAGAAGAGCACCGGAGGAAATGAGTTTAGAGTAGATACAAGTGACACAAGTGTGAAGCTGCTTCCTGGTACACATTCCCTTGGAGGTGGGTGAAATCCTGAAGTTGGATTGAGACACCCCCCCACACACACCCAAAGAAAACGAGGAAAGCCAGGTGCCTCACTGCACACTTGGAACTCTGAAAGAAGACTCCACACACAGTGCTCCACATTTACACGTGACAGCTGCAAAGCAGCAAAGGCAGTGTGCCACGTTTAGAGGGAGACAGGGCCTGAAATTCATTTTGTCTCTCTCTCTCTCTCTCTCTCCCTCTCCCTCTCTCTCTCTCTCTCTCTCTTCTCTCTCTCTCTCTCTCTCTCCCCCTCTCTCTCTCCCCCCCCTCCCCCCCCCCCCCCCCCACACACACACACACACTTCCTCATGGCTGGCCTATGGCATGGAGATCTAGAAATTCTCACTTACCCCTGTGAACTAGATGAAGCCCTCCCCCATTGCACATCATTATGCCAACCAAAAATGCACATACCCAAATGTCCCTTACAATTGAGAACTATTCTATTAGACTATCATTTCAATAAATTCAAAATATCAAAGCAATGACCGTAATATTATACTTTGCCATATTAGCTTTTAAAATATAGGGCTTATAAAAAATTCTAGAGAACAAGGGAAAGGCACCATCATTTTCCACTGAACTATTAGATCAATAAGGAAACAAGAACACAATAACAATAGAGAATAGTGAGAACACCATAAAGAATGCACTTGAGAGATAAAGCTATTTTCAGAAATAAATTCATAGCAATGATGCTTTTATCATATTGTTACAGACTGAATTGTATCCCTCCAAAATCTGTAGGCTGAAGCCCTAACCCTCAATGTGACTGTACTTAACAGGGCTGTTAAGGAGGTAATAAAAGCTAACTGAAGTCACTGGATGGGGCCCTAATCTAATAGAATTTATGGCCTTCCAAGAACAGGAAAAGAAACCAGAGATAACCTTTACCACTTCTGCCACTTCTCTGGAGCACAGAGAGAAGGCCATGAGGACACAGTGAGAAGGTGGCCATCGGCAGGCTGGGAGGAGCGACTGCACCACAAAATGAATTTTCCAGTATCTTGATCTTTGACTTCTAACCTCCAGAGCTGTGAGAAAATAAGTTTCTGCTGTTTTTAAGCCACCCAACCTGTGGTATCTTTTTATGGCAGCTCTAGCAGACTAATATACAGATTTTAAGGAAAAATAAAATAAGCTTAACTAACTTGACTAAAGAAGCTAGAGAAAACAATAGCAAGGTCAAAAAAAGAAATAAGAAAGAAATGAGCCAGAATTAGCAAAGAAATTCAAAGCTGGCTCTTGAAGGTAGAAAAATCTACAAGTGTAATTTTAAAAAGAGAAAACACTAATTGTAATGAAGATGACATATTTTGATGAAAGAATAAACACGCAGATCACTGAAACAGAAGAGAGAGTTCAGAAATAGACCCACAAAAATATAGTCAATTGATCTTTAACAAAAGAGCAAAGGCAATTCAATGGAGAGAGGATGATCTCTTTAACATGGGGCTGTAATAACTAACTAGATGTCCATGTGAACAGAAAAGAAAAGAAAAGAAAAGAAAAGAAAAGAAAAGAAAAGAAAAGAAAAGAAAAGAAAAGAAAAGAAAAGAAAAACAAAACCAAAAACAAGGAAAGGGAAGGGAAGGGAAGGGAAGGGAAGGGAAGGCAAGGGAAGGGAAGGCAAGGCAAGGCAAGGCAAGGCAAGGCAAGGCAAGGCAAGGCAAGGCAAGGCAAGGCAAGACAAGACAAGACAAGACAAGACAGAGAAGGCCACACAAGACCAGACAAGACCAGACCAGCTCTAGACATCTTACACTTTTCACAAATACTAACTCAATTGAATTACAAACCTAAATGTAAAATACACAACTACAAAACTTCTAAAAGAAAATATAGGAGAAAAAGCCATGTGATCTTGGGTTTGGGGATATGTTTTCATATATAACACCAAAAGTATGATACATGAAAGAACAAAATTGATATATTGAACTTCGTTAAATTAAAAACTTCTGCTCTACCTAAGACACTGTAAAGAGAATGAAACAACTAGCCACAGGCTTAAAGAAATTATTTACAAAACACATATCCAAAATATACAAAGCACTTAAAAAGAAGAAAACAGTAATCCCATTTTTTCAACTTTTTTAACAGTTATTTATTATTGAGAGACAGAGACAGCACGCAAGCAGGGGAGGTGCAGAAAGAGAGGGAAACACAGAATCTGAAGTGGGCTCCAGGCTCTGAGCTGTCAGCACAGAGCCCGACATGGGGCTCGAACTCACGAACCATGAGATCATGACCTGAGCCGAAGTCGACGCTTAATGGACTGAGTCACCCAGGAGCCCCACAATAATCCAATTTTTTAAATGGGCAAAATATCTGAACAGACAACTCAGTAAAGAAAATATACAAATAGCAAATAAGCATCTGGAAAGATACCATCATTTGTCATTAGGGAAATGCAAATTAAAACAACAATAAGATACTACTATCTACCTATTAGAATGGCTAACATACAAAAAACAATACTGATTGCTGCCAAGGATGCAAAGCAACAGGAACTCTCATTGTTTGCAGATAGGAATATAAAACTGTACAGCTAACTTGAAAGACAGGCAGTGTCTTTCAAAGTCAAACAGTGTTACTATATGTTTCAACAATCCTGCTCCTAGATATTTACCTAAATGGAAATTTTACGTCCACAAAAATACATGCATACCATGTGTAAAGCAGTTTTATTCATAATCACCAAAAACTGGAAGCAATCAAGACGCCTTTCAATAGGTGAAGGTATAAGCAAACTGTGGTACATCCATAAAATGAAATACTATTCAGGGACAAAGAAAGTAAGCAGCTCTCAAGCCACAAAAAGACATCAGATGAATCTTAAATGCAGAGTGCTAAGAGAAAGAACCCAATCTGAAAAGGCTACGTGCTGTATGATTCTAATTACATACCATTCTGGAAAAGGCAAACTACAGAGGCAGTGAAAAGACCAGAATGGCTAGGGGCGCAGGGGCAGGAGGGAGAGTTGAATGGGAAGTCACACCGGGGATTTTTCACAGGGGTAAAACTGTTCTGCATGATAGTCTAATACTGTTTACATGACACCGCACATTTGACAACCTATAACTTCACAGCACAAAGAGTGAATCTTAAGGCATGAAAGTTTTCAAACTATTATTAGAATGTGAATTAGAATTAGAATTCTTATTAGATGTCATAGAATCCCAGGATGGAATGTAGAATGTGACCAAACAATCTAAGTATGTTACAAATCTCTGAAGCGATCTCACTGGAGGGGGCAGAGGAAAAAGGCGTTCACCTTGAGTAACTTTGGAAATGAGTGGAGTCTGCAAGCCTAAAGGCAGTAGAGATGGCACCTGAGCACTGGACTCCAGCTGATTGTTTCCTATAGGGGTACAGGTGAACAGTTTTGATATGACTACACGTATCGTAGAAGTGAGCAATGGGTGAATGAAGGGCCAATGGTGAGAGCCAGGTTTCTCCTTGTTGGGAGTGGAGATTACAGGTAATGAAGGGGAAATGGCTAGAATGATTCATGTGGTAAAATAATAAAGTCGGAGATCTCAGTATAAACTCATGTTTAGCTTAACATAGATACAGATGGTTACACATAGAAATATTTAGGGGCGACTGGGGGGCTCAGTCGCTTAAGTGTCCAACTCTTGATTTCGGCTCAGGTCTTGATCTCATAGTCATACCACACTGGGCGTGGAGCCAGACTGGGATTCTCTCTCTTCCTTCTCTCTCTGCCCCTCCCCTGCTCATTCTCCCCCCCACCTCAAAAAAGTAGTTTATAAAAAAAAGTACTATTTAAAAATAATGCAGGGGTGCCTGGGTGGCTCAGTCGGTTGGGCGTCCGACTTCCGCTCAGGTCACGATCTCGCAGTTTGTGAGTTCGAGCCCCACGTCAGGCTCTGTGCTGACAGCTCAGAGCCTAGAGCCTGCTTGGGATTCTGTGTCTCCCTCTCTCTCTCTTCCCCTCCCGCACTCACACTCTGTCTCTCTCTCCTTCAAAACTAAATAAACATTAAAAAAAAAATTATAAATAATGCATACAACAGGTTAGTATACCCACAAATATTTCCTTTCTCAGAGGCTCAGAATCAGTGACTCCCCCCTAGAAACAAGCACACCCAGAATCCAGATCTTGGTATCTAATATCTTTCTCCAGTCAGAGGAACCAGGGCCCCTTGAAGAGACAAGTGATTCTAGGTCTCAGATAGGAAATACACAAGCTGAGTCTGGTGCATCCTGTAGTGCCAGAAAGTAAGGAAGTGTTCAACAACAACAAAACAAAACCCACAGTTGTTGAAGGCACATCAAAGGGACACAGGAGTCAACTGAAAGAGCTCCCAATGACCAAAGCTGGAAAAATTTGAGCAGCAAAATAAAGTAATATTAGATTAAAATCCAGTGTATAAAATAAATATCCACAAGTCTATATTGATATAAATAAAGGATTGAATAAACAGATACATGGGAAGAAAAGACAAATCTCCCATGCAGAATAATTCAAAATAATTTATGTAAATACTCTGCCTTCAAGGAGGTGAAGCATAACTGCCCACCTCTCAAGTAAGGGCTGTGCACAGTAACTTCCTTCCAAAGAAGACAGGATGGAAAGGGGGAAAAATTGAAGAACTTCACAGTGGAGAACTCTAACAAACACCTCTTCAGCCAGGTGATCAAAGTTAACATCAACAGTGATGAGTCATGTTGACAGTTATGATGTGATGAAATGGAAATGGCATTTTAACTCTATAGTCTTCCAAGAACATACAACCCTAGTCAACCATAAGAAAAGCATGGATAAATTGCAATTTCTGGAAATTCCACATAATACTCGATCAGTACTCCTCATAACTGTCAAAGTCATCAAAAACAAGGAAAGTCAGGGGGTGCCTGGGTGATTCAGTCAATTAAGCATCCAACTCGATTTCAGCTCAGGTCATGATCCTGAGGTTTGTCGGTTCAAGCCTCACATCAGGCTCTGTGCTGATGGTGCAAGACTGCTTGAGATTCTCTTTCTCTCCCTCTGTTTCTACCCCACACTCACTCGCTCACTCTCTCTCTTGCTCAAAATAAATAAATAAAGCTTAAAAAAAAAAAAAAAAAAACCAAGGGAAGTCTGAGAAAGGGCACAGCCAAGAGTAGCCTAGGGAGACAGGAGGACTAAATGCAATGTGCTATCCTGGATGGCCCCTGGAGCAGAAGAAAAAACATTGGGTAAACACTAAAGTCTGAATAAAGTGTGGGTTTTAGTTAATAATAATGTATCAATATTGGTTCATTAATTATAACAAACGTACCATACTCTGGTAATAATAGGGGAAACTGGCTGCACGTATATGGGAAATCGTTATACTACCATCCTAATTTCTCTGTAAATCTAAAACTGTGCTAAAATAAAAAGTTAATTTTAAAAAAGAAAACATTTTAGATTAAAAGGAGAGAAGGAAAACACAAATGAAATTAGAAATAAGAATACGTTGGGGCGCCTGGGTGGCGCAGTCGGTTGAGCGTCCGACTTCAGCCAGGTCACGATCTCGCGGTCCGTGAGTTCGAGCCCCGCGTCAGGCTCTGGGCTGATGGCTCGGAGCCTGGAGCCTGTTTCCGATTCTGTGTCTCCCTCTCTCTCTCTCTGCCCCTCCCCCGTTCATGCTCTGTCTCTCTCTGTCCCAAAAATAAATAAAAAACATTGGAAAAAAAATTAAAAAAAAAAAAGAAATAAGAATACGGAACGTAATAAACAAGGAGAATTAATCTTTTAAAATACTATACGAAATTTTTTTTAGTAAAATGTTAAATCTTGGTGAAATGGATATTTTGGAATCTCCCAGACATGGATGTATTGCCAGAATTGACTCAGAAGATGAGAAAAGTGAAATATAATAGTAAATATGAAAGAAGCTAAGAAAAGAGTCAGTGAATTGCCTCCAAGAATTATTTGAACCAGATGGTTTTTCCAGTGAAATCTTTCAAGTTTTTAGGGAACAGATAATCCCCATGTTATATAAACTATTTCAAAGCATAGAAATAAATGAACATCCAGCCCCAATCATTTTATGAAGTGAACATAACCTAACAAAGCATAGGCACACACCTCCTAACCCCACCTCTAACATCAACCCCATAACACACGTGCACATGGACACGGACACACACACACACACACAGAAAATCTCATTATAAATCTCATAAATACAGACGTGAAAATTCTGAATAAATTCAGCCATTGAAATCTGGTACTAAATTAAAAGAATAATCCTCTCTAACCAAGAAACACTGACCCAGAAATAAAAGACTTTCCTAGCATTTAAATACATTGATTTTTAAACATTAGTGTGTCAAGACAGAAAAATTTTATGATTGTTTAAATAGATAATAAAAGGCATTCATAAATTTCAACACTAAGTCTTCATGAAGTTATCAGAATAGGAATAATTATTGAAAAGGACACAAAAATTCATACACTTTCCAGGTGATCATAAACTAACAAGACTCAAAGCAAACAACTAAAGATAATTAGAATTGATCAGGTAATTTAATTATCACTGAGAGCCAGAAGAGATCAATGTCCCAACTCAAGCAGTCAGGCAGAAGAGGGCAAATCCTTCCTTCATCCATCTTTGAGTTCTATTCAGACCTTCAACAGATCGGCTGATGCCCACCCACACTGGGGAGGGTAATGTACACAACTCAGTCTACCAGTTCAAATGCTAGTCTCTCCTGGAAACATCCTGGATGATACACCCAGAAATAATGCTTAACCCAGACATCTAGGTATCCCATGATCCAGTCAAGTTGACACATAAAATTAACCATCACAAAGACTGGATGGATGATGAAACCATTAATCCAGATAGAAGAAACATACAAAAGGAGGAACAGATTTCAACACTAGGAAGTAAGGGAGAGGGGAGAAGAAAAAGAGGAAAGCCAGAAGGAAATAACGATACCAGTAAAAATGTTACGGGTCCATGACTGGCTATCTGTGCCAGATGCTACAGAGAGGTCACAGAGGATAAAAATTGGAAATATGCCACCAGGTTTAGAATCTAAGAGGACTCCTGATGAGGTAGTTTCTGTTGTGTGAAAGGAGAAAATACAGACCACCGAGGAGTTGAGAAGTAAATGGAAATTGACCAGGTAGCCCCAGTAGGTGTGGATTATTCTTTCAAGAAGTCTGACCTTTAAGGAGAGGATGGAAAGTGAGTGGTACCTGTTTGGGAGCAGGGTGAAGAACCCAGGGAGGAGGTTCTATCTGTATCTTTGGCTGGTTTGATGGCTCTTTTCTGTTTTAGGACCAGAAGATTCAAACATAGTAAACTGAGACAGAGAAGGAGAGATAGAAGCTCTACGTGAGACACAGAATGATGGATGGATCAGGAGCCAGGGGCAGAGTGAAAGGGATGGGACATCGTTGACCTTGGCCTTGGAGAACAACACCTTGTCTCACTCTGAGGTAAGAAATATGGGGGATGGAGTATAGTCAGAGTGCACTTTAGGGACAGAAGGATAGAATGTGAAAGGGATTCCCACCGAGGTGATTGTTTTCTCTGGACAGTAAGCAGGCCAAAGTGAAGGACTTGCAGAAGACAGTAGGAGGTTAAACAACCAGAATAATTTGCAATAGCCACTTTGGAGAATGCAAAAGACATCAGTAGGCAATACTGAGACTGTAGCAGAGGTTAAAAGCCAAAACTCCTTAGCTATACTGGTTAACGCAAGTGATTTTCTCCCTCAATCCTCTGCAAATCACAGCTGGAGAATTTTCTTAGAATATTCAGTGTTAACACCCACGAGCAGAAGTAGCATATACCTGTATTTCACAGAAAATCACAGAGGTATTTACCGGCCATTAGAAGCCTGATTGATTAAGATGCCACTGTTGTTGTGCTTACATGCACTTACAAATTTGGAGCTGGAAACACAAGAGGTCAGGGTAACAAAGGAAGGTAACAAAGGAAGAAGGAATGACCTCCATTAAAAACACTGATGAGGAACAATCCTATCACTGCCTCAGAGAGTACGAACTCTATCTCTATCCATCAGAGAAATTCTAAAAACTAAGGGGAAACTCCGAGTATGATACAGTTTTGATTTTCACCAGAGTTCTCTACAAAAATGTAAAAGCAGTCCCTCAAAAATGGGGTGGAAAGACTTGTAAAATATTTCCAAGATCTCTAACAAGTGCAATATTGTCTACTTATTGTCTACTTCAAACAGTACTTAAACTTGAAGTTATTAACTCTGGATTATAGAGTCAAAATGTGATAAAAAAAAAAATCTAATGTGGTTTTTATCTTTCTCTTGGCATCAAGGCCCCACTTGTGTTTAGTACCTATCAATAAAACTAAATATACAACTCAACAATAAGTATCTTTTCATTTGTTTTGCTGTTGGTTCTTTGTGATGTTAGCAGGAGGCTAGGATGTATTTGGTGTTTGGGGAGCTGGAAAACAGGTTGGAAATTGTCATTGTTCCACCTGCCCAAAGTCCCTCAAATTACTCTTAAATAAAAGGCTAAGCAAATGACTAGGGAGACAAGGAAGAAAGCACCCTACTCATCCTAGGGTGCCTGGGTGGCTCAGTCGGTTAAGATCTGACTTGTGATTTTAGCTCAGGTCATGATCCCATGATTGTGAGATCAAGCCCCATGTCAGGCTCTGCCCTGAATGTGGAGCCTGCTTGAGATTCTCTCTCTCTCTCTCTCTCTCTCTCTCTCTCTCTCTCTCTCTCTCTCTCTCTCTCTCTCACTGCTCCTGCCCACCAAAAGAATAATAAAAATTTTTAAAAAGAACACTCATCCTAAGAATTTCTCCCTTTTTCCAAAGGGAAAAGAGGCAGAAAGGAGGTTTGGGTATGTTTGTAGATACGTGTTTAAAGTTCAAGTTTAAATCAGTCTGGCTCTAAAGTCCACTCTTTTAAAGTGCATATTTTAACTAGATGCTGCCACCTACTGGATAATTTACAAGGGTTTGTGCTTTCCCGGTAACAAAGAAAAACTTATGGAGGGGAACAGGGCAAAAGAATTGAATTGTTTTCATAGAAACATTTTACTTGAAAACTTACAGCTATATATAGGCTTGATCAAAGTAATTATTTGTTTCAATTTTATATTTTTAATTAAGAGAGATAGCCAAAGTTCAGTGAATAACATGGGAAAGAAACTAATCTCAAAATAGAACAGATGTAGGTAGTTTTGCACCACTTTACAATACGTGGCTATGTTGTAATAGCAGGAATTTGAAACTGTAAAATCACTGCTATGTGGTCAAATTGGACTCTCGCATTTCTCTTCATTTCTTTCATACGTGCAGTGAAAATATTCTACTAATAATACCTTTCTTAAACAGGATTCCAAAAATTTCCTCTTCTAGAATGAAGTAATAACCATGTTATGTAAAATATGAAGAAAAAGCATGTAATCAGGCTAATGATGCAGTCCAAAGTAAATATCTCCTATGGTTTTTAAGATAGTTAGAAATCAAATCGATATGTGACTGTTACACTTATGCCTAGGATGCAAAAAAAAAAAAAAAAAAAAAAAAAAACAGGAAATTTCATTAAGGAATCTGCCTTCTAAAAAAGACCAGTCACCAAAAAAGCAAAAAGAATCTACTTAAATCTCAAGAGCCAGGAACACAGTAATATCATCTCTTCACTGGTGCACTAGTCCGGCGTGATCTCAAGACAGTAAGTAGCAAGAGTGAAAAGAAATAGACATTTGGTTCACCTAATAGTATCTTTTATTCCCATTTCCTTTTACATCAACCCTACTTTTGCATCTCATCTTCTCTGAGCACGATAAACACTGCCAGTACACAATAATTGACTAAGAATTCAAAATCTAAGAACTGAAACTCTAACATGATAATGTTTAAACCAGTGGTTCTCCCTGAACATAGGTTTCAGGTCCCTGGTAACTCCAGTTTTCAGCTCATAAAATCCAATTAATTTCCATGTCAGAACATTAGTACTAATCTAACATCACTGTAAATGTTTGCAGGGCCTATACTAGTCATGTGACTCCAGAGACGTGAGCTCTATAGGTTTAAGCCAAATGTACATGGCATGAGCTTTAAAAACAAAACATATTTGGTGGGGCACCTGGGTGGCTCGGCTGGGTAAGCGTCTCTTTGTTTCAGCTCAGGTCATGATCTCACAGCTCACAGGATCGAGCCCCACATTGGGCTCCAGGCTGACAGAGTGGAGCCTGCTTGGGATTCTCTCTCTGCCCTACCCCCGCTCACTTGGTCACGTTCTCTCTTTCAAAATAAAACAAACTTTCAAAAAAATGAAATGTATTTGATAGTTCTGCTTTAATTCTGAAGAAAAGACAACAGGGCACCTGGGTAGCTCAGTCAGTTGTGTGTCTAACTCTTGATTTCGACTCAGGTCATGATCTCATGGTTCATGAGTTCAAGCCCCACATCAGGCTCTGCATTGACAGCACGGAGCCTGCTTGGTATTCCATCTCCCTCTCTCTCTGCCCCTCCCCTGCTTGCTCTCTATATCTCTATCAACATAAATAAAAAAATAAACTTAAAAAAATAAAAAATGAAGAAAAGACAACTGATAACAAAAGTCTTGCCCTGCAGGGCCAAAAGTTCCTTTAATAGTGAACTCTATGCCTGAAAGGTTAACGTCAAAAGACCCCCTTACTATTTTACAGTCCCTGCTCTGGAGTCAACCACAGGAGGTACATATGCCTCTTAGAAATGCCCCATCCATTAGAGAAATCAGCATTTAGCTCCAGCTTTCTGAAATATAGATGCTGAGATACTGTAACATCCAGTTCTTTATTTGGAAGTCCATGTTCTTTATTTGGAAGTCCTGAGTCTATGAAGATACAGAATTACTGACAGACGTGAAGGAAAATATAAGAAATTGTACTTTTCAAGACAGGTTATATTCACATCATAGCCTTCAGACACTGAAGGGAGTAAAACAGCATTCTATAAATAGCCATAACCTTAGAGGTGCTTTGCAGTCTTTCTTCTTAGTGTACTCACAACTGAACAACTCTCAACGAGAAAAACAGGCTTAAGAAAAGCATGTTCTTGCAAAAAAACTTCCCGAAAAAGACCATATACCTGCCCTAATAAAATGTATTATAAAGCTACAGTAGTAAGAACAGTGCAATGCTAACATTAGAACAGATAGGAATATTATAATGGAAGACAATAGAAATTTTGGAAACAAGCCCAATTCATGATAAAGTTAGCATTCCAAATAAATGAGGGAATGATGGATTATGCAGTAAAAGGTACTGAGGTAACCAGTGTTAAAATCAAAAACAAATAGAGAGAAACCTTAGAAATGATCTGAGCAGACAACACCAGTTTAGTCATACAAACAAAACGTAATTTAGCTTCTTTTGCAAGAGTAACTTGACCTGGATCATCTCTTGCTTAGGCCTCTAGAAATCATAAGTAAAACTTAGTGTCTTCCAAAATTGATATGAAGTAACCATTCTGCTTTATAACAAAATACTCCTGAGCCTCAGTCCATGTTTTGGCTTCAGTGTTCCCAGTTTGCAAGCTGACTTTTTTCATGTGTGCATGATAAACTTCTAATTACTACCGTGGTGACTCTTTGATTTTATTTCTGTTATTTGTGATCTTTTGATGCTAGCTAACAAACTGGGGGTGGGCGGGTGGGGGGAACCACCAAATCAACTCTCTACCTCATATATGACAACAAAATGAGTTCAAAGTAGACTAATATTTTAATTTTCATAAAACAATAACTGTACTAAAGGAAAACACAGATACACTTTTATGTCATCTTACACCGGAAAAGGACTTTTTAAGCGGAACAACAGTCAAGGATAAAAGAAAAGAAATGACTGGGGTGCCTGGGTGGCTCAGTCGGTTAAGCTTCGGCTTAACTTTGGCTCAGGTCTTGATCTCATGGTTCATGAGTTTGAGCCCCATGCCGGGCTCTGTGCTGACAGCTCAGAGCCTGGAGCCTGCTTCAGATTCTGTGTCTCCCTTTCTCTGTGCACCTCCCCCACTCATATTCTGTCTCTCTCTCTCTCTCTCTCTCTCTCAAAAATAAATAAACATTAAAATTTTAAAAAGAAAAAAATGACTGATTTAGCTAACTAAAAAAATATTCAGTTTGGGAGAGCAAGAAATACCACAAAACTAAAAATAAATTAGAAATAATGTTTTTTATATTTATGACTGTCAAATATTAGTATTCTTGATATGTAAAGTAGTCCTTCTAAACAATAAAAAGGAATACTTCATTTCATAAAAGAACAATTAATTCACAAAATGGCTAAAAGAATACTCAACCTCCTTGATTATCACAGAGGTATAAATTGTGACTCCATTTTAAAAAAAGCTTTAAAACAACTATTAAACCCATTGTTATCATGGGTATACAAAAACAATTCTCAGATACAATATTTGATTTGTATTTGGTACAATGTTTGTCTAAATTGGTAAAACCTTTTAATAAGTCAATATGAATAAAAATCTAGGGACACCTGGGTGGCTCCGTTGGTTGAGCATCTGACTTCAGCTCGGGTCATGATCTCGCTGTCCGTGAGTTCAAGCCCTGCGTCAGGCTCTGGGCTGACAGCTCGGAGCCTGGAGCCTGTTTCAGATTCTGTGTCTCCCTCTCTCTTTGCCCCTTCCCCACTCATGCGCTCTCTCTCTCTCTCTCTCTCTCTCTCTCTCTGTCAAAAATAAATAAACATTAAAAAAATTAAAAATATTTTTATATATGGATACAATTTTTAAAAGGCCCAAGCCCTTTGACTAAGTGATTTCTCTTTGAAGATGTATTCATTTCCTGTAGCTACTGTCGCAGTTTAACACAAACTTGGTCACTTAAAACAACAGAAATTTATTCTCTCACAGTTCTAGAGGCCATTAGTCCAAAGTCAAGGTGTCGGTAGAGCCACACTCTCTCCAGGGGCCCTCAGTGAGATTTCATTCCTTGCCTCTCCCAGTGTCTGGTGGCTGCCATCATCACCTTGGCTGTAGGCCACACCACTCCAATCCCTGCCTCAATCTTCATGTGGCTTCTCTTCTGTGTGCCTCTTCTCCCTCTGCCTCTCTCTTATGAGGATACCTATGATGGATACCTATGAGCTCATGTAGAGCTCTCTTCCATATTCCAGGATTATGTCCTCATCTTAAGATCCTTAACTTAATCACATCTGCAATGACCCTTTTTCCAAATAGGGTAACATTCACAGCTTCTAGGAATGTGACATGGATATCTCTTGGGAGGCATTTTTTCTTTTTCAACCTAGTTGTCAACCTAATTTTTCTTTTTTTTTCTTTTTTTTTTTTTTTTTTTTTTTGCTTTTGTCCTTTTCTTTTTTTTTTTTTTAAGAGAGAGTGTGAGAGTACTAGCAGGGGAGGGGGCAAAGGAAGAGAGAGAGAATCTTAAGCAGGCTCTAACTCAGCAAGAAGTGAGACTGGGGCTTGATCCCACAACCCTGGGATCATGACCTGAGCTAAAATCAAGAGGTGGACACTCAACCGACTGAGCCACCCAGGTTCCCCACAACCTAGCTTCTCAATTACCACAGAAGGTAACAATGGAATAATTACTTAAGGATGTTATTGCAGCATTATGTATAACTGAAAAAAATTGAAAAAAAAGAAATAACCTAAATGTTTAATAGCAGAATTTTAGTTAAATAAATTATGGCACATCTATGTAGGGAATTAATATACAGTCATTAAAGATAATGCTGACACAGTATAAGGAATATAGTCAATGACATTGTAATAGTGACGTGTCAGATCAGATGGTAGCTATACTTGTGGTGAACTCAGAATAATGTAGGGAGCACCTAAGTGCCTCAGTTGGTTAAGCGTCCGACTTTTGATTTTGGCTCAGGTCATGATCTCGTGGTTGGTGAGATCAAGCCCTGTGTCAGACGCACATCATCTGAACAAAGCAACCTGGGATTCTCTCTCTCCCTCTCCCTCTGTCCCTCCCCTGCTCATTCTCTCTCTCAAAATAATCTTTAAAAAAAAATAATAATGTATAGACATGTTGAATCGCTATGTTGTACATCTGAAATGAATGTAACATTGTATCAACTATACTCAAAATTTATTTTTTATTTTTCTTAACGTTTATTTACTTATTTTGAGAGACAGAAAGCATGAGAAGGGGAGGGGCAGAGATAGAGGTAAAGAGAGAATCCCAATCAGGCCTCGTGCTGTCAGCACAGAGCCCAACACGGGGCTGGATCTCACTAACCATGACACCATGACCGGAGTTGAAATCAAGAAATCAGACGCTCAACTGACTGAGCCACCCAGGCTCCCCGACTCAAATTTTTTTTTTTCAACGTTTTTTATTTATTTTTGGGACAGAGAGAGACAGAGCATGAACGGGGGAGGGGCAGAGAGAGAGGGAGACACAGAATCGGAAACAGGCTCCAGGCTCCGAGCCATCAGCCCAGAGCCTGACGCGGGGCTCGAACTCACGGACCGCGAGATCGTGACCTGGCTGAAGTCGGACGCTCAACCGACTGCGCCACCCAGGCGCCCCTCAAATTTTTTTTTTAAATGCTGATGCAAATCATTCCAGTTATCTATTGTTACATGAAAAAAAATCACCCAAAATTTAGGGTCATACAGTAATAATTATTGCAGGCAAGATCAACTAACGGATACTAACATTAATGGACAACAGTTTGAGGAAAGATATTTGCATAAAGTATCTCGCCCATGATATTTATTAATTATAAAAGGAAAATTAGTAACTTTACAATAGAGAAACATGGCAGACACTACCTTAACCAAGTTTTCAAGGTTAATATCACCAGTAACATCAGAACTTAACCTTAGGGACCCTGAGCGTGACTGATCGAGAGCCCATAACTTCTGGGGTATTCTTGCCAAAAATGCATTAACTCTATCTAATCAAGGGAAAACATCAGACAAACTGAAACTGAAGGATATTTTAAAAAATAGCTGACCATTACTCTCCAAATGCATCAAGACCATGAGAGACAGGGAAAGATCGAGGAACTGTCACAAATTAGAATAACTAAGAAAGAGACTTAGAAAGAGAGAGACTAAGAAAGAAAAGAGACTAAGAAAACATGACAACCAAGCACAAAAGGGGATCCTGGGTTGGATACTAGAAAATAAAAAGGAAAAACCGGTGAAATTTTAAGAGGGTCTGTAGTTTAATAGAATTATATGAATGTTAACTTAATGTTGATCACTGTAAAGTCAACCCTTGAACAACATGGGGGTGAGGGGTGCCAAATCCCCATGTAGTTGAAAATCCATGCATAACTTTTGACTTCCCAAAGACTCTACTAATGGCCTACTGAGTTTTTTTGTTTGTTTAAATATTTATTTATTTTTGAGACAGAGAGAGACAGAGCATAAGCATAGAGACACAAGAAGACACAGAATCTGCAGCAGGCTCCAGGCTCTGAGCCATTAGCACAGAGCCCAATGTGGGGCTTGAACTCACGAGCCATGAGATCATGACCTGAACCAAAGTCGGACACTTAACACTTAACCAAAGCCACCCAGGCGCCCCATAATGGCCTACTGTTAACCAGAAGCCTTACCAATAATGTAAACAGTCGATTAACATACACTTTGTATGTTAAACATATTATATCTTGTATTCTTAAATAGATTAAGCTAGAGAAAAGAAAATGTTATTAAGAAAATCGTAAGAGGGGCGCCTGGGTGGCTCAGTCGGTTAAGTAACCAACTTCAGCTCAGGTCATGATCTCACGGTTCATGGGTTCCAGTCCCGCATTGGGCTCTGTGCTGACAGCTCAGAGCCTGAAGCCTGCTTTGAACTCTGTTTCTCCCTCTCTCTCTGCCCCTCTCCTGCTCACACCCTGTGTCCCACCCTCTCTCTCAAAAATAGACATTAAAAGCACTTTTTTTAAAGAAAAGAAAATTATAAGAGACAATGCATTTATAGTACTGTGCTGTAAAGAGTCCACATATAAATGGACCCACGAAGTTCAAACCCATGTTTCTCAAAGGCCAACTGTACTACGGTTACACAAGATACTAACATCAGGGGAGGCTGGGTAAAGAGCAAACAGGAACTCTATGTACTATTTTGAAATTTTGCTGTAAGTTTAACATTATTCCACAACAAAAAGTGAAAAGAAAAAGAAAAAAAACAAAAACAAAAAAACTTAGTGGCACAAAACAGTGACCATTTTATTATGCTTATGATTCTGTGGGTCAGTAATATGAGGGACACACCAGGAATGATATGCCCCTGCTCCACCATGAAGGAGGCCTCAGCTCGGGGGCTGCACTGGGCTGGAGATGTCTGTGGCAGCTCACCTGAGACCATGTGTCTGGCCTTGGCTATCCTCTATATGACATTTGTTAGGAATGCAATGGCCAAGGTGGCTCCTTCTTTCACATCTCTGGTGCCGGCACTGAGATGCTGACCAGTCAGTGTATCGGTTTCCAGGGGCCGCTGTAACAAGTAACTGTGGAATGGATGGCTGAAAACAATAGCAATTTATTCTCTCCCAGTTCTAGAAGCTAGACATCTGGAATGATGATGTCCGCAAGGCCATGCCCCTCTGAAGTCTCTAGGGAAGAATCCTTCCTTGCTTCTTCCCAGCTTCTGGTGGCTCCCAACGACCTCTGCCATTCCTTGGCTTGTAACTACATCATTCTAAGCTCTGCCTTTATCTTCACATCACCTTCCTCTTAACCACGTCATTGTGTCTCTGTGTCTTCTTTTCTTACAAGAACACCAAACTTCAGCTTTAGGGCCCACCTAATCCAGTAAGATCTCATCTTAACTAATCACATCTGTAAAGATTCTATTTCCTTTTGTTTGTTTGTTTATCTATTTATTTTTGAGAGACAGAGAGAGAGAGAGAGAGAGAGAGAGAGAGAGAGCGAGCACGAGTGGGGGAGGGGCAGAGAGAGAGAGAATCCCAAGCAGGCTCCTGTCAGCGCAGAGCCTGACATGGGGCTCAATCTCAGGACCCATGAGATCATGACCTAAGCTGAAATTAAGAGTCAGATGCTTAACCAACTGAGCCACCCAGGCACCCCTGCAAAGATTCTATTTCTAAATAAGGTCACATACTGAGGCTCCAGGTAGACGTGAGTTCTGGTAGAACACTACTGAACTCACTGTAGGTCAGAACTGGCCAGTATCACATCCTCTGGGTAGACTTCATATGGCTTGTTTGGACTTTCTCACAGCATGGCAGCTTCAGGGTAGTCTGACTCCTTACAGGATGGCTGGCTTTCCTCTGAGTGGGCCTTCTAAAAAGAGAAGCCGAAACTGCCAGTCCTTTAACGGCAAGGGCTGGAACGGGTGGTGTAGGATTACTTCTGCTGTAATCTATCAGTCAACGTAGTCCTAGCCCAGCCCAGACTGAAAATACAGGAAGAAAGAGATCCCATCCCTATCAAGGACTGGAATGAACATCATAGAGGGAAGGAACTATGGCAAACATCTTGGAAACAAACTATCACACAGTTCTGTCCTTACTGACAGCTAAGGGTGCCCATGAGATAAAAATTAGTAGGAAACAGATTACAAAACACCATACATATAATTTGATCTCATTTTTATTTTTAAAATATATATAGATATCTGCATGGAAAATGTCTCAAAAGATAAAGAGTAAACAAAAATATTAATAATGATTATCTCTGCAAGTTAAGAATTAAGGTGATTTTTTTTCTTCCAGTTTATCAATATTTTCTAATACAGATTATGCATGTATTATTTCTATAACCAAATAGAAGAAGTAGAAAGTAAATGATCTGTTATTTTAATAGGCAAATCATTTTGGGGGGTTTTTTTAATGCCTTTTATTTATTTTCGAGAGAGAGAGCATGAGTGGGGGAGGGAATGAGAGGGGAAACAGGATCCAAAGCAGGCTCTGTTCTGACAGCAGTGAGCCCATGTGGGGCTCGAACTCATGAAGCTTCCTGAGCCAAAGTCAGACACTCAACCAACTGAGTCACCCAAGCGCCCTTAGTTTTTGGTGTTTCAATTAGGATATATAAATGGTAAATTTCAACAAAGCCAATCTAGATATACATCTGTCTAGGAGAAACTCAGATTCATTTTTTTTTTAAGTCCTTAGTCATAGAAAGGACAACCCAGATAGGGCACCCACTTCCTGGACAGAAACATTTGGTGCATTCTAAATCCAAATCCCTTGGGCCCAAGCAGCTTTTGAGCTCTCACCGCTGGGTCCAGAAAGAAACAAACCTCAAGGAATTTCATTCACATCAAAACTCATGCTAACCAGCAGCAATAGTCTGAGTCAGGTTCTTGAGGCTCTGCAATGTTAGACACTCACTTTGCAAAAGACAGATGGATCCCAGGAGTCTCAGAGAAATCAGGGGCCCCTGCTTAGAGTCAGTTTTACCCCCCAACAGTATTGGATAACCACTTACGTGATGCAGGCTGAAGGATTTCCAAAGCGTCCTGCCAAAAACCTAGCAACTACTTCCCAATCCCCCAAATTTTCACCACTGTATAAGGAAGCTAAAGGCTACATGACTCTATCACACTTCTTTGGATGAAGAAGGAGGAAGAGAAGATAAAGGAGGAGGAGAAGGAGGAGGAGGAAAGGAAGAATGATAAATATACATACACACAGATGGCAAATTAGAAATATGCATAATGATTTGGCTGGTCTCAAAAACAAGACTGGAAGAGAACAGGAAATAGGACGGATTTTTATGAAAGGGATGGCAGAAGCCTGAGTGACACATCGTGGGAGGATTCTAGGCAGTTAGGAGACTGCATAGACTGGGTGTCTAGAGGCCTCTTAGAGGCACAGGAAGTAAAGGCAAAGACATATTGTGTCTATTTCCCAATTTTTCACTGCCCTGTCCCCCTCACTCTTGGACAGGTACAAACCCGAGAAGCCTCTGAAACTTACCAATGCTCAGGAAAGTTCCATATAATCCTACCTAATGTGATCATTTCCCATAGAGAAGAGTTAAACTCACAAAGAAAAAGAAAGAATAACTTAACTGGGATTTTTACTTTAATTCAAATATTCTATGACTCTGAGATTTAAAAAAAAAAAAAAGATAAATTTTACTCACCGACAGTTTCTTCTGATGCAGCAGTCAAAGCTAGAAACTTTTTTGTATTTTCCATCTCCTCATTACTTTGCAAAGCTTCACTAGTTTTTACAGACTAATAAAAGAGAAACAAGGAAAAGAAGGCAACTACACTTTTCGATATTTTGCACAGTTTCAACATGGATTACAAATTGTGTCATTTGTAATTCCACAATTGACCTGAACAAAAAGGGACAGGTCATTTTTATCTCTTTAAATAGGAAATCTATTAATATCCCTGTTCGCACAAATTCTAGCAATGAATAGTCCCAAACAGAGTTGTAATATATGTCTATCATTATATAATCATTATCTCACTTAAATCTTCTTCAGCTTCTGTTTAATATTTCCATAACTAATGAGTAGCCTAAAGGTCCATCATTAAATTATAGTTTCAGACATTTCAGGATTGATACTATATTTTATTATGGGTCCAATTATTATTCCTGTTTCCAAACAAGTAAAACTTTGTTTTGAGATTCAACAGGAATAAGTGATAGGCTAACTTTTTATGACAAATTTATACAAATCGTTTCTCTAGTTTAAATCACTGCATTGTGTATGGTGCTTTCTACTCCATGGTCTTCCTGGGAATCTTGTAAAAATGTATTCTTCCTCACTTCATTATTAATGCAGAGCATCATCTAGGAAATGTCCTTGAAGTCAGTCGACTGAGGAAGGAAGAATTTATCACAAACAACTCATCTGTTATTACAGTGCTGCTTACCTAAAAGTGCTCTCCTTTACGGGACAAAGTTCAAATATGAACCAATGGCTAAACATCAAGTCAGAGCAAATATATGGTCAACTTCCACCCCTCAATACTACAGAGAATAAAGGTCCAAGAAGGCCAAGGAAAGTTAATCGAGCACTAGAGATGTACTGAGACAGAAGCAAATAGAGCATGGTCACAGACCACAAGCACTTTACAGCTTCTAAGAGATCTTGACCAGCATGTGAAACAGTGAACACCCCACTTCTTGGTCACAAAAGTTTACTTAAAAAATAATGGCGACCAGGGGGTTAAATTTGTGTATATTTATGTGTTTATCTCCAAACCGTAAGCTTGCTGAAGAAGCAGCAAACAGACTTGATGAAAGTAGGGACCACATCACTTTCTGCTCCAGAAACGGAGGAACCCCACCCTGATACTGGTAAGAGAGGTCTGCTGTGCTGCCCATGGAAAATAAACATGGCAGTGTGGTGCCTGAAATCTGGAATTCTGCAAAGTTACCTTGTCTAGTTCCAGAAAACGATCTCCCTCACCTCCCCCCCAACACACACACACATACATATACACACCACCATCCTACTTCTACAAAATAAATCAATAAAGGCAGACCACATTAATACTACCACAGTCCATGCTTTTCTTACTCATCTTAGAGGAAATTATTTCTTCCACATCAGCAATGGTGAGACAACTCTTACCTTAAGTTCTTCCCACAGCTTTATTCTCAGGTCTAGACCTTGCTTCTTAATTTCTTTTTCTCTGTATTGTTTCTTCACCAATATTTTATCAAGCCTCTTCATCTTCTGAATAGCATCTTGAAGTTGAGAATCTAATTCTTTTAATTCAGGTTCATCTGTATTGTGTTGAAAGTAGGAATGAGCTTGAAGTTTAGTACCACCAGAAAGTTTTGTTTTGTTTTTACTGTTTGTTCTTTCATTCAACAAATGTTTACGGCTGGTGAGAATAACTGACATATTTTACAAGGTGCTTTCACACATATTTTTTCATATGATTATCGAACAACCTATGAAACATAATTATCTAACAACCCGGTTTTACAGCTAAAATAACTATCTTTTCTTTTTTTTCCTTTTTGAAATTTTTTTTGAGTATAGTTGACACGCAATGCTACAGTTTCAGGTGTATAACACAGTGATTCAACAACTCTGTAACAGGCTATGCTCACCACAAGTATAACTACCGTCTGTCACCATACAATGCTGTTACAGTGTCATTGACTATACTCCATATGCTGTGCCCTTTATCCCCATGACTTAATAATTTCATAATTGGAAGCCTGTATCTCCCACTCCCCTTCACCCATTTTGCCCACTCCCTAACCCCCTGTTTCTGACAACCATCACTTTGTTCTCTGTATTTACAGGTCTCATTCTGCTTTTTTGTTTGTTTGTTTGTTCATTTTTGGTTTTGGGGATTGCACATATAAGTGAAATCATATGGTATTTGTCTTTCTCAGTCTGACTTGTTTCAATTAGCATAATACCCTCTAGGTCCATCCATATTGTCACAAATTATAAGATCTCATCATTTTATGGCTGCCTTATGTTCCTGTGTGTGTGTGTGTGTGTGTGTGTGTGAGAGAGAGAGAGAGAGAGAGAGAGAGAGAGAGAATGTATACAACATCTTCTTTATCCATTTATCTATTGATGGACACTTGACTTGCTTCCATATCTTGGCTATTGTAAATAACACTACAATAAATATAGGTGTGTGTATATCTTTTCAAATTAACATTTTCATTTTCTTTGGGTAAATACCCAGTACTAGAATTCCCGGATCATATGGTATTTCTATTTTTAATTTTCTAAAAAAATCCTCCATACTGTTTTCTACAGTAGCTGTACCAATTTATGTTCACACCAACAGTACACAAGGGTTCCTTTTTCTCCACATCCCCGCCAACACTTGGAAATAACTCTGTTCTTTCAAATAGCTAATAAATTATGGTATTGAACTCATAGGTGGGTCTTACCTCATTTTCAATCCCAAAATATTTCTCCTTCATTCTGGTATACCTTCTATATTCATAAGTAAGGAATAAGGAATAAGACAAAGACCCTATCCTAAAACTGCTTCAGACTAAAAGAGAAGGCATGTAGCTATTTGTGAAACTGATGTAGTAAAATGTAACGTCAAGAAATGAAATGATTCCAACACAGAGAAACAAATTCAGAAAAGTACTCTATGTAACTAGACAGCTTTTATCTATGCCCCTCCCATTTGTTCTATATTTTTTTTTTGAAGTACCTAAAAATGGATAATTGGTAGTAACTTATTTAAAGCTAAGGGCTCTTTAGAACTTTCTTCACTCAAGTTTTAACTTATGATTAATGATAATGTTAATAGCAGCTAACATTTATAGAATTATCTGATATGCTCAGTGTTACGGGCTTTATTTACAGGCATTGTGTCATTTAATCCTCATCATAATCCTGTAAGGTAGTATAGTTATAGTCCCATTTTACAAATTAGTAAACTGAGAATAATTTGTAACTGAGTTACATACACGTCCAAGATGATATAAATAGTAAATGGCAGGGCCAGTTTCTACCCAGATCTGTCTGATTTGAGAGTCAAAACTCTTCACCACCAGGTAATATGTCCTCTGTGAAGTCTGATGAAAGATGTTAATCTGGCAATGAGCATAAATGCTCAAATACTGAAGTCTCAGCCACTCCAGTTAACAAGTGGCATATTACGCTAAGAAAGACCAAATTTTGCGACTTTTTAAAATCCAAAGAGTCCAGTGTGTTTCCCTATAATGTACATCACTTCCTCTTCAAGGAAAAGGGGATATTTTCAGAAGGGAACTAGCTTATCCAAAAAGGATACTGATCTTATTGATAAGGAGGCTCTAGAGATCTTGTTGCTTACATATTTCAAATGCAACAGCCTTTAGTTATAATTCCCAAATGCCAACCTTGCACTCCATACACAGAGGTGGTCTATACAGCAGACATCTGGAAGTAACTCATGCAGTTCCAAAACAGTATAAATAAGTTCAGTGTAAACTGGGCCAATAGCTAATCGCAACTATAATGCCTCATTTCCTGATAACTATAATCCTGAGTCACCAGGCCCAATTTTGAGAGCACAACTCATCCTAAATATACTCTTAAGTCACCATTTCTCAAAGTTTATGACCTCAGCTTCCCTTTACAACCTTAAACATTATTGAGAACCCAAAGTAGCTTTTATGTTATATCTTTTGATAATTACCATATCAGAAATCAAAACTGAAAAATATATATTTATTTATTCATTTAAAAATAATAAACATGTTATTAGTAATTACATGCTAACATAAATATAACATTTTTTATGACAAATAAGTATAGACTCCAAAAAAATTAAGAAGGGCATTGTTTTAAATTTTTAATATCTAGCTGAACAGAAAACAGTTGGATTCTTATATCTGCTTGTATAATCTATTGCAATCTCTTGTTTCAGTTAGAATGTATGAAGAAAATCAGGCCTCATACAAATATGTATTTGGAAAGGGGAGGAGAAATTTAATAATCTTCTCAGATAATTGTGGATATTCTTCTTTGATACTACATCAAAACTCGACAAGGGGTAGTTTCTTAAAGAGTGGTTGTAATGTGAAATACGTAACTCTATCAGTGAGCTTTTTGTATTTGTTCCATTAAAATCCATGCATCTATCATTTGTGCTGAATGGATCTTTTACCCTTCATTGGTCATTTGGAAAATAGTGGTTCACTGACTTATGCAGACCTTCAAAATGTTAACACGTTTCAGGATACAGCATTTTTAAAAAACCACATTTGTTCATACTGCCATCAAATTTTATCGGAAAAGTCTAAGTCTTGGAAAGCTGTCAATCTCACAGTGGCATACACAAGTTTTCCAAAATTCTAATTTTCACTTGAAAGTCCAAATTTTATCACTGACGAAAGATACTGTCAAATATCTTCCTTGAAATGACACGCTCACTTCATCTTCAAAAAAAAAAAAAAATGACTTCCAAATACACAAGTCTGAATGATACTAGTTGGTCCGTCAGTCATTCTTTCACGTAAGAATGATGCTCCGTTAAAAAGCGGCCAGTTCGGTTCTCGACTTAAACTATCATACGAGTACTATTCCTCAACACAAACTTCCCATTTTGGTGTAGAGCAGAGTTGCTATATACATAACTCCCATTTTACCTCACAGGCAATTAAACAGATGTGTATTTCAAGTCCAGGTTTCATGAGATTAACGATTTCTACTGCTCCACCAAAGATGTTCTTGAGTGACACAGGCTATTTCTTTTCCCTCCCAGTGGCTGGTCACGAAGAACACAATGACCGACTAGTACAATGTGATACGCTGCCTGGATTCGTGCTAACACAGGAGCAATTTTACTCACCGTCGCTTTTGTGCCGTCACCGCAAATGTCCGTGTAGTGGGCGGAAAGGCAGGTATCATTATTTCAGTATTACGATGAATTATATTACTGATATATCAGTATTATGATGAAAGAAGTTTTTACTTTGCAAAATTCCTAGAAGGGGCTCAGCAATCCCCCAGGGCTCTGCACACCACATTTGGAGACATGCTCTCCACTCTGACCAGTATTAATTTAATAACCAGGGTGGGAAAAAAGGAGTCTTTTAAAATCCAAAAGTTACTAAGATCAAATGGGATTATCCTGAAAAAGGCATTTAGAAATTACGGGATACATTTTATTGTATCATTGAGACATCAAAAATATCAATAAATCCTGTCATAAGTGGCAGAAATACTTCCTACTTGATTAACGTGAAATGACCCACAGTAACAATTTCATTAAATGAAAATTTTATTATTTTTCTACGTGTTTTTAAAGACTCAGTACTATTCTAAACAAAAGCTGGTGCTCACAAAGGTATACCTCTTTTTTTCACTAGTATTTCTTTAGCTGATAAAAAACAGATGTAACTCTAATATTTTAACTATAATGTCTGTAATTATCATTAGCCTATCACCTGGTGAGTATCCTACCTGCACATCCAGGGATTATCTGATGTTGAACCAAGTTCAGATCTTCATCTGACCCTTCTTCAGCCAATTTTGGTTTCTCAGAATCATTTTCTCCTTTATCATCATTATTGTTTCCATTTTCCTCTGCATTACTCCTCTCAGAGTGGCCCTTTATACCAGAGTTCAACTTGATTGCAGTATCAACCTAAACATTATTTCCAAAGAAATAATTTTCATAAATAGGTAAGGTTTTAAAACCTTAACATTTGTAGACTATTTTGACACTAACGTAAATACATGTGAGGACATACACACATACATACGCTAGTGTTAAACTATTCTAGAAATAGAACTTTTAATTAACTGTAAGTTAATTACGCAAATATAATAACATTTGCACCAAAAAGACATGCCCCATTCTCCAGCAAATTCCAGCAATAATGGAGGAGGGTCAGGAATCCGTCCCAGAACCCCTCTCGGCCAGCTCTGGACATGAGGCATGATGGTCCCTGCTTCTGGAGCTTACACTCAGATGGAAAGTCAAAGGTCTAGAGCTGCGCTCCCATACAATGACCACCAGCCACATGTGGCTATTGAAGAGTTGGAAAGCAAAGAGTCCGAATCGAGATGTGTTTCTAATGATATTCTTCAAGTCAGAACCATGTGCTTTGGTAATTATTTTTATGCTATTCACAATTTTTCTGTCATTTTGGTTTCTCTTTCCATTTCAGCAATGCTCATTTTGAAAACACCAGTTTGGCACAGCTGTGTTTTCCTGAGAGAGAGCAAGAAAAGACATCCACGGCTGCATCAGGAAAAAGCAGGGATCGTAGTGCCCTGACAGCCATGAGCGGCAGTGAGAGTTACATTAGAAGTGAACATAGTCCAAGAGAGAGGCAAAACCTCAGAGAGATTCAGCCCTTCTGGAAGGAATGCATTTCCCCTCCCAATGGAGGAAACCTCTGCTCCAGGCCATCAGGGCTCGGCCCTTGGAAGGTGGTCAACTCTCGGCCACTGGAATCTGTGTCCCCTTCTGAATCTTCAGGGCAGAAGGTGGATCGTGTGGAGAATTAAACTGCCAGGGATACAAGACTGCACGCGAGCATCTCTGTTTACCTAGACTAGGACATAAGTCCCAGCGGAACTGAGCTGAGTCAGTGGTATAATGATCAGAGCCAACATTTACTGAGGAATTCCTACTGGCCAGGGCCTGTGCTAAGTACTTTATACACATGGCCTCATTCACTCCTCAATGACACTATGGTATAAGCATTACTAGATCCAGCATAGAAAGAAACTAGCTGAGGCCCAATTTATAAATAAGCAAAACAATGTCTCCTCTATGTGATCTGGGAGGTGTTAAAGAGGGTTCCCTGTTCAAAACCATACTCTGTGAAAGGCCAGGTTAAAGCCTTAAATTCCATAATAACCAGTAAATCCTTAAGGCTATATAGTTCTGTGAAAATCTTGAAATTGCTAGAAGAGATCACATGAGCCCTGATGCTTATTTATATCTTGGCATAAATGAACTTGGCTGACTTTTCCCTGAGAACGGTTCTTATATAGGGAAATATAGAATATATAACACATAACTAGATATTAGCAATATACTTGGATAGCACACTTCAGGACACAAAAAGACTGTCACATATATCATCCCACATGATTCTCTTAGAATGAGCAGGAAGCAATGAAGTAAAAAGACAAAACTGGAGAACAAATGGCAATCTTGGCCCATTTTACAATTTTACCCAAATTCCCCCACTTCATTAGCACCAACCATCTTTAGTTTATTTGAAAATAAACTAAAAAGAGCTTCCGGAAATTAAAAAGATATCATTAAATTTAAAAATCCAGTGGATAAAACAGTAGATGTGACACAGCGTAAGAAAGGATTCAAAAAATTTTAAATATATGTTAAAAATTCCCCCAGGATGAAGCACAGCAAAATAAATGAATAGAAAATATTTAAAAAAAAAAAAAAAAAAGATGAGAGACATAAAGATAGAAGGGAAAGTTTCAAAAAGACACTTAATGTGACTTTCAGGATGATGAAATAGAAAAAACAGTGGGCAATACTAGAAACTTTTGAAAAAAACAATGGTTGAATATTTTTCAAAATAAACAAAACACACAAATCCTCAGAGTGAAGAAGGACTAGTCTCCAGAAGTATAAAATAAACAAATCCATACACCGGTGAGTAATAGTAGATACTGAACACAAAGAGAAAAAAAAAATTAAAGCAACCAGAGAAAAGTATCTAAATGAGACAGCCCACAGTGTAATGAATATCGGATTTCCAAAAGCCTTCTCAATGACAACAAGAGAGGCCAAAATCACCTAAATGTAAAGCATAAAACTATAACACTTTCAGAAGAAAACATAGGAAAAAAATCTCTGGAACCGTGGGTTAGACAAAGAGTTCTTGGATACAACCAAAAAACAAAAACAAAAACAAACAAAAACAAAAAACGAGTCTCAAAACAATGTTGACAAAGTGCACTTAACAACATTTAAAATGTTTGCTTTTCAAAACACATGGTTAAAAGAACGAAAAGTCAAGCTACAGACGAGGAAAAAATATTTGCAAATCACGTATCTAAGAAAAGACTCTATCTCAAATATGTAAAGAACTCTCAAAAGTTAACAATAAGAAAGACAAGTCTAAAAGGCAAAAAAATAAAAAATACAATACCTTTTCCAAAAAAGATACGTGGGTTACAAATAAGCACCTGAAAGCTCATTTATCATTATTAGTCACCAGGAAGATGGGAGTTAAAACCACAATGAGATACTACCATATGCCTATTAGAATAGCTTTTTTAAAAAACTAACAATATCAACTTCTGTGAAGATCCAGAGCAGCTGGAATGCTCCTATATTTCTCATGGGAATAGAAAACAATTTTGCAATTTCTTATAGTGAAACATATACCTACCATACAACCCAGAAATCCAACACCCAGGCATTTACCCAAGAGAAATAAAAACCTACTCTCCCATAGGAAAAAAAAAAAAAAAATTCAGATACACCTGGATGGTTCAGTTGGTTAGACGTCCGACTTCAGCACAGGTCGTGATCTCATGGTTCCTGAGTTTGAGGCCGGTGTGGGGCTCTGTGCTGACAACTCAGAGCCTGGAGCCTGCTTCGAATTCTGTGTCTCCCTCCCTCGCTGCCCCTCCCCCATTGTCTCTCTCTCTCTCTCTCTCTCTCTCTCTCTCAAAAATAAACATTTAAAAAGTTTTTAAATAAAAAAAATTCAGTATACAAATATTAATAGCAGCTTTATTCATAATCACCAGAACCTGCAAACAACCCAAATGTTGCTCAACATGTGAATGTGTAAACCAACTGTGGTATATCCACACAATGGAACACTAATCGTCAATAAAAAAGGAGTGAACAATTGATATATGTAACAATAGAGGAGTCTCAAATGCATTGTGCCAATAAACAAAAGCCAGACTCAAAAGCTGCATACTTTTTAATTCCATTCATATGATTTTCTGGAAAAGGAAAAACAATAGGTATAAAGAACAGATCCGGGGTTTCCAAGATTAAGAGTAAGGGAGATTGAGTAGAGGCAAAGAGGTAGGTAGCATGAAGGAATTTTTGAGGGGTGATGGAACTGTCCTATATCTTGATTGTGATGGTATCACTCTACACATTTGCCAAACTCAGAACTATACACTGAAAAAGAATAAATTTTACAGTGTATAAAAATTTTAAATTAGAAACAAAAGTCAATGAGATACAATGTTAATAGTTAAGATTTAATATCGCAAAGTCACAAACTGTCTCCAAATTCATCTATAAATTCAAAGTAATTTCAGTCAAAAGTCCAAGAGTAATTTTTGCAAGGCCTGAAAAACCAATCTAAAATACAAAAAGAACAAAAAGGCCAAGAATAGCTAAGACAGTTCTAGAAAAGAATAAGATGGAGAGACCCATCCTACCAGATATCAAGAAATATTACACAACTAACAAGCGTTAACCCACAATAATGATGCAGGATTAGATGAAACAAAACAGAGAGCTCAGCTAGAAATGGTATTTTAACAAGCCACCTGTGGTTCTGGATGCACGTTAGAATCATCCAGTTTGACATATTTGCACAAGATTTAGACTGCAGACGTGAGGGAGAAGCCATCTTCCCAAGCTCCTGATAGGAAGGTGGCAAGAAATCTCAAAGGCTGTCATCTCTGTATGTCCA
Organism: Neofelis nebulosa; assembly: GCF_028018385.1. Taxonomy (NCBI): domain Eukaryota; kingdom Metazoa; phylum Chordata; class Mammalia; order Carnivora; family Felidae; genus Neofelis; species Neofelis nebulosa. Next base: position 63,940,500 of record NC_080788.1, on the reverse strand, counting down.
GTCACCAGTTTTGTGGTTCTGAGGGACTTGTGGCAGCGTCAGAGGCAGAAGCTTTCTGATCTCTGGATTTCAGCCATGGAGGTGTGACCTAGGAACTAACAATCCAAGAGAAGTTTCCTCCCATGATTCCCTTTCCTGCTGGCCCTCCACTGATGCTGGCCTTCCACTGATTTTGAGAAACTGAATTTCTATTATTTAATCCCTGTCTGCTGGAAATGCCTAGAGTGGTCTCTAGTTCCTGCACTAAATCATAACAAATGCTTTAAGAGTTTCGTAAGGTAGAGTCTGGTCCATAAATCAAAAGAATAAATGAGTGGGGATTCATGAGCCTGCAAAGATTTTTTTTACCATAAGGTTTCAAATTTTTGTTTACCACAAGCTTAAAACTAGTACCACATTGCAGATGAAAAAACTGATTCTTAAAAAAAAAAACCATCAAGATTAGATATTTTAAGAAAAGAAAAATAGACCACTAAAGAAAAGGAAAGGAAATCATGGCCAGGTAAGGTACTGACTAAATATACATTACATGGTCTTTAACCCGAACTATACTTTTTAAATCACTGAAACTTTTTGGTTAGTATCCAAAATCTATAGAGAACTTATCAAACTCAATACCTAAAAACCAATAATCTAGTTAAGAAATGGGCAGAAGACATGAATAGATACTTTTCCAAAGAAGACATCCAGATGGCTAATAGATACATGAAAAGATGCTCAACATCACTCATCATCAGAGAAACACAAATCAAAACCACAATGAGATACCACCTCACACCTGTCAGAATAGCTAAACTTAACGACACATGAAATAACAGGTGTTGGCGAGGAGGTGGAGAAAGAGGAACCCTCTTGCACTGTTGGTGGGAATGCAAACTAGTTCAGCCGCTCTGACGAACAGTGGGAAGGTTCCTTAAAAAGTTAAAGATAGAATTACCCTATGATCCAGCAATTGTACTACCAAATATTTACCCAAAGGATACAAAAATACAGATTCAAAGTGGTACATGCACCCCAATGTTATTAGCAGCACTATCAACAATAGTCAAAATATAGAGAGAACCCGAATGTCCATCAACTGATGAAGGGATAAAGAAGATGTGGTATATATATACAATGGGATATTACACAGCCATCAACAAGAATGGCAAATCTTGCCATTTGCAACGACATGAGTGGAGCCAGAGTGTATTTTGCTAAGTGAAATAAGTCACTCAAAGACAAATACCATATAATTTCACTCATATGTGGAATTTAAGAAACAAAACAGATGAAGATATGGAGGTGGGGGAAGAGAGGGAAACAAACCAGAAGAGACTCTTAAAGATAGAGAACAAACTGAGGGTTCATGGAGGGAGGTAGGTGGGGGTTGGGCTAGATGGGTGATGGGTATTAAGGAGGGCACTTATGATGAATGCTTGGAGGTTATACGTAAGTGATGAATCATTGAATTCTACTCCTGAAACCAATATTGCACAGTACGTTAACTAGAATTTTTTAAATTTTTTTAATGTTTATTTATTTTTGAGAAAGACAGAGACAGAGCATGAGTGGGGGAGGGGCAGAGAGAGAAGGAGACCTAGAATCCGAAGCAGGCTCCAGGTTCTGAGCTGTCAGACTGAGCCACCCAGGCACCCCTAATTAACTAGAATTTAAATAAAAATTTGAAAAGAAAAAAAAAAAAAAAGGATAGGACCCGAATCCAATAAGACTGGTGTCCTTATAAGTAGAAGAAAAAACACCAGGAGTATGGGAGCATGGAGAAAAAGGCCCTGTGAGGATAAGAGAGAAGCTGACCATCTGCAAGCCAAGGAGATAGGCCCCAGGAGAAACCTAACCTCTTGGCACCTGGATCTTGGACTTCTAGAACCATGAAAAAATACGTTTCTGTTGTGTAAAAAAAATTAAAATTAAAAAATAAAATTACTGAAACATCTTCATATTAAGAGTCAATGTTGGCACAGTAGATATTGGAATACAAAGATTTCTTCTTTTTAATTTGTTTTTACATTTATTTATTTTTGAGAGACAGAGAGAGAGACAGAGCACAAGTGGGGGAGGGGCAGAGAGAGGGAGGCACAGAAGCCCAAGCAGGCTCCAGGTTCTGAGCTGTCAGCACAGAGCCCAACGCAGGGCTCAAACTCACAAACCGTGAGATCGTGACCTGAGCCGAAGTCGGACGCTTAACCGACTGAGCCACCCAGGCACTCCTGGAATACAAAGATTTCTTATGAAAAAAAAGAAAAAAAGCTTACAGATGAGCATTAACAAAGCATAACTGTGAACAAATAAGCCACACTCCAAAGAAAAATAAAAGAAGGAGGGGGAGCAGGAGGTAAAGAAAGACACAGAATTTTCACATTAAATGGTCTAAAGTAAAATCCAAGAAGAAATCTGTGAGTGTTCCCAGACACATCCTCTAAAGAGGATCCTTTAGGGGCGCCTGGGTGGCTCAGTTGGTTAAATGACCAACTTCAGCTCAAGTCATGATCTCACAGTTCGTGGGTTGAAGACCCGAGTCAGGCTCTGTGCTGAAAGCTTGGAGCCTGGACCCTGCTTCAGATTCTGTGTCTCCCTCTCTCTCCACCCCCTCCCCAGATCATGCTCTGTCTGTCTGTCTGTCTGTCTCTCTCTCTCTCTCTCTCTCAAAAATAAACACTAAATAATAATAATAATAATTTAAAGAAGATCCTTTAGATGGGATGTTAACTACAGCCTTGGTTTATCAATTGCTAGAGTTCAGAAGAAGGACTTAACATTATTTCTAAATAGCAAACTACCATGAAGGATGCTGGTTCTGGTGAGAGCACTTCCAAAGAAGCATTTGAACCTCTGCTCCCAGGATGCGTTCTTGAACTTGAGGCTGGTTTTGAAATTCCATCTAAGTTTCCCTTTATAATATCCATTGATATCCTGAAACAAACAAAAAATTAAAGCAAGTTATATCTTATATGTATAAATGTTTCATGAGTGCTAATGCGCAATTAACTCAGAACCTTTGTTAATAAGGATTACGTTGCTACCAAAGTCACACTACCCTAATTTCATCAAAAGATGTCTGTGGCCACAGGTTTTATGTTACTATTGGTGAAAAACATTCTAGCCAGGATGTTGGACAAAAGAATACAGACTGCTATCTCAATGGCTTCCTGTGTCTCAGAAAGAAACATTTACTTTGTCCTTGGCCTGAGAAGATACTCAGGGAGCACCATGCCTCTCAACCTAGATTCACGCTTCATCATAATGATTTGATAAAACCTCAACTTTTTTCTGGTTTTGCCTACCTTATTTTACTAGCTTCCTGTTCTAGCTCACCTTTCAGCCTAGGTTTTCCTCTCAGCTCTGATTTCTCCTCTCCCTTTGGTGCCACATTTTTATGGAGTACCTATCTCCAGGTCACTGCTCTTTTCCTATCAATCCTCCACTTTTAAAACCCATGATTCTACCTCACCCTCGGAAACAAGAGGGAAAAACCTACTTTCTCTGACAGAGGACAGACACTTATTACCTGGCCACACACATTGCCAATTTCTATTTTTCGTGTGACACCATCCACAGGCTTGTCATCACTGTGGCTCCCTATTCCCAGTGCCGTTTTCTGAAGCAGGAATTATTAGGCAGGATGGCTTAAACTAGTAGGAGAACAAGGGCATTGCAGGCACACTGATCCTTCCAAACTGTGCATTTGATCAGGACCGTTTCAGATTTGCTCAGTAATGGTGGGGTATCATGCATGCTGAGAAAATGGAAGAAATAGAGAGAATTCCAGGTTCTGGCTTGTCATACTTTACACGTAAACAGATCTCCTAACAATCCTTCCGTAAATTTCATAATTTCACTAGCCTTCTAATTATGAATTAAACCATTTCTCTCATAACAGCAAGAGGAAAGGCAGTTGGGCCTCTGGCCCAAGCAAGTGTAACAATGTCCTTTTTGTGCCCTACAAAATGATTCATCTCTCTTTCTTTCTTTGAACAGCAGAGGAAGAGTCCAGGGAAGTTTTGGACACAGGAGGAAGCACAAACAGAAACAACCTGATGTTCCTCCAAAGCACACAGAGGGATAATATGATTTGGCCTCCAGCCATTCAGTGTGCCAAAGCTGACGCTTAAGGGATCAGCAGGTCAACTCTTTCCATCTTAGCAAATGAAAAAGGCATTGATCTCCACATTATTCAAACTCTGCAAAAGGATTTGGGCTCACTCAGGAAGGCGCTGACATTATTATTGTGGGATGACGGATCACCCTGGCCCATCACGTCACAATCAAAAAGCATAAGTCACCAAAAGGCCAAATGTCTTGTAAATGCCATAAGCAGCCTGTCAAGGGAGACTTATTGTAGCTTACAGAGGGAGCAATGAGATGGAAGCATTTGCAGAGCCAGGATAATACCTGTCAGGAAGGGGAATAGAAGCACAGGGAACCGTCAATGACATGGATCAGCGACAAGGCTCCAGAAACCTTGCAGTTTGCTTTAGTAAGAGGTTTGTTCTATTATGTTTGCTCCAGAAAATAATAAATTAAACAAAATACAGTTCCCAGGATGGGTGGGTATATAACTGAACAATCTTAGGACTTCGCCCATGTAGAAAAACGTAGCGGAGGAGGGGCGTTGAATTAGGATCTTAAAGATGTGCTTGAGTGTTAAAGAAGAAAGCACAGTAGCCCCATAGAAACTCCACAAGAAAAATAAAGCATTGTCAGAGAAAGTAATCAAACAATAAATACTTATTACAGAAGCACTAAATGTTGATTTAACCAAATACTGTGCCTTACCTATATTGAGTGTATGTAGGGAGGAATATGCAAAAGGAGAGGGAGTATAAAATATCTAATCTGTCATGATAGGAAATCAAAGAGAACGCCCAAAAACTGACAAAACCAAGCAATCGTCAAATAAACATAATATTTACAAGTTCATAATGGTTGCTTCTGGAGAGTAAGACTAGGAATTGCTTCTCTTTTCTTCCTTTGTAAATGTTATAGCAGAGTTTGCCATTTTTTACTATATCACTTTAATAAAAGTAAAAATTGATTTTTTAAATAAAAAATAAATGTGAAATAAGAAATCCCCAAGGGAGTAGAAGGAAACACAAAGATAATTCCTGTAATAATAAGTTAATGACTTATTAAACATAAGAGTGTAAATCAAAAAGGAAGAGACTAATAGTTTTGATTACATAACATTTAATGCTCTTGAATGGAAAACAAACAAACTAAAAAGAACTCTAAAGTAAATTAAAAGGCACCAGAGAAACTGGGGAAATTATATGCAACACAGATAATACACAAAAGGTTAATGAATTTACATACTTAAAGAACTCTTACCAATCAGTAAGAAAAAGAAATATTCCAATAGAAAACTAGTTAAGGACATAAACAAGGAATTCAGAAAGAAAGAAAGAAAGAAAGAAAGAAAGAAAGAAAGAAAGAAAGAAAGAAAGAAAGAAAGAAAGAAAAGAAAAGAAAAGAAAAGAAAAGAAAAGAAAAGAAAAGAAAAGAAAAGAAAAGAAAGAGAAAGAAAGAAAGAAACAAACAAACAAACAAGAAGGAAGGAAGAAAGAGGGAGGAAGGAAGGAAAGAGAGGAGAGAAATGTCCGATTCTCTAATTAAAGGAATATACAGAAAAGGACCTGATAGATGATCACAAGTCAAGGACTGAACAGAGGTGGGTTCTTATGGATTGGCGGATTCATGGATATTCTTGGTCTTTTATTTTACCTTTGGCTTATCTGTATTTTCAGATTCTCTACTAAGTAGATCTTGAATTCATAATTATTTATTGTAGAAAAATTTCTAGAATATATTAAAGTGTATTCAAAAATAAATAAAAATCACCCAATATTCACCACTCTGAGTTAACATCGTTAGCATATTTCTTTTCCATTTTTCCTCTATATGTTTCCACCAAAATTGGACTCATATGTTTCTCACTTAACATGATAAGATAAGCATTTTCTTATTGCATTAAAGATATTTCAAAAATAAAATATGATTCACTTCGGGGCGCCTGGGTGGCTCAGTCAGTTAAGCGTCCGACTTCAGCTCAGGTCATGATCTCGCGGTCAGTGAGTTCGAGCCCTCGTCGGGCTCTGTGCTGACAGCTCAGAGCCTGGAGCTTGCTTCAGATTCTGTGTCTCCCTCTCTCTCTGCCCCTCCCCCGTCATGCTCTCTCTCTCTCTGTCTCAAAAATAAATAAACGTTAAAAAAATTTAAAAAATATATATCTGATTCACTTCCTGATATTCCTTTAAAGGGCTGATATATGACCAGATTCTAAATTATAACAAATCACTACTACCACATACCAACTTTTTATAACATTCATTTCAAACAAGATTAATTTAAACCTTTTCATACAGGCTTGTGAGAAATGCAACCACCAAGGATCATTTAAAACCAAAATGGGGACACATGGCTGCCATAATTTGCTACTTTTGGATGAAAGGAAGAATTGAAAGAAAATGAATCCTCCTCTGTTTAGAAATAATAAATAGCCAGGCTTTTTTTTTAAGTGGAATTATATTTATTTTCATGATTTTAATGTCTAAAAATTATTTCGTCAGGTTTTTTTTTTTTACTTTATACATTTATGATGTAAGAAAGACTTGCCCATGCGAAGGAAAAAGTCAAATAATATAGAAAAATATAAAACTTATTTTTAAGTTTGTTTTTTTTTTTAATTTCTTTTGAAAGAGATAAAGAGCAAGTAGGGGAGGGGCAGAAAGAGAGGGAAACTGAATCCCAAGCAGGCTCTGCGCTGTTAGCTCAGAGCCAGATGCAGGGCTGAACCCACAAACCACGGGATCATGACCTGAGCCGAAGACAAGTCTTGCACACCACCGACTGAGCCACCCAAGCGCCCCAGAATACAAAACTTTTTAAAGTCAAAAATTTCCTGGGTACCTGGGTGGCTCAGTCCGTTAAACCACCCACTCCTGATTTGAGTTCAGGTCATGATCTCAACAGTGTGGGAGATCGAGCCCCACATCGAACTCCACACTGACAGCGGGGAGCCTGCTTGGGATTCTCTCTCTCCCTCTCTCCCTGCCCCTCCCCTGCTCGTGAATGCGTGCACTTTCTCTCTCTCTCTCAAATAAAGAAACATTAAAAAAAAAATGAAGTCAAAATGTTCCTCACCCCAAGAACCACTTGGAATAGATCGGGGGAGGGGGGGGGTCTCACTTTTTTTTTTAGGCATATGCAAACCTATCCTTTTTACCTACCTACCTACTCCTCCCCAACACACACACACACACACACACACACACACACACACACACACGGCACACACACAATTTTAAGTTAACCCCTTTGTACGAATCTTTCTTTAGTTACATTTACATACCCAGAAGATAAACTATGCTGAGTCAAAGAATTCTTGTGTTTCAAATTTTGGTAAGTTGCCACACTGTCCACCAAAAAGGCTGTACCAAATTACACTACTACCAACAGGGTATGATGAAAGTTCCTCTTTCCCCATTCTGGCCTGGGGTCAATCTAAGTGTCAAAGGTATCTGTGAGTTTGATTTACATTTCTTTAATTACCAAACAAGGCTTCAGTCAAGTGTTTACTGGTCACCTTTTCTTCCCCTGTAGCATGCCTATATATATCCTTTGCTATTTGAGGTCTATTTTAAATGACTGGCGATTGGTTTTAATTATAACGTTTAATTTTTTTTAACGTTTATTTATTTCTTAGAGCATGAGCAGGGGGAGGAGCAGAGAGAGACAGAGACATAGAATCTGAAGCAGGCTCCAGGCTCTGAGCTGTCAGCACAGAGCCCAATGTGGTGCTCGAACTTCCGATCCTGAGATCAAGACGTGAGTCAAAGTTGGACATTAAACAGACTGAGCCATCCAGGTGCCCCATAACTTTTAGCTCTTAAGAAACAGAAGGCACAGGACAGGGGGAGTCCATGATACGAGGTCCTAAGGTCAGGAAAAGTTTGCAGCAGGCTCCAGGAAATCCTGGAGACACAGTCTTCGTGGAGGCAAATGCTTGGGTCGCCGTAGGGTGGCCCCCGTAGGCCCCGCCCAGCCCGGCTGAGCCCGCCCCCCTGCTGGCCCTGCCCCCTCGCGCTAACAGCCAGTCTCCGGGCCCAGCAGCCGGACACGACTCCGCCCCGCCCTCTCATTGGCCCTGCCCCTCTCCCTGACAGCCCAGGGGCTGTCCCTGACACGACACCGCCTCGCTCACTCTTCCGCCAGTCGCGCGGCGTTAAAGGTGGTGTCCTAACAGGTGCGGTGCCTTACCTTCGCGGCGGAAACTCTGGGAGCCAGTCACCAGACAGCAAAGCATTGACGGGCGCAGAAGCGCACCAGCTGACAGCGTCACCCCCTGTCTCCCAAAGGGGAGGGTTCTTTCCCGTCACCGCAGCTTTTCTGGAAGGGGAAGGAGCTGTGCGTCTAAAGCCCTCCTGCCTCCAGGGACGCTGTTCCCCTGGCAACCAGAAGCACGAAGCTTCCGGTATCGCGATAAGAGAAAAGGGCTGTACCATGCGGAAATGAGATGTGGGGGGGGCCAAGGGCGGCGAGGAAAGCTGAGGGGAGTCCCGAGAGCTGGGGCAGTCTTGCTGTTTCCTCCGCCTATCCGAGGACAGTGTGGCTGGGGAGTGAATCGTTCGTATTCACTTTGAACTCGGAAGGAGGATGTCTGGATGCTTATGTGGCTGTCTACCATTAGTATGATGATGCTCTGTAGGTCTCGCATCCTCCCTGAGCTCAGTTTCCTCCTCTGTAAAATGGGAATGACAGTAATTCCTCACAAGATTGTTGTGCAACCCAAAAAGATTACGTGAAGTTCTTGCTAAATTTTGGATTTCATTTAAATAAAAAATACTAGTTTTGCAAATTTGGGCTACAGTCCAAACTAGTAATGATTTTTATTTGCACTTTCTTTTGGGGGGGATTCGCTCATCTTCGGCACATAAAGACTATTTCCATGGGTTCCCAAACTGATTTTCTTCATCCCAGCACCATCAAATTTCTGCTTTCTAGTATGGACAGCACTTTACAGTTTACAAGGCATTTCCCCATACACAGCCCCTTTAGCCTTGTTACTTTAGGTAGGTAGCATGTGTATTCTTTGAGTGTTTTTCAGTGAAGCAAATAGACAAAGGTAAAGTGAGTTGGTCAGGGAACCACAGCTACAATCTAGGGCAGTGCTGGGTTTAAAACCTGGCGGTAAATGCCATCTATATAGTACTGAATCCTGCGTTTCTATCTCCAACACGGACTTCTCCCCTGAACTCCGCATGTTTATCTAACTGACTATATGACATCTCCACTTAGATGTAAGAAGCATCTCAAACGTAACATGTCAAAAAACAAACCTCTCCACGATCACACCCACTACCACTCCACTCTCTTATCTATCTCAGTAAATGGTAACTCCTTCCTGCCAGGCTCAGACCAAAACACCTCGAAGTCATCCTCAGTTCCTATTCCTCCATCCATTGATTGATGCTACAATCGGTTTGTTATAAACCCTACCGGCTTTACATCTAAAATATATCCAGAGATGGGGCGCCTGGGTGGCTCAGTCGGTTAAGCGGCCGACTTCGGCTCAGGTCATGATCTCCGGGTCCGTGAGTTCAAGCCCGGCGTCGGGCTCTGTGCTGACAGCTCAGAGCCTGGAGCCTGTTTCAGATTCTGTGTCTCCCTCTCTCTGACCCTCCCCAGTTCATGCTCTGTCTCTCTCTGTCTCAAAAATAAATAAACGTTAAAAAAAAATTAAAAAAAAAAAAAAAAAATATATATATATATATATATATATATATATATATATATATATATATCCAGAGTCTAACTACTGCTCACCACCTTCCGTGCTTCCATACTGGTCCATACTGCCATCACCTCTCACCTAGATTTTTGCAACAACCTTCTTCCTAACTTTCCTTGCCTCTACTACTTTCAAACAGCAGCCTGAAAGATGCTTTCAAATCCAAAGGCAGACCATGTCACTCCTCCGCTCAGGACACTCCGTGGCTCCTCTGCTTCACGCAGTCTTTACAATGCCCACGGGTCCTAAATGACCAGGCTCTATGTTTTCTCTCAGACTTCCAGTCCTACCATCCTCTCCCTGGTAAGCTTAGCTCTAGCGTCACTGTCCTTGTTAGTGTTTCTGCGCAGGAATTTCTTCCCAGCTTTTTTCAGAAAATGTGTATGTTTTTCCAAATTAAAAAAAAAAGAAGTTGAGAAATTAGAAGAAGTATATTCTAATTCTCCTATGAAAATTAAAGTTTATCAATCAACATAGAAATGTTGCTGAAGAAATCCTCTGATGTCAAGGTGAAACCAAAAGCAGGAAATGCGAGCACTGTGTCAGAAGTTAAGGTCAACATTCTGGGAACCTGGATTGGAGCATGTCACAATCTGATTCGTCAGTCTTGCGTGGAACTGGTGCCATTTTCCACATGTATGTTCCCGGCCCTGTCTGCTGCTGAGTCTTTCTTGCAAATAAAATAAATATTAATAAGTTGATATTCATGGTATATTTTATACAAATTCTACAAATTGTGTTCCAAGAAATAGCAAGTTTTGACTCAAAAGTGAGTCCTTCAATTGGCAATTCCCACCCTATGATTCTGCAAAGTGCTGTTAACCTCACTTGAAGATTTGTATGTTACGTTATTCAAATGGTACCCAATCATGTTCTCTGTGTTCTCCAGTATTTGAATATTTGCTATAGGCTACAGTTCTTGTAACCACTTATAAACACTTTTATAAAAATGATTCAGATAGCATGATAACAAGAATATGAAGAAGGTTGAAAATATTTTAAGAATAACTTAAGGCTTTGAGAATTGCTGGAAATTTTGATTTCTTGTTTCTGCATCCCAAAGATCAATATGTTGGGAATTTGGAACACTATTTTTTGTTGTTGTTCCTCCAAGATGGAATAACCTCCCACCACTCCCCCAACCCCCACCACGTGCATGCGCACACACACACTCAAACACACTCCAGCCCTCTGCTTCCTCTGCCAGGAATACAGTTGCCCAGCTATCCACATGGCTCACTTCCTCTATTCCCTCAGGAATAGAGTCTGCTTCCTCAGGCAGTTCTTTCCTGACCACCCTATATAAAATAATAATCCCCAGCTCCACATTCCTATCCTCTGTTCCCTTGACTCTGTTTAGTTTTGTTCATTTGTTGTTTTTTTAAATAAAGAGGAGAGATGACATCATTTGTATTCTGATACTAAATAGCTGGGTTATCTTAGGTTAATCTGTTAAACTTTTGTGGGCCATAATTTCCTCATTTGAGAAATGTGGACTAGTTTTTCTGTTGTTGCTTTAAATTTTTTGTAAGCTTTTTTTTTTTTTTGAGAGAGAGAGAGAGAGAGAGCGCGCGCGCGCACGCGCGCCAGTGGGGGAGGGGCAGAGAGAGAGGGAGATACAGAATCTGAACCAAGCTCCAGACTGTGAGCTGTCAGCACAGAGCCGGACTCAGGGCTTGAACTCACACACCGCGAGATCATGACCTGAGCCAGCTGGACGCTTAACCGACTGAGCCAGGTGCCCAGGCACCCAGGTGCCCCAAATGTGGACTAGTTTTACAGTTCTTAACTCTACTCCATTCGAATCACCTGAGGAGATTTCATAAACTACTGATTGTGGGGCTGTATCTGAGAGCAAATGAACCTAAAATTCTAGGGCTTCTCAAACTTTAACGTGCAGATAAATCAACTGAGGCTCTTGTTAAATGCTGATTCGATGTGTCAGGTGGGACCCAAGATTCTAACAGGCTCCCATGTGATGCCAATGCTTCTTATCCACTGGCTGCTCTTGGAGTAGCTGGACACTAAACAAACTCCAAGTGTCTGCACAATTGTAATATTCTGTGAATAAAGGCCATTCTTTCCATTTGTATTTTTGGTGACTAATGGTGCTCTTTTTTTTTTTTTTTTCAACGTTTTTTATTTATTTTTGGGACAGAGAGAGACAGAGCATGAACAGGGGAGGGGCAGAGAGAGAGGGAGACACAGAATCGGAAACAGGCTCCAGGCTCCGAGCCATCAGCCCAGAGCCTGACGCGGGGCTCGAACTCACAGACCGCGAGATCGTGACCTGGCTGAAGTCGGACGCTCAACCGACTGCGCCACCCAGGCGCCCCTAATGGTGCTCTTTAAGAGAATAACATATTTCAGATTTCTTGGGGATGTGGGGAGAGAAAATCAACTTAAGAAAAATCAAGGCTATGACCCATCTGCCTTTTTTTTTTAACTTTTGCTTTTAAAATATATACAACAGGAGATACCTAAGAAGCAAGTGAAAAGAAAATTCAGTCTCAATAGAAACAGTGTTTCTTCACTGTAACTTTACCATTAAAAGTAAGTCCCCACTGACTTCATTTCGCAGGAAACTCATCTCATTTTCTGTCATTGTCACTTTCTTTATTTACCTCCTGCGATTACCTGTGAACTGCAGAGAGGCTATATGCGCCTTGAGGGCAAATTTTAACAAATTGTATATGTCATGTGTTAGTACACAATACACTGTGTCTTTGTTGTTAAATTCCTGACTTCTGTCAGCTATTGCAGGTGACGCCCTCAAAACGGTTCATATTCAGATACGTTAGAGAGCACCCTGTGCTGTTTTCTGGAGTGTTGTGTTCAAAAAAACCAGACAGCGGCGCCTGGGTGGCTCAGTCAGCTCAGCTGAGTGTCCGACTTCAGCTCTAGGTCATGATCTCGCAGTTCATGAGTTCGAGCCCCACATCGGGCTCTGTGCTGACAGCTCAGAGCCAGGAGCCTGCTTCGGATCCTGTGTCTCCCTCTCTCTCTCTGTCCCTCCCCCACTCATGCTCTGTCTCAGAAATAAATAAACATTAACTTTTTTTAATTTAAAAAACATTTCTAAAAAAACAAACAAAAAGCACAGACACATTCTAGAAAGTATTGAAAGCCTTTCAATAATTCATGAAGATTTCTCCTAGAGTCAAGATATTTTAAGTTAAAATGTCCCTGTCTCATTACAGGTTGGTGACCTAGGGCAGTGTTGGTTTCAAAGTTGGTTTTCGTTTTCAATCTCTCTCTACCCTTGACCTTCTCCTGCTAAGTGGAGTCAGATTTGAATGAATGAGAGAGAGCCCACATTGTATTCCATCTGGGACCCAGCTGCCATTCCAGCTTTGTTGCCCCAATTTCCCTTTTCTTACCATAAGCTTCAGCAAAATGTGACAGCACACTTGGGAGTGGAACCTCATTAAGCCTCCTATCATACATTCTATAAACTAGACTCAACAGCCATTTCTTTTGGAAGGCAGTTAAAAGTGTGTGCCACTGAACAGCTCCCATATCCTGTGAGTTTATGGCTCAGTGTTATTTAAAAATAACATTTACTGAGCATTTAGGACATACCTTAGATGTATCATCTCACTTCATAACATCCTATGAGGTGGCACTATTATTATGCAGATTTATAGTTGAGAAGCAGAGCACAGACAGGTTAAGTAATTTTTCTGAGGTCACTCAGAAACTAAGACTGGTACTGAGGTTCCAAGCCAGTTCCAAAAGCCTGCTCTCTTCACCTCCTCACTGGACTAAATTCAAGAAAAGAGGCTATTTGTATCCACTAGATGGTGCTGTCTGTTAAAAAAAAAAACTCTCAGAAATTCGCTTTTCTTGGATTTTTAGGTGTGATTCAAGAAGCCGCTGCACCCAAATATCCTGTATGTTTGAACTGTGTTCAGATCCATCTTTAAATAGTCATCCGGGGCACCTGGGTGGCTCAGTCGGTTAAGCGGCCGACTTCAGCTCAGGTCATGAGCTCGCGGTCCGTGAGTTCGAGCCCCGCGTCGGGCTCTGTGCTGACAGCTCAGAGCCTGGAGCCTGTTTCAGATTCTGTGTCTCCCTCTCTCTCTCTGACCCTCCCCCTGTTCATGCTCTGTCTCTCTCTGTCTCAAAAATGAATAAATGTTAAAAAAAAATTTAAATAAATAAATAAATAGTCATCCAAACTGGAAAAGTAAAAATTAAATCTCAAAAGAACAGAATGGGTTTTTTTTAAATAACTTAGTGTATATTATTACTATCTAATATCAAATGACCATTAGTGACTTTGAAAGACTGAAGTTCTCATACCTTTGTATTTATATGAAATCTGCAGACTTAAAAAGAAGTCCATATTTTATTTCATTTGCCCCTTTTATATGGACTGCACTCCCTCCCACACCTCCCAATCCTGCTCGGCCACGGTGCCATCCACATAACCAAGAGACATGAACAGGGAAGTAAATAAAGCCTTGAAGAACGAACAGTAAGTTCTGAAGCAGGTGACCCTATTTTTACTCAAAGTAAAATGCACTTTAAGTTTAGTACATGTTTAGTATATTTCTAGTACTTCAAAGTTATGAAATAAATTTGCTAAAAATGGATTCTCAGATTTTATTGTTTATAGGGATTATTTTATGTTTTATTTAAAATGTTCATTATAGGGGCACCTGGGTGGTTCAGTCAGTGGAGCACCCAGCTTGGGCTCAGGTCGTGGTCTCAAGGTTCATGAGTTCAAGCCCAGCATCAGGCACTACACTGGCAGCTCAGAGCCCGCTTTGGATTCTCTTTCTCTCTCTCTCTCTCTCACAAATAAATAAACATTTTTTAAAAATAAAATAAAATGTTCATTTTAGTCCCTATTCCCTGACTTAGTAGGTCTGGGGTCAAGCGCAGGAATCTGCATTTTAACAAACCCCTCGGTGATCCTGGTGCAGTTGAACCATGAATATGCTTTGAAAACCACTAACTTAAAAACCTTGTTTCAAAGAGTATATGGTGATGAGGCCACTTCTCTGCGAGGCACCATGGACCCCCCTAGAGCTGCCCAACCCAGAGACATTCAGTACCTCCTTGGTAAATATTAATCAAGAAAACTGGAGAATGTTTTCCCTTCCCATTTCCTTGATTCACAACCCTTTCCTCCCTCTTCCCGTCTACCGTGGAGTGCTTCGCAGCCTGAAGTGCTAGTTAGAGAATGTCCCCCTTTTAAAAATCGAGGGGGAAGTAAGTTTGCCATTTGTCAGTATCTTGTTAGCCTAAATACATAATGATATCCCTTGAAATTTTTAAGCGAAAGGAGTTAACCCAGGTGTTGTCATATGACTTTGTTTAACTTGTTCAAATGATATGAGTTTCGGCATGGGGGAGGGGGTGCGGAGAAAACTAAATTATGCCAGGAGATCGTGGAGATGCATAAAAATCAACACACAGGGACTCCTGGGTGGCTCAGTCAGTTGAACGACTGACTTCGGCTCAGGTCATGATCTCATGGTTTGTGAGTTCGGGCCCCACGTGGGGCTCAGTGCTGACAGCTCAGAGCCTGGAGCCTGCTTGAGATTCTGCGTCTCCCTCTCCCTCTGCCCCTCCCCCACTCATGCTCTGTCTCAGAAATAAACATTAAAAAAAAATTTTTTTTTTTAAATCAACACACATACACACACAAACAGTGCGGCTTTACGTTCGTGACCCGGAAAGCTAATAGAGGCTTTTTCTTTTTAAGATAGTAAGACAAATAAATCATGAAGACGTCTTCTAAAATCCAGAATGTTTTTTGATTTTTTTTTTTTTTTTTTTAATCTCACTTCTGCCCTCCAGAGATCATCTCTGCCAAGTGAGTCATTCACCAGTAAGGGAGAAATCTGTTTCTCTTCTCAGAGAATTCCCTCACAGTAACAGGCTGCTTCATTCTCCAGTTATATTGCTGGCTCCAAAGTTTGGTCACCTGTAGCAATTCTGGATCTGTAAAGAATTCAAGAGTTGCCAGAACATTCCCGAGGCTAGCCGCAGTTTCCATTGTTGGATGCCAGGTGAGATTACAGTGTTCTACTCCTGGCATGTTGCCTCCGCCAGCAGGATGGGTGACACACTGCTTGTGCCTAGTAGCTGAAGAGAAGTTTAGCAACTTCTCTGTGGCAATCAATCCTGGGTGCTGAACCCTACTGCTTCTGACCATTATCCATGCATTGAGTGTCATACTTCATTCCTATCTTTGATTCCAAACCGTAACTTCTATATTGAGCTAGGTCTCTGATCCTATAGGGTTTGGGTTTGGGGGGTTTTGTTTGTTTTATTCTTTTTTAATGTTTATTTATTTTTGAGAGAGAGACAGACAGACAGACTGAGCATGAGCAGGGGAGGGGCAGAGAGAGAGGGAGACACAGAATCCCAAGCAGGCTCCAGGCTCCGAGCGGTCAGCACAGAGCCTAACATGGGGCTCAGACTCAACGCACGAACCAAGAGATCATGACCTGAGCTGAAGTCGGTCGCTCGACTGACGGAGCCACCCAGGGGCTCCTGTCTTTTATTTTGTTTTGTTTTAAATTGGGTCTCCCGGGGCGCCTGGGTGGCGCAGTCGGTTAAGCGTCCGACTTCAGCCAGGTCACGATCTCGCGGTCCGTGAGTTCGAGCCCCGCGTCAGGCTCTGGGCTGATGGCTCGGAGCCTGGAGCCTGTTTCCGATTCTGTGTCTCCCTCTCTCTCTGCCCCTCCCCCGTTCATGCTCTGTCTCTCTCTGTCCCAAAAATAAAATAAAAAATGTTGAAAAAAAAAATTTTAAAAAAAATAAAAATTAAAAAAATAAAAAATAAAAAAAATAAATTGGGTCTCCCACTCTATGTATTAAAATGCATTTTTAGTATATAAATTATATAATTATGTAAATCTTTATTTTAGCACAAAAGAAAGTTAAAAGGGATTCACATACCTTTCTAGAAATGTATTCAAACCAAACTTTAAGGGTCTTAAGCGGCAATGTGGAAAAATTAGTTTTCTCAGGGTTAAGGTCTCAGAGATAAAGAAGAAATCAATAACTAAGCACAGGGTGTTGTTCTTAGCAGCCAGGCTGACATCCTGGATTTCTTAGCATCTCACTTACTTCTAACACAATCCCTTTTCTTAGCTCATATCCAAAGGGACATTTCCATCTGAACATGCAAGGTGTTTATTACACTAGGAACTACTCAACATTTTGGTGACTATCGGATTTCTTGTTTAAACTTCTTTCTTCTGTGATCATCCAAACTCCTTATTTAACAGAAGCTGATCTATTTTCCCTTCATTTTGTCGTAACAAACTGGAATGTTCTAATTTGGCTGAAAATGTGTTTTGTGACTCGTACGCTGACATAAAATCATTTTAGATCATGCATCCCTCCCTGGTTTCTCATCAGGTCTCTGCAGAGTTGACCGGGGCCTGGCCTTTTGACCTCCCTCCACCTGTGTCTTCACCTAGTAAAATAAGGGCTGGATAAAGGCTTCTAAGCATACTTTGAGCTCTGAGACTCTGTGATCACCCAATTGGAGCAGACTTGGCTCCGTCTGGAAATGACCTGCTCAGGTGTCCCAGCTTCAACTGCAATGATACGCTTACCGACATAAGAGACACCCGCTCAACAGGCTCGACAGCAATAGCTGCTTGTTTAGCAACATCTGGGCAATAGTAACAGCCATCTGTCTTGTCCTCTGCAACCTAGAAGCAAAGAATTAAACAAAGCAAAACAATAGCTATGCCCTATTTTTATAGCATGATGCAATAGAATGAACTGAAAATTGGTTTAGGTTTTTTTTTGTTTTGTTTTGTTTTTTTTACATTTTTTTTAAATTTATTTTTGGGACAGAGAGAGACAGAGCATGAACGGGGGAGGGGCAGAGAGAGAGGGAGACACAGAATCGGAAACAGGCTCCAGGCTCCGAGCCATCAGCCCAGAGCCTGACGTGGGGCTCGAACTCACGGACCGCGAGATCGTGACCTGGCTGAAGTCGGACGCTTAACCGACTGCGCCACCCAGGCGCCCCTGGTTTAGGTTTTAATGAGATTTGGACTTGCATCCCCCTCTACTGTTGCCTTCAGAAAGACAAGCCTCTGGAGGCACCTGGGTGGCTCAGTCAGTTGAGTGTCCGACTTCGGCTTTGGTCATGATCTCACAGTTCAGGAGTTGGAGCACTGCGTGGGGCTCTGTGCTGTCAGCTCAGAGCCTGGAGCCTGCTTCGGATTCTGTTTCTCCCTCTCTCTCTGCCCCTCCCCCACTCATGCGTGTGCGTGTGTGCGCGCTCTCTCTCTCTCTCTCTCTCTCTCTGTCTCTCTCCATCTCTCTCTCTCTCTCAAAAATAAACATTAAAGGCTCCTGGGTGGCTCAGTCGGTTGAGCCTCCAACTTCGGTTCAGGTCATGATCTCAGTTTGTGAGTTGGAGCCCCGTGTGGGGCTCTGTGCTGACAGCTCAGAGCCTGGAGCCTGCTTCAGATTCTGTGTCTCCCTCTCTCTCTGCCCCTCCCTGGCTCATGCTCATTCTCTCCCTCTCTCTCCCTCTCTCTCTCCCTCAAAAATAAATAAACTTAAAAAAAATAAGAAAGACAAGGCTCTTCACTTCCCCAGGCTTCAATTTACCAGGCTGTCTATTTACTAATGGGAAGGTAACTCCTGAACACTTTCCCTTACTTTATAGAAATAGAGAAAAAATGTTCTTGAGATTCTATATCGAATGTTTCACTGCAATTGTTAATAAAATGAGTATTCTTATTTTAAATAAAAGCAGCCTTCCGATCTATATTGGAGAATGCCATTTGTCTCCCATGTTTTACTACGGATGACTTGGTGTTTTTGTGAAAATTGCCAACTATTTTCTTGATATGAATCTAGAGATCGTTACCTTGGCCCCAATTGGGGGGCCATCTTGTATCCAGGTGGCACACTGGCATTCATATTCATTTGTCTGCCTTTCACTGGTCACGTAGTCAGAGTCAAATCCTCCAGCAAACTAATTCTGGGCGAGTGAGTTTTTTAGCCTTTCTCTAATCGTGTCTCGCGATCTCGACAGGGGCAGGACTAGGTGGTCACATGAGTCCCTTCCAGCTCCTCCCATCCACTCCCTTGACACAGTGTCTGCAGTAAGGGGGATGTCCCAGTGCTGGGCAGCGGTTGCCCATCTGGAGTAAGTAGCAGATAAGAAAACGGAAACCCTTAGTCGGGAAAGTATTTCTTCATCATCTCAACAGGCCGCCTACTGAATTATTTATATTTCAGCCTGAAAATGACGCTTAAAGGCACTGGTTTCCACTCCCCACATCTTGCTTATGGGTTAGGCATTTTTTAAAATCATGAATCCTGGTCCAAGGTCTTAAAAAAATATATCAATCTCCTCGGCCCCAATTTTTTCGTTTTAAATCATAACAAGGCTAAGATCCTCCATATTCTAAGTGCTAGGATTGTGTGAGGTAAATGGGCATTTCATGGAGAAAGAAACTTCCTGAATTTAGAGAAAAACCTTGCATAGAACCATCCACAGAACAAAATCACTAATGAAAACGCACGTTCTCAGAGAAACGTAATTTTCACTTTCCTTCAGCCCCTCTTCTTAGCACTTGTGCATTTACTGCCGTCTGTCTCTTGTGGGGGATTTTTCTCTCCCCTAAGCTGTCCAGAGGGCAGAAACCGTACCTTAAATACTTTATACTCTGCTATAATAACATTGCTAAATGCAGTAATATTTACTGTCATGAACGAATGAATCTTGTTAACATTTCATGTACTCGCAGAAGACAGTATCAAGTGTCCCTGCGGGAGCGTGGGCAACGGGTGAGAATGATTTGACGGCAGTGACTCTTAAATGAAACTAAGGGTAACCTCGGTGCAGAAATAACCAGGAGCACATGAGGCAGAAGACGATGTCTGTGATTACTCTCAGCCGAGTGATCTGAATCTTGGCATTCCATTAAGGGTTTCTTCACATGTACTCTGAACGGAATTATCTACCATGAAACAGGGAAAAATCACGAAGCAGAAGGAAATTGGAGAACTAACATTGAGAAAAACAGCTGTCAGGCTTTAAAGGTTTTAATCCAGTCCCCAGTACAGTTTAATAATATGTGCCAAGTGGGTATTCAAAAAATAACTGTAATAATGGAGGATGATAATGTGCATCAGTACTTTGGAGGGTGCAGTGGAAAAATTGGGCCTTAATGCCTTCAGTCCTGCTTTTAGCTCTGTCTCGAACTTGCTTTGTCTCCGAGGGCTAATGACGTGGCCATCTGTACCTCTAGTTTCCCCATCTGCAAAATAAAGATCATATCATTTCCTACCGAAAGTCTGTGGGCTGTGCTTTAATATCCTCCAGGGAAACATCATATATAAATACAAAGTAGGCATCAAGAAGCCAAATGCTACCAAAGGAATAAACTTTAAGGCAGAGGGTATTGTAAGTTAAAACTAATTGAGATTTTCTAAATAATATTCTAATGACTTAAAGTAGTTAATGCAAAGGTACTTACATTATGTTCACCTTAGATATTATGTTTTTCAATGTTTATTTGTTTTTGAGAGAGACAGAGCATGAGCAGGGGGAGGGGCAGAGAGAGAGGGAGACACAGAATCCAAAGCAGGATCCAGGCTCTGAGCTGTCAGCACCAGAGCCCAACACGGGGCTCGAACTCATGAACCGTGAGATCATGACCAGAGCCAAAGTCGGGCGCTTAACCGACTGAGCCACCCAGGCTCAGTGCTGACACCTTAGCCCCACTTTAGATATTTTCTTAAGTAGATGTAGACATCAATTATAAATAAGTAAACAAACTCCGGAATAGTTTAATTCATTAAACTTGATATTTTTGTATAAATCTAAAATATTAAGTGGGCTCTAAATTTCTGAAGCAAACTAGCATTACTTAAACTTGCTCTTAAAAAATAGCAATAATTGGGGCGCCTGGGTGGCTTGGTCGGTTAAGCGTCCGACTTTGGCTCAGGTCATGATCTCACGGTCCGTGGGTTCGAGCCCCGCGTCAGGCTCTGTGCTGACAGCTCAGAGCCTGGAGCCTGTTTCGGATTCTGTGTCTCCCTCTCTCTCTGCTCCTCCCCTGTTCATGCTCTGTCTCAAAAATAAAATAAACGTTAAAAAAATTTTTTTTTAAAAATAGCAATAATTCTTAAATGCACTGTAATAAATACACCCCCCAAAAAGAAAGAAGAAATAGTTCTCCTAGTTACTGAGGAAATATGGGCGCGGGGGGGAAATAGAATTGAGAACACCCTATAATTGCCTAGTGCCTAGAGCCGAACCAAAGGAATTATCTGAGCAAACTGACATTATTTGAGCATACCAGCCGAGAGCCATTGGCTACTCTGACTCTGAAAACCTAAATGGCCTATTTTTCTCAAATCCCTTTAATGATGCATATGGTTTCTTCTCTTTTCTTTTGTTTAGTCTGATGGTACGCTGCAAAATCCGGAAGTTTTTAAAAGTTGATTTGTATTTTTATCTAGATATGTAGAATGTTTTAAAATATAACAAAAAGGCTTAAAACAAACAAAGCAGTCCCAGAGACCAGGACCTGCCATAATTTTAGCTGTTGGACAGTCACACATCTCCGTTATTTCTAAATATGTGTATTCTACTCTCTTCTGCACTACCCATTTCGGACATAATTTGCCTCTTGTCAGGGTAAGTGAGGATTGCTGTCTCGTACAATCATCCCGTCTACCTCTCCTCTACCTTCCCACTATCACTGTAATTTTGATTAACTCAACATTCATGGTTTACATTAATATGCCCACTTGAGAGTGAAAAGAAGAAACAAAAAAAAATAGCTCATTAAACTTTTTTTGAGTTCAGAAATGACTTTTCAGTTTTTTATTAAAATGTAATTCTTCAAAGACTATAGAAATATACCTGGCAATGACCTGCTAGAAGTCAACCATCTGCTTCAAACATACATAAGAAAGAACTACCCAATTGTGCCTCACCCGAATGCATTAGTTGTACATATATATTATCAGAACAACACCAAAGTGGCTACGTTTGACAATTCTTCCAAAGTAGACACAATTTTCTGACAGATTACGTTTCTCCTTGGTGGAAATTGTAACGATTGGGAAGGTTTTGAATGATAAGCTTGAAGGGCCACCATTAACTACCAGGGCACGAAGCTATAGATGGCATGCACAAAGGGCTGGGGGCAGGGGGCACACGGAGAGGATGTGGCAGTCCCCTGTTTGTGCTAAGAGCGCACGACACTGCAAGGAGACAAAACACAAAAAGGGAGGATTTCCCTCTTCCGAGTAAGGGACTTTGGGTTCATACTCTGGAATCACAAGACACCACACCACACCAGACATCACAAGAAACTCCCCACACATAGTCTGAGCTTCCTCTGAGGGCCAGGGGGCCCATGTGGTTAAAGGAGGGGTTCCGTGAGGACCACTGCCCTTGGAATCGGAAGGAAGGTTGCCAGTGAGAATGCCTACTTTCACTCAAGCTTGCTCAAGGCACTGGATGGTCCTCCCCACATACTATTAACAAGAACAAAATGTCCTAGAGAGAACAGTGGAGCTGGCACTTGATTTGCCCTCATTAAAAGTGGAGTGTCACCTGTGGTTGGAATTCAGCCTGGTGAATCTACCCCAAAACGGACTTGAATTGCTTATAAGAGCCCCCAGGAGGCTAACCTGTTGAGGACACTGTCCTCCTCCTTCTCTATGCCCTTGGACTCCTGCTAAAACTTTATCGGAAAAGAGGAAGTGAAGAGCTCACCTGGGCTAGGTGCTGCCTTGGCATTTAAAATGATTAAATCTTTCTCCCTGTCCCGTTCCTCTTTTGTGTCCACAATGGAGGGAGAACCATAGTTGTGCAAAGAGACTGAAAACGAGATTGGCCACACCTGGGTTCTGGAGTCCTCATCAGAAGGAAGCCATCTTTGTCAGACTTCTCTCCCTCTTTTGGGCAGAATCCCCTTTCCTAATCAAGTATTTTTAGCTTGATGTTTCCAGAGGATCCAGTTTACACTAACTCTGCATTTTTAAATTACCTCTGAATCCCGAAAGTTTGCACAAGATCATCTTTTTCAATGCACTTCACTTCTACTGATTGCGACATAGCCCCTTTCACACGAGATCAACATCGGAAGAGAGAAGACTACAGGGTACGAACGTTTCTGTCTTTCTTCTCTACCTCTTAGCTCCTCTCCCCTTAGTTGAAAAATGCAATTTAATGGGGAAAGACCTAGTAAAGTGCTTGTAATGTTTTCCAACCAACACTGCAGACATAATTTTCTGAGGCTTCAGTGATGTTAGAAGAATGTCAAGATAATCAAGAGAGTATCTCCTCGCTCACCCCCTGGCACAGCGGTTGCCATATCTGTCGGATGGGGGTGGGACAGCCATTCCTTGTCTACAGCCCAGTGAAAGAGACGGAGGGTTTCAGGAGAAACTGAGTCATAAGATCAGGCCTTCTAGAGAAAAGGTGTCAGGTGTCAAATGCCAAGTCCCTATCTCCCCTGAAGATACAGATCAATATTAAACATTTTTAATACTTGTCATAGTTGAGTGAATCAAATGAGCATTTTCTTTGTGGCCACACCCCTCCATAATTATCTTGGGCTTCCCATTGAGGGCCCCTACTCCCTTTGAGCTCACGGATGTTCTTCTCTCCTATATTTCTGCTGGGTCCTCAGAAAATGCACATGGAGGGCCCATTCCAAGCAAGGCCCTTTCCACACCATCCAGCTTTTGTCTCCACAGAGAGGAACACCAACTTTATACCAAGGACACACATCACTGAGATAAATATATATACTCCCTCAATAAAGAGGACAATTGATTTTGTATAGGTTTCCCTCTCATTCCAAAAGCATTTGGCCCACACAGGAAGAGTCAACCCGTAGTTGGCTGCAAGGAGATCACACAAATCGCAGGGCCGGCCAGAGTGAAGGGAGGGCAGGGGTGCGGGAGCTCCCTGCTGCTTCCAGGGATTTACAATCCTTACTAGGAATCCACCTTCGGGAAAATGCTCACTTTATTGTTTCTGCTCATCTTCCGCTCCACCCTGCCTACCTTGGGCATCTTTGTCTGAATAAGCTCCTCTGGGGTGTTACCCAAGGGGGGAAGCAGCCGCTTCTTGCTGTTTCGGGTCTCCGAGAGCCACTGGGGAGGCAACTCGAAAGGCCCAAAGCCAAATTGCAGAGAATACTTGTCAGGCAATGTTTCAGGTTCCGCGGGGGCCGCTGGCGCCACCTGGGATAGAGAGTCCGCTGCGCCCAGGAGCGGCCTAGGAGGTGCAAACTGGGGCTCCCCCTCTCCCTCCAGGCAGGTGCTAAGTATCTCCTTGGCCTGGAGGTCGGCTGAGCCAGTGTACTTGGCTTCACTCTCTTCCTCGTCCTCCGTGGGCTTAAAGATCTGCTGCTGCCCAATGTGGAACATCTCCAGGAGCTGGCTGCCCGAACGCAGACTGGGCTCCAGGCTGGCGTCAGCCACCCCACCCGCTGCGCCCACCACATTACGGCGACTGTACCGGTGATGCAGCTGTATCAACGTGCCTACCAAGCACTTGCGGACGGATTTGTTCACAGTAAGAAAGAGCACAGGGTTCGCCAGCAGAGAGACTTTGGGCAGCCAAATGGCAGTGAGCAGCAAGAAGACAGACGTGTCGGGGACGTTGAGCACAGTCTGGTAGACAACCAGGGTGGCGTAGGGCACACTGCATAAGATGAAGACCATCACCATGGAGAGCAGGGTGGCGTGCAGCTCTGCCTCCCGCTGGGAGGCATAGGGGATAGAGATGGTGTTCTGCGGGGTCCGGAGAGCTGCGATGATGACCTTCTTCTTCTGGCTAGCGCTCAGGGCCCGTCGGATCAGTATCAAGAAGAGGAAGACCACAGCCACAGGCACGATGACGGTGGTGATGTTATAGATCAGCACGTAGACCAGGTGGCCCAACGAGTTGCTCCAGACTTCAGTGCAGGTGGACATGGCATAGATGTCGGCCACGTTGGTCACTGCGAACACAGGAATGCTGGCCACCACGGCATGGGCCCAGATGTACATCACCAGTTCGCGGGACTTGGCGTCAGATATCTTTCTCTCCAGCGGATAAAGAACTGAGTAGTACCTGCAAAATGCACAAGCAAAATTCATTTCACAGGAGAAGATACTGTTTACATTCGGGGAATCTACATCACCAAAAGTAGGCGAGAGGGGGAAAAATGAGTCAAGTTCTTTTATCCTGCCTAAGATACACAGGACCACTGGAGGAATTAGGAAGTCAGACCTTGGGGCACCTGGGTGACTCAGTTGGTTAAGCCTCCTGCTTCGGCTCGGGTCATGATCTCACGGTTCGTGAGTTCAAGTAACGCATCGGGCTCCCTGCTCTCAGCCTGGAGCCTGCATTGGATCCTCTGTCCCCCTCTCTCTCTGCCCCTCCCCTGCTCACACTCTCTCTCTCAAAAATAAATTTAGAAACATTTTTTTTTTAAGTTAAAAAAAAAAAGGTTGGGGCACCTGGGTGGCTCAGTCAGTTGAGCGTCCGACTTCAGCTCAGGTCATGATCCTGGGGTTCGTGGGTTCGAGCCCCATGTCAGGTTCTGTGCCTACAGCTCAGAGCCTGGAGCCTGCTTTGGATTCTGTGTCCTCTCTCTCTTTGTTTCTCCTTTGCTCACATTCTCTCTCTCCCAAAAATAGAGATTTAAAAAACATTAAAAAAAAAAAAAAAGGAAGTTAGACCTTAAGTTTTGAGGACTTTCCCACATAATAGAAGTACACTAGGCCAAAAAAAGTACCTTTTCAAAAAATGAGCAGAGAAGAGCCCTGTCATATAGGACTGTCAAGACTATAAGGGAAACAAGTAAATCATTTCATTTCATAGCTAGTTATAAATATTGCCACTAGCATTAGATCCCAAAGAGTGCCTTCAATATAAAGGATGTCTCCCCTCTACGTAAAGACATCTATTTTTTCAATTTAACGGTAAAGGTAACTTTTTTTTGTAAAAAAAAAATTTTACAAGGGCTAGAAGAGCGTAAGTGCAATTTTCAGAGCCACTAAGAGAAAGAAATTTGTGTACAGACATATCCAAAGCAGCCTTGGGCCACAGTGCACGCATGGATATCATTAGCATTTACAAGGTGCCCAGGGCAGAGGAGCCCCATGTGAAGGACGGACTCTGACAAGGTCCTTGCACAAAATCAATTCAACTGACAAAAATTATTCCTGCTCAATAGCCATTGTTCCCATGATAATCACTCAGTGACCCTAAGAACAATTACGTCTAAAATGCCTGCACGATTAGATTTTTGTTAAAATCAGATCAGCCCTTTCTTCCTTCAAGCTTTAACGTGATCAGAACTGCAAAAGCACTTTGTTTCAATATCACCAACGATTTAGGGAAACTGAGTAATTCTTCAGACCCTAAGAACCATATCTGTCATGAAAGGGCTGCCACCAGTCATCAGACCTATGGTCAGCATAGGTCTCTGCGGTCAGCTAAAGCTGGAGTCGACCTTCCGCCTCTATTAACATTCATCACTTATGGGGTCAGATAAGCATGCGTGCCTCCCTGCCACAAGGATCTCTGAGCACCACCTATATGCCAGGTACTGCACCAGGCACTGGGTTACAAAGATGAAAAGACACACAGGAACATCCCTAAACTCCATGCGGAAAAAAGGCATGCAGATGAGCAATTATGACAGGAGATGATGGCTCTTCTAGAGGTGTGCACAAAGGAGGTACCAGAAAAGGAGCACCTGGGAAAATGTCAACAGAAGGTGGCACCGTGGTGGAGTCTGGCAGGGGACAGGCTGGGGGGAGAATGTTCCAGGCTGAGGGAGATACGATGTAAGCACATGACCATGGATGATCAGGAATGGATGGAATGTGGTGAAATGTGTTCTAGATCTCTTTCTGGGAGGGAAAGAAAGAGAAAGTACATAACAAAGAGTTATGCATGCCCTCAATGTCTTTCTCTGAGTACGCATACATTTCTAATCACAACTCATCAGTCCACTGTAAAGGTGTTGTGCCCACACATGAACACATTCCCATTTAGCAACTGACAGGTAACAAGACCAGGCTCCCACTGTGTATTGGAAAAGCACACGGGCTTGCTATAAATCATTTTGTTAATGTTTACATCACTAGAAGATGATGTAGGAAGTGGCCTCCCAACTAACTTGCTGACTCAGGGCCATGACGCAAATATCTGAGAAAGAAGTGAGAGAAAGGATTGTCTTCCCTTCATCTTCATGCACGCCCTACTTACACTTGACAGTAACCTGTTTCTCTGTATAATAAAATAGGTTTTTTTTTACCAGTCTTTTTTTTTCCTACTAAAATGACTTATGTACTTTTTTTTTTTAAATCATAGCAAAAATACAATAGATTTTTGGCTGAAAAGAGAATAAGGATTTCTTATTGTTTACATATTTTCTTGTCTAACACTGAGGGCCCAGAAGCAACCCTCAGGGATTACTGCATAGCTTCCAGGCACGATGGCAACATGTTCAGAATCCGGTGTTCACACTCTTACTGCATCCTATTGTAAAAATCTTCCAGGGCTCATAGCAGCATGATGCACAATAGCCAGAAAGTGGAAACAACCCAGATGCCTGTCAACTAGTAAATGGGTGAACAAAACATGGCATATCCACGCAAGGGAATATTTATTCAACAATAATAAAAAAAAAAGAATGGAGCAAAATTTTAAGAGTAGATTCTGAGAGTTCTCCTCGCAAGGAAAAACACCACATTTTTTTCTTTTCTTTTTTGGGGGGTTGGGGAGTTTCGGTACAAGACAATGGATGTTAACTAAACTTACTCTGGCAAACATTTCACAATATACGTAAACCCAGTCATTCTGCTGTACACCTTGAACTTCTACATTGCTATACATCAATTATATCTCAACAGAACTAGGGATAAGGGACGAAGCTGTAAAGCTACTGCATGGATGAACCCTGAAAACATTAAGCTGAGTGAAGGAAGCTCGACACAAAACAACAAGTCGAATGACTCCACAATAAGATATGTCCACAAAAGCAACAAATAGAGACGGAAGGTAGGTCAGTGGTTGCCTTGGTCCATAGGTGGGAAAGGGAAGTGACCGTAAGCGAGCAGGAGGTTTCTTTTTAGGGTCATGGAAATGTTCTAAATGTCAGTTGCGGTGATGGCTGCACCTCTCTGTAAAAATACGAAGATTCATTAACTTGTACACTTAAAATGGGTGAATTTTATGACATGTAAATAGTATCTCCACAAAACGGTTGAAGAACACTTTCAAGAAAGAAAAGCCCACCTCGCGGATGGAAGATGGAAGACCTCACCAAGCAGGTGGCAGAAGGAGCGTGGGAAGGACCCCTGCTGTGAACATGGAATAGTTAAAACACAAAATGCATTAGGGCATCCACCCGGCTGTAAGTGGATTTTTCACTCCAACCTTACCCTGCTAGATTCCAGGGCTGTGCGATGATGGCACTTTCCAGATATTCAGAGACATCTTGCTGAGCATGGAAGAGACACGCACGGCAAAATGGCATGACATGGGGCACGTTCAGCTTGCTGAAGGGATTGAGTGACGCACATAATCTTTTTTGAATGAAAATTAGTTGCCAACATTTAAAAATAGTAAAACTCAGGGCACCTGGCGGATTCAGTTGGTAAAGCATGCCACTCTTGACCTCAGGGTCATGAATTCAGGCCCTACGTTGGGTGTAGAGGTCATTTAAAAAAAAAAATCTTAAAAAAAATAAAAATGGTAAAACTCCAGATTTCTGATTTCTCTTCTGAGAAAATAGAAAGTCATGCCTACGGAGTCTAGATACCCACAAAGTAACAATTAGCTGCATCTGCTGGGTCACTGACCCCTACGAACAGGAATGCAGACACAAAACACCCTGGTCTGTGACATTTGGCTTTGTCACCTGCTTCTGCTGACCCTGTAGATGGTGAAATTCTAGTGATAAACTCCCAAAGAGCTAGAGTGGCTCCTAGCAAGATCTGACGGTAAAATAATTGCAGACAATATATCTAAGGAAAGCTGTGCCAATCAAAAGGGAAACCTCAAGATAAACAAATATTGGTGTAGCCTTTCCAAGCACAGGCCATAAATAATTCACTTAACTTTTCTTACTACTGAGGAACCTTAGGCTCAGAAAGGTTAAGCCACTTTGCCCAAAGCAACCCAGCAAAAAAGCAGTGTGCGTAGGACTTAAAGCTAACTTAAGGCTCCAGAGCCCTCTCTCTTACCCGCAAAGTCAATGACTCCTCTTAGTACACTGGGGACTTTGTGTGACTCTGTGTCCTTCCATGCAGATGACCCTGGGCAGTTGATTCAATCAGAATTCCAGGTCTGAGGCTGAAGTGACTCCACAGATTGGTTCTGTAATCCATGTCCTCATAGATCATTAAGGAATTGTGTTTTGAACGGACGAGTTTAAAAATTCCAAATTCATCCAAAATGTAGTTAAATTTATCAATGGGGATAAAGCCAGAGAGCCAACACTTCCCCTCAGGAACTTTTCCTCTCTGTAAATCTTGAAATCGAAAGTACTCATGGATGCAAAACGCTTTCCAGCTCTTGTCTGCTTGTTTAGTTCTATTCTCTAAAATGTATTATTATCTGAAATGGTCTTCACTAAGTGCTATCAATAAAAAGAGAAGGCAGGAAGCTGTTGATTACTGAAATCTTCACACTTGACCCTGATGAATTTGATCAAATTATGTATGATGGCAGTAGCTAAAATATGATTCATTTCCAAATGAACACCCTTATAAAGAGGATGGGAAGAGAAAACAACCACCACCACAGTATAAAGGCTTGGAAATAAATCCTCCGGAGGAATTCTGCCATTGTCTTGCCAACTCCAAGTGGTTATATAGTGATTTGTTAAATAACCACTGAACTGTTCCCTTTTCTTCCACAAACATTTTCATCCTACATCAAAAAACACTAATTGCAGAGTTATCAATCAGATGCGCAATCTACTACAAATTGCAACGCCAATGCCACCAATTCCAACCAAGCTGAAGCAACATCATGATCCAGTCTGCCCCAGCAACTTCATGATGTATCCCCCACAAATGCCACATCTTCTCTAAAGGTCTTATTTTCTGTAGCTGCCGTGAAATCAACATGACTTTTGTGAGTCATCTGTTTCAAACGTTCATTCTCTTTCACTTGACCCCAAGCAGACTACAAAGCAAAGTGTGGAACACCGACTATTTGCCATTTTGCTTTGTGATGCTAATATTTCCATGCACTTGAAAAAAAAAAAAATGTGAACCCTGGCTACCTGATCTTACCTGTCCAAGGCAATGGCAGGGAAGCTGAGGATAGTCACGGAGCAGAAGACTTTGTGCAAAAATTTGACGACCTTGCAGAAGAGCATGGTGTAGATCCACCAGCAACAGTGAGGACTAGTGCTAAGGATGATGTCAAAAGGCACACACACCAGGCTGGCACAAATCCCAGAGCAGGCCAGGTTTTTAATGAACCTGTTGGTGACAGATTTGAACACGGTTGTGCGGCAAGTTGACCATAACACCATGAAGTTTCCTGGCCAGATATGCAAAAAAAAAAAAAAAAAAGGTTTTTTAAATTAAAAATAATAAATTAAATAAAAAGAAAGAAAGAAGACAAAAAAGGAAAAAAAGAAACCGGTTAAAAAAAAGATTGAAAAGCCATTTGAGAGTTTATTTCAAAGAATCATTTAAATACTTACATATTACATTGTCAATGTGCGTAAAATTATTAAATCACTTATGTACGCACCAAAAAGTCTAGGAGAAATTTTAGTGGTAAGTTTTGTTATTTAACTTTAGACTTAACAGTATAAGGTAATGATTCGGTCTCATCTGAGTATAAAGAATTTGCTACACATTACTTAATCTCAGGCAGCCTACTTTTACCAAGTTTGTGAACAACCTCCATGTTGCCAAACTCTGCAAGACAAATAGGACGCAAGCCATATGTGCCATTAAAAACTTCTAGCGGCCCATATTTTTCAAAAATAAAAAGAAGTAGGTGACATTTTAAGATTATACTTTATTTAACCCAGTATATCCCAAACATTAGCATTTCAACATGTAATCGTTACTTTCAAAAGTACTGGTGAAATATTTTTCATTCTTGTTTTTGTATCTGTTTCTGAAATTTGGTATGCACTTTTCCAGTGTTTATTTATTTATTTTTTGAGAGAGAGAGAGAGAGAGAGAGAGAGAGAGCAAACTGGGGAGAGACAGAGGGAGAGAAAGAATCCCAAGTAAGCTTTGCACTGTCAAAGCAGAATCCAATATGGGGCACCGACCGTAAGATCATGACCTGAGCTGAAAACAAGGGCTGGATACTTAATCGACTGAGTAAGCCAGGCAAGCCGGGTGTGCATTTTTTAAATTGAAACATAATTGCCATGTAATATCATATTTATTTTAGGTGCCCATGGTGTACATTTTATTTTACACTTACAACACATTTCAATTTGCACTAGTCACATCTCAAGTCCTCAATAGCAACTTGAGGCTACCATACAGGTTTGTACTGTTCTAGACCTCCAGCAGCAATGACACATCTTTGAGCACTTCCCTATTGCGGCTTCCATAGGCCTATACTCTCCTGGTTTTCTCCTACCCTCCCACCTCTCTCTTTTTCTCAGCTACCTCTCTCCTCACTTAAAAACTGAATTATTTGGTTCTAAGAACTTGAATCAGACCACAATATTGGGAAAGGAGCACCCACACTCAATGCCTAATTGACCACACATAAGAAAATGTGTGTACATATACACTCTCACATTCTCACTCACACTTACAAGCACATGAGCATACACATACACATGCAGACACACAAATAAACACACAACCAAGTAAGATAATTATATATTTGGTCATTTCATCCTATTAGCACTTTAGATTCTTTTTAGCTTCATAAGGCATACTAAGGACAAGTATACGTTTTTTTTTAATTTTTTTTTTTCAACGTTTTTTAATTTATTTTTGGGACAGAGAGAGACAGAGCATGAACGGGGGAGGGGCAGAGAGAGAGGGAGACACAGAATCGGAAACAGGCTCCAGGCTCCGAGCCATCAGCCCAGAGCCTGACGCGGGGCTCGAACTCACGGACCGCGAGATCGTGACCTGGCTGAAGTCGGACGCTTAACCGACTGCGCCACCCAGGCGCCCCAGGACAAGTATACGTTTTACGTAACACACTATTCAACCTTGAGATACTTTTTATTTTAATTTTTTTTTTCAACGTTTTTTATTTATTTTTGGGACAGAGAGAGACAGAGCATGAACGGGGGAGGGGCAGAGAGAGAGGGAGACACAGAATTGGAAACAGGCTCCAGGCTCCGAGCCATCAGCCCAGAGCCTGACGCGGGGCTCGAACTCACGGACCGCGAGATCGTGACCTGGCTGAAGTCGGACGCTTAACCGACTGCGCCACCCAGGCGCCCCATGAGATACTTTTTATTTTAGAGATCATGTTCTAAATCACCTAATCCGGGGCGCCTGGGTGGCTCAGTCAGTTGAACAACCGACTCTGGCTTAGGTCGTGATCTCACGGTTCATGGGCTCGAGCCCCATGTCAGGCTCTGTGCTGACAGCTCAGTCTGAAGCCTGCTTCGCATTCTGTGTCTTCTTCTCTCTCTGCCCATCCCCAGCTCATACTCTCTCTCTCTCTCAAAAATAAATAAACATTAAACAAAAATTTTTTAATAAATAAAATAAATCACCTAATCCCCCTTGGAAATAATTCAGGTTCTGTACCCATTACTCCTCCTGATATATTCTCATTATATATTCTAATACTAGATTCCGTGACAATATTCAAAGCCCAGGCTATGGGGACAGCAACAAGGTACACACTCACAACCTTCAAAACCATTTGGACAAACCTACTTTCCCTGGGAGTACTGTTGCTCTATCATTCCTCCCAATCTAAAATATAAATAAAGATTCCTCTTTACCTGGTAGACTTCCTACTTAAAAATAATTGATGTTGAAGACGCAGACATGTCAATTAACTACTACTCACAGACAGTACTTGACAGACCTTGAGGAACTAACCAGGAAGTATTTTGTAAACTAAATTTTGCCTCTAAAATTTTTTGACAATGGCTGTTCTTTTTAACTGGTTCACAGGCTTGGCATCTTTGAAACTAATAATCCTTGTGTGTTAAAGAGACTAATTACCAAAATAAAGTATTGCAAAAGTGACTTGGAAAATAATGTGCCTTTGGGAATCTTCCTGAGAAAACAAATTGCTCTTTAAAAACACTCAGCTTCCCCAGACTCACAGCAGCAAGAAAATTCATGGTCATGCTTTTACAAAAAAATAACATATCACACAGAATATTCTAAAAACTGAAACTCGAAAAAAGCAAATGAAAAGTGGAGGCAAATGTTAAATTATAAGAAAAATTCTAAGAAGACAAACAGCCAAGAGAGAGGCCAAAGTGAATCAGCAAGGATTAGAAAGACTACAGAGGGATGTTTACACTCAGCAAACACCATGTAATATAAGAGCAAATCTAAGCAAGGGAAGTAATACTATTCCATAATAGAAGAAACAAAACAGACAACTACTTTGTGTAGAACGTAATTTTAAATTTCTTCTTAGCTTCAGTTTGCAGCCAAAAAATAACCAAGAACAGAGTCTCTTAGGTTAAAAGAATTATGTAAAATGAATTATTAGTAAGTGCTTTTAATTAACATGCCAGATAATAATAGGAATGACTTTTAGCCTGTATTTTAATTTAAAGTGGCTTTCCTATAGGTAGCAAATAGTTGACTCTTACTTCTTTAACTGATCTGGCTCTTTTAATTGATGTGCTTAGGTCATTTGTATTTAATGTAAATATTAATATGGTTGGAGTAAAATCTGCCCTCTTGTTACTTGTTTACTATTTGTTCTATCCATTCTTTGTTCCTTTCTTTCCTCTTTATCTTCCTGATGTTGGATTGAATACTTTTCAGATTCCATTCTACTACCACTATTGCCTTTTTACATACTTTAAACAATTTTTTGTAATGGTTTCCCTATGTTTACTATTTACATGTTTAATTACAGTTAACTTTCAAATTCTATTATACTGCTTCACATGTAGTGTAACAATCTTCTAACAGCATATTCCTAACTCCTTCCTACTAACCTTTGCACTTCCAGTGTCATACAATATTTTTATATAAATTACAAACCCAAAATATATCGCTGAAATTTTTATTTTCAACAATTTTTAGAGTAATTTAAAATGAGACATAAAAGTTTTTTTATATGTATCTTCACTTAAACCACTTTGTGAGATCTTCATTTCCTTGTGTATTTCCAAGTTTCTGCCTGCTATCATATTCCTCATGCCTGAAAAACTTCCCTTAACATTTTTTGTAGAGCAGGTCTGCTAATAATTAATTCTCTCAGAGTCTGTCTGAATGTCTCCCTTTTTACTTCATTTATTTTTTTTATTTTTTTTTTATTTTTTATTTTTGGGACAGAGAGAGAGACAGAGCATGAACGGGGGAGGGGCAGAGAGAGAGGGAGACACAGAATCGGAAACAGGCTCCAGGCTCCGAGCCATCAGCCCAGAGCCTGACGCGGGGCTCGAACTCACGGACCGCGAGATCGTGACCTGGCTGAAGTCGGACGCTTAACCGACTGCGCCACCCAGGCGCCCCTTTAATTTTTTTTAATATTTATTTATTTTTGAGCGACAGAGAGACAGAATGCGAGTGGGTTAGGGGTAGAGAGAGAGGGAGGCACAGAATCCAAAGCAGGCTCCAGGCTCTGAGCTGTCAGCACAGAGCCCAACGCGGGGCTCGAACTCACGAGCTGTAAGATCATGACCTGAGCTGAAGTCGGACGCTCAACCGACTGCGCCACCCAGGCACCCCAATTTCCTTCATTTATTTTTGTGAAAGAGAGAGAGTGTGTGCATGTGCATGTGAATGGGGAGGGGCAGAGAGAGAGAGAGAGAGAGAGAGAGAGAGAGAGAGAGAATCTTAAGGAGGGTCCATGCCCAGCACAGAGCCCAACTTGACATTCAATCTCACCATCATGAGATCACAACCTGACCTGTGCTGAAATTAAGGGTTGGTCACTTAACCAACTGAGCCACCCAGGTGCCCCTTTCCTTCATTTTTAAAAATGTTTTCATGTTTACTTATTTATTTTGAGAGAGAGAGAGCATGCATGCAAGAGCATACATGCATGAGTGGGGAAGGGGCAGAGACAAGAGGGAAAGAGAATCCCAAGCATGCTCCACACTATCAGCGCAGAGCCAGATGTGGGACTCAGTCTCATGAACCATGAGATCATGACTTGAGCTCAGATCAAGAATTGGTCACTTGACCAACTGAGCTACCCAGGCACCCTTCCTTCACTTTTGAAAGACATTTTTGCTGGGTATAATTTTCTGAGTTGAATGAAGTTTTCCTCTAGTACCTGACAGATGTCACCGTATTATCTTCTGGATTTCATATTTTCTGATAATATGTCTGCCATAAATCTTACCTCTGTTCTTCTGTGTGTATTCTGTCCATTTTCTCCAACTGCCTTCAAGGTTTTCTCTTTCTCTGGGGCGCCTGGGTGGCTCAGTCAGTTGAACTTCTGACCAGCTCAGGTCATGATCTCATGGTCTGTGAGTTCGAGCCCTGCATCGGGCTCTGTGCTGACAGCCCAGAGCCTGGAGCCTGCTTCAGATTCTGTGTCTCCCTCTCTCTCTGACCCTCCCCTGTTCATGCTCTGTCTCTCTCTGTCTCAAAGACAAATAAACATTAAAAAAAATTTTTTTTAAAGATTTTGTCTTTCTTTTTGGTTTTTACCAGTTTGAATATGATGTGCCTAGAAGTATGAGTGTGTGTGTGTGCGCGCGCACGTCTCTGTGTTTGTATACACCTGGTTCAGGCACTCCAATCTTCTTGGATCTATGATTTGATACCTTTTATTATTTTTGGAAAATTCCTGGCCAGTCAATATTTCTTCAATATTTCTTCTGCCCCATTCTCTCTCACTTCTCTTTCTGGGATTCTAATTACATGTGGTATGTGTGGTAAGCACAATAATGCCCCATCACCAAAGATGTCTATATCCTAATCCCTGCAATTTATGAATATGTTAGGTTACATGACCAAGAGGAATTAAACCTCCTGCTCAGTTGGCCTTAAGGTAGGGAGATTACCCTGGATTATCATAGTTTTTAATTATTCTCTATGTGATCATTTCAATATCTGGATCATACCTGAGTTAAGATTGTGATTCTGTGTCTCTTGACAGTGAGTTTTTGTTTTGTTTTCTTTTTATGTCTCCTAATTTTAGGGTGAAAGCCAGATATCATCTTTAGGATAATAGATACTGGTAAACAGTATCTACAGGACATTTGGACAGATATGCACACACAAACATACACAATTATGCCAAAGAAGTATTTAGGTTAGATTCCAGACCCCAAGCTATGGGTCAACAAGGGTCAACATCCTCTTTTAGTAGTCCCATAAATATAGACAGGATTTACATAGGTGAAAACCAAGAAATAACATGTTTCATAATTTTTTTAAAGTGAGAGAATAGGAAAAGAAGGGGGAAAAAAGAAGAGCCAGGCACCAAGAAATATAAGTATTCTATGTGAAGTAGACACCTCCTACTATGCCATAGACCTATGGTTCCTAAATCTTCATAATCATTGGGATCACCTGGGAAGCTTTTAAAATGCAGATTCCTGTGTCTCAGCCCAACTGAATAAGAACCCTGAAGGGCCTGGGAATCCTTTATTGTATGTGTAGGAAATTCTGATGACAGCTAATAAGGAGCACTACCACCGCCACTCACTGTCAGCTTCACCATACTGAGCACCCCAAAGTACCCATTGTTTTTTGGGTTTTTTTTCAAAGAGAGCTTTTCCCCAGTACTGGAAGCAAAAACATGCCAAATCACATTGAGCTCTAGTTATAACCTTTATAGAGCCCCAAGGAAATCCTTCTCTGGTCAATGATCAGTACTAGACTGCTGCTCAGCTTCTCAACATGGCCTGTGGACACAGGCTGAGCTACAGCTGTAGAAATAGCTTTTCCTACCAGAGGAGAAATACAAGACAGGATGACATCTTTCACCAATTTTTTTATTATCCATGCTCGTTGACTCGTGGCATCTTTCCCAGCTGCTCACCATCGTTGACAAAACAGAAAGGATAGACAGATTTTAATTCACTTTAATCCATTCATTTCCAGTTTTTAAAATGAGCTCATTCATGTAGTCACCATAGAGTTTATATTTAGCCATTGAAAGCATATATTTTGTTTTATAAAGAAGAGGAAAAAGTGAAAAATATGGTTCCTTATTGGAAGCTGCACAGGGAAGGAAAAGGCAGGATGAAACAAAAGAGAATGAAACTCAAGAGCCTTGCTTTCTGGGCTACAGTTCTGATATTGTGTAATATAGATTATACCTTGGCCATTAGGACTGCTCTAATTACTTGGGAGATCTAAAACTTCAGGGCACCATTTTTGTTTGGGGTTGTTTTTTTGTGTTTCCCAAGTGAAACACCTTATTGTGTCTTATAATTATTAAGGGAAGACATAGTTAATTTTTTTAATTCAGACAATAAATAAGGAATAAATGAATAAGATAGTAAAATTAAATAATAAAAGTAAAAATTACCCACCCATTGACAACCATCTGTAAGCTTAAAGTATTTATCCTTCCAAACTTCTTCTTATATATACACAATTTCACTGATGCCAGTGGGACCAACCTATTCACACTGGTTTTTAATTAGGTCTTGTCACCATATCAACCGTCTTTCTACAACAATAAATAAAAATAGATTTATATCGTTTTAACAGCTGCGCAAAAGCAACAGTGCTTTTAAAGTTATGCCCAAATTTACTTCATGTATGTGTATGTATATCCAGATAGATAGATAGATAGATAGATAGATAGATAGATAGATAGATAGATAGATTTGGAAACTAAACTGATTATTTACTGAGGACACATTCCTAGAGGCAGAATTTCTGAGTCAAAGACTTCCACATTTTTATATATATTGCTAAATGACCCTCCACAAAGGCATATGAGAGAGCTGGCTTCCCCATATGCTTGCTAAAAGTTCTGCAGTTTCACTAAAATCTTTGGAATTTGGCACGTTTTTCCTCAATCCTAGGATTTATGTTTTCCTTACTTCTAGAAAATGTTCATCCACTGCCTGTCTGAATTTGGCCCTACCCTCTTTCTCTTTCTTCTGGTCTTCTGAAAACTTGCATTGAACTTATATTAGGCCTCATTCTAATGGTTGTATCTCTTGACGTTTCCTTCATATTTTCCATCAATGCATCCTCTTCAGACAACTGGATGATATTTCTCAGCTCTACCTTCCATTTTACCAATTCTTAATTAATCTGAAAATAACAAAATCATATTTTTATAGCTTTTTGAGTATCAAGCTTTTTGAAATTTGAATTTGAGTCTACTTTGGACTGCCTACTCTGTATTCCCAGTGGCCAGTTATTGTACCATGGCACCGGAGTGAACTCAAAACCACAAAGGGTCAAGAAAGTCAAAAAAGGAATTAATGATCTTGGCATGGTTTCATCAAGAAAAATAAAAAAATCTCAAAAATAATGGTGACTGCCATTTAATGCTTTAAATCCAATTATCAATAAGTTTGAAATCAGCAAGAGATTAATCAGGGCACAGGCTTTGGAGTCAGAAGATCTTTACCAACATGTCATCATTGCCACGTGATCCAACTTTGCTAAGCCTCAGTTTCCTCATTTAGGTAAACGGGTAGAAACAATAATGGTTGTTGTGAAGGCAAAATCCATACATGATTTTAAGACGATGCTGGTAATCACTCAACTATTAGGCGACATTTTATTATGAACTGGGAGCTATATGAAACTGCAAGGTACTGAAGAACAAAAACGGAATCTAAGAATTGAGAATGAATTTCATTTATAGATAATCCACAAAAGAAACAAATGTGAATTTGTGCAGTCATTTATAGCATGAATAAAAATAAAGAAAATCCTAAAGGCCCCACCCAAAAACTACCAGAAATAATAAACGAATTCAGAAAAGCAGCCAGATACAAAATTAATACTCAAAATCGGTAGCGTTTCTATACACTATAACAAAAGAGCAGAGAAATTTTAAAAACACCTATTTACAATTGCACCAAAAAGAATAAGATCCCCAGGAATAAACTGTTTTTAGTTTATTTATGTATTTTGAGAGAGAGAGAGAGAGAGAAAGAGAGCGGGTGGGGCAGGGGCAGAGAGAGGGAGAGACAGAATCCCAAGCAGGCTCTGTGCTATCAGTGTTCGAGCCCCACGTCATGCTCTCTGCTGACAGCTCAGAGCCTGGAGCCTGCGTTGGATTCTGTGTCTCCCTCTCTCTCTGCCCCTTCCCCACTCATGCTCTGTCTGTCTGTCTGTCTGTCTGTCTCTCTCTCAAGAATAAACATTAAATTAAAAAATAAAGTTAAAAAAGTGGGCAAGGACCTGAATAGACATTTTTTTTCAAAGAAGACATACAAATGGCCAAGAGGCACATGAAAAAATGCTCACTATCACTAATCATTAGGGAAATGCAAGTCAAAACCACAATGAGATAACACCTTGCACCAATTAGAATGGCTAAAATAAAAAAACACAAGAAATAACAAGTGTTGGCAAGGATGTGGAGAAAAAGAACTCTTGCACACTGTTGATGGGAATTTAACTTGGTATAGCCACCATGAAAAACAGTATGGAGGCTCCTCAAAAACTTAAAAATAAAAATATCATATGATCCAATAATTTCACTATTGCATATTTACCCAAAGAAAATGAAAACACTAATTTGAAAAGAAAAGATATATGCACCCCTATGTATACTGCAGCATTATTTACAATAACCAAGATATGGAAGCAACCTAAGTGTCCCTCAATGGATGAATGGATAAGGATAATGTGGTATAAGCGCGCGCACACACACACACACACACACACACACACACACAGGAATACTATACAGCCATAAAAAGATGAAACTATGTCATTTGGGAAAACATGGATGGACCAAGAGGGTACTATGCTAAGTGAAATAATTCAGACTGAGAAAGATTCCACATATGATTCCACTCATAAGTAGAATCTAAAAAATAATAATAATAAACAAAAAGCAGAATCAGACCTATAAATACAGAGAACAAACTAATGGTTGCCAGAGGGGAGGAGGGTGAAGGGTTGAGCAAAATGGGTAAAAGGGAGAGGGAGATACAGGCTTCCAGTTATAGAATGAACAAGTCATGGGAATACAAGACACAGCATAAGGAACAGTCAACGATATTGTACTAGCGATGTATGAAGACATATGGTAGCTACACTTGTTTGAGCATAGCATAATGCAGAAACTTGTCAAAAATCACTAAGCTGTACCTAAAGCTAATTAACATTGTCAACTATACTCAAATAAAAAATAAAATAAAACAAAACAAAATAAAATAAAATAAAATAAAATAAAATAAAATATACACAGTCTTTGACACAGTTATTTCACTTGTGTAAATTCATCCTAAGAAATTCAGTGAAGAGAGGGAAAGTTATATTCAAAAAGATGCTAACTATAATGTTTTTATAATGGCAAAGAGCTGGAAACCTAAAGGGTTCACTATGAAAACAGCTATGTAAATTCGTGTAAACTTAATAAAATATTATAGACATTGCAATAATGATTACTATGGGGCACCTGGGTGGCTCAGTCAATTAAGCATCCGACTTCGGCTCAGGTCATGATCTCACGGTTTGTGAGTTCGAGCCCCATGTCGGGGCTCTGTGCTGACAGCTCAGAGCCTGGAGCTTGCTTCGGATTCTGTGTCTCCCTCTCTCTCTGCCCCTCTCCTGCTCTCTCTCTCTCTCTCTCTCTCTCTCTCTCTCAAAAATAAAGATTAAAAAAAATTTTTTTAAGAATGATTACTAAAAAGGCATGTATATGCATAGAAATTCCTCATATTAAGTACATCAGATGACAATGAATGATACATATTTGTATGTATAATATTAGAACAAGTAAAAATACACACGTAGGGAACTAGAACCAACTGAAAATTGTGTCAGGTTTTCAACAGATTCTTTCTTTGATGTAATTACTTTCTTCTTTGTCTTCCTCGTGCACAAAGTCAGTGTCTTAGTCTGACTAAAAGATTATTTATATCATTATGAAAAAAAAATTTAATGCTCTCTGGCCAAGGATATGTTACAAATAATAAAACGATGATTATAATTATGCTTCATTATTTACTTCTTAAAAAAATATTTTAAAAGCATTACTTATACTCTTAAATACAGAAAACAAACTGAGGGTTGATGGGGGGTGGGAGAGACAGGAAAGTGGGCGATGGGCATGGAGGAGGGCACTTGTTGGGATGAGTACTGGGTGTTGTAGGTAAACCAATTTGACTATAAATTATATTTTTAAAATAATAATAAAATAAAAATAAATAAAAACATTACTCATTACCCATTATCCACCACCTTCCCAGTAGATGGCCACTAAGCAGCCTTTTGTGCATAGAGGCTCATAGATGAGCAATTAAGAATTTTAGTTAAAGTGGAAAAAAACTATTTGATTTCTTACCACTATCACTAGAAAGTAAAAGTGACCCTGGGGGCGCCTGGGTGGCTCAGTTGGTTAAGTGTACGACTTTGGCTCAGGTCATGACCTTACCGTCCGTGAGTTCAAGCCCCATGTGGGGCTCTGTGCTGACAGCTCACAGCCTGGAGCCTGCTTCAAATTCCGTGTCTCCCTCTCTCTCTGCCCCTCTCATACTTGTTCTCTCTCTCTACCTCTCAAAAATAAATAAATGTTAAAAAAATTTTTTTTTTAAAGAAAGAGAGTAAAAGTAACTCTGAATAATCTGAGGGCATTGCTCCATTTTATTTAGGTATGATTTGTATGTAGTTTCATTATCCTGATTTTGCAAAGAGTTGTTTAAAACAAAAAATGCCAGGGGCACCTGAGTGGCTCAGTCGGTTAAACATCCAACTCTTGATTTCAGCTCAGGTCACAATCTGACGGTTCATGAGTCCAAGCCCCCTGATGAGCTCTGCGCTGACACTGCAGAGCCTGCTTGGGATTCTCTCTCCTCTCCCTCCCTCTCTCTATGCCTCCCCTGCTCGTGTTCTCTCTCTCTCTTCCTTGCCTTCTCGAAATAAATAAACTTAAAAAAAAATTCCAGAGAACAAGTTAGTGTGATATTGACGCGTTAAGTCCATTTAAAAAAAAATTTTAAACGTTTATTTATTATTGAGAGACAGAGAGAGACAGGGCATGAGCATGGGAGGGGCAGAGAGAGGAGCACACACAGAATCGGAAGCAGGCTCCAGGCTCTGAGCTGTCAGCACAGAGGCGGACGCGGGGCTCAAACTCACAAACCGCAAGACCATGACCTGAGCCGAAGTCGGACGTTGAACCAACTGAGCCACCCAGGTGCCCCATCATTAAGTCCATTTTAAAGAACAGCCAAGGTACAAAAGCAACTTGATTCATTTTACCAAAAGCATTCAACAGTGCCCTACTGACATTAAGAAAAAAACAAATCGAAACTTCCCCACATCATATACTACCCTTTAAGATACGACCTCTGGCTGCCTGACACTTAATACCCAAAGTTACGGCATCATGATGGAATGGAATGAGCCTGGAAATTTAAGGGTCAAATCCATGTTTTTCTCTGAATCCTTAAATCCGCTGCCCCAACAAAACCCTTAAAGGGATTTCCCTTTCCTAAGAAAGATTGAGAGAGAAGGCAAGGGAGAGGGAGAGGAAAGGAAAGCCCAGAGGGAAATAAAAAAAACTCCTCAGTGTACAGAAGGCAAATGGTACCTGGAAGGTTCAAAAAAAGACACTGTTAAGCACTGTGGACCTGGGGGTCAGGGACACCAATGTTAAAAGCTGAGTGTCAAAGTTCACACTTCCAAAGAAAAGTTTAAATAGTTCTAAAAAGGATTCTATTTTATTCTGATTTAAAAGAAAAAAAAAAACTTTCTCTCTCTAATCTACATGAGTAAACTTCCCTGCTACCCAGAGAGTCAGCACTGGCTGGTGATAAATGGCTTTTTTGCCACTGGTATCAGAATTATGGCCAAAAAGAATGTCATGGAAAAACCAGCTTGCACTAGAGAGCTGTGTCTGGTGATTTTCAATACAATTTGTTCTTCCTCCCAGTCTAAAAATGTGAGTCTCTTCCTCACTGATTAAGAGTCAATGTGCTATAACTTGTGATTAAACCATTTAATATGTGCCCAACTCTGTTTAAGCTGATCTCTATTAGCATGAAAAATTTATGTTACTTTAGTTACAATTAATTTGATTCCAGGGGTTTTTCTGAAATGATATGGGAGGTTCAAATTAAGCAGGAATTGAATTAGCAGGAAGAAGCTATGCAGTAAGTTTATTAAAATTCATGGTGAATTTTAAATAGTTACTTTGAATGAAAAGCATCTTATGAAATATATATCCCCAATCTAACCTTGGATGATTTCTACCTAGAAGTTGTCCACAATGAATAATTCAGGTAAAGTATTAACAAGATTCACTTCTGTAATACATAGGAACAGAGAAAAAGACTCCAACAATAGCCTCATCCAGTCAGCGCCTAAGAAGCCACACAAAGGATTTTAGGTGAGTCTACAACAAACGCATGTAGGTTTTAGCAACAATGGCATCCCAAGAGGTAAGTCCAAACTGTGGTACACAACTAAGACAAAATGATCCTAGGGGCTCTCTTGTGACTGTGGAAGTCACAAAGCCCCTGAAATTAGCTCAGTCCCTCACGTCTCTTAACACAAAGCAAGACACACACAGATGCACAGTATAAGAAAAAGACACACAGTCAGAGTCTAAAGTTGGAAACTCTCCTTTATTTGACAACTCAAGTTTTTTCCATGTAAATCAGGTAGAAAATGTTAACCTCCCTGAAAGGTATATTATTCCCTAAAAAGCCATGCCAACAGTCTCTCCATCATTGGTCTCACAGAACTGTGAGAGTGTCAAAACCCTTTAATAAGCACAGGGTCCTCCTCCATAAGTATATGGAGAAAGTTTCCAGAGAAAAGGAGGAAATAAATTAGCTAGTATCATTAAGCATGCTCCCCCTGGATCTTCATCCAAACAAGCCATTCTTGATTGGGTGCAGATGAAGTAGTTCACTGCCCTAAATACCTACTACACAGGCTATCTCACTAAGAAGTCATTGCCTGTATTAAGTTGTTCGTGTAGGGGCACCTGGGTGGCTGAGTTGGTTAAGCGTCCGACTTCGGCTCAGGTCATGATCTCAAGGTTCGTGGGTTCGAGCCCCACATCGGGCTCTGTGCTGACAGCTCAGAGCCTGGAGCCTGCTTCGGATTCTGTGTCTCCCTCTCTCTCTCTCTCTCTGCCCCTCCCCTGCTCACGCTCTCTGTCTCTCAAAAATAAATAATAAATGTAAGTTGCTCACGTAATCTATAAAGGCAGGGTCCACATCTTCTGAACCACTCATATTGCATTTAGCCTTGAGGGGTCATTTCTCCCCTAAAATACTGTAAGATTATGAAGCCTGAAAAGAACCTTATCTGAAAATTCCGTTGACCCTCATGAGCACCAATCACATTTTCATACCTAGGAGTTGCTTCATAAATACCTAAA
Source organism: Neofelis nebulosa (assembly GCF_028018385.1). Lineage (NCBI taxonomy): Eukaryota > Metazoa > Chordata > Mammalia > Carnivora > Felidae > Neofelis > Neofelis nebulosa. The sequence continues at coordinate 63,896,089 of NC_080788.1, read as the reverse complement.
TAAATGAACAAATGGAAGCTTGAAGTTTGTTACTGCTTTATCAGAGTCACCAGAATCTTTTTTTCTGTGTACTGAATTTTGAAGGTACACCTACTGATGGCAACTTGCCTCTGGTCAACAAGCTGAATGTTTACTATCTCCCCACTGCCAACACACAGTATCAGAGCAGCTTGGGAGAGATGCATTTGACAATGATACATCATGCTATACTATAATTAGTCTAGTGAACGTACACAGAATACTCATGTACTCTATTCTCCTACTTCCTCTGTTCCAGTAACTATAATTATGCAGTCTGAAAGAGAAAATGATGCTGGAAATATTTCCAGGGAACACAAGGGCAAGATAATTAGAGGACTAAGAAAGGAAAGTGAGCTCTGATTCTGCTTCAGTTTATGAGGATCCAGCATGGCTGATGTGAGAGGGAGGAATAAGGTGTCAGAAACGGAAGTCTCTTACTCCTTATGATCTGGTGCAGTCTGACAAAGACATCGATTAAAAATTGAAAATTCCGTTCCTTTTTCTGTAGCTGAGCTTTTAGGAGAGACAAGAGAAATGGGAGGGACTGCAGGATGAAGAGCAAGGAATGGATTTGAATTCTAACAGATTTGGGGCCACTTTACCATTACCGGGGAGGTTAAATTTGCTCTACAGTAGACTTGTCATGTTCCCTTCACCACTCTCTCCCATCTCTGAAAAGGAGAGGGTGAGCAACACAGGGGTGTTTGTAGAGTGAGGAGCTGGGACTAGGAGAGCCAGGGCAGCAGACGGGACAAAAGCTGGAGGCTGCCAGATCCAGGACAAGGTCAAAAACAGACAGCCAAGGCAAGGAAGGCTCTATGAGGAAGTGATGGATCTTAAAGTCACAGCAACATTGAGAACAGAAGACAAGAGTCATTGAAAAGATGAGTTACTACACACAGCCTATCAAGCCAAGTGACAACATAAAACAATGGAATAAATGTTCAGACAAAATACTAGGAGCCAAGAGCTTCATAGTAAGGAGGGAAGGGGTAAAGTAAGAAAAAATTAGACTACCACATGGGTAACAAGAAAGGAGCTTGATAACTGAGACAACCTCAGATTAGACCCTGAACTTTGATATGGTTCCTTGTGAGGCAATGCACAAGCCAACAGGCTGTATTTAAGAGCCTTGCAGGTATAACATGATTTTGGAAGTACTTGTAATGAAGTGCATATGGGTGGGCAAAACAATGCTTTTCAAAAAGCAAATCCTAACACCTCCTTTTCTCCTTTCCTCTTCCATCTCCCTCTGGTAAGCAAGAATGGAGAAAGAGGAGAAGAGAGCAATATCGAGAATAAAAGAACAGGGAGAATGATTTCAATTCCATTTATCTCTCACGCCAAGCCCTATTTTGTATGTGTATTTCCCAGGGACTATTTAAGGCAACCCAAGTCTTCTGTGCCTGGGTCTTCATTAGTCACATTGTTGAAAACTGGACAAAAGATTTCTTTGCTTTGTATCACGTTCCAAGAATCCAAGAGTCATAATTATGGTGACCACACTGACACAAATAAACAGGGAAGGAGAATTCTCCTAACATTTGAACATTTTATAAATAATCAGCTTTGAATTCATGCATTTTCCTTCTAATACTAGTTGATATGAATAACACTGAGTTATTTATTATGTAATTTTCTGGCTGGTTCAAAGTAAAATAGCATGAAACACTATTAGCTTGTTTAAAGCACTAAGATCAATGAGGAGATGTGACCTCTTATTTTTCCATTATAAAACAAAAGGCAGGGGAAAGATTTTTCTATCCTGTGATATAATGATTTTCCACTTTGTGGGTTTGTACATCACTAGCTTTCACAGTGCAATCAGTGTCACTGATTCAATGTGGATGAATAAATAAGATAAAATATAAAATCTGTTCACTTTCATTAAGTCCCAGTTTCCATTAGTCTTGCCCCTGACATTACTCTGATAAAGGTGTAAGCATTGAAATACCATGGATAAAGGCAAACATTGGCTAGTAAATATTGGCCAACAAATTTTAATAATGCCCCAAGTAAGGAAACAAAGGTGAGCATACATGCAATGATCAAGGAAACAGTGACATACTACAACATTTGGAATTGTCATTTTCTTCCTCCTAATACATAGAGGCAAACACAGAGAGTTAGACAAAATGAGGAGACAGAAAAATATGTACCAAATGAACAAATAATAAAAAAATTGGAGCAAAAAGGCTAAATAAAATGGAGATAACCAATACACTTGATAAAGAATTCAAAGTAATGGTCATAAAGATACTCATTGGACTTGAGAAAAGAGTGGAGGATCTCAGTGAGACTTTCAACAAAGATACAGAAAATATAAAAAAAGAACAAGTCAGAGATGAAGAACTCAATAACTAAAATCAAAAATAAACTAGAGGGATTCGATACCAATTTAGAGTATGCAGAAGAATGGATTAGTGACCTAGAAGATGGGATAATGGAAGGCAACCAAGCTGAGCATCAAAAAGAAAATAGAATAGGGCAGGCTGTGTGGCTCAGTCATTGAGCATCCAACTTCAGCTCAGGTTATGATCTCACGGCTCATGTGTTTGAGCCCCACATCGGGCTGGCTGCTGTCAGCACAGAGCGTGCCTCAGATTTTCTGTTCCCCTCTCTCTGCCCTTCTCCCACTTGTGCTCTCTCTCTCTAAAAAATAAATAAATCTTAAAAAAAAAAGAATAATAGAAAATGAGGATAGGTTAAGGAAACTCAGTGACATCATCAAATGTAATAACATTCACATTATAGGGATCCCAGAAAGAGAAGAGAGCAAGAAGGGGACAGAAAATGTAGTGAAGAAATAACTGAAAAATTACCTAATCTGAGGAAAGAAATAGATATGCGGATCCAGAAGGCACAGAGAGCCTCCAACAAAATTAACCCAAAGAGGTCCAAGACATGTAATTAAAAGGGCAAGAAGGGGTGATAAAGAGAGAATTTAAAAAATATCAGGGGTGCCTGAATGGCTCAGTTGATTAAGCGTCCGACTTCAGCTCAGAGCATGATCTCATGGTTTTTGAGTTCAAACCCCACGTCGTGCTCTGTGCTGACAGCTCAGAGCCTGCAGCCTGCTTTGGATTCTGTGTCTCCCTCTCTCTCTGCCCCTCCCCTGCTTGGTCTCGGTCTCTCTCTCTCTCTCTCTCTCTCTCTAATATAAATAAAAACATTTAAAAAACATCAGAAGAAAAGAAAACAGTTACATAAAAGAGAAATCCCGTAAAACTATCAGTTGAGTTTTCAGCAGAAACTTTATAGGCCAGAAGTATGTGACATGATATATTCAAAGTACTGAAAAGAAAAAACCTGCAACCAAGAATACTCTACCCAGAAAGGCTATTATTTAGAATAAAAAGAGAGATAAAGAGTTTCCCAGACAAAAGTTAAAAGAGTTCATCACCACTAAAACAGCCTTACAAGAAACGTTAAATGGAATTCTTTGAGTGGAAAGAAAAGGCCATAACTAGAAGTAAGAAAATTATAAAAGGAAAAAAATTCACAGGTAAATGTAAATGTATAATAAAGGTAGTAGTTTAAGCACTTACAAAACTAGTATGGAAGTTAAAGTGTAAAAGCAGTGAAATAATTATACCTATAACAATCAGTCAAGGGATTCACAAAATAAAAAGTTGTAAAATATGATACCCACAAACGTTATGGGCAACTCGTCTTTGACAAAGCAGGAAAGAATATCCAATGGAATAAAGACAGTCCCTTCAGCAAGTGGTGCTGGGAAAACTGGACAACAATACGCAGAAGAATGAACCTGGACCACTTTCTTACACCATACACAAAAATAAACTCAAAATGGATGAAAGACCTAAATGTAAGACAGGAAGCCATCAAAATCCTTGAGGAGAAAGCAGGCAAAAACCTCTTTGATCGTGGTCGCGGCAACTTCTTACTCAACATGTCTCCAGAGGCAAGGGAAACAAAAGCAAAAATGAACTATTGGGACCTCATTATGATAAAAAGCTTCTGCACAGTGAAGGAAATAATCAGCAAAACTAAAAGGCAACCAACGGAATGAGAGAAGATATTTGCAAATGACATATCGGATAAAGGGTTAGTATCCAAAATATATAAAGAACTTATCAACTCAACACTCAAAAAACAAATAATCCAGTGAAGGAATGGGCAAAAGACATGAATAGACACTTTTCCAAAGAAGACATCCAGATAGCCAACCGATACATGAAAAAATGCTCAATATCACTCATCATCAGGGAAATACAAATCAAAACCACAAGGAGATACCACCACCTTTTGCACTGCTGGTGGGAATGCAAACTGGTGCAGCCACTCTGGAAAACAGTATGGAGGTTCCTCAAAAAATTAAAAATAGAACTACCCTGGGGCGCCTGGGTGGCTCAGTCGGTTGAGCGCCGACTTCAGCTCAGGTCACGATCTCGCGGTCTGTGAGTTCGAGCCCCGCATCGGGCCCCTGTGCTGACAGCTCAGAGCCCAGAGCCTGTTTCAGATTCTGTGTCTCCCTCTCTCTGACCCTCCCCAATTCATGCTCTGTCTCTCTCTGTCTCAAAAATAAATAAACGTTAAAAAAAAAATTTAAAAATTAATTAATTAATTAATTAAATAAAATTAAAAAAATAGAACTACCCTATGACCCAGCAATTGCACTACTAGGTATTTATCCAAGGGATACAGGTATGCTATTTCGAAGGGGCACATGCACCTCAATGTTTATAGCAGTACTATCAACAATAACCAAAGTATGGAAAGAGCCCAAATGTCTATCGGTGGATGAATGGATAAGGAAGATGTGGTATATATATACAATGGAGTATTATTCGGCAATCAAAAAGAATGAAATCTTGCTATTTGCAACTACATGGATGGAACTAGAGGGTATTATGCTAAGTGAAATAAGTCAGTCAGAGAAAGACAAATATCATATGACTTCATTCATATGAGGACTTTAAGATAGAACAGATGAACACAAGGGAAGAGAAGAAAAAATAATATAAAAACAGGGAGGGGGACAAAACATAAGAGACTCTTAAATATGGAGAACAAACAGAGGGTTACTGGAGGGATTCTGGGAGGGGGGAATGGGCTAAATGGGTAAGGGGCATTAAGGAATCTACTCCTGAAATCATTGCTGCACCATATGTTAACTAACTTGGATGTAAATTTTAAAAAATAAATTAATTAAATAAAATAAATTTTAAAAAAGATGTAAAATATGATATCATATACATAAAACATGGCAGGAAGACTAAAAATTTAGTGCTTTTAGAATGTGTCCAAACTTAAGTGACCATATATAATATAGACTGCTATATACTTAAAATGTTATCTATGAACCTAAAGGCAATCACAAATCAAAAACTATAACACATACATTCTCAAAGAAAGGAATCTAAGGGGATTCTTGGGTGGCTCAGTCAGTTATGCAACTGTCTAGGGTTTAGGGTCAGGTCATGATATCACAGTTTTGTGGGTTCGAGCCCCACATTGGGCTTTACACTGCCAGAACAGAGCTTGCTTGGGATTCTCTCTCTCCGGCTCTCTCTGCCCCTCCCCCACTCATCTGGCTCTGTCTCTCTCAAAATAAATAAATAAACTTAAAAAAAAAGAAAAAGAAAGGAATCAGAATCTAGGGCACCTGGGTGGCCCAGTTGGTTAAGCATCCAAATATTGATCTCAGCTCAGGTCTTGATCTCGGCGTCATGAGTTCAAGCCCCACATTAGACTCCATGCTGGGTGTGGAGCTTACTTACAAGAAGAAGGGGAAGGGGAAGGGGAAGGAGAAGGGGAAGGGGAAGGAGAAAAGAGAAAGAAAGAAAGAAAGAAAGAAAGAAAGAAAGAAAGAAAGAAAGAAAGAAAGAAAGAAAGAAAGAGAGAGAGAGAGAGAGAGAGAGAGAGAGAGAGAGAGAGAGAGAGAGAGAAGAAAGAAAGAAAGAAAGAAAGAAAGAAAGAAAGAAAGAAAGAAAGAAAGAAAGAAAGAAATCAAGTATAATGAAAAGACAATCATTCAACCATAAGGGAAGAGAGCAAGAGGGGAAAAAAGGTACAGAAAAGAACTATAGAAACAATGATGAAGTAAGTAACAAAACAGCAATAAGTATATACCTATTAATAATTACTTTAAATGTAAATGAACTTAATATTCCAATCAGAAGACACAGGGTGACTAAATGGAAAAAAAGGAAGACCCATATATATGCTCCTTACATAAAACTCACTTGAGACCTAAAGACACACGCAGATTGAAAGTGAATAGATGGAAAAACATCTATCATACAAATGAAAGCAAAGAGAAAGTTGGGGTAGCAATACTTATGTCACACAAAATATACTTTAAAACAAAGACCCTATCAAGAGACAAAAAAGATACTACATAATGATGAAGGAAACAATTCAACAAGAGAATATAACAACTGTAAATGTCTATGCACCCAACATGGAAGCCCATAAAGCAAATATTAATAGACATTAAGAAATCGACAGTAATAGAAAAATAGTAAGGGACTTTAACATCTTACTTACATCAATGTATAGATCATCTAGAGAGAAAATCAACAAGGAATAGTGGTTTTAAACACCACACCAGATCAGATGGATTTAACAGATATATACAGAACATTCCATCCCAAAACAGTCGAATATACATTCTTTTCAACTTCAGATGGAATATTCTTCAGGATAAATCACATGTTAGGCCACAAAAAAGTCTCCATAAATTCAATAAAACTAAAATCATATCATGTTTTTTTTTACCACAATGATATGAAAATAGAAATCAAAGGAAAAAATTTGAAATGAACACAAATACATGGAGGCTAAATAACATGCTATTAAACAATGAAGGGGCCAACCAAGAAATCAAAAAGGAAATTTAAAAATACATGGAGACAAATGCAAATGAAAGCACAATGGTCCAAAATCTTTTGGATGCAACGAAAGCAGTTTGAAGAGGCAAATTTATAGCAATTCAGGTCTACCTCAAGAAAAAAGAAAAATCTCAAATAAACAATGGAACCTTACACCTAAAGGAGCTCGAAAAAGAAGAACAAAGCCAGCAGAAGGAAGTGAATAATAAAATTTTGAGCAGAAATAAATGAAATAGAGACTTTAATAAAGAAGAAAAGTGCAATAAAACCAGGAGCTAGTTCTTTGAAAAGATTAACAAAATTGATGAACGTTTAGTCAGACTCAAGAAACTAAGAGAAAGGAATTAAATAAATAAAATCAGAAATGAAGGGGTATAAATAACAACTGACAACACAGAAATACAAAGATTAAAAGAATACTATGAAAAAATATATGCCAACAAATTGAATAACCTAGAAGAAATGGATACATTCCTAGAAACATATAATCCTTCCAAAACTGAATAAGGAAGAAATATAAAATTTGAACTGATTACAGCAACAAAATTGAATCAGTAATAAAAACAAAATCCAAAAAAACATTAAGTCCAGGACCAGACGGCTTCATAGGTAAATTCTACCAAACATTTAAAGAAGAGTTAAACCTATGCCTCTCAAACTGTTCCAAAAATAGACGAGGAAGGAAAGCTTCCAAATTCATTCTACAAGGTGAGCATTGCCCTGACACCAAAACCAGATAAAAACACTATGAAAAAAAATTGTATCTCTGCCAATGTCTCTGCCAAAACTATATGCTCAAATCATTATCTCTGATGAACATGGATGCAAAAATGCTCCACAAAATATTAGCAAGCCAAATTCAACAATGTATTACATTTTTCCCCAAAACTCTTAATATTTATTTATTTATTTATTTATTTATTTATTTATTTATTTATTATAATCTATTGTCAAATTGGTTGGCATAAGCACCCAGTGCTCATCCCAACAGGTGCCCTCCTCAATACCCATTACCCACTTTCCCCTCTCCCCCACCCCCCATCAACCCTCAGTTTGTTCTTAGTATTTAAGAGTCTCTTATAGTTTGCCTCCACCTCTCTGTAATTTTCCCCCCTTCCTCCCCCCGCCCCCGGTCTTCTGTTAAGTTTCTCAGGACCCACATAAGAGTGAAAACATATGGTATCTGTCTTTCTCTGCCTGACTTATTTCACTTAGCATAACACTCTCCAGTTCCATCCACATTGCTACAAATGGCCAGATTTCATTCTTTCTCATTGCCAAGTAGTATTCCATTGTATATATAAACCACATCTTCTTTATCCATTCATCAGTTGATGGACATTTAGGCTCTTTCCATAATTTGGCTATTGTTAAAAGTGCTGCTATAAACATTGGGGTACAAGTGTCCCTATGCATCAGCACTCCTGTATCCCTTGGGTAAATTCCTAGAAGTGCTATTGTTGGGCCATAGGGTAGATCTATTTTTAATTTTTTGAGGAACCTCCACACTGTTTTCCAGAGTGGCTGCACCAGTTTGCATTCCCACTAACAGTGCAAGAGGGTTCCCGTTTCTCCACATCCTCTCTAGCATCTATAGTCTCCTGATTTGTTCACTTTAGCCACTCTGACCATTGTGAGGTGGTATCTAGGTGTGGTTTTGATTTATATTTCCTTGATGAGGAGCGACGTTGAGCATCTTTTCATGTGCCTGTTGGCCATCTAGATGTCTTCTTTAGAGAAGTGTCTATTCATGTTTTCTGCCCATTTCTTCACTGGATTATTTGTTTTTTGGGTGTGGAGTTTGGTGAGCTCTTTATAGATTTTGGATACTAACCCTTTATCTGATATGTTTTGATGGTTGTTTCCTTTGCAGTGCACAAGCTTTTTATCTTGATGAGGTCCCAATAGTTCATTTTTGCTTTTAATTCCCTTGCCTTTGGAGATGTGTCAATTAAGAAATTGCTGCAGCTGAGGTCAGAGAGGTTCAACAATGCGTTATAAAAATCACTCACCATAATCAAGTAAGACTTATTCCAGGGATGCAAGCTTCTTTTAGTATTCACAAATCAATCAATATGATATATCACATTAAGAAGAGAAAGGATAAAAACCTTATGATCACTTCAACAGATGCAAAAAAAGCATTTAACAAAGTATAACATTCTTTCATGACAAAAACTCTCATCAAAGTGGGTTTAGAATAACCGTACCTCAACATAATAAAGGCCACATATGAAAAACCCACAGCTAACATCATACTCAATGGTGCAAAACTGAGAGCTTTTTCCTCTAAGATCAGGAAAAAGACAAGGATGTTCAGTCTCACCATTTTCATTCAACATGGTACTGGAAGTCCAAGCCACAGCAATCTGATAAGAAATATAAATAAAAGGCATCCAAACAGGTGAAGAAGAAATAAAATTGTCACTATTTGCACATGGTATGATACTATGTATTGAAAACCCTAAAGACGCCACCAAAAAACTACTAGATCTGATAAATGGATTCAGTAAAGTCACAGGATAAAAAATTAATACACAGAAATCTGTTACATTTCTATACATTAATAATGAAGTAGCAGAAAGAGAAACTAAGAAAACAATCCCACATACAATTGCACCAAAAAGATTAAGATACCTAGGAATAAAACTACCCAAGGAAATAAAGGACCTGTACTCCAAAAACTACAAAACCTTGATGAAAGAAATTGAAGATGACAGAAAACAATAGAAAGATATTCCATGTTCATGGATTGGGAGAACCAATATTGTTAAAATGCCCATACAACCCAAAGGAATCTACATATTCAATGCAATCCCTATCAAAGTACCAACAACGTTTTTCACAAAACTAGGACAAATAATACAAAAATGTGTATGGAACCAAAAACGACCCCAAATAACCAAAGCAATCCTGAGAAAGAACAAAGCTGAAAGTATCACAAGCCCAGATTTCAAGATATACTACAAAGCTGTGATAATCAAAACAGTATAATACTGGCACAAACACAGATCAATAGATCAATAGAACAAAATAGCCCAGAAATAAACCCATGCTTATATGGTCAATTAACCTATGACAAAGGAGGCAAGAATGTACAATGGAGAAAACACATTCTCTTCAATAAATGGTGCTGGGATAGCTGGACAGCTACATGCAAAAGAATGCAAGTAGACCACTTACTAACACCATACACAAAAATAAATGCAAAATGGATTAAAGATCTAAATGTGAGACCTGAAACCATAAAGTCCTAGAAGATAACATAGGCACTAATTTCTCTGATATTGGCCATAGAACATTTTTCTAGATAGGTCTCCCCTGGCAAGAAAAACAAAAGCACAAGTGAACTATTGGGACTACATCAAAATAAAAAGCTTTTGCACAGCAAAGGAAACCATCAACAAAACAAGGCAACATGCTGTATGGGAGAAGATATTTACAGATAATATATCCAATAAGGGGTTAACATGCAAAATACATAAAGAACTTATACAACTCAACATCAAAAAACCCACAAATAACCCAACTAAAAAATACAACACACAAATGGCCAACAGACATATGAAAAGACGCTCGACATCACTAATCATCAGAGAAATGCAAATCAAAACCACAATGAGATATCACCTCACATTTGTCAGAATGGCTAAAGTCAAAAGAAAAAAAAAAACAACAAGAAATGACAAACATTGGCAAGGGTGTGGAGGAAAAGGAATCCTTGCACAGTATTGGTGGGAATGCAAATTGGTGCAGCCACTGTAGAAAACAGAATAGAAGTTCTTCAAATAACTAAAAATAGAAATACCATATAACCCAGTAATTCCACTACTGGACATTTACCCAAAGAAAATGAAAACACTACCAATTCAAGAAGATATATGCACTTCAATGTTTGTTGCAACATTCACAATAGCCAAGATAGGGAAGCAACCCAAGTATCCATCATATGAATAGATAAAGAAGATATGGCTTGTGTGTGTGCATATATTATGTATAATAGATATAATATATATATTATATATAATAGATACACATATAGTATACATACAGTTTATTTCTGGGCTATATGTATAATATATATGTATAATATATATGATATATATAATATATATTATATAATATATAATATATATTATATAATATAATATATAATATTACTCAGCCATAAAAAAAGAGTGAGATCTTTCCATCTACAACAACATGGACAGACCTAGAGGATATAATGCTAAGTGAAATAAGTCAGACAGAGAAAGACAAATCTATGATTTCAATCCTATGGAGAATTTAAGAAACTAAAGAAAGGAACAAAGAAAAGAAGAGACAAACAAAAAAAGACTCTTACATACAGAGAACAAAGTGGTGGTTGCCAGGGGGGATATGGGTAGAGGGATGGGTGAAATAGATAAAGATGATTAGGAGGTACAAACTTCTTGTTACAAAATAAATGAGTCACAGAGATGAAAAGTACAGCATATGGAATATGGTCTATAAAATGGTAATAATGTTGTTTGGTGACAGATGGTGACTACAGTGAATGGTGATGAGCACTGAGTAATGTCAGAATTGTTGAATCATTATATTGTACACCTGAAACTAATACAGCAGAGTATGTTAATTATACTTCAATTAAATAAATAAGATAAATAACATAAAATTGTCGTTTTTCTAATGAAGAACTCTGAAATTCTTTAATAGGAGTAAGAAGGTAATCTATAGCACCAAATAAACCTTATATACTCATATGGATGGAAGGAACCTGGAAGAGTCATTAACACTTTCCTTGTTTCCAGGTAAGACGATGTAAGTTTTGTACAAAGAAAAGGTATTTTTGCTAATTGTTAGGTCTTCTGGGAAAAGCAGTATCCTAAGGCCCCCTATGGTAAGCAGCTTGCTTCCAAGATGACCAATGATCCTTGCCTCCTAATATTTACATCTGTGTAGACTTCTCCCACAATGAATAGGGCCAACTAGTGTAAACAAAAAGACAATAGCAGAAAGGACATTGAGACTCCCAAGGCTAGTTCTTAAAGGACATGGCCATTTCTGTCTTATTCTCTTTGGAATCACTCATTCTGGGAAAAGCCAGCTAACACATCTTAAGGAATCTCAAGCAGTCTTATGGAAAGATCCACATGGTGAAGAACTGAGAACTCCTGCCAATAGCCCCGTGAGTAAGCAACCCTGGAATCCTGGACATCCTCTAGTACCACTCAAGCCTTCAGGTCACTACAGTATATGCAGGTCACCTTATGAGAGACCCACAGCCAGAGACACCCAGCTGAGCTATTCCCAAATTCCTGATCTACAGAAACTGTGAGATTACACATTTTTGTTTTAAGCTATGTGTTCAGGCCCACCATTTAGACACATTGCATAGACTCTGTCCTGTTTCTTTCATCTACAGAATGGGAATGATAAAATGAAATAATGTCTGAAAAAGTGCCAACACTGACTCAACCGTAGTGTTAAATAACTTTCATGCTTTGTGAATATCAGTATTTTTAAACTCTCTTTTACTGATCATCATGGAACTATAACTTTGTGAGACATTTCTAGAAGTCACAAAAGGCATCACAGTACTCACTGAGCAACCACAAAATGATGTTTCTTCAGAGTGTTGTGTTCTACTTACTTTTCCTTTAAGAAATTAAAAGAAAAAAAAATCAAAATCCTTTAGATTTTCCCCCTAGATGCAGTTCTGTTAACTTCTGAGAACTCTTCCTTTGACTTTCCTGGAAAAAAAAAAATAACAAACACCAAAACCCAACAATTAGTAGTCCTTAAAATAAGTGTATCACCTTGCCTTCTTTCCAATGGTAAAGTAAGGAAATCAGGAAATGTAGCTACTCAGCCGGCAAAATGTGATTTGCCCTGAGAAGTCGTTCTCTAAAAGAACATAAAGATGTAGTCAAGGCACACTGGTCACTAACCCTGGAAACTAGAGGTGTGGGATGGCAGTGTGCAGCATCCAACTTTACCTTAGGGGACGACCAGCCCGATCATTCAAAGGCCTTGGACATTAGGAACTGTCAGTAACATGTGTCCAGAATATACTCCCCTGGATTTCCTTCTACAACTCGGGCCACTTCCCAGTATCTGTTGCTGGCTTCTCCTCCTACATCAGGGTTCAGTCTCAACCCTCTGTGTGTCATCTTCCCCCTAGACTTTCAGACCCCAGACCTTCTTTCCCAAATTGTAATGGTTCTCCTATTTATTGCACCACCTCACCTCTTATCTGAGCCCCAGACCCAGATATCCATATGTCCACCCAACATCCCTACTTAGGACTCTCACAAGTATCTCAAACGAAACTTCTGGCTTGCTTTCCCAAATTTCCCACTCCTCCAGTTTTACCCATCTCACAAAAATAGTCATTTTTTTTCATTTTTAATTTTTAAAATTTTTAAAAAATAACTTACTGTCAAATTGGCTTACATACAACACCCAGTGCTCATCCCAGCAAGTGCCCTCCTCAGTGGCCATCACCCACTTTCCCCTCTCCCCCACCCCCGACCCCCATCCGCCTGTTCTCTGTATTTAAGTCTCTTGTGGTTTGCTTCCCTCCCTCTAAGCAATGAGGGGCTGCCCGAGTGGCTCAGCCAGTGAGGTGTCCAACTCTTGATTCCAGCTCAGGTCATGATCTCGCAGTTCCTAAGTTCCAGCCCCACTTCGGGCGGTGCACTGACAGCACAGAGCCTGCTTGGGATTCTCTTTCTCTCCTTCTCTCTCTGCCCCTCCCCTACTCATGCTCACGCTCTCTTTCTCTCTCTCTCTCTCAAAAATAAATAAACATTAAATAATAGTAATAACAATAAAGAAAAACCTCACGAAAGGGAGACACGCAGGAAGATGGGCTTGGTTTTAGCAGAAAAGTGTGAGAAAGGCTTGGAAGCTGCTGGCTCTGGGGAGTCCTTAACACTCCAAAAGCTCCTCTCTCTAAATCCAACATGCTAGCCACAAGGAGGTCCTCCCCTTCTGCAAAGGCTCCTGTATGTTCAGAGCAGGGCAGCACGCCCACAGGGTGACCAGTGCAGAGCTGGGGTGAAGCCAAACACCCACAACATCTGTTCACACACATTATCTATTCTTCCCCCCTCATTCCTGTAACCTTTCCAATGGCATTTACATGAATGCAGCATCTTTTGGATAGTTTTAGCTTCACACGGCACACGTGAGCTTCCGTGATTAAAATCCATTGTGATCACTGAAGCTGCTTCTTCAGCTCCTGCCTGGAGAAAACTGAAGCCAGTAGGGCTTCAAAGGCCTGAAGCAGGCCTAAAGGTGCCATCGGAGTGAGCTTCCAAGAAAGAATCCTGACCACTGACCCAGTGTATCCTAAGGGCATGGCAAAAATGCAAATTAAAATAAAAAGGAGAAAACCTTTTCCACCATTGTTTGGCAAAAATAAAGAAAACTTACAATGCCCAGTATTAAAGGGTATAGAGATGTAAACACCTTGACATGGTTTGGGTGGGCAGGCAAATTGCTATAGGTACCTAGAAAATAACCTGCGCTATCATTAAATGAATGTACCCTGAACAGTCCTACTTTTGTGAAACTGTCCTGCAAATAAGAGTCAATACACAAGCCTGTATGCTCAAGTGTGTTTGTTGAAGGATTATGGACAGTGACCCCAAAATTGAAAACATCAACTGAATGTCCATCATTAGGATAAATTGTGACACATCTCTATAGGAACACAGAGGAATATGTGGAAAGTTCCATCCCAGGCTGTCAACATTCACTTTCCCCAAGTAAAGTGGAGTTGGGGGAATCACGTAATAAATGTGTGCAACTTAATATGTTTTTAAACTAAAGAAGTAAGGGGCGTCTGGGTGGCTGAATCAGTTGAGCGTCCGACTCATGATTTCAGCTCAGGTCATGATCTCAGAGTCGTGGGATCAAGCCCTACATTGGTTTCCACACTGAGCATGGAGCCTGCTTAAGATTCTCTCTCTCCCTCAGCCCCTCCCTCACTGGCTCACTCTCTCATGCTCTCTCTCTCTCAAAAACAAAACAAAACAAAACAAAAAAAAACACTAAAGACGTGAAAGGGAAATATTTGTGCTCTCTCTCTCTCTCTCTCTCTCTCTCTCACACACACACACACACACACACACCTCTACTTCTAGCCAGGCCAGTATGATGCTGAAAATGTCACCTTTAGGGGTTAGCTTTTCTATTTCCAAAATTCTGTTGTTAAAAACAAATATTTCTGAAGTCGTTTTTTGGCCTTTAACACCTAGGGTGGGGGCAGGAGAATGTTGTGATTGCTTTCCAGCAGTGACAGCAGGCGGAGAGGAACATCCTTAACTAGCACAGGTAGGTGTCTATGCGGAGAAGATAGGACAAAAGCCCTTGGCTCCTGTCCTGCCTGACATGCACCTTGCTGACACAGACACCTTGTCTTGGAAGGAGAACCAAACAAGAGGAAAAACCACTGAACAGAAGGGTTGATGGGGCACAGGCACTTCCTGGCTTTGCCTGAGGCCAGTGCCACTTAGGGTGACTTGTTGCTTCTCTGGGGGGTGAGCACAAGCCTGGAGATGGCCCCCTGACAGCAAGAAGGGCAGCCAACAGGGATCCTGAAGGGTCACAGACTTAGCATCAGCTGAGAGAGCTGGAGAAATCGAAGGTGCCAGACATGGTTTCTTCCAATTAATTCAGGGAACAGGACAAGTAATCACACAAGTGTGATTTTCCTCTGCTCCAATAAAATGAAAAGGCCTCTCTTTGTTATAAAGAACCAGGAGAATCAATAACGAGCTTAAAAAAATATTGGCATGCCCCACAGGCAAAAAATCTGCTGCCACCATGATGCAAACCTAAGGGCAGAGGCTCTTCGGCCCAGATGAGTCTACGGCAAAACTGGCCCCCCCTCCCCCATTGTATGTGGGAGTGTTTGTCCAGGCTGGAATAACCAGAATGTATGCAGATAGCAGATATCTTGTGCTAACACTGGAAAGAATGATACGCCTCACCAGCATGTAGTGATACTTACTAGCTGTCTGGGCTTTACATGTATCACGTGAGCCTTACAAGACCTCCAAGAGATAGGTTCTCTCTCTCTTTTTTTTTAACGTTTATTCATTTTTTGAGAGACAGAGACAGAACAAGAGTGGGGGAGGGACAGAGAGCGGGGGAGACACAGAATCCGAAGCAAGCTGCAGGCTCTGAACTGACAGCACAGAGCCTGATGTGGGGCTCAAACTCACAAACCATGAGATCACGACCTGAGCCAAAGTCGGACGTTTAACCAACTGAGCCACCGAGGCACCCCAAAAGATAGGTTCTCTTTAATCCCATTTTACAGATGAGGAAACTGAGGCACTGAGGGGTTAAGTGATTTGCCCAAGTTTATAGAACTATGAAGTGGCAGAACCGGAAGTTAGCCCCAGGCTAAAGAGGAGATTGCAAAGCCTAGGATGCCATCACTGCAACTCACCATCTGCTCAGGAAGAGACAACACATGGCAAAAAACAAAGAACAAAGACGTGGGGCACCTGGGTGGCTCAGTCAGTTAAGCTTCCGACTTCAGCTCAGGTCATGATCTCGCGGTTCTGAGTTTGAGCCCCCTTGTTGGGCTCAGTGCTGACAGCTTGGAGCCTGACGCCTGCTTTGGATTCTGTGTCTCCCTCTCTCTCCACCCCTCCCCCGCTCACACTCTGTGTGTCTCTCTCTCTCAAAAATAAATAAACGTTAAAAAAAATTTTTTTAAAGACCAAAAATATGTCCTTGGAAACTATCTCATCTCCAGTGGGATGGATCCATGAAAAAAACTTGGCATGAGTGAAGAAGTTATGAGATCAGAAAGAAGGCCAAAGTTCTAGGTGAGCTGTGCATGCAGGAAGTAAGGAGTTTACAAACATACCCAATGCTCTGGGGTAGAATCTGGGAAAGTTTTGTGGAGTGAGGTTACAGGCTACAGGGAAAAGTGACTCACCCTTGGGTGGATGGGTGGGTTAGGACTCACCCAGAAAGGACTTAATAGTGTATGTTGCTTGGGCACCTGGGTGGTTCAGTCGGTTGAGCACCCGACTTCGGCTCAGGTCATGGTCTCATGGTTCGTGGGTTCGAGGCCTGTGTCGGGCTCTGTGCTGACAGCTCAGAGCCAGGATCCTGCTTCAGATTCTGTGTCTCCCTCGCTCTCTCTGCCCCTCCCCCACTCGTGCTCGCTCTCTCTTCCTCTCTCTCAAAAATAAGCATTTAAAAAAAAAGAGCACATGTTGCTTGATAGACTCTGATCAAAAATGAAAATGAGAATAGCTCCTTAAGCCAAATCTCTATGATGGCATTCATTTTGACTACTTTTCCTATTATAAAACACTTCGTTAGCACTGTCCCCAACCACTGCTGAAAACTTGGCAACCTGCCTCTACAGCTCTGGTGTAAAGACTCGAAATACCCTCCAGACGGAAAGAAACTGACCCATTCCTCTGCCCCGTCTCTTCTTTCTAAGCAAGGGAACATTCTGCCGTCTACCATATCCAGCAATTCCACTGCAGGGATGTACCCAAGAGGAAGGAAAACATAGGACCACACAAGAACTTGTACACAAATGTCCACAGCAGGACTACTCATCACAGCCAAAAAGCAGAAACAACCCAAGTTCATCCACTGATGAACAAAGAAAATGTGCTATCCATACAAGGCAATATTATTCAACCACAAAGGAAATGATGTTGTGGTCCGTGCCACCACAGGCACAAACCTCAAAAACATATGCTGAGAGAAGCAGCCGGTCTCCAAAGAGCATATACTGGATGATTCCATTTGTATGATATTTATGTGACATTCCATTGATAGGTCCAGAAGAGGCAAGTTCTTAGAGACAGAAAGTAGCTTAGGGGTTTTCAAGGGTTGAAGGGAAAGGGAGCTGCAGGGAAATAGGGATCAGTGAGTACAGGGGTTCTTTCTGGAGTGATAAAAATGTTCTAGGGCGCCTGGGTGGCTCAGTCGGTTAAGAGTTCGACTTCGGCTCAGGTCAAGATCTCAGGGTTCCTGAGTTCAAGCCCCGCATCGGGCTCTGCATTGACAGCATGGAACCTGCTTCAGATCCTCTGTCCCCCTTTCTCTCTGCCCCTTCCCCGCTCATGCATGCTCTGTCCCAGAAATAAATATATTTCTTAAATGTTCTAAAATTGATTGTGGTGATGGGTGTACAACTCTGTGAATATGCTTAAAACCATCGAACCGTATACTCTAAACAGGTGAGTTGTACAGTAAGTGCAACTTACTTAGATCTCAATAAAGCTGTTATTTAGGGGGAGAAAGGTGAGTCAGTTAGTGTGCATCTGAAGGTGTGGGGCACAGAGATGAAGGAAGTCTCAATATGAACATAATTACATTTCCTTTAAAGGGTGCTTTTAGTGACTTTTGCAGGGGATGCACTCTCTTGAATGAGTCAGAGTATAAAGACAGCTGGCACAGAAATGTGTCTGGCATCTCAGACACGGGCCCCAATTTCACGCACCAGAGGAATCTGCCGCTCCCTGGGAAGCCGTACACAGGGCAGCAATTAAACACAGGAAGTGTTCTGCTTTGAAGATATTCCTTCTCTTCTTTCTCTCACTCACTTGCACACACAGGGAAAGTACTTGCCTACTGACTCTCCCCCAGAGAAGTACATTCTCTCTGTGCCCTCTCCCTTCACAGTTCGGGAAATAGCTTATTCATTTCACTAACAGCAAGCTTGCTGTAATCCACTAATAACAAATCCCAGGCATAATTAGAACCCTAAGCCTAGTACAGCTGATTCTCTTACGAATAAAAGAATTTATTATGAACATTTTTCATAAAGCAAAATGATAATTACTTCGAGTTCCAAATTCACTGATTGACAAAAAGCTATAAAATCAAGGAAAAAAAAAAATCTTATGATACAGAGAGGTATTGTAAGGACTCGACCAACTGTTCTCCATTTTGGGGGACCTGAACGGAAGAAAACAGGAATAGACTGCATCACAGACACTCTTTTAAAAGCAAAAAGGAATGTTTTGTCCTTCAGGATGATTAAGTCCTATAGTAAGTTTCCAGGAACTAGGTTATGAAATTTCCCTTCCTAAAGGGTAGCATCACCGTATCACGTAAGATCAGATTTGGCCAGATATGAAATAATAGCTTAACCACAACAAAGATGTCTTTCTGTCTCATATGAAAATCCAAGACAGGTTACAGGGGCTCTGCCTCACAAAATTCTCAACGTCTTCCTAGTTCACTATCCCAACATCCCAAACACAGGGCCCCCATCCTCGTAGCCCAAGGGGGCAACTAAAGCTCCTCCAAAGACATCTGTATTTCAGGCAGCAGGGAAGAAGGAGAGATGAAGAAGCTGAGAAAAGGCAGCAACCACTATCTTCTTTCCTATGTGATTTGGACACATTTCCCTCATTTAATTCTCCCATCAGCATGCGTCAACTAACTTTAAGCAAAATTCCAGGAAGCTATCATGTGACACTTGACATTGGTCAAATGACCACAAGGTTGCCATGGAGCCTATTTGGACTCTGGCCAGCCAAGTGCCCATCTGAAAGTCAGGGTTTCTATTGTTGTGGAAAGAGCAGGAAAGGCTGCTGGAGAACATCCCACTATCTCTGCCACTGTTACCAACATTCATCTCTTTTAGTCTGGGTGGACCCCTCACAAGCCACTTGTTTTGTTTTTTAAGTTTATTTATTTGTTTTGAGAGAGAGAGAGTGAGAGAGCTGGGAGAGGCAGAGAGAGGGAGGGAGGGAGGGAGGGAGGGAGGGAGGGAGAGAGAGAACCCCAAGCCCCCAACGCCAAAATCAAGAATCAGACACTTAAAGGGGCGCCTGGGTGGCGCAGTCGGTTAGGCGTCCGACTTCAGCCAGGTCACGATCTCGCGGTCCGTGAGTTCGAGCCCCGCGTCAGGCTCTGGGCCGATGGCTCGGAGCCTGGAGCCTGTTTCCGATTCTGTGTCTCCCTCTCTCTCTGCCCCTCCCCCGCTCATGCTCTGTCTCTCTCTGTCCCAAAAATAAATAAAAAATGTTGAAAAAAAAAATTAAAAAAAAAAAAGAATCAGACACTTAACAAGCTAAGCTACCCAGGTGCCCCTGTCATTTTTTTTTTAATGTTTATTTATTTTTTGAGAGAAAGACAGACAGAGACAGAGCATGAGCAGGGGAGGGGCAGAGAGAGAGGGAGACACAGAATCCGAAGCAGGATCCAGGCTCTCAGCTGTCAGCACAGAGCCCGACGCCAGGATCGAACTCATGAACTGCAAGATCACGACCTGAGCTGAAGTCGGACCCTTAACCGACTGAGGAACTAGGTGCCCCATGTCGTTTTTGTTTTTTTTTTAAGTAACCTTCAGGGCACCTGGGTAGCTCAGTCGGTTAAGTGTCCGACTTTGGCTCAGGTCATGATCTTGTGGCTTGTGGGCTCCAGCCCCACGTCGGGCTCTGTGCTGACAGCTTGGGGCCTGGACCCTGCTTCAGATTCTGTCTCCCTCTCTCTGCCCCTCCCCCACTTGTGCTCTGTCTCTTTCTCTCTCTCTCTCTCTCTCTCAAAAAAAGGGGAGGAGAGTCAAGATGGCAGAGAAGTAGGGGAACCAGAATTTCCCTTGTCCCTTAAACACAGCAGTATTGAGGTCAGAACACTTGGAATTCCGGGAATCCAAGCTACAGAGTGAAAGAAACATCTCCACTGGTGTATGGAGACAGCTTGGCGGGAGGGACAGTGGTGGGTGTTTACGAATTGGGAGAGATAAAACTGGCAGGATAGGCACGGAGAGGGGGAACGCCTTCGAGGGAAAGAGAAAGGAGGCTGTGGAAGTGTGGGATTGTATTTGGGCAAGAGAAAAACTCTGGACCA
Organism: Neofelis nebulosa; assembly: GCF_028018385.1. Lineage (NCBI taxonomy): Eukaryota > Metazoa > Chordata > Mammalia > Carnivora > Felidae > Neofelis > Neofelis nebulosa. The sequence continues at coordinate 63,875,375 of NC_080788.1, read as the reverse complement.
CGGACTGGGGAATGAAAAACACAGAGAGAACCAGTTCCTACCTGCAAACAGCCTTAGGAGTCAAGACCGGAGTTTTCAGCATTGCGTGACTTTCTCTAGACTGGAGCCATGTGCGCAGGCCTGGTGGGGAAGGGAGTCAGCCCTGAGGTGGGGGGCGCACTGGGAGAGCAGTCCTCTTCCTCGAGTGCTGTAGAAAGAGGGTATATCGCCTCCCCAAGGGCAAAAGACCCTGCAGGCACCAGCCAGAGGCCCTTTGCCGACTGGGCGGAGTGGTGCTACCCCAGAACCAGGTCTGCAGGGAGCGGGATCCTTTAAGACGCTGGGTTTTTAATCCCAGCCAAGCGCCTGGGAGGCATGGGAGACTGTGGAGCAGGACAAGCCAGCCTGCTCGAGCTACTCTGTGAGGGCTGCCTGAACAATGTGGTTCGGGACACCCGGTCCAGGGAGGAGAGACTAGGGTGTCACCATTTTTCTCCCCATCACCAACACGGTGGGGCTTCCGGAACAGGACAGCGGCCCCCAGTGGAGGCGGGATCTGCCTACACCAAACCACGACCCTCCGTGCCTGGCAATTGCTTATCTGAGTGAAATGGACACTGATCAGACCAGATGGCTTCCCCTCCAGACCAGCACAGCCACTGGTTCCAACTCACAACTGCCCTGCGGTTTTGCATTTTCTGATTTGACTTTTGGTCAATTCTTATTATATATATTTTCTTCTTCCTCCTCCTCCTCCTCCTCCTCCTCCTCCTCCTCCTCCTCCTCCTCCTCCCAATTCTTATTATATATATTTTCTTCCTCTTCTTCTTCTTCTCCTCCTCCTCCTCCTCTTCCTCCTCTTCTTTCTTTCTTTCTTTCTCTGTTATGGTTGTTCATTTCATCAGGCATTTTTACTCTATTCTTTTTATACCTTTTCTGTATCCCCTCTTCTTTATTTTCCTCTCTCTCTCTCTCTCTCTCTCTCTCTTTGGATTAAGCCTTATAGTCTATTTGCTTCTCTGCCCGGTCTTTTTTTCCTGCCCCTATCATTTCTCTCTTTGTACGGGATAAGGCTTCTTCCACCCTCCCCCTTTTCCATTTTTTCCAGGGTTACTTCAATGAACAAATCAAAGCACACCTGGTGGAAAGCCCAAACCACCACTACGAGTAAGGAGATAAAACAACCAGAGATGCAACAAGACAGTGCATGCAACACACTCCAAAAACACTTTATGAAGTGTCAGACCCTGGACAGTGTATGACCCCTTTTTAACATAGTAGCACTCACAGATGCAGGGTGCATAATAAGCTATTAAAACATGTAAAAGACAGAAAACTAGCCAGAATGATGAAACAGAAGAATTCTCCTGAAAACACATTCCGGGAAGAAATGAAAGCCAGAGAATTGTTCAAAACAGATATAAACAATATATCTGAACATGAATCTAAAATAATAGTCATAAGAATAATAGCTGGGCTTGAAAAAAGCATAGAAGACAGCAGAGAATCTATTGCTGCAGATATCAAGGACCTAAGAAATAGTCATGACGAATTAAAAGATGCTGTAAATGAGATGCAAAATAAACTAGATACAGTGACAGCAAAGACAGAAGAAGCAGACGAGAAAATAGGTGAAACAGAAGATGAAATTATGGGGGCACCTGGGTGGCTCAGTCGGCTGAGCGTCCGACTTCGGCTCAGGTCATGATCTCGTGGTCTGTGAGTTCGAGCCCCGCGTCGGGCTCTGTGCTGACAGCTGAGAGCCTGGAGCCTACTTCGGATTCTGTGTCTCCCTCTCTCTCTGCCCCTCCCCTGCTCATCCTCTGTCTCTCTCTCTGGCAAAAATAAATAAACATTAAAAAAATTAAAAAAAAAAAAAAGAAGATAAAATTATGGGGAAAGATGAAGCTGAGAAAAAGAGAGACAGGAAATTATTAGACCACAGGGGAGAATTAGAGACCTAAGTGACTCAATGAAACATAATAATATCCATATCCTAGAAGTTCCAGAAGAAGAAGAGAGAGAAAGGGGCAGGTTTATTTGAACAAATTATAGATGAGAATTTCCCTAATCTGGGGAAGGAAGCAGACATCCAAGTCTAGGAGGCACAGAAAACTCCCTTCAAAATCAACAAAAACAGGTCAACAGTATGACACATCATAGTGAAACTGGCAAAATACAAAGATAAAGAGAGAATTCTGAAAGCAGTTAGGGACAAACGGGCCTTCACCTACAAGGGTAGACACATAAGGGTAGCAACAGACCTGTCCACTGAAACTTGGCAGGCCAGAAGGGAGTGGCAGGAAATATTCAATATGCTAAATAGGAAAAATATGCAGCCAAGAATCCTTTATCCAGCAAGGTTGTCATTCAGAATAGAAGGAGAGATAAAGGCTTTCCCAGACAAACAAAAACTAAAGGAGTTCATGACCAGAGGGAGGCCCATACAATGAATGTAACAACCTCACTGATCATAGTGATCATAGAGGAAAATATTTTGCAATCTCAACAAGCAAGAAAGATCCCAAATACAAAATCTAACCTCATGCCTAAAGGAACTATAAACAGAGCAGCAAAGAAAGCCCAAAGCCAGCAGAAAAAGAGAAATAATAAAGATTAGAGCAGAAATAAACAATATAGAAAAAAAACACAGTAGAACAGATCAATGAATCTAAGAACTGGTTTTTTGAAAGAATAAACAAAATGGATAAACCCCTAGCCAGACTTCTCAAAAAGAAAAGAGAGAGAGGACCCAAGTAGATAAAATCATGAATGAAAGAGGAGATCACAACCAACAACACAGAAATACAAACAATTATTAGAGAACACTATGAAAAATTATATGCCAAAAAACTGGACAATCTGAAGAAATGGACAAATTCCTAGACACCCACACACTACCAGAACTCAAAAGGGAAGAAATGGGAAATTTGAACAGACCCATAACCAGAGAAGAAATTGAATCGGTTATCAAAAATCTCCCAACTATTTGTTGGGCCAGACAGCTTCCCAGGGGACTTCTACCAGACATTTAAAGCAGACTTAATACCTATTCTTCATAAGCTGTTCCAAAAAACAGAAACAGAAGGAAAGCTTCTGGACTCATTCGATGAAGCCAGCATTACCTTGATTTCCAAACCAGACAAAGGCCCCACTAAAAAGGAAAACTGTAGGCCAATATCTCTGAGGAACAAGGATGCAAAAATTCTCAACAAGATACTAGTAAATAGAAATCAATAGCATATTAAAAGAATTATTCACCATGATCAAGTGGGCTTCAGCCCGAGGTTATAGGGCTGGTTCAATATTCTCAAATCAATCAATGTGATACATCACATTAATAGAAGAAAGGATAAGAACCATATGATTCTATCAATAGATGCAGAAAAAGCATTTGACAAAATACAGCACCCTATCTTAATAAAAACCCTCAAGAAAGTTGGGATAAAAGGAACATACCTTAACATCATAAAAACCATATACGAAAGTCCCACAGCTAATATCATCCTCAATAAAGAAAAACTGAGAGTTTTCTCCCTGAGATCAGGAACACAACAGGGATGTCCACTCTCACCACTGTTGTTTAACATAGTGTTAGAAGTCCTAGCCTCAGCAATCAGACAACAAAATGAAATAAAAGACATCCAAATTGGCAAAGAAGAAGTCAAACTTTCACTTTTCACAGATGACATGATACTCTACGTGAAAAACCCAAAAAACTCCACTAAACAACTGCTAGAACTGATACATGAATTTAGCAAACTCACAGGATATAAAATTAATGTACAGAAATAGGTTGCATTTCTATACACCAATAATGAAGCAACAGAAAGAGATATCAGGGAATTGATCCAATGGAATAGAATAGAGAACCTAGAAATGGACCCACAAATGTATGGCCAGCTACTCTTCGACAAAGCAGAAAAGAGTATCCAATGGAAAAAAGACAATCTCTTTAACAAATGGTGCTGGGAGAACTGAACAGCAACATGCAGAAGAATGAAACTGGACCACTTTCTTACACCATATACAAAAATAATTTCAAAATGAATGAAAGACCTAAGTGTGAGACAGGAAACCATCAAAATCCTAGAGGAGAAAACAGGCAACAACCTCTTTGACCTCGGCCACAGCAACTTCTTACTTGACATGTCTCCAAAGGCAAGGGAAATAAAAGCAAAAATGAATTATTGGGACCTCATTAAGATAAAATGTTTCTGCACAGCAAAGGAAACAATCAACAAAACTAAATGGCAACCAATGGAATGGGAGAAGATCTTTGCAAAAGACATATCAGATAAAGGGTTAGTATACAAAATCTATAAACTTACCAAATTCAAAACCCAAAAAACAAATAATCCAGTGAAGAAATGGGCAGAAGACATGAACACTCTTCCAAAGAAGATATCCAGATAGCTAATAGACACATGAAAAGATGCTCAACATCGCTCATCATCAGGGAAATACAAATCAAAACCACAAGGAGATACCACCTCATACTGGTCAGAGTGGCTAAATTAACAACTCAGGAAACAACAGATGTTAGCATGGATGTAGAGAAAGGGGAACCTCTTGTACTGTTGGTGGGAATGCAAACTGGTGCAGCCACTCTGGAAAACAGTATGGAGGTTCCTTTAAAAATTTAAAATAGAATTACCCTATGACCAAGAAATAGCACTACTAGGAATGTATCCAAAGGATAAAGAAAGTGCTGATTCATAGAGGCACATGTACCCCAATGTTTATAGCAGCACCATCAACAATAGCCAAATTATGGAAAGAGCCCAAATGTCCACCAACTGATGAATAGATTAAAAAGCTGTGGTATACACACACACACACACACACATGCACACACACGCACACACGCACACACACAATGGAATACTACTTGACAACGAAAAAGAATGAAATCTTGCCATTTGTAACAATGTGTATGGAACGGGAGGGTATAATACTAAGTGAAATAACCCAGACAGAAAAAGACATTAATAGGTTTTCACTCATATGTGGAATTTGAGAAACATAACAGAAGACCATAGAAGAAGGGAAGGAAAAATGTTAGAGTGGGAGACCAACCATAAGAGACTCTTAAATACAGAGAATAAACTGAGAGTTGATGGGGGGTGGGAGGTTCGGGGGGGGTGGTGGTGGGGAAAATGGGTGATGGGCACTGAGGAGGGCATTTGTTGAGATTAGCATTGGGTGTTATATGTAAGTGATGAATCACGGGAATCTACTCCCAAAACCAAGACTACACTGTATACACTGTATGTTAGCTAATATGACAATAAATTATTTTAAAAAATAATAATAATAAGTAATAATGTACAATAGCCAAATTATGAAAAGAGCCTAAATGTCCATCAACTGATGAATGGATAAAGAAATTGTGGTTTATATACACAATGGAATACTACGTGGCAATGAGAAAGAATGAAACATGGCCTTTTGTAGCAACGTGGATGGAACTGGAGAGTGTTATGCTAAGTGAAATAAGCCATACAGAGAAAGACAGATCCCATACATATGTTTTCACTCCTATGTGGATCCTGAGAAACTTAACAGAAGACCATGGGGGAGGGGAAGGGGAAAAAAAAAAAAAGTTAGAGAGGGAGGGAGCCAAACCATAAAAGACTCTTAAAAACTGAGAACAATCTGAGGGTTGATGAGGGGTGGGAAAGGCGGGGGGGGGCGGTGATGGACATTGAGGAGGGTACCTGTTGGGATGAGCACTAGGTGCTGTATGGAAACCAATTTGACTACAAATTTCATATTAAATAATAATAATTAATACTAATGTATCAAGTGTCTTCTTTATATAATAAACTATTATAAATCAATAATAAAGATACATAATTTTATTTTTATTTTATTTGATAATTATATATTAAATATTAAAATATATGACATCTATATTAAATAATAAAACATATTAATTAAAATATATAACAAATACTTGATACCAGAGATAAATATGGATTTTCTTTTTAGAAAGTACACATTGTTTTATTTTTTTAATTTTAATTCCAATGTAGTTAACATAAAATATTAGTAGTTAACATACAATATTATATTGTATATTATACAATATAATGATTCAACAATTCTATATATTACTCAGTGCTCATCATGATAAGTGTACTTTTAATCCCCTTCACCTCTTTCAGCCATCCCCCCACCCACCTCCCATCTGATAACCATCCGTTTGTTCTCTATAGTTAAGGGTCTGGTTTTCTTATTTGTCTCTTTTCCCCCCTTTGTTTTGTTTCTTAAACTCCACATATGAGTGACATATGGTATTTGTCTTTCTCCGACTGAGAAAGACCTCTCCATCCATGTTGTTGCAAATGGGACACTACTTTAAACAACAATATATCATGATACCTAGACAGCCATCGTGGAGTTGTTTTATATGAAAAGATTATCATTTAGTTTCTTACCAAAGTTAATTGAAGCAAGTATCTGTGAAATCATCCTAACTGCACAGGCTAATTATGACAATGCATGTGTATCTACCATGCCCTGCCAAAAGGGTGACCATTAGAACCATCAGCTCCCCACCAGATCATGATACCCCCAGAACACATACCTATGTTGTCATTTCCATTGCTATGTGTAAGGATACACTCATATCACTTGACTGAGAATGCTGTTCCTGACTCACCATATAATGTAGGACCTTGGACCACCCTATATTAGGAGCACTCCAGTCTCATAGCTGCTGCCCAAGCCACTTTGTCCAAAGAATAAAAATTCAGACACTTTATGAGAAATTTTAGCCAGTGCCTTGAACACAGGGAGACAAAGAGGCAAATTACTGAGAATCTGGGAAAAGGAGGTCATCTCAGCCTAGAAGAAAGAATAGAGGAAATCCAATTTAAATGAAGAAGGTACCAGCAGATATGGAATCAGAGTCTAAGGGCTGAAACGGAAGAGGAAATAAATGTGACTTTCACAGAGGCATCTAGACTTTGAGGACGTGTGTGAAATGCCCCATTTGAATCTTAGAAAAACATGGGTGGGAGAAGAATTTGAAAAGGGCTGGTGCCCTGCAAGCAGGGGACAAAAGCCAGCACAAAATGGCCTCATGCATATGTATTTATAAGGTGATTTATAATTGGGGCGCCTGGCTGGCTCAGTCGGTTAAGCTTCCACTCTTGGTTTCGGCTCAGGTCATGATCTCATGGCTTGCAAGCTCAAGCCTGTGTCAAGCTCTGTGCTGACGGTGCAGAGCCTCCTTGGGACTCTCTCGCCCTCCCTCTCTTTGCCTCCCCCCATGTGTGCTCTCTATCTCTTTCTCAAAATAAATAAACTTTAAAAAATAAGGTAACTTATAATCAAGGAAAGAATTTATACTTCTAAATCATTTACTTATCCTTGGTTTAGACCATTGTTAGACCAATCTACAGATTCAATTTAATCCTGAATATTAAGAAGCCTGTATCCAGCCACTCCCACCCCATACACCACTGCCACCATGAAAGTTCTCAACAAAAACAGAGCCTTCAAAAGAGCCCCGGGTCAGCCCCAGTTACAGTGAATCAAAAAGCCACCCCCAGAATCACATTTTCCAAGGGAGTTCACATCTGGAGTTTGAACATACCGGTTGGTTGATTGACACACTGACAGCACTCTCTGCTACTGCAAAAGACTATTACATAAATGTGGCTCTGCCTGAGGTAAGAAAGTCAAATTCCCAGCTAAGATGTCATCTGGATTTATACTGGCAATAAATCTCTAGCGTAGATATTCTTTCTAAAATACTAGACATCTGATGGTAGCAGGTGCAGTTAACAGGGGAAAACAAAATGCTGACTTCAACCAAAAAATAGCTTAAAGATCTCCTGGGAATCGAGCCCAGCTTCAGAACACAGGGCAGCAATTGCTGCCTTCTTTTCTATGTGATTTGGACTCATTTCCCTCATTTAATATTCCCATCAATCCTGAGGGGGGCCCAAAGAGCTGAGAGCAAAAGCGGTTAAACTGCTATAAAGAGATTATTCTATCATTTTCCGCCGAAGTTCTCTCTCTTTCCACTGTGAAAGGTCGAAAGAATAGCATCGGTAAAGTGTCGGGAGGATTGTTACTATTGCTCTTCAAAGTTTTACCCAAGCCTTAAGGCCACACAACTAGCAGAATAAAAATATATAATGAAGCCCCTCAAAGCCCCACATTTTTTTTTTCATGCCCCTTCCAACAAGAAGTAAAATCAGGAGCAGATTGCCCCTGATATCCTCTGGACACCGCCTAAACAGCATATAGCAACAAACAGAAGAGTGGTCCTCGAATGTCAGGATCCACGAATATTATATGAGGTGCTTCTAAAAATGTAGTTTCCTGGTTCCCTCCCTCAGCCTGCTGATTCATAATCTGTGGAGCTGAGCCTTACAATCTGTATGTAATTAGCCCCCAGGTAATCTTGGAAAAGGTAGTTTCAGAAGACACTTTGGGAAACACTGCTAAAAAACAAGTGTTTAACTTCAACCTACTTTATATATCTGGCAGTTTAGCTATTCATCTACCCCAGCATCCAAACCACAATAGACACTGCTCCACGGTTCTCACCATAGACAGGATCAACCAGGGGGCCAACAAATAGAGCTCATAGAATCTTCTTTCAAACTGCTCCTGGTAAACCAATGGGAGCCCCTCTACCCTACCTACCCCCCGCTGAAAAAAAAAAAAATACATAGAATGAGAATTTGGAGGAAGAGCCAATAGGATACATAGACCCTGGTCTAGGAAGTGCCAGATTTTTTTCCTTGGTTTGTTGCCTTAGGGAGAATATACCCCAGCAAGCCCTCAGCAGCACAAAGCTTTGAAAAATTGAAATCAAACATCCCAGTGATGGTCTCAAACCACATCAATGCCCTCTCAACCTCTTCCCTCCCAAGATGTAGCCAGGAAAGGTGCTGAGATGGCTCTCAGATTCTTCTAAGGTAACCAACCATTCCAGTTGTCCCAAAACGGAGGGAGTTTACAGGCCACAGGACTTTCATGGTTCAGAGTAGGAAAATCCTAGCCCAACTGAGATGAGTTGGTTCCCCCACTCTCCCTTAATTCTAACTGCACCCCAAGAACGAGCTCCTCAGAGCATACACATTCCCAGCACCAAGAAGGAACCTCCTAGGGGACATCAGACAGAGAAAGTCAGGCTTGGCCAAGCAAAATGCTTTCAGAGGAGAAGAAATTCTGGTCAGGACACTACTTGCTGAGAGGCCATTTCTAGACCAGGACTAGGCTCACAAGCTCCTAACTCTGAAGTCTAATTCATAAATTAGAAAATTCATAACTCTGAAGTCTAACCAGAGAGCTCAGAGAGATCACATCACAAGTCCTTGCTCTCATGTAAGTTTCAGTCTCCAGAATCCAAAGCAGAAACCCCAATTACTGTAGGTAAGAAACTGAGTTTCCCACTCAGGGACTTGAAACTTACTAGATAAGATCTAGAAGTTTGAGAAAAATTCACAATATATAAAGAAGATTGTTTTCCTACAGTGATAAGCTGTGATAGAGTGAAGGAGGGAGGTCCTACTAAATAATCTTAAGTGGGAGGCACCTGGGTGGCTCAGTAGGTTGAGCTTCTGACTCTTGATTTCCATTCAGGTCATGATCTCGTTGGGGTCCAGGCTGAGCTCCACATTGGTGTGAGGCCTGCTTAAGATTCTTTCTCTCTCTCTCTTCTCATCCTCCCCTTGTCTCTAAAATTATCATCCTCCTCCTCATCATCATCTTAAGTGGCTTCGACCTTGGCTACACACAGGAGTCACCTTGAAAACTGTACGAACACTGATGCCTGGGCCACACTCAGAGGCATGGGTTTGATTAGTCTGGGATGAAACCTGGGCTTTGAGATTTTTTTAACACTCCCTTTGTGATTCCAACACGCAGCCAAGGCAGAAGACCCCTGCTTCAGATAGAAAGTGAAGGTCTCTCTGAGAAGGAAACATTTGAGCTGAGACCTTGGTGAACAGGAGGGAGCGGAAGAAAGAGATTCCAGAAAGGTGCAAGTCTCTGAAGCAGGAACGAGCTTGGGGTTCCTGGGGCTCCAAGAGGCAGGGACTCTGTGCCTGGAACACTATGCCTAGACAAATGCCTGGAATATAATACAGGCTCGACATAGATTTGTTGAGAAAATTAATTTTAAAAGGCCAATATGCCTGAAACAGTGTGAGCAAAAGGGGAAAAGGTCCATGGCAAAGGATGGAGAAGTAGGCATGGCAGGATCATATCCTGTACACCATGGATGAGCCTCTGTTTTGGGTACGATGGAAGCCCCTGGAGAGTTGTAAACAGGAAAGTGACATGATTTAATTCATTTTTCAAAAAGATCACTCTGGACTTCTATTTCTGAGAAAATGGAGTAGATGCACTTTTCCCCATTCCTCCTTCTAAGTATAATTAAAAACCCTGGACATTATATATAAAACAAACATGATGGGGCACCTGGGTGGCTCAGTCGGTTAAGTGTCTGACTTCAGCTCAGGTCATGATCTCATGGTCTGTGAGTTTGAGCCCCGCATCAGGCTCTGCGCTGACAGCTCAGAGCCTGGAGCCTGCTTCAGATTCTGTGTTTCCCTTTCTCTCTGCTCCTCCCCTGCTCATGCTCTGTCTCTCTCTGTCTCAAAAATAAATAAAAACATTAAAAAAATTTTTTTAATATAAAAAAAGAAACCAATGGTGAGAAGACTGCAAGTAGAGAGAAGGCAGACTGGCTAGAGACCTTAGGCCCCAGGGAGCAATATGGTGGTGAATTCTCTGGGTTTTCATTTTGCCTCATGTATCCAGACTTGGAGTGCAAAAAGCTAACAACCTGGGAATGTCAAGGGTACAGATTTAAAAATACAAACCAGTTAAAAAAAATTTACTAGTCGGAGCACAAGACTAGTAAAGGGGCACCCTAAGAAAACAGAAAACTTTTAGACAATTACTCCAGCCAAATAGCACAGCAATCACTGTGACTCCGCCCACACCCATGCTGAGAGGCCAAATGGAGAACCCAGACTTCTAGCCTCACCAGGCTGTAGGGGGCACCCCAGCTCACCACCAGAATGGTGTCAGAGAAGGCACAGTAGAGTCAGGACTTTCACCACTGCTCAGTGGCAACAAGGCCCACACCTCCCATGGGGTCCACAGACCCCCTCTACTCCTCATCTACTCCTCATCCACACCAGAGAGGTATCGGCCTATCAGTCGAAGCCTGGTAGAGAACCAGAGCTACCGCCCTGCCCAGCTCCCTGAGTGGGGAACATGGACGTCTAGCATCACTTGACAGTAATGAAGCAGTGCCCCCAGTTTCCCTGCCACAGTAATATGAGACAGCACCAACAAAACTAGAAGAGATGAAAAGATCCAGAGTCTCATAACGTATTTCCCAAAATGTCCAAAAGTCCAGGCTTCAACTGAAAATTATTCATCATCCCAAGAACGATGAAACTCTCAAACTGAATGAGAAAAGGCAATCAATAGGTGCCAACACCACGATGCCAGATGTTAGAATTATTTGGCAAGTAAAAAAAATAATAAAATAAAATAAATAAATAAATAAATAAATAAAAATAAATAAATAAATAAAAAGAATTATTTGGCAAGCACTGTAAAGCAGCCATCATAAAAATGCTCCAATAAGCAATTACGGACATTCTTGAAACAAATAATATAGACGGTCTCAGCAAAGAAACAGAAGATGTAAAGAAGAACCAGGTGGAAATTTTAATTTTTTTTTAATGTTTATTCATTTTTGAGTAAGCAGGCTCCAGGCTCCGAGCTGTCAGCACAGAGCTCAATGCGGGGCTCAAACTCACAGACTGCGAGATCATGACCCGAGCGGTAATCAGACACCCAAACAACTGAGCCACCCAGGCGCCCCCCAAGAGGAAATTTTAGAACCAAAAAATACAATAACCAAAATTTAAAATTCAATGAATGGGCTCAATACCATAATGGAGAGGGACAGAAGGAAAAAAATAGTGACTGGAATATGGAACAACAGAAATTACCCAATCCGAACATAAGACTGCAAACAGTGAACCAAAGCTCAGAGATCTATAAACCTACAACAAAAGATATAAAATTCATGCCACTGAAATTCTGGAAGCAAAGAAAAAGATGGCAAGGCCAAAAAGTACTTGAATAAAGAGTAATTGAAAATTTCCCAGGTTTTGCAAAAGATAGAAACATACTGATTCAAGAAGCTAGGTAAACCCAAAAGAGGATAATCTCAAAGAAGTCCACACAAAGACACATCATAGTCAACCTTCTGAAAAGTAAAGACAAGGACAAAAATCTTGAAAACAGCAAGCAAAAGAGAAATGACATCAACTTATAACAGGAAAACAATTATGATAATGGATTTTTCACCAGAAATCATGCTAAGAAGAAAGTAGGAGTACATTTTTCACATGCTGAAAGTAAAGTACTGTCAAACCAGAATTGTATATCTAGTGAAAATATCCTTCAGAAATGAAGGGCAAGCAGACATACCCTAAAAGAATGTCTTAAAAAAAAAAAAAAAAAGGAAAAAAGAAAACCTAAAGAAATTTCTCTTATACAAACAAAAAAAATGATAAAGGGAGGGATTTTAGAATATCAGGAAGAAAGAAAAAAAACAAAGGAAAAAGTTAAGGTATAGGAAAATACGTTTTTCTTCACTTAAGATTTCTAAGTCATGTTTGACAGTTGAAATAAAAATTATGATACTGTCTGATATGGTTCTAAATGTATACAGATGAAACATTTATAAGGATTATAATATAAATGGGGAAGGGTAAAGGGAGATAAAGTTTCTATATCATGAACTGGTAAAATGATGGCACCAGTAGACTGATAAATTACATGTATATTGTAATGCCTAGAGCAACCATTAAATGGAATATTACCAGCCATCAACAAGAATGAAATCTTGCCATTTGCAATGACATGCATGGAGCTACAGTGTATTATGCTAAGCGAAATAAGTCAGTCAGAGAAAGACAAATACTATGTGATTTTACACATAGGTAGAATTTAAGAAACAAAGCAGATGAACATATGGGAAGGAGAAAAAAGAGAGAGGGAAACAAACTCTCTAAGAGTTTGACTCTTAGAGAACAAACTGAGAGTTGATGGAGAGAGGTGGGTGGGGGATGGGCTAGATGGGTGAGGGGTATGAGGAGGGTACTTGTGATGAGCACCGGGCGTTGTATGTAAGTGATGAATCACTGAATTCTACTCCTGAAACCAATATTGCACTGTATGTTAACTAACTAGAATTCAAATAAAATTTCAGAAATAAAATAATCTAAGCTCCCAACTCAGGAATCTAAAAAAGAAGGGCAAAATAAACCCAAAGCAAAAGGAAAAGAAATAATAAAGGTAAGAGTAGAAACTGACAAAGTTAAAACAGAAAAACAATATAAAAATCAATAAAATTAAGAGCTGTTCTCTGGAGTTTTGGGTTTTTTTTTTCCTTTCCCCTATGTTCCTCTGTTGAAAAGAGAGAGAGAGAGACAGAGAGACAGAGAGACAGAGACAGAGAAGGAGGCAAACCATAAAAGAATCTTAACTATATAGAACAAACTGAAGGTTGCTGGAGGGGAGGTGGGCAGAGTGATGAGTACCAGGTATGATATGTGAATGATGAATCACTAAATTCTACTCCTGAAACTAATACTACACTATATGTTAACTAACTAGAATTTAAATAAAAACTCAAAACATTAAAAAAAAAAAAAGAGCTGGTTCTTTGAAAGGATCAATAAAATTGACAAACCTCTAGCCAAGACTGACAACATAAAAAGAGAGAAGGCAGAAGTTACTAATATCAAGAATGAAGTAGGAGATATAAACACAGACCCTACAGACATCAAAAGCATAATAAGGAAATAACTTTGTACACATTAATTTGACAACTTAGATGAAATGGACCAACTCCTCAAAAAACACAGACTACAGCAGCTTATATAATATGAAACAGATCATTTGAACAGTCCTATAACTATTAAGGAAATTTAGCTTGTACTTTAGAACTTCCCCACAAAGAAATCTCCAGGCCCAGGCAGTGTCACTGGAGAATTCTACCAAATATTTAAAGAAGTAACACGAGTGCTACACAATCTCTTCCAGAAAATAGAAGAGAAAGGAAGACTTTTTAATTAACTTTATGAAGCTATATTATCCTGTTATCAAAACCAAAGAAAGTACAAGAAACAAAAAGAGAAAGAAAACAATAGAGCAATATCCCTAATGAATATATACATATATATACAAAAGTCTTTGACAAATATTAGCAAATAGAATTCACCAATATATAAAAATAATTATACACTATTCCCAAAGCTGGTTCGACTTGTGAAAATCAATGTAATCTATATATTAACATGCTACAGAAGAAAGGTCATAATTCTATCAATCAATGCAGAAAAGGCATGTGACAAATTTCAACACCCATTCATTATAAAAACTCTCAGAATAATAAAAATAGAAACTTCCTGAGCTTGATGAAGAACATTTACCACAAATCTACTGCTAACATTATATCTAATGGCAAAGGGCTGAATGTTCTTCCTCTAAGATAGGGAATGATTCAAGGATGTTCCCACTGTCATCACGCCATCAAAATAATGCTAGAGGTACTAGACTTATATACTGTATGATTCTACCTACATGACATCCTTGAAAAGACCAAATTATGGAAATGGATAACAGATTAGTGATTGTTTAGAGGTTAAATGAGGATAGTGGTGGGAGGGAAGGAGGTGTGATTATAAGAGATCTTTTTGGTGATGAAAATGTTCCATTTCTTGATGTATTGATGTCAGTATCCTAGTTGTGATACTGTACTATAATCATGCAAGATATTACCATTGAGGGAAACTGGCTACATAGTTTCTCTGTATTCTTTCTTACAACTGCACGCCAACCTATAGTTATCTCAAAATAAATAAATACATACATATATACGTGTGTGTGTGTGTGTGTGTGTGTGTGTGTGTGTGTATCCTGTTGGCTATGGAGAGGATGAATAGTAAAAAGTAGGAGAGTGAGAGACAGACCAGTTAGGAAAACATAAAGTCATCAGAGATGACAGGCTAAAACTAACAAGGTGAGAGGTGAACCAGGGAGAAGTGGCTACATTTGGGATACACTGTGGAGTCACAATCAACATTATTTGCTCATGGATTCTCAATAAAGAGTGAAAGAAACAAAAAAGTCAAAAATTCCTAGATTTCTTACTCCAACAACTGCATAGAAAATGGTGTCATTTCCTGAGATGAGGAAGACTCTGTTCTAAGAAACATTTGATATTTGAGACTATTGTCCAGTTAGTTTATCCTCTTCTTGAAAAAAGTCAGAATCTGGACATAAAGAGATGCCCCTACAGATGCAGAGCTTTCCAGGTTCAACACAGACAATGTTGCTTTGAATAATCAACACCAAAGCAACAAAGAAAACTAAGTCTGAAAAGACCAGGAACAAGAAAGCACCGCTGAGTCAGAAACTGTTTTTTCCATTATTTCCTCAAGAATATGAATACCAGGATAAGACAGAGTCCCTTCCCCTGAAGCTGTAAGCAAACTATTTCAGCCTGTCACCTTAAAACGTTATTTTCCACTCTGTTCTTGTGTAGGTGTTTTCTTCCTGACGTCAGACATGGATGCTTCACCTGGGTAAAGATAAATGAAAGACCTAAACCAAAAGGTAGATATATGGTATGAGAAAACTTATTTCCTCTGAGGCATGAGATGAGGAGCTGGCACGTAAATGAACACATCCCTGGCTGTCTTCTTCTCCAAGGCGCCACTGGGTTCTCATCCATACACATCAACTCTTATTCTCCTTAGGAGCGGGAGTCAGTGGGCTGCAGCCCCTGGTTGCCATAGCAACTGCAATCTCACACACCAACATGGTTTTCTCAACACAGAGACTTAGAGTAGCACTCTTTTTTCTTTTTTGAGCATACGTTTTAGCCCATGAAGTATTTGGTGCCATTTCCAGGGCTCTCTTTTGTCTCAGGTATGTTTTGTTTCTAAAATGTAACAATGACTGGGGCGCCTGGGTGGCGCAGTCGGTTAAGTGTCCGACTTCAGCCAGGTCACGATCTCGCGGTCCGTGAGTTCGAGCCCCGCGTCAGGCTCTGGGCCGATGGCTCGGAGCCTGGAGCCTGTTTCCGATTCTGTGTCTCCCTCTCTCTCTGCCCCTCCCCCGTTCATGCTCTGTCTCTCTCTGTCCCAAAAATAAAAATAAAAAACGTTGAAAAAAAAAAAATTTAAAAAAAAAAAAATAAAATGTAACAATGACTGAAGACCAAGACCAAAAAAAGGATTTCTAGCTTTGACCCTTCATTACACCTTGTATTGTAATTGCACCCTTGGCTGCTATCCGCCCTTGACCAGGCTCCTTTTGGGATTGTGGTATCACAAGCAGTATCACAGGGCCACGTAATCCGATTCAGCTCACCAGGCAATGATAATCTACAGATATATCCTGAAGGGAAGGACCTACATATTCCTTTATTTCATGCTGTTATTCTTCTGGTCTAGCATCTCCTGATGGCCCAGAAAAGGAAAAGAATGATGCTGCTGCTTGACTGTAATATTATAAGGAGTAGGGAAAAGAAGCAGGAAGGCAATGATTTCTTGCTTGTCAACAGTTTCCAAATAGCCCTACAGTGAATATATAGAACATATACTATCACCTCCCCCTGTCTCACCCATGGCAAATACTGCTTCCCCTCAGAGCTCAGTACAGGACCTCAGAATCCTTCTCAACACTGCACTCCAGGCAGCTGCTACCAATCAACTAGAGCTGGTGAGAGCACTGACATATGTTCGCCATCTCACACTAGAATCTTAGCCAATGTCTGACAAGGTCAAGTCCGGCACTCTGGCTGTAGCAGCCAAAAAGTAATTTTAAGATTTTGCAAAACACGCTGGAAAACACTCCATTGTTTCTGGGGTAACTCACTTGCAAAGTCAACTCAACCAGTTATCAATTCAGGCTGTTAAAAAAAACCACCCCTCTTCTTTGATTTACCTTGAGACACATCTTTGACCCACCGATTATTCAGAAATGCATTTGCTAATGCAAACAAAATCATGACGGAATCCTAAGATGGGCCTGTAAGTTTTTCCTCTTGTCCAAACAAATTGTATTCTTAACCCTAAACAGCTAACCCTAACAAGTATAAACTGTATCAGATTTCTTTTTAAATATCAGATAAAAAAGTATGCATGCAGGGATGCCTGGATGACTCAGTCAGTTGAGCATCCGACTTCCACCTAGGTCATGAGCTCACGGTTTGTGTGTTCAAGCCCTGCATAGTGTCTGTGCTGACAGCTCGGAGCCCGAAGCCTGTTTCAGATTCTGTGTCTCCCTCTCCCTCTCTCAATCTCTCTCTCTCTCTCTCTCTCTCTCTCTCTCTCTCTCTCTCTCCAGCACCCCAGCTCACACTCTCTCTCGTTCTCTCAAAAATAAATATGAACATTTTTTTTAAAAAAGTATGCATGTGTATTTAGCTCAAAACTACTATTACTGTTGCAAAAGCAACATGGATACATATTTAAATAAGTTCATTAGGGGTTATCATCAAAAGACCCGAGATAACAAGTGTTGGCTAGAGTGTGAAGAAAAGGGAACACTTGTGCACTGTTGGTGGGAATGCAAATTGGCTTAGCCACTACAGAAAACAGTATGCAGGCTCCTCAAAAAAATTAAAAATAGAACTACCATATGATCCAGCAATCTCATTTCTGGGTATATATCCAAAGGAATTGAAATCAAGATCTTATAGAGATACCTGCACTCCCATGTTCATCACAACATTACTCACAGTAACCAAAATATGGAAACAACTTAAGTGTCTGTCAACAGATGAACGGATAAAGAAAGTGTGGTACATGTATATATAATGAATTATTATTCAGCCACGAGAAAGAAAGAAATCCTGCCATTTGTGGCAACGTGAATGAAACTTAAGGACATTAAGCTAAGTGAAATAAGTCAAACAGAGAAAGACAAATACTGTATAGTCTCACTTATATGTGGAATCTCAAAAAGTCAAACTAAGAAACAGGAAGGAGAATGGTGAGGACTGGGGTGGAGTGCGTGACTGGGGTGGGGGAAATGATGAGATGCTGGTCAGAGCATACAAACTTCCAGTTAAAAGATTAACTTCCAGTTATAAGATCTAATGTACAGCATGGTGATTATAGCTAAAATGTTATATCATATACTTGAATGTTGCTAAGTGAGTAGACCTTACATTTTCTTACCAAAAAGGAAACGGTACCTGTGTAATGTGATAGAGGGGTTAGCTGATACTATGGTAGTAATCATTTTACAACATATAAATGTATCAAATCAACACACTGTACACCTTAAACTTAAACAATGTTATGTGTTGGTTATATCTCAATAAAGCTGGGGAAAATAGACAGACAGATAGATCACTAAGCAAGACAGCCAGCCAGCCAGCCAGCCAACCAGCCCGTCAGGGACAGGGCTTCTCTGTCTTACTTAACATTATATCCACAATGCCTACAGCGACACTTGACATATCATAGCCCCTCAAAAAATATGTCACCATCACACCTATTAGTATAATTATGATCAAAACAAGCAAACAAAAACAAGTGTTGGCAAGGATATGAGAAAATTGGAACACTTATGCACTACTGGTGGAAATGTAAACTGCTACAGCCACCATGGAAATTAGTATAGAGTTTCCTCTAAAAAATCAAAACTAGAGGGGCGCATGGGTGGCTCGGTCGGTTGGGCGTCCGACTTCAGCTCAGGTCATGGTCTCACGGTCTGTGAGTTCGAGCTCCACGTCAGGCTCTGTGCTGACAGCTCAGAGCCTGGAGCCTGCTTCAGATTCTGTGTCTCCCTCTCTCTCTGACCCTCCCCCGTTCATGCTCTGTCTCTCTCTGTCTCAAAAATAAATAAACGTTAAAAAAAAAAAAAAAAAGCAAAACTAGAATCACCATATGATCCACCAATTCCACTTGTGGGTATATGTCCCAGTGATTCAAAGCAGGGGCTCAAACAGATATCTGCCCTGTCACGTTCAGGGCACGATTCACAACAGGCAGTAGAAGCAACCCAGGGAGCCAGTAATGGATAAACAAAATACAATATATACATGTAACTGAATATGGATAAACAAAATACAATATATACATGTAACTGAATATTATTCTGCCTTAAAAGGGGGGGGGGGGGAGCGGTGCCTGGATGACTCAGTCAGTTAAGCGTCAGACTCTTAATTTTGGCTTAGGTCATGATCTCATGGTTCCTAAGATCGAGCCCCATGTCAGGCTCTGCGCTGATGGTGAGGAGCCTGCTTGGGATTCTCTCTCTCCCTTTCTCTCTGTGCCTTCCCCTGCTCACACTCAATCTCTCTCTCTCTCTCTCTCTCTCTCTCTCTCTCTCTCTCAATAAATAAATAAACTTTAAAAAAAGGTAGGAGGAAGGAAACCTGTCATATGCTCAGCACAGATGAACCTGGAAAGCATTAAGCTAAGTGAAATAAGCTATACACACAAAGGCAAATGCCACATGATTCCGCTAATAGGAAATATCTAAAGTAGTCCAATTCTTAGAAATTAGTACAGTGCTGGTTATCACGATTGGAGGGAATGTGAAAAGGCCTGTTGTTCAATGGGTATAGAGTTTCAATTTTGCAAGACGAAAAAGTTCTAGAGATCTGTTGCCCAACTATGTACACATAGCTAACATACCATACTGTATGCTTAAAATTGATGGAGGTAAATTTTACATTATGTGGTTTTTAATCACACACACACACACACACACACACACACACAAACAAAAACCTTTACATGGATGGACCCAAAAGACAAAATGCTAAGTTAGATAAGTCAGTGGGTGGGGGGATGGGTGAAACAGATAAAGGGGATTAAGGGTACATTTATCCTGAGGAGTTCTGATTCATCTGTAGAATTGTTGAATAACACTGGATGTTAATTATACTTGAATTTAAAATAATAAATATATAAAATTTTAAAATTTAAATTAAATTAAAAAGTAGCTCTTCCACCTCCACTCCTTCCCCCCCAAAAAAGCCTTAAATTCAAACAGAAGGCTATTGCTATTTCTGATAGTTACATAAATAATTAAAACTGGCCACACAGGCCACTTTTTTCAGTTCCTTAGACTTCAAGGTGAGTGATACCCCACTAAAATCAACACTGAAGTTTAACAAAATACACTACATTTGCAACTATGTGGATGGAACTGGAGGGTATTATGCTAAGTGAAATTAGTCAGTCAGAGAAAGGCAAAAATCATATGACTTCATTCATATGAGAACTTTAAGAGACAAAACAGATAAACCTAAGGGAAGGGAAACAAAAATCATATAAAAACAGGAGGGAGAGGCACCTGGGTGGCTCAGTCGGTTAAGCATCTGACTTCGGCTCAGGGCATGATCTCACAGTCCATGAGTTCGAGCCCCGTGTAGGGCTCTGTGCTGATAGCTCAGAGCCTGGAGCCTGCTTCAGATTCTGTGTCTCCCTCTCTCTCTCTGCCTCTCCCCTGCTCATGCTCTGTCTCTCTCTGTCTCAAAAATAAATAAAAACATTAAAAACAAAACAGGGAGGGGGACAAAACAGAAGAGACTCATAAATATGGAGAACAAACTGAGGGTTACGGGAGGGGTTACGGGAGGGGGATGGGCTAAATGGGTAAGGGGCACTAAGGAATCTAGTCCTGAAATCAGTGTTGCACTATATGCTAATTTGGATGTAAATTTTAAAAAATAAAAAATAAAATTTTAAAAAATACACTAAATGATAAGTACGGATGAACAAACAATGGTGTGGACACATGCTTTTCACAATGGCTGAGAGGACAGGCATTGCAAAGGATGTGGACAGAAGACTTTAAAAGCTTCCAGTCCTGGGAAAGCTGAGAGTCAGGCTTCTGAGCCAAGAAACAGGTTCTCCAACATTGCCAAGACTGGGGAAAACAAGGCAATTTCCTCCCCTTCCCAGGGCACTTTACGCATTCCCCACGTTTCCTGCAAAGGACAACAGAACCAAGAGGGGCTGCTCCAGTCTCTAAGGGAGAAATTGAGACCCAGGGGAGTTAGATGGGATTTAAATATTACCAACCTGGTGTTTTTGCCTCCAGATTCCACCCTTCTGTAATCTATAATTTTGGAATGTCTGCTAGGAATGGATTTAATTTGTCATCATTTTCCAGTCACTGACTGCAGCATAGCTAGCTAAATCTGGGCAATAAAGAAGAAAGAGACCTGAGGGCTCAGAACACAAGCTGGCC
This sequence comes from Neofelis nebulosa, assembly GCF_028018385.1. Lineage (NCBI taxonomy): Eukaryota > Metazoa > Chordata > Mammalia > Carnivora > Felidae > Neofelis > Neofelis nebulosa. The sequence goes on along the minus strand of NC_080788.1, from coordinate 63,854,111 downwards.
CCAACAGGGACAGGAGTGGCTGACCCAGACCTGCTTGTGAAGGAGATTCTAGGATGATGCCCCTCTATGTCCCGAGGAGCCTTGCTGACTCTGCTCTTCTGTGAAGTATTTGCATTCTGTTTTCGTACAATTTTCCCAATGCTAAAGCTGCACCTGCAAATAAAATGTAAATTCCATTTTTAATTATTACGGTGCCGGGCACTTTCAAATATCCAGAAACAGGCTCCATTTACAAAGCAGGAACCAGGTGGATCCACTAAAGGGCTTGGCACAATTACCCTGAAGAAGAGGAATTTTCCTAAGGGAGGTGCTGAGAGTGTCCTTGTTGGGAGCAATCTGTTCATCATGGCCCCGGTAAATTTCTGAAATGTCCTAGGAATTCCAATGTTGCAGCAGACTATGATAACTAAATGAATCAATAAACTCTAGATGGAAATCCTCCAGACACTCTCCTTATCTAAGAAAAAGAAAATCCCACACAATCATGACAACTAGCAAAGTCTGTCAACAGTGATTTAATGTAGCCGGAGTAGTAAATATTTTTAAGAACTACATAGTATAGTAACTTTATGTACACTACGCAGAGTGTTTGAATAATTTAATTATAAAACTAAATTTTGGTGTCAACGTGACCAAGAAACTGTACCTTTAACAAAGATTTGCAAAAGAAATCTCATTTTTAAAGACTGTGACAATCCCCATTTAACGTTCGTTCGGCACCCTTTATGAGTGAGATAAAAAGTGTGCTCAGCAGGAAATCTAACATCGATTCACATCAAAGAGACATCAGTTAGCTGTCAGCTAGAGAGCTTCTAGGATTTCAACTCAGAAATTGCTCATAAAAATGTTAAAGACAGGGGTGCCTGGGTGGCTCAGTCGGTTAAGCGTCCGACTTCGGCTCAGGTCATGATCTCACAGTTCATGGGTTCGAGCCCCACATTGGGCTCTGTGCTGACAGCTCAGAGCCTGGAGCCTGCATCAGATTGTGTGACTCTCTCTCTCTCTGACCCTCCCCTGCTCTCGCTCGGTCTCTCTCTCTTTCGAAAATAAAACATTTAAAAAAATGTTAAAGACATGTCTCACAAAGGGAGTGGTAACCACCTATCTAACCTTAGGATGATGGCTCCAGATTTTTATATTCACTGTTACACTATCACCCCAAACCCCATACCTTTTAACAAGATGACTACTCAAGCGCCCATAGATGGGGCACTAGGGCATTCTCCGTCAGTTCTAAGTAATTGTTTAGGACCCTTTTCTCCCTTGGAGAGCCTTTAGGAACTTGCCAATTCCAGTTGGCCGTGCTATAGACTGAATGTTTGTGTCTCCCAAAATGCATAGGTTGAAACCTAAACTGTAATGTGATGGTACTGGAGGTGGGGGTTGGGGGGGGGGGGGCGCGCTTTAGGATGTGAGTAGGTCATGAGGGTGGAGCCCTCATGAATGGGATTCGTACCCTGATAAAAGAGACTTGTGTAAGGTCACAGTGAAAAGACAGCTGTTTATAAACCAGGAAACAAGCCTTTATCAGACACCAAATCTGCTGCTGTCATGATGTTGGACTTCCCCACCTCTAGAACCATGACAAATAAATTTCTGTGGTTTATAAGCCACCCAGTGTATGGTATTCTGATGTAGTGGCCTAAGTGGACTAAGACGGGCAGACTGGCAGCTGACCTTCTTGGCTTACTCCCCATTTCTGGCCCTGCCTCTCCCTCGGCAGGGAGAATTCCCTTCTCCTGAATTGACTCTCGGTGTTTGAATTCTTTGTCCTCTATGTTCAACGCTTACTGTTCCTAGCTCTTTGGATAACCCCATCCCTGCTCTCAGAAACAGAGCTGCTAACCTCCTTTAAGCACACACACACACACACACACACACACACACACACACACACACAATCTGAAACTAAGCTATTTCCATATTTCCATAGTTTTTGTTTGACTGGAAGTTTGTTTGTTTGTTTTTTCCACACTGTTGGAAAATAATTTTTCACTACCACAAATCAAAACCAAAGCTAAAAAAAAAAAAGAAAACCCAAAATTTGTCAAAATTTCATGTTTTATCAGTCATTTTGCTAGAATATAAGAAGCTTTTCATGGAGATAAAAGGTAAGAACTTTTAAATACTTATCTTACCTGATGAAATAAGTGATGATGTTCTCCCTGTTAGGAAAACCAGGCTCATGGATGAGTTTGCAGGCATGTCGGCTGATTCATATAAATAAAAACCACAGAGGTAAAAATCATACAGTCTAAGAATCCTTCCAAAAGTCAACGGATCACACAATTAGCTGCCAAGTCACACCTCTGCAACAGGTTTATAAAACCCATTCATAAAAAAAACCCATCTGCTCCTCAAGTAGTTGAAGCAGCTGTTGTGGTCAAATCATTCAAATGTGTTTGTGCTTATTCAGTACAAACGAAGGCACTGAAACCATTTTGTGATCATCAAATGAGAATTGGTAAGTTTTGCCAATTTGAATAATATTCCTGATAGCTATGTCTGCTCTTGATAGGATATGAATAGTCCTATCATAGGATAGTTCATAGGATATGAACTGCCAAAATTTGTTTTTAATAATTAAAAATGCTTCCAGTTAGGGGTGCCTGGGTGGCTTAGTCGGTTGAGCGTCCGACTTCAGCTCAGGTCATGATCTCACAGTTCATGGGTTCGAGCTCTGGGTAGGGCTCTGTGCTGACAGCTCGGAGCCTGGAGCCTGCTTCGGATTCTGTGTCTCCCTCTCTCTCTGCCCCTCCCCCACTGGTGCTCTCGCTCTCCCTCTCTTTCTCAAAAATAAATAAACATAAAAAAAATTTTAAATGCTGCCATTGATGTTTCAATTTTCAAAGATCCCACTATAAAAACAACCCAGGAAGCTTCTTTGATTAAAGCAGTGGTACTAAGCATGAACAAATGAAAAAAAAAAAAAAAAAAAAAAACACAGAACAGTAGAGAAAGTAAAAAATAGAGACCAAGTACATTTGGAAATTTTATATAATGATGGCACCCCAACTCATTGGCAAAAAAGAGAGTTTTTAATAACGGCTGGGTCAGCTACATAACATGTGGAAAAATAAATAATAAATAAATAAATAAATAAATCAGACTACTTAAAAAAAAAATTTTTTTAACATTTATTTATTTTTTGAGAGACAGGATATGAGCAGTAGAGGGGCAGGGAGAGAGGGAATCACAGATTTGGAAGCAAGGTCCAGGCTCTGAGCTGTCAGCACAGAGCCTGACACGGGGCTCAAACTCTCGGGCTAAGTGATCATGACCTGAGCCAAAAGTCGGATGCTTAACCGACTGAGCCACCCAGGCGCCCCTTGAAAATTTTTTTAAAAGAAACAAAAATTAGGGGTGCCTGGGTGGCGCAGTCGGTTAAGCGTCCGACTTCAGCCAGGTCACGATCTCGCGGTCTGTGAGTTCGAGCCCCGCGTCAGGCTCTGGGCTGATGGCTCGGAGCCTGGAGCCTGTTTCCGATTCTGTGTCTCCCTCTCTCTCTGCCCCTCCCCCGTTCATGCTCTGTCTCTCTCTGTCCCAAAAATAAATAAAAAACGTTGAAAAAAAAAATAAAAGAAACAAAAACTATAAATGAAGAGACAAATCACAAATTGGGGGAAAATATGTTGCAATTTATAGAAAAGACTAATATCCCTAATGTATAAAGAGTTCTTAAAAACTGAGAAGGAAAAAGATCAAAACCCAGTAGAAACACATGTGCCCTCCTCTCCCCCCCAAAATAAAGGCAGACGGTTCAAAGGAAACGAGAGGCAAACAGCTCTTAAAAATACGGAGAGAACGCTGAATCTCACAGTAAGAAATTAAAACTGCATTCAGATACCGCTCATCTATCACACTGACAAGACATTTTGTTAGCAAGGCTGTAGAGAAAATAGGCAATTTTGTACATTGCTGGTGGGAACGCAAAATTCTTAACAACCTATGGAAAGAACACCTAACAAATTTACATACGCACTGGCAGCATCTAACCAATTTATATAAGCTTTACCCTCTGACTCAGCAGTGTTATTTGTAACAGTAAAAGATTGGAAACAAATGTCCATCAGTAAGGGACCGATTGAATAAACCATGTCCACACGGTGATGTACTGTGAATCATAAAAAGGATGTGAAAAATCTCTTTGATATGGAAGGATTTTTTCCAAGACATTTTGTTAAGTGAAGAAGCAGAATGTAGAAAAGTATATAGCGTGTGCTACCTTCCATATAAGAAAGGATGGGAAATACAAATGTATACACATATTTGCTTATTTTTGCAAAAGAAATGCCAGAAGAATAACCCTCAAGCTTATGAAAATGAATACCTACAACGGAAGGAGGGTGATGATGCAGAAAGGACAGAGCTGGCTTTTCAGGTTAGCCCTCTTTATATGGTTCCCAGTTTTGAACAAAGCAAATGTTTTACATATTTACCAAACAATCTTAAACAGGGAAAACTATAATTGCACAAAACAGAAACAACTAAACGTAACTGCATTTCAAATTAATACCATAACCATACAGACAAAATAATTTCAGGTAACTCTGGAATACACTATCCTGTACATCCTTGGCAGTATATAGTCTGAGGCAAAAAAAAAAAAAAAAAAAAAAATCCGAAACTTCATTGTCGTGTTTATTGTCTGTGCCAATTTGAAACTAATTTAAGTATAGTAGAATGGAGAAAATAAGTAAATATATACTTTTTAATGTTTATTTATTTTGAGAGAGAGAGAGCACGGGGGGGGGGGGGGGTGGAGATGGGCAGAGGGAGGGAGGGAGGGAGGGGGAGAGAGAGAGAGAGACAGAGAGAGAGAGACAGAGAGAGAGAGAGAATCCCAAGCAGGTGCCAAGCTGTCAGCACAGAGCCCTGATTCAGGGCTCAAACTCACAAACTGTGAGATCATGACCTCAGCCGAAATCAAGAGTCTGACGTTCACCCGACTGAGCCACCCAGGCGCCCCAAAATAAGTAAATATATTAATGTCATTAGGAACCAAGGTAGCTCAGTAAGAGAAAGAGATAAAAATATAAAGTCAAATATCAGAACAAAATCAGAACTTTAATTCTCACAGTTATTTTGAAAAACATGTTTCCTTTTCCTAAAATATACTATTTTCAATGTGCCATAAATGTGGCAGGAAGCAAAACACTGAAATGTTTGAGGAAGGCAGTAAGTCTGGCAATGGGAGCTGTGGGGAGAACAGCAGGAACTGGGGTGCCCGTGTTCTAAAGCTGGGGATACAAGGAGGAGCAGCAGGATCAGGCGAAGGAGACAAGACATGCTTTAGAACTAAAAGAATGAAAATCTAAGCAAGCAGGAGAGAACGGTGAAAGGACAAATACGAGCATAAATAATACATGAAACTGGGTCATGAAGACTCCAGAATCCCGGTAAAAGATTAGCTGTAGAAAGATGGTTCTCACTTTGGAGAATGGAGAGGAAGGAGGTAGGTGAAGACAGGAAGTACAGAACATATTTGAAGGTGCTCATCCAGCGGACCCCAGTCAGTCCTATAAGCTATGGGGCTAGATATCCAGAGCGAGCCAAAGACAGGGGGACCCACCACCACCAGTACATTGTATGTGGTTTCAGGGCTCTGCTAGAAAGGACAATGGGACCACAGAAAAGGGGCATCAGACTCAAGCCAGAGGTTCAGGTTCCGAATTCTGAGGATGAAAAGGATGCAGAGGACGAGGAGATGTGACAGCATGTGTCCAGACACGGAGGTATAGGAAGGCAGGACTTATCAGGAGACAGCAGGTCAGAGGGGAGACAAGCAGATGGTCAGATGTGAAAGGCCTGAGGGATTCCAACTCTACCCTGGGGGCTGTGAAAGGCTGCTGAAGATTTTAAGCAGCTGAGTGAAATAATCATTTGTGGATTTTAGAACAGTTGGAGAACAGCAAGATGGGAGGCACAGAACCACAGCTAACATCCCTTCAGCGGGATGACTAAGGCAGCCAAGAGAGAAGGGAATCTAAAGGAATGTTCATGGAGTTGAACTGATGGAGAGGGGAGGGAGATTCAGAGTGAGGGTGGAAAGCAGGGCTCAGGCAGGGGGAAGAGCCTGGACAGTCCAGATCACCACTGACAACCAGTGATGAGAACTGGGCATCTGTGCCCAAGTAATTCTCGAATAGGAGACAATTTGGGTGCCTGGGGGCAAGACTTTGTATGAGCTTTGAAGTCTCTTCCTACCTAAATATTAACTGGACTCCCAGCTATTAGCTCAGGCTGACCCAATAAAACTTAGGTCATGATGCCACTCTGTGAGTGGATAGATGACATGTCTCTAGAGAAGTGGGTCAGGCTATGAGGGCTAGAGGCTGCTAAGCAGAAAGGGGACTGGAAACCAATGAGTTGAGGTTTAGACTAGCCCAGGAGAAAGCTGGACAGGGAAGATACCAGGAAATAGGTCTACAATAATGAGTCTACCCATCAGTTGGTTTTTTCAGGCTCTCAGAGTCTAACTTTTCTGACAAATCTGGCTGTTAGTTAGGAGTAAGTGATCAGCGAGCAATAGGAACACAGGCTGTAGAGGGTTTTGTCTCAGCAAAAAAAAAAAAAAAAAAAAAAAAATCTGTAAACCAGCACCAGCCTAGGAACAAACAGACCCCAAAGCTGACTGTGGGTGTAGAGGAGCTTCTAAATGGAGGAAAAATAGTGAAGGGGACAGAGGATTGCAATAGAACATACAAATACCTAATAGGGATTAACTACTGAGCACTTCACCAGAACTGGCAAATTGTTGAGTGCTATGGACTGAATGTTTCCCCCCCAAATCCACATATTGAAGCCCTCACCCCCAACATGATAGTGTTAGGAGGTGGGGCCTTTGAAACATAATTAGGTCTACATCAGATCATAAGGGTAAGACCTTCATGATGGCATCAGTGCCCTTAGAGGAAGAGGAAGAGACAGAGAACTCTCTCTCAGCGTGTCTGCACTGAGGAACAGCCAAGGGAGCACACAGCAAGAAGGTGGCTGTCTACAGGCTACAAGAGGACCCTCACCAGGAATCGAGCCTGCCAGCACTTTGATCCTGAATTCCTCAGCCTCCAGAACCATGAGAAATAAATATTTGTTACATAAGCCACCCAGTCTGTGGTTATTTTTGCAACAGAAAAATCAGAGCTAAGTAAGCATCTTATTATGCCGGGCAGCCAAGGAGGTCACTCCAAGCAGAGTTAACACTTCATGTACAGCATTTTAAAAACTACTTTCCCAAAAGGCTTGCTGTGATTTTTTTCTTTTTGGATTTTTGTGGGTTCTCAAGACAGAGGCTTTATTTAGGGCACATATCCTTCATTAGTGCTAATATAAGCCCATTAATCCAGTGGTTACAATTAAATATGAGACTAGACCAAAATTTCAGTAACCCATCAGCTTGACAGCCAGTCCTCTCTGCAGCCCATTAAATGCTGGGGCTGCCTGGGGAGTGTGCATATCGGAGGAGTAAGAGGGCCCAGGCCAGAGTCACGCCCTCTTCAGACACTTGACCTTCACGTGACTGACCTGTCTTCAGCCAGAGAGCAGGTTCGGCTTCATAAGAGGGTCTGACTACACAGGAAACGGGGAATGAGATTGCAGCTGAAGTTGTGTTCCTCAAAAAGCACCTTAGCCCTGCAAAACATCTTATGAGACATACAAGGTTCCAAAAATACTGTATACACGCTCCCCTCTTTATTTCATAAAGTGGCAGACTGTTTATTTTGCAAGTTAAAAAAAAAAAAAAGGTAAAGGACCTTTGGTGAACTTTTTTTTTTTTTTTTTTGCAGCTTTAGGGCCCATAATTTTACTTTATTTTTTTTTATTTTAATTTTTTTTTTTCTGAGAGAGAGAGAGCACAAGCAGGGAAAAGGGGCAGAGGAGAGAGAGAGAGAGAGAGAGAGAGAGAGAGAGAGAGAGAGAGAGGGAGAGAGAAAGAGAGAGACAAAACCTCAAGCAGACTCCATGCTGACTGAGCGCGGAGCCTGACGCAGGGCTCAATCCCATGACCTTGGGATCACGACCTGAGCTGAAATCAAGAGTCAGATGCCTAATTGACTGATGCCCCTATATAGATGCCCCTATAGTTTTACTTTAAATAGCTCTGTCATGGGTATTTTGAAAAATACATAGTTTGTGAAACTAAAAATACTCGATACCTTTCCTCCATAAAACGGTTTACAGGGGAAAATGTTGATCCTTTGATCTGGAGTCTCAGACACTCCGCAGTTGAAGCCATGAGAGGTGAGGCATGAGAGCAGCAAGCCACTCATGTGATATCTGTGCTGTGGAACAAGGAACAGCTCTGTCATGATGTCAACTTCTGGCAGTCTCTTGGCTCTCAGAGGTCTGGCCTTGAGCCATCAATCCTCCCAAACAGAAGCCACATGTCACATGCTATTTTGCAGAGCAAGCCTGCACGGCCAAACTGTACTCCTCGGTCCTTTCTCCTCTCTCTTCCCTCATCTCCACTGCCCCCATCTCTTTTTCCTTTTTTTTTTTTTTTAATGTTTTTCTTCAAGCTTTTAATTTTTTTTTTAACGTTTTACTTATTTTTGAGACAGGGAGAGACACAGCATGAACAGGGGAGGGTCAGAGAGAGGGAGACACAGAATCTGAAATAGGCTCCAGGCTCTGAGCTGTCAGCACAGAGCCCGACGCGGGGCTTGAACTCACGGACCATGAGATCATGACCTGAGCCGAAGTCGGCCGCTTAACCGACTGAGCCACCCAGGCGCCCCTTTTTCCTTTTTGATCCCTTCCTTCTTTTATTATTTCTTTGGATTATCAAAATCATTTCTTGTCCAAAGTCCCACTGCCTCCCGGTAATGGCACGTTAATAATCCTTCACCCCAATTACATTCGATTCTCAGAGACATTCCCCATCACATCTTCCAACGTCGGCTCCAAACAGTCTGAATGCATTGAAAAAACAAAAACAAAAAAAAAGTAGACATTGTAGTGATTAACAAATGAGTAGGGTAATGATGTTCCCCTAGTGTATCTAGAATTTTGTGAGGCACATCAGTCACTCTGGACTACTGTTAACAAAGTAACAAATTACCACACACTTGGTGGCTTAAAACGACACAAATTTATTCTCTCACAGTTCTAGAAACCAGAAGTCCAAAATCAGTTTTATTGGGCTACAGTTAAAGTGTCAGCAGGGCTCATTCCTTCAGAAGCCCCAGGGAAGAATGTTTCCCCACCTTTCTAGCATCTGGAGGTTGCCTGTATTCCTTTTTTTTTTTTTTTTTTTTTTTTTTTTTTTTTTTTATGGTTACATTTATTTTGAGAGAGAAAGCAGGCATATAAGGAGGAAGGGGCAGAGAGAGAGACAGAGAGAGAATCCCAGGCAGGCTATGCACTGTCAGTGCGGAGCCCAAAGCAGGGCTCAAACTCAAGATCCATGAGATCATGATCTGAGCTGAAATCAAGAGTCGGACACTTAACCCAACTGAGCCACCCAGGTGTCCCGACTGACATCTTGATTTTAGCTTGATGAGACCCTGAGCAGAGGACCCAGATGACCCGTGCCCAGGCAGGATCCTGACTCACAAAAACTGGGAGGTAGAAAAATGTGCTGTTTTAAGCCACTATGTTCTTGGCAATTTGTTAAGCAGTACTAGATAACTAAGACAGTTGGCAAATATGGAATTTGAACAGGCAGTTACACAGATAGACGTTGGGACGGTCAACAAACTATCTGAAATCCTATGAAAATTTCAGACTGCTCATGCACATGTGTATTTAGGTAAGGAATGGGCCCATAACTTGCATCAGATCCTCAATGAGCCAGTGACCCATGCAAATGGAGAACACTAAATCAGAGGTCCAATGAAGCAGTTAACAAATAATTTTTTGAGATGTTTCTTTTGAGATCCACACCTGGCATGATATCAAAGAGTAAGGAGATTCTACAAAGAAAAAGAAGGGGCTAACAAACGGTTCTTTGTTAATATTCTTCCATCTCTTACCACGGAGAGTAAGGTGGAGAGTGGAGATGTAGCCGCATATTTCATTACAAAGTATTTCTGTAGGGAAAAATAAGGTACAATGTCTTTCCCCCAATGTAGGTCTCACTGCCTCTAACAGTACCAGTACATAACGGGCAGTGCCCACCACATGCTAAAGTTATCTTCCTCAGGGCACTTGGGGGGCTCAGTTGGTTAAGTGTCCAACTTGATTTCAGCTCAGGTCATGATCTCACGGTTGGTGAGTTCAAGCCCCATATCCAGCTCTGCACTGACAGTGTAGAGCCTGCTTGGGATTCTCTCTCCCCCTCCCCTGTTATCTCTCTCTTTCTGTCTCAAAAATAAATAAAAACATTAAAAAAATTTTTAAACAAAATAAAGTTACCTTCCTCAACTGTCATCTTGACCTCATGCCCCCTTCCCTAACACTCTACTGTGGTTCTTTGTTGCTCTACAGATAAATGCCTCAAAACCCTTATGCTAGCTTCCCGGAATGAATTCAAAGTCCTCTCCCTTCACCTCAAGAGTATCTGCACAACTCCTTTCCACCCATTCACGTGCCTGCTGAAGTGACACATTTACATTACATGATTTACTAGCAATGAAAAAAGTCAGCCTGCCCGGGAACCTAACCTACAGTGCTTTGAATTCAAAGCACCTACATTCATCTTATGTCAACACCATGCTATGTACTAATCCCTACTGAGTGATCCAAAATCTAAAATGGAAAGACACTCCGAAACCCTGGATTAGCACCGCAAATGACACTGCTATTAAATGGACAAGGGCTAATGAAGCTGCAATTATTTTACTCAATTCAATACTTACTTCCTGAGCACTTGTGAATATGCAATCCACCGAGTTAGGCTCTATGGAGAATACAAAGAAAGATTCTTAAAGCAAGTTTGTTACATTCCCAAGGTTAGAATATGATAGTGGGGGCACCTGGGTGGCTCAGGCAGTTGAGCATCCGACTCTTGATTCCGGCTCAGGTCATGATCTTACAGTTCATGAGATCAAGCCCTGCATTAGGCTCCATGCTGACAGGGCAGAACCTGCTTGGGATTTTCTCTTCCCTCTCCCTCTCTCTTTGCCCCTCCCCCACCCGTGCACACCTCTCTCTCTCTCTCAAAGTAAATAAACTTAAAAAAAAAATAAAAGAATGTGATAGTGGCAGAGGCATGAAAACAACTCCATGAACTGTTTTAAGGCAGGGAGCAATTCATTGTATAATAGAGATACAGACAACGTTACGGGAGAAAGGAAAGGGTATGAAGTGTGACTCGGTGGGCCTTGACGAATGAGTAGATGAGGACAGGTGGAATTTTCCCTCCAAATTGAAGGTGGATGCAAAGGCAGAGGGAAAGCTGAAAGTGCATGGTATATGCAGAGAGGGTGAGGCCTACGAGAAGGGGGAGCATCAGCTGACAACTGGGCAAAATAGGCCATGAAGTTGGCAAGGCAGGAGAAAACCCAACTGTAAGAGGTCATAACAAACTCACGTAGGTAATGAAATGCCAGGAAAGGGCTTTTATTGTGTTATTGCTGTTGCTGTTGCTATTGTATGTGTGTGTTTAATCCGTGTGAGTTACAGAACCCAAAAAGTGCTTTCAGAAGGTAACTCTGACAACAGTAGGGAAAATGGTTTGTGGAAGCAAACGATCAGAGAACTGAAACCAGTTAGGAATCCAGGCCAGGGGTGCAGGTTCTGATAGCTAAGAATGATTTCATACTAAGCGCTATACTTGTAATATCTCATTTAATCTCAAGACAGTCTCACAAGATAGACACTAGTACTAACCTCTCACTTTCTGATTGAGAAAGATGAGGCTTTGAAAAGTTAAGTAATTTGCCCAAGGTCATAAAGCCAATGGATGGCAATACCAGGCTCCTAAATCAAGCCAGACTCCTGAGCCCAAGTTCTTCCTCCATTTCTATCTCAGATGACAAGGTCTGGACTATGGCAGTGGCAGGTGATACAGGAAATATTTGGGGAGTATAATCAACTGGACTTGGCACCAGATTGGGTTTTAGAACAGGTAAGAGAGAGAAATCAAATACTGAAAGATTTCTAGTCTAGGTGTCTACAGGTGACAGTGTCACTACCAAGAAGATGACAGAACAGGACAGACAACTCCAACATTGGCTGTAGCAAAAGTAGAGCCACTAAATCTGTGAATCCAACACGTGGCCTTGGCCTTGGCAGATCCACTAGCACTTCACTCTATAAGAAATTGACCAACCATGCACTAAAGTTCTTCTCATTCATGGACATTCAGTAGAAAGTCTACCTCTAAGTGGACCTACTGAGTAGGTTGCAATGATACTTCTACTGACGCTCTGTGCCTGTACTGCCAGCACCTGCTGGCCAACCCCCACCATTGCTATTCAACTCACTTACTTTTCGCCTTATTAACTTCTTGGTCCTCCTTTTGGCTAATCTGATCATTAACTCTATCTTTATCATCAGGCATAAATTGCAAGACCAGATGGTAAAATTCAAACTGATCTAACTGTCCCCTGGTAATGGTTCTGATTAAAGATTTTCCAGGCCAGATGGTAAAAATTGCTGGGTAAAATGAAATCAGTTAGCCATGCTTTTCCCCAAACCTAACAACATGAAGAACTCAAAACTTACTCTATACAAGTTAGATACCATGAGGCTTTCTTAAGTCCCAAGAGACCTCTATATGTGTGTCCACCAAGTAGGTGGTTAGTTAATACTTCAATGCTTTAACACCAGTCATCTTTCTATTCTTTTCATTATCTTCCTTAGAACTGTTATCTTTTTCTAAAACACTTAGCGAGAGTAGAAATTATCAACCTCCCCCCTTAATGACTCCCCAAGAGTTTACAACCCCTCTGGAGTTAGTTACATCAGGCACTCACCAATGACTCCTCACATAAATGATTTGTTGATGAGACCAGTCCTAAAGTTTGTGAAACCATCCATTCTCACCAGACCAAGCCTTCTCTTCACCCTCCCCTAAACTAATATAAGGCTAATTGGCATCTTTTTTTAATATAGACTGACTCCTCCTCAAGTAACAAACTCTTAAGATTTTTCCATTTCTTCAATCACTTTTCATTCTTGCTGCATACTGTTAACTGCATATGGACAGTGGCTGGCATGTGTTACATGATTTGCAGTTTGTCCTGCAGAAAAATCCAGGTGTCAAATAAGTCATCTCTTGCATATGTACAGAATTCATGAGGGTCTCTTCACCTTTTGTCATCTTTACTTTCTTAAGAACTAACAAGAATTAAAATAATAGAATGCTCCTTCTTATCACTTTCATAGACACTACATGAAGTTAATAACATTCATAAAACCTCTCAAAATTAGGTACAAGCCCAGCAAACATAAATCTACCATAGACTAAAAGTCTACCACAGACTTTAATTGAAAATGGAAGCCAGTACACAACCAATACCGCCATCTGTTGGTAGCAGGCAGAACTGGCTCACTTTTGTTAGAAATCCTTGCCTTGTTTCTACCTGTCCCAAGGTTTTTAAATTATTTTTTTTAATGTTTATTTATTTATTTTTGAGAGAGAAAGAGCACAAGTGGGGGAGGAGCAGAGAGAGGGGGGGAGACCACAGAATCGGAAGTGGGCTCTGGGCTCTGAGCTATCAGCGCAGAGACTGATGTGGGGCTTGAGCTCCAGAACTGTGAGATCATGACCTGAAGTCCAACACTTAACCGACTGAACCACCCAGGTGCCCCAGGGGGTTTTAAATTCTTAAGTATAGGAGGTGATATCTCACTTTTTGAACCTTGCAAAAGTAAAAGCACCCATTTCCGAAAACACCTTAGATTACCATGACAGTAAGAATTTCAATGTCTATTGTTTCTTTAACTACAAAGGTATCAAAATTGGGTAAGATTTGTTTTCAAAGAAATACATGTTTTTGCAGAATTCACACTACACAAATACTCTCATATCATTCTTAGAACTGACATTCTGAAGACATTTCTGGAGAAATGCACATGTTCTTCCACACAAGCAAATTTGGCTCACTCATAAATACTGAGTTTTTCAAGACTATATATTTGCAGATAGTATAGAGTATTTAGAAGACTACTAGATCAAGCAAGAGTCAGCAACCAGATTCTTACCCAGTCATGCCACTCTAAGAGTTTGGCCAGATCTAGGAGTTTGGTTCAATGAGCTTGGTCAATCCTGACTTTCAACTTTCTCACATATAAAATGGGATTATAATGCCAATCCTCTACCCAACTGGTCTGTTGAAAAAAAATGAAATAAAGTAACATATGCGAAACTTTTTAAAACTATTAAGTATGATAAACACTTAAAGTGTTCTCTTGGGACACCTGGGGGGACTCAATCTGTTAAGCGTCCAACTCTCGGTTTCAGCTAAGGTCAGAATCTCACAGTTCATGAGTTCAAGCCCCAAGTTGGGCTCTTGCTGACCGCGTGGATCCTGCTTGGGATTCTCTCTCTCTGTTCTTCCCCTACACGCTTTCTCTCCCTCTCTCTCTCTCTCTCTCCCAAAATAAATAAATAAACTAAAAAAAAGAACCTTAAAGTAGTCTCATTATCTTGCTAAACTCAAAGAAGTTTCTCACACATGCACATATGCTAATCATCAACTCTCATCAACTAGTTTATCCAGTATATATTTTTTTGGCAGATATTTGAATCCATTCTGTATTCCTCCCAAAGTTTAATTTTTTAAAAAAGAGAATGCATTTCTTTTTAAAAAGAAGAGTATTAAGCAGTAGGAAAAAAAACATGCTGCACCTGTTATACACCTATCACCCCTCTCATGGTCCCACTAGCATGCATTTAAAATTGATATAAAACACATAAAATAAGTAACAGATGCCACACTACACTAAGGGGAAATTACAGGAATCTCTTTTTCCCTTTGAGCTTAGAAAATCTCATTGCTAGTATCCTCTTGTACACAGGGAATTCAGGACCAATGAAATTGGATTTCACACACCTTCTTTCTTACCTTCTTGAGTACTAGATCGGTGTGGGCTGCAGTTCTCAAAAATAGTGTGCTAATAATGGTTTCAGGGCTAGAGGTATAATGTTAACAATGTTAGGTTTATGTTAGTGATGTTTATACTTTAATTTCTATAGCTATTACTATGGAAGGGGCTGGCCGGTATCTCGAGAAAAATGGCATTTTTCTAGCTTGTATTCTAGTGGAAAATCTTTGCAGTGGCCAAGTAGATGCACTAAGAATAAGTGGTCTACAATATCTTTTATCCCCTTAAGGGGGTCTCAGAATCGGGGGTGGGGGGAGGGGAGGGGAGAGGTGAACGGTCACTTCTTCAAATCACAAACAGAGTTATCTTTTCCAGTTCCAGAGCTTGGCTGCCATACCTGCTTGATTTCATTTTATCCTATTTTTCCTAATAAAGCAATCAGAAGTCTCACAAGAAAACCCAATTGCTGAGTCTAGCAGCTCTGAGAACCCCTAACAGAAATCCATGTCAGTCCCCAGTGCTATTTATATTCTCTCTTCTTTTATTCCTCAGCTTGTTGTCTCATTAGGCTTAGAAACGTCTCTTTTATCAAAGTTACTGTTGCCAGGAAACAGAAGAACAAGATGGAGAACAAAAGCTAAGAACAGAATAGGTTGATCTTCTCCCTTCTCTTCATCCACACAGATACGCTCAAATAAACATCCCTGAACACATACTCATTTACAATCATGTTCACCCAGGCCCAGCCCCAAATCCAAACGTAGGCTGTAAACACAACAGGTGCCCCATCAAATGTGAGCAAATACTTTTCTAAATATCATTGTTGGTTATCCAATTAGCACCCACCTCTGAACTAGGTCACAGATGCGCTAAACTCAGGCCTACTGGTTCCTAAGTCTTCACTCCTTCCACTACACATGGCACATATCTGGAAAGGAGTGTTAAAAGAGAAAGAGAGAGAGAGAGAGAGAGAGAGACAGAGAGAGAGAGACAGAGAGACAGGTGCATTTTCCTTCATCACATACACTACTTGCTTTTAGTTATGAAACCACTTTAAGGCTCTTTGGATTACAGAACTCATCATTATACCAACGGATAGAATGAGATAAAAAGTAAATGACCAGAATGACAGTCAGGAAAGGTGGGCTGGCTGAAGGGCCACTTTTTGAAGTCAGGTGAGCGGTACATTCGAGAAACCTCTGTGTTTAGGCTCTGAGGACGTGGTCCTTCCCAAATACTACAGGTGGAATAAAATGAGAGTAGGCAGTGTTTACCGTACATGTATGTGACTCTCTCTGAAAAGTGGTCCATCTTGTTGGAGACTACAGGGAGGGGTTAGTGAGTCCTATGGTGGTACCACAGAGGTACCAAAAGCACCCCCTCTAGTGGAAGAAAACCAGAGAACAAATGGGATCAACCTACCATTTCAAAGACTGTTTGGCTTAACTCTTCACTTAAAAATGGAAGAAAAGGAGGTCTTAAAAGGTTAAGGGACTTGCCCAAGATGACAAAGTAGGTGAGAAGCAGAGCTAGGACTGAAACCCAGTCTTTAACTCTGTTGAGTACTGAAGCTCCAAACAATTATGGGTTCTTTTAATTATTTTTTTTAATGTTTATTTATTTTTGAGAGACAGAGAGAGACAGAGCACGAGCAGGGGAGGGGCAGAGAGAGAGGGAGACACAGAATCCGAAGCAGCCTCCAGGCTCTGAGCTGTCAGCACAGAGCCCGATGCAGGGCTCGAACTCACAAACCATGAGATCCTGAACTGAGCCAAAGTCAGCACTTAACCAACAGAGCCACCCAGGCGCCCCGAACAATTATGGTTTTGCTTCAGGGAAAAGCCCACCCAACCTCATTCTGTGATGGTGGGAGAACATGGTCACAGGAGTCACACATCCCTGGCTAGAACAGGTCATCAGTTGATTTTTAGATGCCTGTGAAACACGTAAAACAACTTTATCCCAAAGATCTATTGAAATCTTGAGGCCAGTTAATTCTACCACACTTCACATCCTTGTCATATACCCAAAATTGTACTCTTTTACACTCTCATCCCTACATTGCTTAGGGTTTCTTCTCCCTGACCTTGTTCTCCTCCTTTCTCTTCCTCCTTTTAACTCACACTGTACCCTCTGACTTCTATTCCATGATTAAGACCAACACTTGACAGTGTCCTGGCTACTTCACAGACTCTCCTTGTAGCCTTGGGCCTTAACTGAAACCCAAGTGCCCTGCTTCCCTTTTTGGGTACTCTTCATTCTCCTATGCATTCCACCTCAGGATTGGAAATTGGGTCACCAGATTCCTCACTCCCTGTTCCCAAATCTAGAACACTGCCCTTCTAAATTCATGTAAACCTTGGCTCCTTTAAAGCTCATGTCATCTGGCTATATCTCCTTCTATTACTTTTTGTTTCTGTAATTTGCAAGCCTCTGGGTAACTCCTTATCTGCTGAAGATCTTAGCAACTGACTCATAGCTTCTGTTCTCCCCAGGCCTTACCATTATCTAGGATAATTCCCAAGTCTCATGTGGGTGACCAGACCCACAATTCCTATACTTGTCGACTCCAATGAACTAAACCTTCTCTTCGTTTCACTCACTCACACAGTGAGAGGGAGTATACCTTGTTCATCATTACATCTTCAGCATCTAACAAATTGGTTGGCACATAGTTAGTTAATGTTGAAGAATGAGTGGACATACTTGGAAACTCCCTATTGACAGGCATGACATACAGATGATAGCTACACTCATCGTGAGCATGGCATAACGTATAACCTCATCAAATCACTATGTTGTACACCTGAAACAAATGTAACATTGCGTGTCAACCATATTTCAAGTAAATAAATAAATGAATACATAAATAAAAGGCACGACATAACATATATGTCTTTTTTTTTTTTTTTCACCAGCAAAAACTTTGTTTATTTGGAAATAGCAGAAAATTGTAACCCAGGACAGGCATGCAACAGCACAACCATGGGCAAGTGCACAGAACAAAGGAGAGGAGGTTCTTTTATAGAGGAAAGGAGGGAGTTGGGAAGGCTGTTGTAAACTAAAAGTCCATTGGAGTAAATTGAAAGTTTTAAGTATACAGGCTTCTCATTGGCTAAGCTGTGTCAGTCTCTCATTGGCTGCCTTGTGACAGTCTCTCATATATAAAACAGTATAGGTCAGTATAAATAATCAGTTAAATGGTCCAGTGATAATCTGGCAGTTTGGAAGAAATAGTTTTATTCCCGCATACCTTACAAATTTGAAATTCAAAATTGATGAGGATTTTTCACAGCAATCCTGTTATGTTCTTAATAGTGTTGCGTTTCACACTCACCACACTCTTAAAGGTAATACTTGGTGCCGCTAATCCCTGCTAACATATTTTAACACCTTTGCATGTTGCTGTTTGTTAATAAAATTTACATTTTTCACTCTCACGCGTTGTGTTTTACCCCCGGTTGACACAAATGAATGGATGGTTCAGAAGTGCTCATTAAAACCTAAATTTGTAATTAAAATAGCAACAAAAATACTAGAACTCACAATAATATTTTATATATAAACAGTAAGTTTCATTCCAGCACAAGCAAAGAATGTGTGTATGTAACAGGGATGATTTCACATGAATGAAAGAGGTCCACTCAACTTCCAAGGAATATCTAAGAATTAGATTACATTAGACAAACTAAGCATGTTTCTGTCATAAACACACACCAAACACTAATTTGACGCAGTCAAAACTTTCACATCATTTTTGAACAAAATTTCAAAAACTACACAGCAACATCCCTATTAAACTACCTAAGTTTTTCCAAAACAAGTACAAAATGATGCTCTTCAGTATGAAATTGGCTCATTTTGTCCCTAAGGGGAGAACACAGACCAAAACTACAGAAGCATTACTCCAAGTTGCATTCCTCATACAAAACAAATAAAGATTACTCTATTTCCAAGAAATTCAGAGAGCCAGCCACCAGGTTAATGACAAATAAAATCCTCAAAGGCAAATCAGACTACACAAGCATTGACAAAATTATTAATGGCTCTACTGGGACTCACACATCAACGGCATGCAACATGGAAGAACAATTACGATCACATGTTCACTAGTACATATTGTATCTCACAGTTAAGTGAAATCAATGATGCCCAGAGCAGGCATATCAATTACCATACGAGCAAAACACATATGAGCCAGAAGTACTTAAAAAATCTTGGTTCTGTAGATCACCAAAACCCCAGTCTATAGAAGACGTGTTTCATTTAATGTTTTTCTGGTAAAGTATTACGAAAATTGGATCAATACTGATGGAATAATCAGTTATGTTTACAACGAGGAAGGAAGGTGCTAAACAAATAAAAGAAATTTTACCTTGATGCCAAACACCCACTGCTTTATTCGCTAAAACAGATGACACACAACAATATGCCTCCTAATCTCAACCCAGTGTTGTAAAAAATAGTTTTAACAGTGAATATAATCAAGTCACAGTCACTGTTCCCCCCAGAAGTACTCTGGCTGTTAAGGGTGCTCATGTAAACTTTTGAAATGAGGAATGAAACTCAAGTATTTCTGTTCTGCACAGTTAACATCAGAAAGGAACGACTCCTTGATTTCAAGAGGCAAATGTCAGCAACATAGTCAGTTGTCCTGATTTCCTTGACTCTCTCATTTAGGACCCAAAACACATTTATTTTGAACATTGAGAATAAGCTATATAGATTCTTTGAGACGACTAAGTGGCAAATTTGAGGGAGATGTCCTTATAGACTGAGTCCCTGATGAAACAATGACTCTGTTCTTCAAGTGAAAAAGCTTGCCATCATTTTTGGACACACGATCAATCTGAATTATCCAAGTTCCCAAAATGACAGTCATCACACATTTGCTGCCACTCCTAACAGACTCTAACTATGAAGTATTTTCTGTCTTTGTAAAATAAGGAGAAAGAAAAAAAAACAAAAAACGAAAAACTGGATATGGAACTCATCATCTAGCTAAATAATTTGCTATTCTATTTAGAAATTGCAGGTCATATTTTTCACTGATAAGAAAAACATTTACTATCAATTTTTCAAGCATAGTTTTCTTTTCAGCTTAACAGACATTACTGGCGCGCCTGGGTGGCTCAGTCGGTTAAGCGGCCGACTTCGGCTCAGGTCACGATCTCGCGGTCCGTGAGTTCAAGCCCCGCGTCGGGCTCTGTGCTAACTGCTCAGAGCCTGGAGCCTGTTTCAGATTCTGTGTGTCTCTCTCTCTCTCTGACCCTCCCCCATTCATGCTCTGTCTCTCTCTGTCTCAAAAATAAATAAACGTTAAAAAAAAATTTTTTTTTTAATTAAAAAAAAAAACAGACATTACTTATCTGTTGGGAAACATGGGTTTTATTAATAAAAATTTTGACCTTTTTAAAAAATTTGCCTCAAATTATGGTACATCCATGCACAAAGTACTCTCTACATGATCTGTAGTTGCTAAATGTTTGAGAAACATCATGATGGTATATAAACAAATACTATTCTAATGTTCTATGTGATCCATGGGCAATTCTCTTCATAGGCCTAAATGTCTTGAAACATTCACCGTGTAACTATTTTTCCTTTCTTGTCATAAACAACTGGAATTAGCAATCTGTAATTCTTATCCATTTTTCTTATGTAAGTAACATTAAGATCCAAAAGACATACACGTAGTGACAAGAAAAGAGAACATGTAATAGTTGCAAATTTCCTATGATAAATCTTTTCTCAGAAATATGGCTATTTGCTGTTTAATGGATCTATTCGAGAGACCTTGCTCATTGGAACTGCCTCAAATGAGGTAACGGATTTATGCTTGGACATCATCCTGGACTACCATCTCTGGCCCAGAGAAGGAAATAAAAGAGGTCCAAAGACCTCCCTCCCTTAGAAAGAGTCACCAGGTCAGGTTCACAGAGCTGAAATGAGTCACAGGCAAATCCCTCATGGATTTTTTTTTTTAAAGTCACACTAAATGTTGATTCCCGATTGCTCTTGCTTTTGACATAATCCTCCTTCAGCAAAGAGCTGCAAACAGTGTGGATAATACCTGCTTGCCGCAAGCACCACCGTAGGCAGAAGAGCATTTGGCAAGTGTCTGTATCTTGGTGTCCTGTAACTTCCAGAAAAGTAAGCCTAGCAGAGATGACGATCTCGCCATATGTAAAATTACAACTCTATATACTAAGTTGAACTATTGGTTTAGACTATAATCACCAATACCATGTATAAGGACCACTTAACCAGCAATTTCTCAAAGTTGTATTTGACTTTCTGTAACAGAGGTCCAACTACAACAGCTTCAACTAAGAAAGGTTGTTTGTCTCATGTAACCAGAAGTCCAGAAGAGGATTGGACAGCTTCTCCAAAAAGTCATCAAGGAGGAGACCCAAATTTCTAGCTAGGCAGAAAGGGGAAAGGACCAAGGCCAAGGGCAAAGGCATGCCCCAGTCTAGTGTGTCCTTTTTCAGGGAAAAAAAAAAAAAAATGGCATTCCTGAGTTCTACTCAGTAAACTTTCACTCACTACTTACTGGTCAGACCCGGGTGACATTGGCACCCCTAGCCTACCTGCAAGGAAGTCTAGAAGGTATTTTTATCTGGGCATGGTGTTGCACTAAACAAAACCAGGGTCCTTTAAGTAAGGAATAATAGGATAGATATCGAGCAGGGAATAAGCAGCGGCTGCGAAAAGTCAAGGATATTTTAGGTGTTTGCTCAGGTTTCAAAAGTCAAAAGCCATGGACTCAAATGTGAAACTGTCTACCAAGTTCGGGGTTTTTCCTCCAAGAAATCATTCTAAGTTCCTGAAACCTTACTGTCAAACGTGTACTCATCGTGACCGACTTATGTTACCCTACTCTCCTAAAAGGATTTACCACACCTTAAAAAACACAATCACAAAGAGCCTTTGAAAAAAAGACAAAGAGTCACTGACTCATCATCATCCTCTGAAGGAATCAAGCAAACACTCTAGCATTGTTGTTTGTTGATGTTTTTCCTGCTGATTCCATAAGAAATGTGTTTGTGCTTTTTAAAAACCAGGACAGTCTCCAAAACAAATCAGGTAAGAAGGAGGAATATAAAAACAAAGCCATCCTTGCTTGTAGACAGCTGCTTCAGCCCATTAGCACCTAGAGGTTCCCAAAGTAAATTAGAGACAAGTCTTCCAATTAATTAACTGTGGCATAATTATCACACAACTTGATAATTATAACACAGTGGACTCACAGGCACAGAGGGCAGTCCCCTGACCTAGGTTATTTAAGCCAAGCACTGTCCCTCTCCTCTAGAAAGTGTATACCCAGTGACATAGGACAAGACAGAGAAAGGAAGACACAACTTCTCCAAATCTCAGACTGAAGAAACAATTCACTGCAATTTCCCTGATTTCACAGGGAAACGCTAAACAACATGGCTTTAGAAATGGGAATATTGGATTTTTGTCTGCTAAGATCTGTGAAAGTCAGCAGAGGAACACTTCCCTCCTGCTGGGAGGCAGCCTGTGAGAAGAAAAAACACTCACCTACAAGTGGCAAGACCTGGGGGCTAACTGCAGCCCAAGATGCCCGAAGAAGTCACTTCATCCCCCCATCTTGATGTTTACATCTATAAAAAGACAGCATTGTACTGGATTAAAGATACCCATGTTATATTTCCCTCAGCAGTGGGCCAAACAGTCAGAAACATCTAAGCGTAGGGGCTGAGTGATTTTTTAAATGTGACTGAGTTGACCGGAAAGGAATATTGCAGCAGAGTAGGAGGACCTTAGGCTCACCTCATCCCATGCATACAACTAGATAAGTCTCAAATCATCCTAAATACCCTCGAAAGTAAAAAAATAAATACTCCAAAAATCAACCTAAAGACTGACAGAACAAACTCCACAACTAAAGGGAAAGAAGAGGCCACATCAAAGAAGGTGGAAGGTACAGAGATGTGGTTTAGGGGAGAAATGGATGGCGGGATGCTGTGGAGGGGAGGGAGCCAAGGTTGCAGAGAAGGGGAAGAGAGAGAAAGGAGCACACAGAGGAATGCACAAGGAGAATACTTCCTAAAGCCATTGGCTTAAAAAACAAGAGGGGCTGAATTTTCTGAGTTCTTGCAACCAGTTCTTGCAACCCTGGGGCTTAAGCCCTGGAATTTTAAAAGTCAGCAGGCTTGGCTGGAATAGAGTCCAAAGGGCACTGTGCTGCTCCTGGAGAGAAGGCAAGGGAACAACCCAGGGATAGACAGCACAGAAACAGCAATCTGAAAACCACCTGGGGCACACAGTGGGGAGATTATTAACTCTTCTTGGAGTGTGTCCGTGAGAGACAGTGTTCATGAAGACATCTCTCTGAGAACAAAGAAAGTGGCCAGGGCCATTTCCCTCCCTTGCCCCTCAGCATAAACACAGGGCCACCTGTGGGAAGCAGCACTGACACTAGCTGCCCATCTTGCATACATCACGCCCCACCACCTTGCGCTTTGATGAGACTGCCCTTCTCAGTTGTGTTTGCCTCAGTCCCAGCGTGATGGGCCCCTCCCCAGGGGACCGGCACAAACCCCTGCCCACACCACATCTCCTGACCAGAGTTCTGCAGGGCCTCAGTTCTGAGAGAGGTGGTGTCAGATCTCATTTCACAAGCAGGCCAGAGCACACCTAGTTAAAACTCGTCACTTTCAGGTGAAGGACCAAACACTACCCTCTGCAGGCAAGGAGAGCCTCTACAGATGACTGGCCTGAAGTATAGAGCAGCCGAGCACAACAGAAGAGTGCATGCAGCACACAACAGAGACACTCCCTGAAGCACCAGGCCCTGGGCACTACATGTCATCTTCCTAAGATCATTACTTTCAGGGGCAGGAGACATAACTAGATTTTCTAACACAGAAGAAGGCAGAGACTTAGACAAAACACAAACATGGAGGAATTTATCCTAAATAAAAGAAAAAGATAAGGCCACAGCCAGAGATCTAAGTGAAACAGATATAAATAACATGGTTGATGGAGAATTTAAAGCAACAATCATAAGGACATCACTGGACTTGAAAAACAATAGAAGACATCAGCAAGACCACAGAGGTAAAAGTGTTAAAATATCAGAGATGACGAGTTCACTAAATGAGATTCGAAACAGGCTCGATGCAATGAACAGCAGGTTGGGAAGAAACAGAGAATGAATTAGTGACCTAGAAGACAAAGTAATGGAAAGTAATGAAGTTGAACAAAAGAGAGAAAGAAGAGTCCTACAACACAAGAATAGACTTAGAGAACTCAGTGGCTCCATCAAACGCAATAACGTTCATATTATAGGAGTCCGGGAAGAAGAAGAGAGAGAAAACGGGGTGGAAAATTTATTTCAAGAAATAATAGCAAAAAAATTCGCTGATCTGGAGAAAGAAACAGACATCTGGATCAGGAAGGCACAGAGAACTCCCATTAAAATCAACAACGCAGGTCAACACCAAAGCACACTGTAATTAAATCTGTAAAATACAGTGATAAGGAAAAAAATCTTAAAAGCAGCAAGACAAAAGAAGACTTTAACTTACAATGGAACACCTATAAGGCTAGCTGGAGATTTCTCAACAGAAACTTAGCAAGCCAGAAGGGAGTGTCATGATATATTCAACTTGCTGAATGGTAAAAATCTGACACCAAGAATACTCTATTCAGCAAGGCTATCATTCAGAATAGAAGGAGCGATAAAGAGTTTCCCAGAGAAACAAAAACTAAAAGAGTTCATGACCACTAAGCCAGCCTGCAAGAAACATAAAAGAGGATTCGCTGAGTGGAAAGGAGAGACCAAAAGTGACAAAGACAAGAAAGGATCAGAGAAAATCTCCAGAAACAACAAGAAAATAAGCAATAAAATGGCAATAAATACATATCTATCAATAATTACTTTGAATGTGGGGCACCTGAGTGGCTCAATTGGTTAAGCGGCCAACTTCAGCTCAGGTCATGATCTCACAGTTGATGAGTTCAAGCCCTGCACTGGGCTCTGTGCTGATGGCTCAGAGCCTGGAGCCTGTTTCAGATTCTGTGTCTCCCTCTCTCTCTGCCCCTCCCCTGCTCACACTCTCTGTCTCAAAAAAAATAAATAAATAAAACATTAAAAAAATTTTTTAAATAATTACTTTGAGTGAAAAGTGAACTAAATGCTCCAATCAAAAGACATAGGGTGAGAGAATGGATAAAAAAACAAGACCCATCTATATGCTTCCTACAGAAGACTCATTTTAGACCTAAAGACACCTACAGATTGAAAGTGAGAGGATGGAGAAACATTTATCATACAAATGGATGTCAAAGTAGCTGGGGATGGGGGCGGGGAGCACCTGGGTGGCTCAGTGAGTTAAGGATCTGACTCTTGCTTTTGGTTCAGGTCATGATCTCACAATTTGTGGGTTCAAGCCCCACATTGGGCTCTGTGCTGACAGCAAGGAGCCTGTTTGGGATTCTCTATTTCCCTCTCTCTCTGTCACTCCCCTATCTCTCTCTCTCTCTCTCTCAAAAATAAATAAATAAATATTTTTTTAAAAAAGGAAGCTGGAGTAGCAATATTTATATCCTACAAACCAGACTTTAAAACAAAGATTGTAACAAGAAATGAAAAAGGGCACTATATAATCACAAAATAAACAGTCCAACAAGATATAAATAACAATTGTAAATATTTATTCACCCAACAGGAGAGCATCCAAATATATAAAAAAAATTAATAACAAACATAAAGAAATTCATTGAAAATAATACAACAATAATAGGGGACTTGAACACCCTACTTAAATTAATAGACAGATCACCTAAACAGAAAATCAACAAGGAAACAATGGCTTTGAATGACACACGGGACCAGATGGACATAACAGATATATTCAGAACATTCCATCCTAAAATACCAGAATACACATTCTGTTCAAGTGCACATAGGACATTTTCCAGAATAGATCACATATTAGGTCATGAAACAGGCCTCAACAAATACAAAAAGACTAAAGTCATACCATGCACCTTTTCTGACCACAACACTATGAAACTAGAAGTCAACCACAAGAAAAAATGTGGAAACACCACAAATACATGGAGATTAAACAACATGCTACTAAACAACAAATGGGTCAACCAGGAAATCAAAGAAGATATTTTTAAAAATACATGGAAACAAATGAAAATGAAAACACAATGGTCCAAAACCTTTGGGATGCAGCAAAAGCAGTCCTATGAAGGAAGTTTACAGCAATACAGGTCCACCTCAAGAAGCAAGAAAAATCTCAAATAAACAACCTAACCTTACATCTAAAAGAGCTAGAAAAAGAACAACAAACAAAGCCTAAAGCCAGCAGAAGGAAGGAAATAATAAAGATTAGAGCAGAAATTGGGGCACCTGCGTGGCTCAGCCGGTTAAGTGTCCGACTTCGGTTCAGGTCATGATCTCACAGTTCATGGGTTTGAGCCCCGCATGAGGCTCTGTGCTGACAGCTCAGAGCCTGGAGCCTGCTTCAATTCTGTGTCTCCCTCTCTCTCTCTCTGCCCCTCGCCTGCTCACACTCTGTTTCTCTCTCAAAAATAAACATAAAAAAAAATTTTTAAAAGATTAGAGCAGATATAAATGATATAGAAGTGAAAAAAAAATAAAAATAAAAAAAGAACAGATCAATGAAGCCAGAAGCTGATTCTTTGAAATTAACTTCTAGCCAGACTTATCAAAAAGAAAAGAGAAAGGACTTTAATAAATAAAATCACAAATGAGAAAGGAGAAATAACAACCAACACCACAGAAATACAAACAATTATAACAGATTATGAAATATTATGCCAATAAATTGGACAACCTAGAAGAAATGGATACATTCCTACAAACATATAAACTACCAAAACTGAAACAGGAAGAAATTGCAAACTTGAACAAATCTATAACCTGCAAAGAAAGTGGCTCAATAATCAAAAAAATCCCAACAAACAAAAGTCCAGGACCAGATGGCTTCATAGGCAAATTCTATCAAACATTTAAAGAAGAGTTAATACCTATTCTTCTCAAACTACTCCAAAAAACAAATAGGAAAGAAAGGACAACTTCCAAATTCATTCTATGAGGCCAGACCTACTCTCATACCAAAATGAGATAAAGACACCACTAGGGGCACCTAGGTGGCTCAGTCAGTTAAGCATCTAACTTTGGCTCAGGTCTGATCTTGCAATTCATGAGTTCGAGCACCGCATTGGGTTCTCTGCTGTGGGCACAGAGCTTGCTTCAGATCGATCTCTCTCTCTCTCTCTCTCTCTCTCTCTCTCTCCCTCCTTCCCTCCCTCCCTCCCTCTGCCTTTCCCATGTTCTCTCTCTCTCTTTCTCAAAAAAAAAAAAAAAAAACAACAGGGGCGCCTGGGTGGCTTGGTCGGTTAAGCATCCGACTTTAGCTCAGGTCATGATCTCACGGTCCGTGGGTTCGAGCCCCGCGTCGGGCTCTGTGCTGACAGCTCAGAGCCTGGAGCCTGTTTCAGATTCTGTGTCTCCCTCTCTCTCTGCTCCTCCCCTGTTCATGCTCTGTCTCTCTCTGTCTCAAAAATAAATAAACGTTAAAAAAATTAAAAAAAAAAACAAACATTAAGAAAAAAGACACCACTAAAAAAGAGAGCTACAGCTAAATACCCCTGACAAACACAGATGCAAAACTTCTCAATCAAATATTAGCAAACCAAATCCAACAATACATTAAAAAAAAATCATTCACCACTATCAGGTGGGATTTATACCTGGGTTGCAAGGGTAGTTCAGTATTTGCAAATCAATCAACATATCGGATTGGAAAGAAATTTTTTTCTTTTTTTTTTTTTAAAAAAAGGATAAGAACCATATCATCATTTCAATAGATGGAAAAAAAGCACTGGACAAAGTACAACATCCATTCACGATAAAAACCCTCAAAACAGTTGGTGTAGAGGGAACATACCTCAACGTAATAAAGGCAATATATGGAAAACTCACAGCTAACATTATCCTAAATGGGGAAAAACTGAGAGCATTTCTTCTATGGTCAGGAATAAGACAGGGATGTCGACTCTCACCACTGTTATTTAAATAGCATAGTACTCGAAGTCCTAGCAATAGCAATCAGACAACAAAAAGAAATAAAAGGCAGCCAAATCGGCAAGGAATAAGTAAAACATTCACTATTTGCAGACGACACCATACTTTGTATAGACCTAAAGATGCCACCAAAAAACTGCTAGAACTGATAAACGAATTCAGTAGAGCTGCAGGATACAAAATCAACATACAGAAATCTGTTGCATTTCTATATACCAATAATTAGCGTCAGAAAGAGCAATTACGGAACCAATCCCATTTACAACTGCACCAAAAACAGTAAGATACCGAGGAATAAACCTAATCAAGGAAGTAAAAGACCTGTACTCTACTCTCAAAACTATAAAATACTAATGAAAGAAATTGAAGATGGGGTGCCCGAGTGGCTCAGTTGGTTGAACTTCTGACTCTTGATTTCAGCTCAGGTCATGATCTTATGGTTTGTGAGAGGGAGCCCCGCATCGGGCTCTGCACTGACAGCTCCTCCCCTGCTTAGGATTCTCTCTCTCCTCTCTCTGCTCCTCCCCTGCTCGCTCGCTTTCTCTCTCCCTCTCTCTCTCAAAGTAAATAAACATTTTAAAAAAGAAAACAAAATCGGAGCACCTGGGTGGCTCAGTCAGTTGAGCGTCCAACTTTGGCTCAAGTCATGATCTCACGGTTTGTGCGTTCAAGCCACACATCACGCTCTCTGAACACTTGCTCAGAGCCTGGAGCCTGCTTCAGATTCTGTGTCTCCTTCTCTCTCTGCCCCTCCCCCACTCACACTCTGTCTCACTGTCTGTGAAACATAAATAAATTTTTTTTAAAACTTAAAAAAAGAAAAGAAATTGAAAATGACAAAAAGAAATGGAAAGACACTCTCTGCTCATGGACTGGAAGAACAAATATTGTTAAAATGTCTACACTGTCCAAAGCTGTCTATACATTTAATGCAATCCTTATCAAACTACCCATAGCATTTTTCACAGAGCTAGAATGAACAATCCAAAAATTTGCATGGAACCACAAAAGGCCCCAAATAGCCAAAGCAACCTTGAAAAAGCAAAGCAAAGCTGGAGGCATGACAATTCCAGACTTCGAGTTATACTGTAAAGCTATAGTGATCAAGACAATATGGTACTGGCACAAAAACATAGATCAATGGCACAGAATAGAAAACACAAAATTGAACCCACAATTATATGGTCAGTTAATTTTTGACAAAGCAAGAAAGAATATCCAGTGGGAAAAAGACAATGTCTTCAATACATAGTACTGGGAGAACCGGACAGTTACACGCAAAAGAATGAAACTGGACCACTTTCTTACACCATACACAAAAATAAATTCAAAATGGATTAAAGACCTAAATGTGAGACCTGAAATCATAAAAATCCTAGAAGAAAACACAGGTAGTGATTTCTTTAACATCAGCTATAGCAACTTCCTTCTAGATATGTCTCCTGAGGCAAGGGAAACAAAAGCAAAAATAAACTATTGGGATACATCAAAATAAAACCTTCCGCACAGCAAAGGAAACAATCAACAAAACCTAATAAAAGGCAACCTATGGAATGGGAGAAGATATTTGAAAATGACATATCAGATAAAAGGTCAGTATCCAAAATCTATAAAAACCAATCTCAACACCCAAAAAATAAATAATCCAATTAAAAAATGGGCAGAAAACATGAACAGACGTTTTTCTAAAGAACACATACAGATGGCCAACAGACACATGAAAACATGCTCAACATCAGTTATCATCAGAGAAATGCAAATCAAAACTACAAGGAGATATCACCTCACACCTATCAGAATGGCTAAAACCAACACAAGAAACAACAGGGTTTGGGGAGGATGTGGGAACTGTTGGTGGGAACACAAATTCTTGCACTGTTAGTGGGAAGACAAACTGGTCCAGCCACTCTGGAAAACAGTAGGGAGGTTTCTCAAAAAGTTAAAAATAGAACTACCCTATAATCCAGCAATTGAACTACTAAGTAATTACCCAAAGAATACAAAAATACTAATTCAAATGGATACATGCACTCTTATGTTTATAGTAGCATTATCGACAATAGCCACGATATGGAGACAGCCCAAGTGTCCATGAAGAATGGATTTTTAAAGATGTGGTTATATAGGGGCGCCTGGGTGGCTCAGTCGGTTAAGCGTCCGACTTTGGCTCATGTCATGATCTCGTGGTCCGTGGGTTAGAGCCCCGCGTCTGGCTCTGTGCTGACAGCTTAGAGCCTGGAACCAGTTTCAGATTCTGTGTCTCCCTCTCTCTCTGCCCCTCCCCCACTTGCACTCTGTCTCTCTCTCTCTCTCAAAAATAAATAAACATTAAAAAAAAATTTTTTTTTAATGTGGTTATATATAGGGCGCCTGGGTGGTTCAGTTGGTTGGGCGGCTGACTTTGGCCCAGAGCATGATCTCATGGTTTGTGAGTTCAAGCCCCATATCAGGCTCTGTGCTGACAGCTCAGAACCTGGAGCCTGCTTCAGACTCTCTGTCTTCCTTTCTCTGCCCCTCCCCCACTCACATTCTCTCTCTCTCTCTCTCTCTCTCTCTCTCCCTCCCTCTCTCAAAAATAAGTAAACATTAAAAAAATTTTAATAAAATAAAGAAAATATGGTTTTACACACACACACACACACACACACACACACACACACACACACAATGGAATATTACTCAGCCATGAAAAATGAAATCTTACCCTTAGCAATGACATGGACAGAACTAGAGAGTATGATGCTAAGTGAAATAAGTCAGTCAGAGAAAGACAAATATCATATGATTTCACTCATATGTGGAATTTAAGAAACAAAACAAATTAACAAAAGGGAAAAAAGAGAGAGAAAGAGGCAAATCAAAAAGAGACTCTTGGGGTGCCTGGGTGACTCAGTCAGTTACACATCCAACTTCAGCTCAGGTCATGATCTCATGGTTCGTGAGTTCAAGCCCCACGTCAGGCTCTGTGCTGACAGCTCAGAGCCTGGAGCCTGCTTCAGATTCTGTGTCTCCCTCTCTCTCTGTCCCACCCCTGCTTGTGTGCTCTGTCTCTCACTCAAAAATAAACAAACATTAAAAAAAAATTTTTTTTAAAACAGACTCTTAACTGTAGAGAACAAACTGATGGTTACCAGATGGGAGGGGTTGGAGGTATGGGTTAAATAGGTGATGGGGTTTAAAGTGGGCACGTGTGATGAGCACCAGGTGTTGTATGGAACTGCTGAATCACTGTATTGTACACTTGAAACTAATATTACACCAAAAAAAAAAAAAGAAAAGAAACTAATATTACACTGTATGTTAACTAACTGAAATTTAAATAAAAACTTTAAAAAACAACGTGACCAGTTGAGAGAACCCACATATGGCATGTAAATACTAGACTGACAAAGCAGGAGTCAAGGGCATAAAAAGTGTTTATTCATACTGACCTCCTTCTTTGTCAACTACCATGCAAATGTCTGGGTTTCATAACATAATCATAATCATAGAATTAAACTTCAGCTGCTGAAAACAAAACAATTAATTACATTTAACTTCAGCTGTAATAAGCTAATTGACCTGTGTCTGATAGCAGCATGTCACATAACAGTGACTCTTGGGAAGAGGCTTTGTCCTCACTGGCTTACCAGATTGTGTGGGTATCCTAACTTAAAAGGAAAAAGAAGGCTCCAGACCTTTCCCAGGCTGACCTGCAGGGTCAACCAGGCTGCATTTGTTCCAATGGGACACAGGTTGGCTCCCAGGGGAACTCAGAAATTATTTCCTAACAGTCTATGAGCCTAAATCAGGGTTTCTCAAACTTTAGTGCGCCTATAAATCACCTGAGAAACTTGTCAAAATGCAAATTCCTAAATCCCACTCCAGAGACTTTAGTTCAGTAGGTTTGGTGCACATTACAGGAATGAGTATTTTAAAAACCACCAGAAGGTGATATAGGTAATCCAAAACCCACACTTAGAAACACCCTGGTTGTTCCAAAGCAGCTGGGAGGGGTCCTCGTACTAGAAAGCAGCCTGGGTTTTCTTCATGTGGGTAAAACTTGCACGGTCAAGAATTAAATTCCAAACCAGGATGAGAAATGGGTAGGCATTTGCTTCCAAGGAAGATCGAGGTGACTCAGCATGAATGGAGCAATGCATATTCCAGACAAACAGAGAAGTAAACGGTCCACAATCTCCCTCTCCCAGAATGGTGATACTGGGTAAGGCAGCAGCAGCATTAGATGCTGTGTGAGAATAAACCATTCACTCAATGGGTGAAAAACAGCACAGGCAGAGGTTCTAGAGAGCCCAGCAACCCTGAGCAGGAATTACGCAGCACCAAACAATTATTTTCAAGAATAAATCGTCTCCTTTCTTCCTACCTTTGCTTGTCTAAAGGTTTTGAGTTTCTCTACCTTCCTAATGGAAAGTCTCACCCCCTCAAGTCACACCACCTGGCTCAGTGATTGTCGATAGCAAAGATTTGAGGTTCTTCACCAAGAATCCTAAATCCTTCAAAAAAGCATGTCTGCATCCTTGTCTCTGAGCTCTGCCATCGGTAGCTTCTCCAACCCCTTTCCTACCCTTCTTGAGGATGTAGACCTTTGCAATGCTTTGACATGCTTTCGGTTGCCAGAATCTTGTCCACTCAGTAAGTTTCCAGATCATTAACTATTAATGAGGCAACTAATGGCTTATAATCAATAGTCACCTATTGATGACTAATCCTCTGGATTAGTTAGGGAACTGGAACTCCAAGTAAGACCCTTACCTTCTCTGTTCTTTAATGTCTACCCCTCATGGCACACTGCCAACATTCCTGGCATTGCAAGGTTTAGGGCCTCTGCACCTCCAAGATGGAGACAATCCAGAGAGCAATTCTGCCTCCTCCACAATCCCTGCTTCACACCCAGGAAAGCTACAATGAGCCCATGCTATTTTCCTCATTGCCCCCAAATGGGGGAATGCTAGGGTCCCAAGAGGTTGAAATTGGAAACTTCTGAACAGCTTTCAGTGGTATGTAAGCTCCCTGAGGGCAGAGACTTCATATGATTCACTCCTACATCCCCAATACCTAAAGCAGTGCCTGTCCATGGCAATGGACATAGTAAACAAATGTCCATAGTAAACAAATGATACTAGAAAGAGCTACTCTCAGCATCTGCATAAACCTTCCATGGGCTAGGCCTAAGGCTCATCCCCTCAATCCTCCATTTACAGTGGCATGCAGGAGCCTGACCCCATCTTGGG
The DNA here is from genome assembly GCF_028018385.1 of Neofelis nebulosa. Taxonomy (NCBI): domain Eukaryota; kingdom Metazoa; phylum Chordata; class Mammalia; order Carnivora; family Felidae; genus Neofelis; species Neofelis nebulosa. The sequence continues at coordinate 63,820,844 of NC_080788.1, read as the reverse complement.
AGAGCTGAATGTACACACCCCTTCCCAACTATGCACGTCATTGGTAGCTTGGCCACGGTGGGAGTATCTATGCCATGAAAACTGGCAAACACAACAAATCAGGGCTTTCTCCAGACAAAGCCAGTTGTTAAATACTTACCAGCCCACCACGGCCCTTAAGACTTACAAAGTCTGTTTTCTGTGGACATAAAGGCAAAAAAGAATTAAGCTGAGTTTTTGACGGCTCCAAGCTAGAAAATAAAGCAGTATTTGTCAACTTATTTTGTAAAAGTACCAATTCACACCAGTCTGTGATCCAGGCTCTTGCCGGTCTATATGGGAGAAATCACATGAAAACTGAAGGGGCTCCCCTCTGATGACAGTCCCCATTTGCAGAAAGTTACAGTTAATGAGAGTTGACTGAACAAAGACAAAAATCTGACAACAGGGTTGAATGGAAGGCTGAGGAGATGAGCCTTAGGCCCAACCCACTGGCAGCCTGTAGAAATGCTAAGCATAGAACTCTTGGAGCGGAGCAGTATAGAAACATATACCCTGATTTTGACTGCAATTTATACTTTTTATCTTATTTTCAAAGGTATTTATAGCATTTACTATGTGCCAGCCACTAGTCAATTTGCTTAGCAAACATTTACTCATTATTCTAGCTACGAATACCACACATGCACAAGTATTCAATATAACCCAGACAAAAGAAACTCTACTGGCCCTGGCCCTTTTGTTCATGAAAAACCAGAAACTTAAATCTGCTCACCACCCACTTAATGGCTCTGGGTTTGTTAATGGTAAGAACTGGCACTAAGGTCCACGGAACCACAGATGGCCTTCACTAGATCTCCTTCAGGGCCCCAGACTAAATGTGGCATATATGTCCCTTCAGATATACAACTGTGGAGTTTACTGGAATAAGACAGAACCCAAGGGACAGGAAGCAGTCAGTGTTGCTACAGGCCTCCTTTTTGAAGAGGTAGAAAACTGGATTAGAAAACCTTTAAGTTTTTTTGTATGACACCTTAGCAAGGCTGCAAGGATGGCCACTGCTCTCCAAGCTCCGCCATGCCGCCGAAGGACGACAATAAGAAGAAAGACGCTGGAAAGTCAACCAAAAAAGACAAAGACCCAGTGAATCTGGGGGCAGGGCCAAAAAGAAGAGGTGGTCCAAAGGCAAAGTTTGGGACAAGCTCAATAACCTGGTCTTGTTTGACAAAGCGACATATAACAAACTCTGTAAGAAAGTTACCAACTATAAGCTTATAACTCCAGCTGCTGCCTCTGAGAGACTGAAGATTTGAGGTTCCCTGGCTGAGACAGCCCTTCAGGAGCTCCTTATTAAGCTGGTTTCAAAGCACAGAGCTCAGGTAATTTACACCAGGAACACCAAGGGTGGAGATGCCCCAGCTGCTGGTGGAGATGCGTGGACAGATCCCACCAACTGTATATTTTGGAAAATAAAACAAGAAAGAAGAAAGAAAGAAAAGAAAGAAAAGAAAAGAAAAGAAAAGAAAAGAAAAGAAAAGAAAAGAAAAGAAAAGAAAAGAAAAGAAAAGAAAGAAAGAAAGAAAGAAAGAAAGAAAGAAGAGAGAAAACCTTTTCTTCCAGCTATGTAACCATGATGATAATAATTAGAAAACAAAACTACAAAGCCGGTTTTATTTACGTGTTCAGAAATTACACCACTAGGGGCGCCTGGGTGGCTCAGTCGGTTGAGCGCCTGACTTTGGCTCAGGTCACGATCTCACAGCTCATGGCGTCGAGCCCCACGTCGGGCTCTGTACTGACAGCTCAGAGCCTGGAGCCTGTTTCGGATTCTGTGTCTCCCTCTCTCTCTGCCCCTCCCCGACTGACTCTCTCTCTCTCTCTCTCTCTCTCTCTCTCTCTCTCAAAAATAAATAAACATTAAAAAGAAATTATACCACTGATAAGAAATTATCTTCCAAACGCTTAACTTAGTATTGATAATAAATAACAAAATTTTCTCATAGAGTAACTGATATGTCAGGATCGTCTCCTTAGGCTATTTTTGAGCCAAAATAGGTTATAGCACCAGAATGAGACTAAAATACAATACTGGGTGGAAGTTTTCAATCAAAGAGAAAGACAATAGTCTACCTAAACCATTTAAGCTATCAAGAGAGACCGATTCTCAAGCAGCTTGAATTTTGGAATTCAGGCACATGAAACCATTATTTAATTTTCTTGCCAATCTATGGTCTATATCCTTCTACTTTATCAGAAAGTTAATCAGACTGTCTATTGAGCCCATACTATGTGCTACCACTGGACTAGATGCTACAGGAAAAAAGAAAGTATAAAGCACAATCCACGCCCTTAGAAATGAGATTTACTTAGATGAAGAGAGAGAGAAGGCCTTTCACGCAGGAGGAACAGCACAAAGAAAGGAGAAATAGGCTATGAGAGAAGGTTAAGGAGACCAATTTCTTACAGCAAGAAATCATCGTGGGTAGATAGGGTAGAGTCAGGCAGAAAAGTTGAAGCGAATAGAAAAGGCAATGGGGAAACAGGTAGTTAAGTAACACAGCTTGATAAAGTTGTGGTTAGAGAAGCCGGCAGGGTATGGGGAGGAAGGAGAGATGGTGAGTTTCTATTGGAACTTGTGTATTTGCCATTGCAATGGGTTAAACACTGTCCCCCTAAAAAGATATGTCCAAGTCCTATCCCCAGCTCTTCCAGGCTATGAATGTGACCTTATTTAGAAACACGATCTTTGCAGATATGGTCAAGATAAGATGAGGCCATACTGGATTAGAGTGGGCCTCAAATCCAATGACTAGTGTCCTTTTTAGGAGAGGACACACACACAGAACAGACACAGGGAGGAAGGCCATAGGAAGACAGAAGCAGAATCTGGAGTAGCGTGGCTACAAACCAGGAAATACCAGTGATGTGGGAGCCATCATGAGGCAGGACAGAGGCACGGACGAGGTGCCTCCAGGGCCTCCAGAAGGAACCGACCCGGTGGACACCTCGATTTGAGACTTCTGGCTTCCTGAACTGTGAGAGAAGAAACTTCTGTTATTTTAAACCACTCAGTTTGTGCTAATCTGTTACAGCAGCCCTAAGAAACTCATGCAGGGCACCTGGGTGGCTGTCGGTTAAGCATCCGACTTAGGCTCAGGTCATGATCTCCCGGTTTGTGAGTTTGAGCCCCGCGTCGGGCTCTGTGCTGACAGCTCAGAGCCTGGAGCCTGCTTCAAATTCTGTGTCTCCCTCTCTCTCTGCCCCTCTCCCGCTCATACTCACTCTCTCACTCTCTCTCTCAAAAATAAATAAACATTAGGGGCGCCTGGGTGGCGCAGTCGGTTAAGCGTCCGACTTCAGCCAGGTCACGATCTCGCGGTCCGTGAGTTCGAGCCCCGCGTCAGGCTCTGGGCCGATGGCTCGGAGCCTGGAGCCTGTTTCCGATTCTATGTCTCCCTCTCTCTGCCCCTCCCCCGTTCATGCTCTGTCTCTCTCTGTCCCAAAAATAAAAATAAAAAATGTTGAAAAAAAAAAAAAATTTAAAATAAAAAAAAATAAATAAACATTAAAAAAATTAAAAAAAAAAAAAGAAACTAATGCAGCCATGTTCTGTACAGGAACTGTGTGAAAACGGAAAAAATCAGACGTGACATTTCATTATTCCCTGATTCATTTATTAAAAGTACCATTTTATGCCTTCTTTTGAGGTGGCTCACAGGCCTCAAATTATATTCATTACACTGACAACTTGGAGTATCAAGAATATTGATCCCTCTCTGTCTCTCTTGCTTCTCTCATCAGCCCATTCTCATATAAGTGAAACACACATTAAATTCACAGAGCTGTGAATTACAAGCTTTGATACTAGGTGAAAACCAATACAGATATAATGACCAGTTAGGCCAAGCTTTCCACCGCCTGTAGTAATTTCCTATTAGTTTGTTTTTTAATTCAAAGAATTACTTTTAAAAAACACAACACTGTTTTCCCCTCTACCTTTCACTTTCATACATACATTTTTAAGGCAGTTTTCAAAAACAAGAGCATTAGGCTAGATGTTCACACATACAAATTCTGTCTCACAATAAACACACACCACGCAATAAAAGTTTATTTTCCTTTTTTTTTTTTTTTTAAACAGATAATGGAGGTGGTTGAGCACTTAATTATATGGTATGGACAATGGATATGTTAAAGCAAAGACCAAAAACATTAACAATATTTGCCAGTCATTGTGCTATGTGCTTTGCATATATTAGCCCATATCCTCCTACCATTAGGATATAGATAAATAAGAAAACTGAAGCTCAATTACATTATTTATCCTTCACTCTATTTTGGTTATCAAACGCTTCAAAAACCACTATTAAAAATGTACAAATAGGGGCGCCTGGGTGGCTCAGTCGGTTAAGCAGCCGACTTTGGCTCAGGTCATGATCTCACGGTCCGTGAGTTCAAGCCCCGCGTCGGGCTCTGTGCTGACAGCCCAGAGCCTGGAGCCTGTTTCAGATTCTTTGTCTCCCTCTCTTACCCTCCCCCATTCATGCTCTGTCTCTCTCTGTCTCAAAAATAAAATGAATGTTAAAAAAAAAAAATTTAAAAAAAAATGTACAAATAAAATTCTGTAACACCCTTCCCAAGAAACTATCCCATGGAAATAGCGAGTTGGACAAAGATTTTTTTTTTAAAAGATCTTTGTCACAGCACTACTTATCATGGTTTTAACCAAGAAACACCACAAATGTCCAAAAATATAAGAATGACTAAATGATTGGGGTGCCTGGGTGGCTCAGTGGGTCAAGCATCCAACTCTTGATTTCAGCTCTCGTCACGATGTTACGGTTCATAAGTTCAAGCCCCACTTTGGGCTTTGGGCTGACAGCACAGAGCCTGCTTAGGATTCTCTCTCTCTCTCTCTCTCTCTCTCTCTCTCTCTGCCCCTCCCCTGAGAGAGCATGTGCATGCTCTCTCTCAATAAATAAGTAAACTTTAAAAAAAAGTTTAGAAAATGATTAAATAATTAAATAATTTCATAAACATAAATATGAAATGGGGCTTTCAAAGAATGTCTACTGATAAGAAAGTGCTCATATGTTATATGAACATTCATTCTTCATAACTTTCTAGGCTTTCAAAATTCTTTACTATTTTACAATGAGAAAAAAATTATTTTAAAAATAATAAAAGCTAGCCCAAAGACAAAATGCTAGCAAGTGGCTGAATGAGGGCTTACACTCAGAAATATGTGATTCTAGGGGCGCCTGGGTGGCTCAGATGGTTGGGCATCTGACTTCGGCTCAGGTCATAAACTAACATAGGGCCCCACCGCTGGCAGCATGGAGCCTGCTTGGGATTCTCTCTCCCTCTCTCTCTGCCCCTTCTGTGCTCTCTCTCTCTCTCTCTCAAAATAAATAAATAAACTTAAAAAATTAAACATAAATAAAATAAAAGGAACTATCTGATTCTTAAGCCCTGTGGCCCACTAACCGATACTAATCTTATCTAAAATCCTATTTTTATCCCAGGAACATTATTTTCAAAAGAGAAATAATTTGGCACGGGCAAGTACTATTTCACAAAATAGACTATTATGACTATAGCTGTGGGTTCTTGGTTTTGTGGCACAACCTACCAGACACACAGTTCAGTTCAAATAAATATATTATGCTGAAAGGCAACATACACCGAAAGAGTCATTACCCAGAGACAGACTGACCGGGAAATCAGGGAAGAGAATGGAGACAAGAGCTCCAACTCAGGCAATTCGGCTAGAAAGTAATTCATCCACAGTTCCACCTCCCTGGAGAAAAGGAAATTATATCAGTACATGCTATATCCTTAATGAAGCTGACAATTCTTATTCTCTTTTGCATGCCTTTCTCTATAGTCACAGGAACATAGGACACAATGTGACCCAGCAGGCACAAAACCGCACCATAAAAAACAATTCCTTAAGAAAAGCAAAGGTTATTTCCCACACTGAATTTTAAATATTTCACGTTTCCTCCACACACATTTACAGAATACCTATTATGTTCAAAGGATTAAGATTTATCTCTGAAACACACACATTAAGATCATTTGGCAAATAAGGTTTCAAATCTATTGCCCTTCAATCTCCACCTTTCACCATCCCTTCGTATATCTGCAAGTGTCATAGCAACGACACATCTGGTGGCAAATTGCATTTGTTGCCTGAGAGATCATAACCACACCTATGGGACATATTTTTAAATTTTATTAAAAATTTTTATCTGATGTGAGTCTAGTTTCTTTTGGACTTCACTTATTTCAAGTCCTGAGCCTCTCTAGTTTGAATAATCAGCTAATAATCCATCAAGTCCTCAGTGTTTGCATCTTTTCGGGCAGCTCTCCATCTGTATTCCCTGCTACTGTCAAGTAACCCCAATTAGTTTAGTGATTTACAAGAGGCTCCTCTCTAAGCCAGCAAGTGACCTTGTCTGTTACTCTGCACCCACGGGCAGGCAATGCAAGACGCCGTCAAGGTTCTGAAGTATCATCTGAAAACCTCACCATTCACACTGTCTCTGTGGACCACATTAGTGAAAATATTCTCATCTGATAAAACTTGCCATTTTTATTTTATTGCTTCATTCCCATGAAGCTATGTCAATGAACACTGTACAGGTCAGCTGGAATAATTCACACATGATAAACTAATTAAAAATATTTTACCTCAGGGCGCCTGGGTGGCTCAGTTCGTTGAGCCTCCGACTCTTGATTTTGGCTGAGGTCATGATCTCATGGTTCGTGAAATCAAGCCCCGCATGGGTCTCGGTGGTGATAGCATGGAGCCTACTTGGGATTCTCTCTTTCCCTCTCTCTCTCTGCCTCTCCCCCATGCACATGCTCCCTCCCTCTCTCTCTCTCTCTCTCTCTTTCTCTCAAAAATAAATAAATAAACTTAAACAAAAGAAAATAAAAGTATCTTCCCTCTTCATTTAGAAAGTGATGAGTATTAAGTATGCCCTTTTTAAAAAAATAAGATTTATGGGGGCACCTGGGTGGCTGAGTCGGTTAAGCATCCAACTTTGGCTCAGGTCATGATCTTGCAGTTTGTGGGTTTGAGCCCCATATCAGGTTCTGTGCTGACAGCTCAGAGCCTGGAGCCTGCTTCAGATTCTGTGTCTCCCTGTCTCTATGCCCCTCACCTGCTCATGTTCTCTCTCTCTCTCTTTCTCTTTCTCAAAAACAAATAAATGTTTAAAAAAATTTTTAATAAGATTTATGATGACTTTGCCAAGTGACTTTGTATCCTTAAAATCCTTCAATACAACTGACCACCATCATGTCAGGTTAATACCTCCTTCCAATAATTCTACAGTTATAGCTGCAGCCTAAAGGGGGAAAAGCACCAATACACCTCATTTCAATCATTCTTGAATTATACAAATAACAAATATAAATAGAGATATTAACTTAAAGTTTCTTTTTTTTTAATTTCTTTAACGTTTATTTATTCTTGAGAGAGATTGAGACACAGCATGAGTGGGGAAGGAGCAGAGAGAGAGAGGGAGACACAGAATCTGAAGCAGGCTCCAGGCTCTCAGCTGTCGGCACAGAGCTCGACACGGGGCTCAAACTCACGAACCTCAAAACCATGACCTGAGCCGAAGTCGGACACTTAACCAACTGAGCCACCCAGGCACCCCTTAAGTTTCTAAGGAGAGAAAGAGAAAGAGAGAAAGAGAGAGAAAGAGAGAGAGAGAGAGAGAGAGAGAGAGAGAGAGGAATATCTGAAGAATGAGGGAAATTAGCCAGGTACTAAGGCAGGGAAGAGCTTTTATGGACAAATAAACAACAAAAGCAAAGGCAAGGAGACTGGAAACAAAATAATGTGCCCTGGGAACAACAAGTAGACTGGAATTCCTGGAGTGTAAGATGAGTGGGCTGGTGAAGGAAATAGGAGCCAGGTTGTGGAATGTCACTATAAGGAGCCAGAAGGATTGGGGAGCCATGGAAGGGTTTCTAAGAGGAGAGTGTCATGATCAGAGTCGTTCGTTGAGGAATAATCAGGAGCGACTAAAATGGAAGAATGAAATATAAGGCTATTCTCCCAAGAAGTCTGTGAACAGAAGAAGGAAGAAAGGCACTATAAGGTGAAAGATACAAGAAGGATGGGGCAAAGGAGCCAGTGGGAGTAAGAGACACTGAAAATAACGGAACGAGGGAGATAACTGTTGGAGTATACAGATGCTGATGAGTTTATAAGTGTTGAAATAAGAGACCTCCACCAGAGATCTCCTTCCTGCTCTACCGGAGCACTCAAATCTAGATCTGTTACCGAGAACACCAAGACTTCAAGTTCCTACCTACACAGAGTGAATAGTTTGAGGACCAACAGCACCTAGTAGTTTCTTAGAAAGGCAGAATCTCAGGCCCTATCCCAGACCTCCTGAATCAGAACCTGCAATGTAACAAGACCCCTAGCAGATTCACTCACACATTAAAGTCTGAGAAGCACTATTCCAGACCAACTCTGGAGAACTTTCAGGAATTATGGAGAAGAGGAAAGGAACCAGAAGACTGGACACATGGAAAAGAGGAAGAAGGAAAATACAGCAAAACTCATCTTGCCTGACCTGACATAGAATTAATTATTGACAGGAAGGCCAGAAGTAATCACTGGGAGCCAGCCTAGATGCACTAAGAATCAATCATACCAGAATCTCCTTATTTTCTTATATCAGTAAGCCTAGGAGCTATAGTGGACATGATATACCTGGCTTTCAGTAAAATATCTGAGAGGGTGTCTCCAAATGTTTTTGTAAACAAGATAAAGAAATATAACCTGAGAGTTCTAGTTAATAATTTGTTAACAATTATTCCAAAAGGGTTTTTGAATAGTAAATTAAAACTAACCTCAATGACCAGATCACTAGTCACAAGATCTCCAACCTTTTCTCCCTATACCATTCAATAATTTTTTTGAGAATTTAGATGAATGATGAATTTAAAAAGATGATAAAACCAAAGTACTAAGCTGGGCTCCTAAACTGAATCAAAACAAGAATGATGAAAAAGAAGCATAACAGCAGTACATGAAATAAAAGCTTGGGAGTTTCAGTAGCTGTTCAATTCAATATGAGTTGACATACTGACGTTAACATGAAGTTAACAGCATACATGAGTTCAATTTAACCTATATGCCAAACTCCCCAACAGCGCAAGACTCATGGTAAGATTATAAAGAGGCAGGGGCACCTGTGTGGCTCAGTTGGTTAAGTGTCCGACTTTAGCTCAGAGCATGATCTCACCGTTTGTGAGTTCGAGCCCTGCAGCAGGCTCTGTGCTGACAGCTCAGAGCCTGGAGCCTGCTTCCGAGTCTGTGTCTCACTCTCTCTCTTGCTCTCTCTCTCAAAAATAAAGATTAAAAAAAAAAAAAAAAAAGGTTACAAAGGGGCAGCTAAACTAGATCTTTGCATTCTATATCTTGAGACAGTACACAAAGATCCCACAGTCAAAATTAAAGATACCTAATATTAACAATAAAAAGGCCTAAGAAGCACACCAAATTGCAGTGGAGTAGACTTTTAAAACTGCCCAACTGCTCCCTTGTTGTTCGTATTCTAACAAGAGATTTGCACACCACAATACTCTCCAAAGCCAAATGGCCCTGAATTGGTCCTTCTGGTCACTCACTTGCCCCCTCTGTTCTCCTTGGTGCCAGGCTAAAAATGACCCGTAACTATATTATGTGAACTCCCATATCTAAACTGCCTGTGGCTCTTTTGATAAAGACTTAGTTTCCCAGTTTGGGACTCTTGCTGCACATATACTGGATATTTGGAGGACACGCTTAGGCTTAAAACATTTCAGGGACACTGGAAAGTCCACAGTGGTGGCACGTGGGTGGAATTTCAAGACCTCAATTATAGAGGCATCAAGAAGTCCCAGAAGGGGGAGCCTGGGTGGCTCAGTTGGTGAAGCATCCAACTTTGGCTCAGGTCATAATCTCCAGGTCCATGGGTTCTAGCCCCATGGTTGGGCTCTCTGCTGACCCCTCGGAGACGGGTACCTGCTTTGGATTCTGTCTCTACCCCTCCCCCGCTCACACTCTGTCCCTCTCTCATAAATAAAGATTTAAAAATTAAAAAAAAAAGTCCCAGAAGAAGGTAGAGCACAGCACGACCAAAATGGCTGATGGCAAAGCAGCCCAAGACACTAGGGGTGAGTATATGACGAATCCCCATGAGATGGTGCAAATTGTCAACATTTTTGGTTTCAATCTCAGTGGAAATTCTGAAAAAATGTCTTGAGTCTGCATAGAATTATTAGGATGACTTTGTGTTTGCCAATTTACGTGGCTTCGGACAGTTCTCTCATGTTTCTTTTCGACAGTCAAGTATTCCAGCTGAACCTCATAATGAAACATTAGGTGGAGAGGCAGAGAACACACACGTACAAGGGAGGAGTCACATAACCCTCCATGGCTTTTACAAAAGGGTCTGTCTCAAAAGGCAACTGTCAGAAACTCCCCCTCTTGCCTTTTTAAATAAATAATTCTGTTATTACCTATAGGATATATATTGAGATGGAGACGGTCAGCAGGGGAGGAATTAGGAAATCAGATTACTTCATTCATAAAACTTTAAGGTAAGTTCCTTTTTCTAAGTCCGATTTGAGAAGAGGCTCGGCCTATTCATAATTAGGGTATGTATTCTCTCCACAGTACCTTCAGACCTTAAGCAACACTAGCCATTAAAAGATGGGTGGGTAGAACTGGTACCAATAACACCAAAATTAAATTCCTACTCCCCCCCCCCCAACAACTTTCTTTGCAAGAGTAAGTCTGAAGACAACGTTATTACTCCCCTAGAAGTTGGGGCGGGGCTTCTAATGGTTCAAGCACTTACCTTAAATAACTAGTCGTCTCCCTTCTATAACCTGGGAGTGTGCATGATGCCCACCTGTCATCTCCACAGACTAAGAAGTCAGCCAGGCATCCCTCAGATCAATGTGTGTGAAACACCAGCATCAAAATCACAGAAAGGGTTCATTAAAAATAGAGACACTCAGGACTTTAAGATACAAAACAGATGAACCTAGGGGAAGGGAAGCAAAAATAATATAGAAACACGGAGGGGGACAAAACATAAGAGACTCTTAAATATGGAGAACAAACAGAGGGGTTACCTGAGGGGATGTGGGAGGGGGTATGGGCTAAATGGGTAAGGGGCACTAAGGAATCTACTCCTGAAATCATTGTTGCACTATATGCTAACTAACTTGGATGTAAATTTAAAAAATAAATTAAATAGGGGAGCTTGGGTGGCTCAGTTGGCTGAGCACCCAACTTTGGCTCATGTCATGATCTCACAGTGAGTGAGTTCAAGCTCCGCATCGGGCTCCGTGCTGGCAGTTCAGAGCCTGGAGCCTGATTCAGATTCTGTGTCTCCCTCTCTCTCTCTGCCTCTCCCCCACTTGTGCTTGCTCTTTCTCTCTCTCTCTCTCTCAAAAATAAATAAACTTTTTAAAAGTTAAATAAAAAATTAATTAAAATTTAAAACAAACAAATAAAAATATAGACACCAAGACTCCATGTCTAACCCACCAAACGAAACTTCTGATGGTGGAACTCAGGAATCTGCATTTCTTAAATTTATTTTTTAAAGGTTTATTCATTTTTTCAGAGACAGAGAGAGACAGAGTGTGGGAGGGAGAAGGGGCAGAGAAAGAAGGAGACACAATCTGAAGCCGGCTGCTGTCTCTGAGCTATCAGCACGGAGCCCGACATGGGACTCGAACTCACAGGCTGTGAGATCATGACCTGAGCTGAAGTCAGCTGCTCAACTGACTGAATCACCCAGTCGCCCCAGGAATCTGCATTTTTAACAAGTGATCTTTATGCACAGGAGGTTTAAGAATCTCTGCCTCACAATTACAACCACAAAGAGAGGCAATAAACCCATCACCGAACAGCAGGGCCAGGTTAGAAGCTACCCTTCATAAACACCTAATGTGATCCTCACTAGCTAGAGCCCACTGACTTGCTACTAACCAGAAAAATGATTTGGTGCTCTTCAGAGAAAAGTCCCATGTACTCTTAAGAATAACAGCATCCCACAGAGAAACAGGCAGTTAACTCTCAAGCCCCTAATCCTGACCTTCACGTGGGCTTCACTTTAGGGCTTCTGATAATTTGTACAATCATTGCTGCTAAAGATTTGCAGCCTTGGGAGAAGGCCACAGAAACAACGGGACAAATACAATAGGTGCTATTCTCATCAGTGAGAAGGTCTGAAAACCAAAATTTGATTATTTTGTCTCTGCTTGAGTCTCACTTGAACTCTGTGTTCCTGGAAATTAAATTCACACTTAGGTGGACTTCAGAGAGTTATTCTTTCCTTTCCATTTAGCAGCCGTTGGAAGTGTTTCTTGCCCTAAGAAACTGCCCAGGAAGCCCCAACAAAACGTAGCTGTAATTAAAGGTGCAAATGAGCACACAGGGATACCCAGGGAATCAAGGAGTAAATATCTCAGACCCTCTAACACAAAGCAGAGATGTCCTCAAACATTCTCGCTCAGAAAATACAAAACCTCTATTAATACAAGGCATTCGCTCAATTACTTTATTTGGAACAAGTAATAAGTTACTTGATTCAGAATTTTGTTTGGCGAAGGCACAATGACCTGAAATTACCTCAGTCAATGTTACTTTGGGCTTCCTATAAGAGTCATCTGATGGAATAATTGAGAAAGAAGGCAACAGTATCATTCACCATTCCTGCCCTAAAGAAACCAGTTACTGGCCTTGCGGCTTAGGGTGAAATTTCAGGGGCCATGTCATGCAGAAGTTGGGAGGTTAGGGGGGAAGCACAGTGTCTCGTTCACAGAGCTTAGAAGTCATGGTGATGGGCCCTGAAAAACTGGATGAGAAGATTCCAAAATGTTTCCCCAACAAAAACAGTTGCAGATGTCAAAGAGATATGAGCAAAACTGCTTCAAAATTTTTAAGTAGAAAAAAAGTATTTCTAAATTAACATACTATTTAGTCACTGGAATTGGGAAAATTTGCCAAGGCATCAAGATACCATAAATACCAGAGTAAGGTATCAGAATAAGATGCGAATTTTTCAAAGTTATGGTTCAATGGTTACAACACTTGAACTATCACCTGCCTGGAGGGTATACAAGAATAGACAGAGAGCTGTGGGTGGGCACCGAGTCCTACCCACCAAGAAGAGAAGGGAGGGCGTTGCCCATCTTTCCTCAAGCCTAGTGAGTAAGGGGGGGTTCAGCAAGCCCATGCAGACAGCTTTGATGTGTGTCCTCTGCAATCAGGGCTTATAGTGAATTATGACTAGTTCCTGAGAAACTTAAAGGGCCAGAGATGGGCTGATGAGTACTCAAAGAAGAAGCTACAGGGGGCAGCCTGCACTCTCAGAATTCATCATATGTGTTCCCTTGTACCACGTGAGGGCCAAGGAATGAAAGCAATGGCCTGGGGTCACGACAGTTGTCCAAGAGGGCCACCTGCAGGGGCAAACAGCCCTCAACAGAGAGAAGCTGGAGGTCCAGCAGCATTCAAAGGACAAAGGACAGAGTAAGCTACCAACTATGAATATGGGAAGACATCACCACTATCAAGGGACAAGTGACAGTCCAGAGAGTATGAACCCACTTACACCAGGATGCATCTTTATGGCTTTTTTCTGGCCCTCCTACATCTCCGTATTCCACCCCTGCATCAACCAAGCCCCACCTCAGCACCAATCCTGGAGGGCCAAGAAACCTTGGCCAGAAGCTCAAGATGGAAAAGGAAGCCAACCAGACTCTCTTGTCCAACTTCAAGCTTCTCCCAGGCAATAGACCTGGACTGGGGATTGTGAGGAGGGGACAAGTTTTCATTTTCTATGAAGTTTGGAGCTTTGCCTCTTTCATCGGACTGCACACCTTATGTACTAAATCAAAGGTGTTTCGTGACTTAAGAACAGAAAAGTTGTGGAGTTGCCCATATGCTTTGATTCCAGAGGGTCATGTAAAGAGAATTGAAATAAAAAGGAACAATAAACCATAGATACAGACAACAATTTGGATGAATCTCCAGGGAAGTAATACTGGATAAAAATGCCAATCCCCAAAGTGTTATTATTTTTATATATCCCCAAAGTGTTATATTATTATTCCATTTATGTAAAGATCTTGAAATGACAAATTTATAGAAATGGAGATCATAGAACTCTTGGTTGCCAAGAGTTAAGAAAAGGGTAGGAGCCAGAGGAAAGTGGATATGGTTATGACAAGGTAACAAAAAGAACCCTTGCAGTGATGTATTTGGATTGGGTCAATATCCTGGTTGTGATACTGTACCCAGCATACACACATACCACACACGTGTACTATTGCGGGAAACCAGGTAGAGGATACACGGCACGCCTGTATTATCTTCTAAAACCGCACATGAATCTACGATTACCTTAAAATAAAAAATTAAAGTTTTGAAAAGGTGCTGAAAGCTGTGTATGCACAAGTGGATGGAACAAGTGATGACCAGCCTGCATTGCATCGATTCACATTCTATCGGCTGAAGATGCTCTGACTCTTTTGTAAAACCCACTGCATTCAATGTTGTGCAACAATCGGGGTTTTCAACCTACTATCTGTCCACTGCTTTGGTGTAGTAGTTTTACTAGGGCTGCCAGAACAAAGGACCAGAAACAAGATGGCTTAAAGCCACAGAAATGTCTTATCTTGCAGTTAGATAAGATAGAAGTCTGAAATCCAGGTGTTGGCTGGGCCGTGCTCCCTCTGACGCCTGTAGGGGATCCCTCCTTGCCTCTTCCCCACTTCTAGAGGCTCTTCAGTGTTCCCTGACTTCACAGCAGTGAAACTCCAAACTCTGCCTTCATCACATAGTGTTCTCCAGCACATAGTGTGTCTCTGCCTTTTTGTGGTCTTTATAAGGACACTAGTTGTGTTGGATTAAGGATCCACCCTACTCCATTATGACCTCATCTTAAGCAATGACATCTACAACAGCCCTATTTCCAAATAAACATGGTCACCTTCTGAGGTACCAGATGTTAGGACTTTTACATATCTTTCTCTCTCTCTCTCTCTTTTTGGTGGGGAGGGCACATAATTCAACCCATAATTGGCTGAGTGAAAATATCCTATTTGTTGTTTTCAGACTTCTTGAACACTCCCATCCGTCCACTGAGCTTCCCGGATAGACAGGAGGAAGGAGTATTTCCAGAATAGTTGGTAGAAACTCACGGGCACCACTCTGATCTCACACAGCTAGGAGCCATCTGTCTCAGTATAAACAGTCAAACGCCACCTGTAGCTCCTTGATGACAACACTATCTCTCAGCCACTCTCCCATAGGCTGGGTCATGCCCAAGCTGCTTCAAGCAATAATTTTGACTTTGTCTCGGATCCAAAAGCTTTTAAAGCTAGAGTGACATCCCCACACACATTATGCTGCCTGGTTCAAAATGCTGCCTGTCTGATTTCATAGACTCACTCTTAAATCAGGCTATCACTCCTGTCCTTGTGAATTTCCTATCAAGAGACCTGCTGTCCCTCCAAATATCTGGCTTCTGTGAGCACTCTCCAGGCCACTGGATATGATTATGTGTGGCTGAGTCCTGGCTTTGGGCAAAATTCATGTTCCTTTCCAGAAAGCTCCTAAGCTGCATGCAAATCAAGACTGTGGCTATTTAATTCTTTGTTCTGGTTAACAGTCCCTAAGCATTTCACTCAATTAACTAATCAGTACTTACTGAGCACCAACTACATGCCAGGTACCATTCTAGATGCTAGTGAATGAAACAAAGTCTCTGTCCTCATGGAGGACATCCTGCATCCTAATGGAGAGGATGATGTGATAAAAGTGAAGGGGGGACTAGTTTAGGTAAGCTATCTTGGAGAGGGTGACATCTGAGCTGCAGTTTAAAGGAGGAACACACGCCAGCCACAGAACACGCCTAGGGAAGAATATTCCGGAGCAGAGAGAACAGCAAAGACAATACCACAGCCTTTAGTAGTATTTAAATTGACATGTTAGGGGCTCCTGGGTGGCTCAGTCAGTTAAGCATCCTACTCCGGCTGAGATCAAGATCTCACGGCTCGTGGGTTTAAGCCCCATGTCAGGCTCTGCACTGACAGCCTGGAGCCTGCTTCAGAATCTGTGTCTGCCTCTCTCTCTCTCTTAAAAATAAATAAACTTAAAAAAATTTTAATTGACATGTTAAAGAAACTGAAAGATGGTTTGGAAGCTGTGGAGGATAAGTATCTCTGCTTTGCTCCTCTCCACCTTCTGCCACTTGTTCTGTGCCTTCTGCCTTTATATTATCTGTTTAACGTGACAATGCCCACAAGAGTCTGGCCCAGGTTCTTCCTTGCACTTGGAGGCCTGGACCTCGTACTAACAAAGCCCCTGTTCTCCCCTCCATGCCCTGGGCTTGGGTCAGCTGAGGATACACATTTCACCCCCACAGAAGGATTCTGCTTCAACAGTCCTGAGAGCTGGACATTGGCCATGGTGAATTTGAAGGAGAAAATGTAGAGCAGCCCACTCCCTCAACCATGGACCAAGCAAATGTCCAGGACTTCATCCACACCCTCCAAGTGACTAGTGAGGGTTGTTCCCAGGACTCACCCATAGCCTTGCCCCATGACCTCCCAAACTCTCTTAGAAACAACTCAAGAAAGCAGAAGCCAGTTTATAACCCAGAGACTTGAGCTCAGGGCTCGTCTAACAGTGGCAACTTTTCCCTCTTCTTACACAGCCAGGTTTTTTCTTGCTACTAGGTTTTTGTATCAATTAACTACCAATAACGATGTATAAGTAACTGTTGGTTTTTTCCATAAAGATGTTTAACAGAGAGAGAAAAAGAATGAGGCTAAATGCTGATTAGGAAAAATTCCCACGGTATTTCCTGGCCCAGTAAAATTTCTGGCCTTCTGCCTCTGCACACACATGGGCTTTAACACCCCATGGCTTTCAGTCGCCTTTATTTTCCTGGACCTGGATACAGCCTTCCACTGCTGACCTCTTTTTTTTTTTTTTTTAATTTTTTTTAACGTTTTTTTTAATTTATTTTTGAGACAGAGAGAGAGAGAGCATGAACGGGGGAGGGGCAGAGAGAGAGGGAGACACAGAATTGGAAGCAGGCTCCAGGCTCTGAGCCATCAGCCCAGAGCCCGACGCGGGGCTTGAACTCACGGACCGGACCGCGAGATCATGACCTGAGCCGAAGTCGGACGCCCAACCGACTGAGCCACCCAGGCGCCCCCCACTGCTGACCTCTTGATCTACCAGACTTACATCCTGCTCCTGCTCAATTCTCAGAGCTCTGGGTTTCAATAACTCTTCCTTCCTGGGCATCAGACTTCCAGGGCACCAGGCCCTGCCCAGCTGTGAGTGTGCTAATCAGCAAGTCACTATCCCTCTGAATCTGTTTACCCAAATGATGGATATGCATGGAAAGAAAAATACTACATAAATATATAGGTATATAGTAGATAGATACATAGATACATAGGTAGATAGATATACAGACAGTATAGATATACTTAGTATAGATATAGATACCAGGATAGTTTTATTGTGTGTGACAGGAACCTATGTCATCCAAGTTTAAGCAAAAAAAACCCTGAGACTTTGGGTTTTTCCGTTCATGTAATTGGGAAATACAAGCTCTTCCAGGGACTCCCACAATATCATGATGGTTTCTCTCTCATCCTCTCTCCCTCCTCCTCCCCCTCTCTTCTCTCACCTTCATGTCTGCTTGTCTCTCTGCCCTCATTCCCTTCGAAGCAGACAGCTCCTGGCTTCCTTCATCCCTGCTTAACAGCCCCTTTGGAAAAAGACTTTTCTACCAGCATCTCTAATGTCAAGTACTCTGACCAAGCTTGGATCGTATGACCATCCCCGAACTAATCAGTGGGGAAAGGGAAATAGGATCCTGGGACCAGCAAGGCCTGGATCATGTGCCCACCCTTGTCTCCCAGGGTGGGAGGCTCTACTGAGCACTGGGAAGGATAGTCACACAAGGAACCACATGAAGTACAAAGTGGCAGATATTAGTTTGATTCGCTAAATATTCATTCCATAATCTTTCAACCAGCTGCTACCCTCTGCTATAAAGGCTGGAAAGCTAAAAATACTACTTTTCAGAGCCTTGCAGTTATGCTACAGGCTTATGATCTATATTCTGTCCAGAAGATGTTCCCAAGCAGACATGATTTATGTGAGGTGGTGGCTGGGTGCAGTGATCAGGTTCTTGTAAATACAAAAAACAAAAAAAAAAAAAAGACAGATGCTTTGGTTGTAGATCTGGGCCAGCTGTGCCCTAGGGTTCTAGAGTCAAATCCCTCGTCATTGGTAGTATATGACAATAGCTTCATAAATTCTGCTAGAACCAGTGGTATGACTGTGCATATTTGAGTGTCCCTGGTTCCCAGACTCTCCCATAAATTCTGAAAGTAACCTAATATCCTGTAATAAATTTCTTTCTTCATAAACTGGCTAGTTTGATGTAGAAGTACAACACCTTGCCCTGCTGCATTATGCAAAAATGTGCACATTATGTCCCACCACGAGAAAGTAAATACTTGCTACCTGAGCCCCGTTCCCTCCCCCAAAATAAAAACATTAAAAGACTCAGGGTCCACTGTCTAGTTCTGGTCCACAAAACAAATGAAATATTGAGACTTTCCTATAAGTCACTGACTCTTAATAAAAACAACTTTATTGATTCACAACCTTATTGACTCCTGCGATGCTGATGTGACACACTCTTAGAGAGTGTAACACTCGTGTAAGGTAACTACTTTTTTCCCCACAGCAAACACAGTAATTATAAACATGGTAGTCTTGTGGCTGCTTTTAAATACCTGTTGTACATTTCAATTGGCAATAGTCCCTCTAAAATCTGAACGCCCTTTACAAGTCAGCTTTGCAGGTAAAATGTTTCTCTTTACTGAATGCTTTTGTAGCTGTGTCTTCTTTTGACAATAGGCTCTGTTGTTTGCAACTAAAATCCCTGATGAATAATGGAAGGGAGGCTCACTGATAGACGTGCACAAGTTATAGAGGGAGGGCAGTGTTATGTGGGGAAGAAAATGTGTTGAGAAAACAAAAACAGAAAATGTCCCTATACTATTTCATAAGGTTATCGTGACTGAATGGAACAATGTGGTTTATGCTATACACTGCAAAACCCAATGTAAATGTAAGGCAAAAGGAATATTCTTGACTGGTAGTTACCACACTGGAGGGTAAGTCACGGGTACCTGCACTGCACAGGAGACACCCATCTCCTACTAGCAAAACCTTCCTAGTCTTTCCTCATTAAAGACCCTCTTTCCTAAACTGCCCACATGTAGTCTTCCTAGATGAGACCATTATTTGTAAATCAACACTGCATACAGAGTCATGTGTCCATGCAATAGGCATTGACTAAGCATCACTGGCAAAAACTTCACGATCACAGGTCAGCGACAGGAGCACAAAAAGGACAGACAGGAAGGGAGTTTAAACTGGATACCCAATTCAATGTAGCCATCAGCTCTTGAAGACATGGGAGAGAATGGCATGAGGAGAGGCATGAGGAGATTCAAATATATGTGAACATTTTTTTTTTAATTTTATTTATTCTGAGAGAGAATGCAGGCACCGGGCAGAGAGGTAGAAAGAGACGAGAGAATTCCAAGCAGGCTCTGTGCTGACAGTGCGAGCCCACACGGGACTTAAACTCACTAATAGAGAGATGACTAAGCCGAAACCAAAAGTCAGATGCTTAACCAACTGAGCACCAAGGCGCCCCAGAAATAATATTTTTTAATCAAAGTCCAAAACTTTTAATAAACCATTGTTAGAAATGTATTTAAAGTGCTAAGGTGCCTTGATATTTGTGGATTAATCTGGAAGTTTTTCAGAGTGGCTCAGATTTGATGAAGCAAGATTTCACTGCAGGCCAGAAAAAACTATTTTCTGGGGCACCTGGGTGGCGCAGTATGTTGAGCCTGAGTGGGTCCAACTCTTGATCTGGGCTCAGGTCATGATCTCACAGTTCAGGAGTTCAAGTGCCACATCCGGCTGTGTGCTGATGGTACAGAGCCTGCTTGGGATTCTGTCTCTCCTTCGTTCTGCCCCTCTCCTGCTTGTGCTCTCTCTTATTCTCTCTAAATACATACATACATACACATACATACAAACTTAAAAAGAAAACTGTTTCCCAGGATTCCTCTGAATCAAGTGTGGACACCAATCAAAATATCGCTTGAGTCCAAGATGCCTGGCTGCTTGGTCAGTAGAGCATGTGACTCTTGATCTCAGGGTTGTGGGTTCAGCCCCACACAGGGTATGCAGATTACTTAAAAATAAAATCTTCAAAAAATATACATATTGCTTAAGTCCATTTGAAGGCATTTTCCCTGAAAATTGCTTGCAAATGCAAAAGTAGCATATGAGAAACAGGTACTCAGACCCATATGGGTCTCAGTACTCTTCTTTCCAAACATCCATTTCACCTTCGACTGCTTTACTCCCTCTGGGTACCCTCAAAAGACAGGGGCCTCCTGGGGTGCCTGGGTGGCTCATTCAGTTAAGCGTCCAACTCGTGGTTTCAGCTCAGGTCATGATCTCACAGTCTCGTGTGTCCCAGCCCCACAGGGCTGTGCCCTGACAGCGTAGAGGCTGCTTGGGATTCTCTCTCTCCCTCTCTCTCTGCCTCTCCCCTACTTGCACTCTCTCTCTCTCAAAATAAATAAATAAACTTTAAAAAACAAAGCGGGGGGGGGGGGGGGAAGGGAGGGGGGGCGGGGAACCTGCGTGGATCAGTCAGTTAAGTATCTGACTTCGGCTCAGGTCATGATCTCATGGTTCGTGAGTATAAGCCCCACGTTGAGCTTGCTGTTGTTAGCTCAGAGCCTGGAGCCTGCTTCAGATTCTGTGTCTCTTTCTCCGTCTGCCCCTCCCCTGCTTGCGCTCTGTCTCTCTCCTTCTCAAAAAATATAAATAAACATTTTTAAAAATAAATAAACAAAAGACAGGGGGCTCTTTTCTCCATACCCAATTCAAATCTGTGTATCATCAATAGTCCGATAGCCCATTAGTCCATTTTGGACCAATAGTCCATTTTATCTTCCCTAAATAATTGTTTTAAAATATGCTACTATTAACCCTAACTTATTTCAACACAAATGTTTGCTTAAAAAAAAAAAAAACAGACTATTAGTTTGAACCATATGAAACTGCAGTAAAATACGGTCAAAGGTCAAAATGATATTGGAAACATATAAACAGATATACACATTCTTAATGTTTTTCCAACTAAACTTTCTTGAGTTCCCCTTCCCTCATTCCACTTACCAACTTATTTTCCTTAATCTTCTAAGGTATTCCTCCTCTGACCAGATGCCACCACCCCAATTTACCATGACCTAACTTTTGGTTACGTATCTCCTAGAATCCTGTCTAGCAATCACTCCACCTTCCGCTTTCATTGGATTCTGCTTATTCTACAACGCCAGATTCTGGCAACATGGCAGAACTTGGAAGACTGCTATGAAGACCTAGAAATGCTGGATAAAACAGAAGACAAGCACGGAGACTTCTTCGGATTCTCTCTCTCTCCTTCTGACCCTCTCCCTGGCTCACTCTTTCTCTCTCTCTAAAATAAAATAATTAAGAAAAAAAAATTTAGATAAATTGGACTTCATCAACATATAAAACCTTTTATTTAAAGGACATCAAAAGTAAAATGAAAAGACAATCCACAGGAGAAAACTTTGGCAAACCATGTATCAACAAGAATCTAGTGTCCAGAATATATAAAGAACAATTACAACTCAAGACAAAAAGACAAAAAACCCAACTTAGAAACAGGCAAAAGAGGGGTACCTGGCTGGCTCTGTCAAAAGAGGGTGTGACTCTTGAGCTCAGGATTGTAAGTTCAAGCCCCAGTTGGGTGTGGAGATTACTTAAATAAATAAAACTTTAAAAAAATGAACAAAAGATCCTAATAGACAAATCTCCAAAGAATATATGCAAATGGCCAAAAAGAGCATGAAAAGATGTGCAACATCACTAGTTATTACAAAATGCAAATCAAAACCACAATGAGATACCATTTAATACCCACTAGCACGGCTATAATCAAAGAGACAATAACAAATGTTGGCAAAGATGTGGACAAAATAGAACCTTCATATACTGCCAGTGGGAATGTAAAATGATACAATCACTTTGGAAAGCAGTCTGGCAATTCCTAAAAGAATAAACTTAGAGTTACCATATGACTCAGAAAGTTCACCCTTGCTATATACCCAGGAGAATTAAAAACATTAAGTCAACACAAAAACTACACAAATGTTCAGAGTAGCATTATTCATAATGGTCAAGAAGTGAAAACAACCCAAATGTCCATCAATGGATGAATGGATAAAGAAAAGGTGATATATCCATAAAATGGAACATTATTCAGCAACAGAAAAGGAATAAAGTATATACTACAACACCAATGAACCTTGAAAACATTATGTCAAGTGAAAGAAGAAGCCAATTACAAAGAACATACAATAGTATGACTCCATACATATGAAATGTCCAGAACAAATTCACTGACACAGAACATAGATTAGTGGTTGCCTAGGTATCAGGGTATTGAGGGAAAATGGGAAGCAACTACTAATGGGTACATGATTTCTTTGGAGGGGTGATAAAAAAAAGTTCTAGAATTAACAGTGATGATGGCTGCTTAACTTTGTGAATAAATTTAAAATCACTGAATTATATACTATAATTGTGTGAATTGTGTAGTATAGAAATTTTACGTCAATATATCTACTATTCTAAGTTTTCACAGAATTCAATTTCCAGGAAGAATTAAAAAGTGGAAGGATATACATTGAAGACCTAGTAAGGAGAAGCATAGTGTTACCAAAAGTGTTTCATGCAGATGGAGGTCAGATGGATTTTCTGCACCTAATATCCTACATTAGAAAAGAATAGGTGGGAATGCATACATCACATGGAAATCAAAGACAACGTGAGAGAATTTGAGCCAATACATTATGAGTTCACCTACTATCACTGGCTGATAACAACTGACTTCACCATTTCAAACTTCTTAGGTCAATCCAAGACATCTTACTCTTGATTTAGTCTACTAGGTTTCCAGGCATACCAAATACCAAAACAGCAGGTAGAATAAAGCTGCTGATATCACATTATTATTGGCTATAACTATAGTTAAGTAAAAAATCATCCTGTATAATCATGACTCATAAGCACACACTAGTATTAGCACTGTTTCTAACAAACTTTTAACGAAGGAACTGCAAGAATTAGCCAGCTGTTATCTGGTTCATTTCGACCAGTATCAAAAACAAAAGTATATTTCTGTCAAACAAGTTCCATAAACATTTTTGGTGCCCCATATGGTTTTGTTGAAAGACTTGTCAAGTACAAAGACTTGGTTTTGTTGAAAGACTGTTCATGAACAATCATGAGCAAAAATGGTGTCTATCCAGGTCATCTGTCAAATCAGTAAGACAGTTCCCTACATTTCTTTTGAAATCAATACTTCAGGGGCGCCTGGGTGGCGCAGTCGGTTAAGCGTCCGACTTCAGCCAGGTCACGATCTCGCGGTCCGTGAGTTCGAGCCCCGCGTCAGACTCTGGGCTGATGGCTCGGAGCCTGGAGCCTGTTTCCGATTCTGTGTCTCCCTCTCTCTCTGCCCCTCCCCCGTTCATGCTCTGTCTCTCTCTGTCCCAAAAATAAAAATAAAAAACGTTGAAAAAAAAAAAATTAAAAAAAAAAATAAAAAAAAAAAAAGAAATCAATACTTCAATAAGCACCTCAAGGTATCAGGCCATCGACAAGATGGACCTTCACTTAGGGTCATCAATTTCATACTATAGACCATTGGTAAGGAAGGAGATAGCTTGTTGGCTGTTTTCCACAATGCTCATTCTCTTTAAGTAAGAGCAAATTCATTTATAAAAATCTCCTGCCTCCAATCATGACAAGCAGATGCCTCCAATTTGTACAGGGGGAGGCTAGAGGTAATAGGCTAGTTAACAGCCACTGACCTTTGTCAGGTGAAAGCACCAGAGAGTAGCTGAGCTTTCCACGCACTTGGACTATGAATCCCAAGAGCGGGGAAAAAGGGAAAGAAAGATCAACTATGAGGAGTTAGATCCAAAACACTTATTGGAAATGGTGATTTCATATCCTTCTGAGTCTTTGATTTCATCCTGTTCAATACTAAAAGTGTTGTGTGCCTATATTTACTAAAGGGGAATCTAAATTATTTCACTCTTTCAAGAACTACAGCGTATCTGAAGATATCCCAAGATGTTGCATAAAGAAGGCCGAGAAACACTAGTTTACACAAGCCCTCAAAAGGCATTATTTGAAAGAATATCATATACAATTCTTGAGTTCATTGTCAAAAGGCAATTAATGTTCCCTAGGGCTGGAATATTACAGTTATCCCAAATTGGGTTTTTTTCCTCATACAGGGCAAAAAAAGTTTCCAAAAAAGAGTGCAAGACATCAGCAGTACAAAGGAATTATTTTCCCCTAACAGCGGGCCTCTGAAAATTCTAATGAAAAAAAATCTATGGAGGCAATGTAGGAAGTAAGTCTGAATTTGATTAAAGGGAAAAAAAGTAGAACTCATTTGTCTGTTTGAGGACAAGAGAAACAGATTAAATAAGCATTTCATGCTATTCCAGATGCTGTTCCATCCTCCACTTACTTTTCAGTCTTATAGATTCTTCCATGATAAATTCTTTTCTTTTATTCCTAATCTATGATTTTGCTCTATTTGTTTTGAGAGGGAGTACTTTATGAAACTATGCTTCCCAAGTTTACTTGCCCTGCAACTAAATGTACATGGCTTTGCAACTTAAACTCTGGCATTACTTAGGAGGATTCAACTACATAGATATGTTTATACAGGTCAAATCCTCAGACAACAATGAATTAAGAATAGTAGTAAATAAGAAGTACACAGGCAATGTTATGATTCAGCTAAACTTTTAAGGGAACCTGAAATGCTTTCACTTTTGAACAAGTTCTCTAACTTGTGACTTGAATAAATTTAACCATATTTATAGTTTTTCTGAAAATAAAAAGGAACAAATGGAATTTTCTCTCTCCTTGGAAGGCCAAGTAACATGGAAGGGAAAAAATATGTCCTCCTTGGCCAAGTGAGGCATAACTAAAGATCAAGGGGGAAATCCGTCTCCTCTTGGGAAAAACCCACAAATATTGTTCTTGCATGTCAATTAAAGTGCTGTAGGGGCAGGGCGCACCTGGGGGGCTCAGCAGGTTAAGCAACCAATTCTTGATTTCTGCCCAGGTCATGATCTCCGGGGTTGTGTCTGGCTGTATGCTGGGCATAAAGCTGGCTTAAGAGTCTCTTTCCCTCTCCCTCTGACCCTCCCTCTCTCTCTCTCAAAAAAACAAAACCAAAACCAAAAAAACAAAAACAAAACAAAAGATGCTGTGGGAGAAAAGAGTTGATATAAGGGCAGATTTACCTAGGATTTCTGAATCCAATGTCATTTACAAAAATAGAAGGTAACTGGAAGCAGAACTAACATTTATTAAGTGTGCACTCTTGTGCCCTTCACATACATGCTGTTTTCTATTTCAATAGTACTCAAAATTTTGGAGTCAAACTATGGGAAAATTTCTCCCAACACCATCCTTCTTCATGGTTAAAGTTACCAATGGAGAAAACAAAGCAAAATAAAAACACAGATATAGATATACATGTTTTAGATATATAGATATGTTTAGATAGATATAGACATACCCCTGCAGAAATAAAAATGCAGCCACTTCTACTGCCTCCCCAATAATCTACACTTTAAGCAAATGTGACAACACTAAAATTTAATTCCCAATAATCTACAATTCATTGTGCATGGTACCTATTAGGTGTTCAGTATTTGTTGTTTGTTAATACTGAAAATAACTGGTAGACACAAGCCTTTTCTTTGTTAATGTGCATGTATCATTTTCATAAAAATACATCTCTCTCTCTCTCTCTCTCTCTCTCACACACACACACACACACACACAGAGACATAGCCACACTGATGTCTAATCCTGAAAATGCCCTTATAAGAAAATGTGGAAGATAAATATTATGATAGAGTAGGACAGGATGATGACAATTAGAGAAATAATGAAGGGAAATTCCAAGCACTTAAAATCCTTCCAGTCTTTTTGATGTCACGTATCTTCGTTGCCATGGAAACTCACAGGTGTCTGCAAAAAAGTAATCTATTCCTACTTTGAAACTTTAAGGCTGCTCTTGGCCATAATATCACACATAATCACATCTTTTTACATCTTTTAAATGCCACATCAGAAAATTTACATTTGAAGGGAAGCCACATATGTACAAGTAATATGCAACATGTTCAACTAACCTCAACAGAAATGAATATTATCATTTATCATTTAAAGAGTAACTATCAGAAGTACAGGTAATTCTCATGCTAGTGGACAAACGTTTTTTACTAACCACTCATTTCAGTTAGTTGAAGAAGTATACCTAAATCTGTCAGTGGTGTTTTGAGGTTTTTATCCTGTCTTTATTTTGCACTTCAAACAAAACACAGGTAGAGAAATAGACTGGGATTTGTTGTTTGGGGTTTCTAAAAATATCAGAAGGCAACAGAGATGAACTCCACAGGATTATTTATCAGCAAGCAGGTCGGTGATCTGAAGCCAGCCATAAAACACGCACAAAATAAGACTTTCACAATAATTTTGTATATAGGAATAGATGGTAGTGCAAAACACATCAGTCGTCAGTAACAAAACAGAATCTTTGTTGCTCACTATTTGTAAACAAGAGCTCGGGCCACCGCGCCCACCTGGTATGATGGGCACAGGGTTGTGTTCTGCAAGAGTCGCCCTGGGAAGCGGACCTCCGCCTGCAACAAGCTCGGTCCTCGGGCCAGCCGGGATAAAGCCCTACCAGAACTCTTCTGCTTCCAGCTTGGGGGCTGGAGTCGACGGTCCCTGCCTAACTTCCCTGCAGTTACCCGGGCATTCTTAAACCCCACTATCTCCACTTTGCCAGGCACTCCGAAACCCACGGCGGCTCCGGCGACCCCCCGATCCCGTGCCCTCTCCGAGCCTGTGCGCTCAGGGAAGCCCACCCGGGAGGCGCCCCCGCGGGTGGCTTACCGAGCAGCGAGCCTATGAAGATGACGACCTGCACGGTGGTGGTGAACTGGCGGTACAGCTGCACCTCGCCCAACTCCCCGAGCGCGCTGCGGTTGGCGCCCCCAGCCTCGGCGCCGGACGCGTTGCGCGGCTCGCTGGCGTTTCTGGAGATCCAGCTGCCGTTGTGCCCCATAGCGAGGCTGGGGTTCCGGCTCTGATCGTCGCCCGCCCGTCCGCCCACCACGGAGCCCCGCCCGGGTCTCTCTCGTCCCGGGTGCGGAGCAACACGCGGGCGCCTGGTGGAGTCCTGGAGAACCCGGGGCAGCCGCGGGTCCCCTCACGTCTCCACATCGCCAGCCCCGCGGCCTGGGAGGCGGGGAGGGGGGAGATCGAGGCCGCGCCCCAAGCCGGTTCCCTCCTGGGTCCCAGTCAGCAGCCACATGGAGGCGGCATGGTCTGAGACCGCTGAGCTGCGTCCGTCCCTCCTCCCGGGTAGTCAGCGCCGCCAAGCTCACTCAGCAGAGATGGAAACACGGGAGGCATTTGAGAGTCAAGGAGGGCGCTCCCCGCTCCCGCCGCCCCCTTCAACTTCTCCTTCCACGCCCCGAGGGCCGGGCCATCCCTCTCGAGTCCCAGCCGGCTGACCCGCTCGGCCTCTCTCAGAAGGAAGAGAACATTTGGCTGAAGCCGTTTTTCAATCCTGCTGGCTTCGAGGGGCTGGATGGCGATGGGAAAGCTGCGAAATACCCAAGCCAAATGACCGGAGCTCCGAGGGGACCCCCGAGTCCCCGACGGCACCCACGGTCTGGGCGGAATGTCCTGAATTTACGCGCAACAGCCTCGCCCTCCGCGGCCGGGCGTCCCCCAGGACGCCCGCGAAGTCTCCTCTGGCCCAGCCCCTCGTACGGGGATCCGACCTCCCGCCTCGGTGCCAGCGGCAGGGACCCCCTCTTACAGCCCCTTTGCCTCTGCACGACCCAGAGCCCCCCTTCGTGGCCCTGCTCCCGCCTTTGCTACCGGGAGAGACGCTCGCGGATGCTCGGGAACAAGGGAGAACGCGCCTAGAAAGTCAAGGAACCGTCTGCGCGACAGCCCGACTGCCAGCGCACGCCGGGGGCAGAGGAGGGCGCGCGGCCCGCGGGGGTGGGGCGGTCACGTGACGTGCGACTCCGCCCCCCACGCCGGAGGGGACCGCGGGGATGGCGCCATTTTGGCCATTCCGAGAGTGATTGCCACGGCTGGAGCGTGGGCAGCGCGGAGGATCGTCCTTTGGCTGCGGTGGACGCGTTCAAGGCGCTAACCGGGCTTCGGTTTATTTACTCCTGTGGTTACGGCTCCCTGTAGAGTCAGCAAGGGGGCTGCGTGAGAGGCCTATGATTACACACTACGCTGCCACCTGGGCAAGAAGCCCAGCCTCCCGCCCTTCAGTGAGTCTGGGCTGCAGCTGAAGGTGAAAGATGGAATTTAGGAGCCGGTGCACGGTTTCCTGGGCCTCTTTACGGCGTCTCAACTCTAAAAGGTTTGCAGTACAGCTCAAGTCTGGTGGGTTCCGGGGGATGAACTCGGGCAGGGAGCAACTTCCTGCGAGCTAATGCAAAAAGTTGGGAAGCTGCAATAACCACGTGGAGAAGAAACGGTACAGAGAAACTGAGTAGTAAAAGGAACGCGTACCGCATCCAGAGAAAGGATCTGGAGAAAAGGAGAAATGAGACAGGAAAAGGCAGCTAACGATTTGCTTGTTTTGAGCTTATGGAAAGTGGTTTCTTTTTTAATTAATGAAGGAGTTGGTAGAGGGCTTTTAACATATTGACTGATAGCATTAGGTCCCAGAATACTAACTCTTCAAAATTGAATAAAATTACAGAATTTGGGGGGGGGGGGGGGGTCCCTGGCTGGCTGGCTGGCTGGCTGGCTGGCTGGCTGGCTCCATAGAACATGCAACTCTTGATCTGCGGGTTGTGTGTTCCAGCGCTATGTTGGGCGTAGAGAGGTTACTTTAAAAATTTTAGTGAGGGGCGCCTGGGTGGTTCAGGTAGTGATCTCGCGGTCCGTGAGTTCGAGCCCCACGTCGGGCTCTGTGCTGACAGCTCGGAGCCTGGAGTCTGTTTCTGTGTCTCCCTCTCTCTCTCTGCCCCTCCCCCGTTAGCGCTCTGTCTCTCTCTGCCTTTCAAAAATAAATGTTAAAAAAAAATTTTTTTAATAAAAATAAAAATTTTACTGAATTCATGGGGCACCTGGGTGGCTCAGGTCATGATCTCACAGTTTGTGAGTTCGAGCCCCATGTTGGGCTCTGTGCTGACAGCTCAGAGTCTGGAGCCTGCTTCGGATTCCGTGACTCCCTCCCCTGCTCACACTCTGTCTCTCTCTCAAAAATAAAGATTAAAAACAAAAATTCCTGTCTCAAGGCTGATGCTGCTACAGTATGGCTACTCGACTTTTGCTCTACAAGCAATGAAGTCTTAAAAAGCAAATGTGTTGTATCTTTGAGTTCCCACAATACCTACACATAATAATCCTCTATGTAAGCAGTTATTTTAAACATTTCAGAGGCTATAAAAAAAGAAGAGGCAAACTTGCTGACTAGTTGAATTTTTAAAGGCATTCCCAGTAGTTAAGATTAGTTCTCAGAGACCAAAGTTTTAAGATGAAACCCCTTGCACTGGAATCATTACAGAAGTAACAAAATGTAGTAGTTGTTTGGCAACATCCAGCACATTCTGTCAGGAAGGGTTGCAGAAGAATGTGTGTAAATGAGTTTAGTAGCAGTTATAAAAATACCTCTTTACCTGCCACTCTGATGGAAGTTTTGGGATGACTGAGGGCTTCGTGAGGTCCAGAGCCAACATCCAAGAAAGAATTGTTGAAGATGGTGATTGTATTAAAGCACAGGGACAGGGCCTGTAGGCAGAAAGAGCTGCATTACAAGGGGGGAGGGGGCAGCAGTGACCTTTGTATGGAGTCTGGGGAAATAAAGTCCAGAGGGAGTTTCCAAAGAGTCTTTCACATGCTGAAGACTTACTGGAGTCCTGGCTATTGTCAAGCTAAGGTTTTTCCCTCTTGCAAAGCATTAACATTAAGACAGTAGGGAGGGGCACCTGGGCTTCACCTCAGGTCATGATCTCATGGGTTGGTGGTTTCAGCCCCCTAGTCGGGCTCTATGCTGACAGCTCAGCCCTAGTCGGGCTCTATGCTGACAGCTCAGAGCCTGGAGCCTGCCTCGGAGTCTGTGTCTCCCTCTCTCTCTGCCCCTCCTCTGCTCATGCTCTCTCTCTCTCTCTCTCTCTCTCTCTCTCTCTCTCTTAAAAATAAACATTTAAAAAAAAAAGAGTAGGGAGTTTCTGGATTTTAGGACATTGACATTGATGGGATTGCCTTTTTCTGGTAAACTGGTGGAGACTCTTATCAGTTTAACTCCGTTTTTTTGTCCTTTCTGGTTTTTGGGTAGCTGTGAGTGTCCAAGGAATATCACACATATACCACCCGGTGGGGGGAAAGAGGGGTGCTGTTAGCCTGCACTTTGCCCACAGCTTACCCCACTCTCCCTCATCAACTCCCTATTCAAAACTGCTAGGAAAAGTTGGGATAAAGATGTAGGAAAGAGTCAGTTTTGTAGATGCAAAAAGTAGTAAAGTAAGAAATTTCTCATTTTTTTATTCTGAAAAGATACCAGTAAATCCTCTACAGGCCCTAAATTGGTATTGTAACCAAACTTACCTGAGTTAGGTTCTTGGTGAGTCACAAATAGAAACTAAACCAGGTGAGTTGTCACACAAAAGAAACTTTATTTGCAGCAAATAAGTAGATCAAGGGGGAATAACTTCCAAAGCCTGACTTAGGAGCAAGGAAGAATGGGTTCCTTTTATCTAGGGTTAGGATGAATATTTAGATAGGGGAGTCTTGTTATTGTATAGAGGCAGGTGTAAGGTCTCACGTTTGCCTTAAGAAAACATGTCTATACCATTGTATGGTATATAAATAAGGCTCGTGCTCCTCCTTGGATGGAGATTTTAGTATTATAATGAGGTAAAGATAACTGTTGATCACCCCATGGGTCACTCCATGGTCCATTTGCACAGGTATAAGTCAGGGGTTAAGCTCAAACTGGCCGAGTGGTCTATGCCACCTCTTGTCAAGGCTGTCATTATTGCTTGATGGGTAGTTTCTGTGTGTCCCGTGCCCCCCCCCAACCCCCCCCACCCCCGGGCACAGGACGCTATGCCTGTAGGGTGTTTTGCCTGAGTTGAGAGATAACTTGAGAAGAAGAGCTTAAGAAAACTGTAGGACAAAGACTGCTGGGTACAAGCAGGTGAGCAACAAAGGTCAGGTCTTGGGATCTAGCTGATGACAGTGTTAGGGTATAGGGTTAGTTGAATTGTTGGGAAAATGAATAAAGTTTTACACCAGGACTAAAACAAGCTCTGGTCTCTAGCTTAGAAACCCCTCTTCCAGGTTCTTCTTGCCCTGTTTGCTGCATGCGTGACCCCCCCCCCCCCACACACACACACAAATATGGAGGCTGACAACTATAAATGACCCTTCCCGCACTCAGATCTTTGGAGAAACAGTCTCCTCTGAGCCTACCAGTGTTAAATAAATCTCTGATCCACCAAGATCTCCGAGTGCTGCTTGGTTTTTCCACCAGCATTCCAGCCTGGTTCTGTAACATACTTGGTTCTCTGACCAGGAAACCCAACCACTCTGGCCCATTGTTGCCACCGGTTTGGGAGAAGGGTGAAGCGGTGACGGAGCCAGGGATTGCAAGGGAGAAGGCACGCCCTGCCTGAATTTCGTCAGTCTCCTGCTCGTTGCTTCCGGCTGGCCCCCGACTCCACCATTCCCACTGGACTCAAGGAGGCTTGGCAGGTGAGGACGTGGACCTAACGTCGAAACCAGTAAGGTTGGAGCCCAATCTAGTCATGTTGCATCCACACGACTCCTGAAACAGGATGCTACATTCCTGAAACAGCATGCTACGAGCACCAGTGACAGTCACAGCAAAGTTTATTGCAACGAGAGGTAAGGCAGACCGATCGGGACCAACGCTCTTGACCAGAGTGCGGCCTCGAACAGCCGGGGTACAGAGTTTTTATAGCCAACCACATCATCTTATCATCACCTGGGAACAGAACAAAGAAATAGTTTCCAGATGGGGGTGGAAACAGTTCACACCTTCTGCCCTTAAGCTGCAACCAGTTGACCTCCTTGACCCTGCCTCTGGCGCCACTTTTTCAAAGTTCTCAATGCGCCCTTGTCCCAATCCAATCAATCACCGATCCAGTTGATTTTCCTTGAACTTTTGTTCCCTTGATTGATAGGACAAGGCTGTTATCTCTTAACCTACAGTGTCAAAACAAAGCTGTTATTTCTCAAGGCTACAAGTTAGCCCTACACTACAATTTAACCCTTACAGTCAGACCCACTCACAAGAGTGGAAGGGGGACCTGATCACTCCCAGGAGACCTCAGAGGTCTCACAGGTAGGAATTCTGTGGGAGGGAATGTAATAATCTCCGGTGTGTATGTGAGTGTGACTGTGTGACGGTCTAGCTTGCCTGCCGAGTTCGATTCTGTGGCTCCACAGGCGGGCACCCTTAAGGTCCCCAAAAGCCCACGGAGTCTGAGTGGACCTGTCTGCGATTCCGTGGGGAATGGCACACACTCTATGGCGGCATAAGAATAGTTTCCTATCGTAAGTCACAGCTGAAACCGCTAGAGCTAAGCGTCACCTAAGTTCCTTCGGGACATGGCCAGACAGACGGACATCTGACTGGTCTCTACATTAGAGGGGTCACTCCTATCCCTCTGTCTGTCTTTGTGACTCTGCCTCACGGAAACATTATGGGGTCAGGACAGAGCAAAGAAGGGGTGGGGAGACTATGGAATTAAGATAACCCCTGGCACGTTAAGGACCCTATGTGAGTTAGGATGGCCCACTTTTGGGGCGCCTGGGTGGCTCAGTTGGTTAAGCGGCCGACTTCGGCTCAGGTCATGATCTCGCAGTCCGTGAGTTCGAGCCCCGCATCGGGCTCTGTGCTGACAGCTCAGAGCCTGGAGCCTGTTTCAGATTCTGTGTCTCCCTCCCTCTGACCCTCCCCCGTTCGTGCTCTGTCTCTTTCTGTCTCAAAAATAAATAAACGTTAAAAAAAAAATTTAAAAAAAAAAATGAATGGCCCACTTTTGGTGTAGGAGGGCCCTCTGAGGGAACCTTGGATGTCCCAAAGGTCTGTTGCATCTGGAATGTTGTCTCCAGAGACCCAGGTCACCCTGATCAATTTCCATACATGACTCCTGGCTTGAAATTGCCCAAAATCCTCTGCCTTAGGTGTGATTCATCCGTAGCAAACAGAGCCAGGCAAAGGTTTTAGCTGCTTTATCCAGAGACTCACCCAGGAGCCAAAGGAGCAACCCACTGCTCCCCTAGTGTTTCCAAGAAACCCGGAGGAGGATCCCTTCTTTCCGCCACTTTATGACTCACCGGGCTCCCTCCCCCCTGCCCCTGAGCTTGAAACTCCTCCCCAGTCTGTCTCTCCTCCACCACCCCCTATTCTGCCCAGCTGCCCATCTCTCCTCCCCTCTCGGACCCAGAGAACTCTCCCCCACAAGGACCAGAGGCCACATTGTGCCCTTGGCCAGGCGCAGGCACTCTCCAGATGTCAGTCCACATCTGCCAGTACCAAGAGGCTCTCCTCTGGGGATCAGAGCAGGGGCTGAGAATCCCATGAATATGCCCAGCAGCAAAGGGATTCCCCCAGGGATTATTATGAGAGACAATGCAAGGCTTACACCCTGTTTGCTCCAGAGGCACAAGAGAGCCAGACAAAAGGATGAGGAAGGTCTAGCCGCCAAAAGGGGGGAGGCCCAGAACCTCCTTAGCAAGGCGTCATGAGCGTACTGCAAGGAGAAAGGAATTAAAAGAATATCCCAACCAGCGAAAGTCCCAGAAACCCAGCTGATATCAGGAGGAACCCCGAGAAGGGGACCTTATTGGTCTGGCTAAGATAGAATCAGACTGAAGGGGCCACTGACTCTCTTACCCTGTACCTTTGCCTAATAGATGTGAGGGATTCTCTCTCATTTCCCAGGTTAACAGCTATAAGTGGAGCCAACTGTGGTTAGTGTACCTCAGGATGGAGATTTTAAGGAATGTTCCCAAGCAGTTGCTGAAACTCCATTTGTTTCCAGGAAATTCCCCATCTTCTCCGGCATGATGGGGACTCCATATTTCCACTTTGATGGAAAAAACATGGTGTCTGCTCCTCTGTCTGAGTTAAGGCTTTGAATTAGGTTTTCCTTCTCCGCCTTCTACTGGCACTTTGCCTCTTCTGCCTTCCCGTCCCCCTGCTGTTTCTGCACCAACTTGGGTGTGGTCTGCATAAGTGGTTCCTATACCCTCCTCAGTGCCTCAGGTGCCTTGGGTTCCTCCTCCCATCCTCAAGGTCAAGGAGTAAAGTGCACCCCCTTGGACATCTAGGTCTTTTCCAAATAGAATAAATTGCTAAAGCTTTTATTATTGAACATAGGTTTGTGTTTTTAACTTCTTATTGCAGAGAAATTAAGGCTTTTTGGACCTATTGGAAAACATGCTTTGTACTTCTTTGGTTCATGAATTTACCACCTAAAAAAATTCTGGTGTAAATACCTCTCAGTTGGTTACTAAGTCCTCAATTGGAGATTAAGGTTTCCTAAGTGTTAAAATTCTGCCAAGTGTACTTAAGACTGATGGAAATAAGAAAAGCAACCCTGTGTGTAGGAAAGTGGGAGGTATGTAAGAAAGATATAAGGAATGGAAATACATTTTTGTTGAGGGTAGAAGAAAGTAATTTTGCCCTAAATGAGATTGGTTATTTGGAGAGAAATGGCTTTGGGATAAAATTTGAAGGCAAAGGAAAGTTGTAGAAGGTTCATGAAGGAAAATCTTTGGAAAGGAATGTTATGCGTGCTCAAGATGAACTAAGGTTGAGATGAATGGAATTTTAAAAGTACACTGGTATAAGGTTGAAATTCTGCTTTTCTCTCTACTCAAATGACAAAGTTTTCTTGGACTGTTGATCTGCTCTTGATAAGACAATGCAAACAATGGTTTGTCTTCCGGGAAAACCAAAGTTTTAGGTTTCATCTTTATCAGGTCTTTGATTACTTAGTTAAAACTTCTCAATGTGAAAGGAGCTAGGTTTTGGTAACTACTATATAATGCTATACATTCGCCTTTAGGATCTTTTATTGCCACCGTGGTTGAATAAAATTTTAAGATTTGCAATGATCTGTAATCCTATTTAGGATGTACTTATAACTTCCTAAGGTTTTAACAAACTTCCCAGGATTTAAATGGTAAATGAAGTCTTTTTGACCAACTAGGCCCTTTTATTTGGGATGCTAAGTTACTTGGAAAGGCACTGTCGTACAATGATAAAACTTAGCTTGTTTTGCGCAGGTAAATACTGTAACTGCCAAATATATATGCAGTTCCTAAAGTTTTAATGTTTTGGTATAAGGTAATCACTTAGTATTCTGATTACTTAAAGTGTTATGTGTCACAGAAATAACTGAATTTCTTTGTCAATTGCATCATAATGAACTCTCATCAGATCTTTAACAATGTCTATTTCTGAGATTTTGTCATTTATAATTGTTCTTATTCTCTCACAAAATGTGTTTCTTCTTCAAGGAGATTTATAAAAAGGACTTTGGGGACACATACAGGTATTCAACATCTTTAAGATTAATAGTAAAATGGGTAAGAATTTCCAGAACTAAAAAGCTGCATTCAAATTGAACAAGAATTAGGAACATGGGATTAAATGAACTGAGGAAGATTATAGTTTTGTGATTCTTGTTAAAAATATTGCTGGTTTGGGGCGCCTGGGTGGCTCAGTCGGTTAAGCGTCCGACTTCACTCAGGTCACGATCTCGCGGTCTGTGAGTTCGAGCCCCGCGTTGGGCTCTGGGCTGATGGCTCAGAGCCTGGAGCCTGCTTCCAATTCTGTGT
Source organism: Neofelis nebulosa (assembly GCF_028018385.1). Classification (NCBI taxonomy): domain Eukaryota; kingdom Metazoa; phylum Chordata; class Mammalia; order Carnivora; family Felidae; genus Neofelis; species Neofelis nebulosa. Next base: position 63,784,708 of record NC_080788.1, on the reverse strand, counting down.
CTCCCCCTCTCTCTGCCCCTCCCCCGTTCATGCTCTGTCTCTCTCTCTGTCTCAAAAATAAATAAACGTTTAAAAAAAAAAAATATTGCTGGTTTGGGGCACCTGGGTGGCTCAGTCTGTTAAGCGTCCGATTTCGGCTCAGGTCATGATCTCACGGTTCACGAGTTCGAGCCCCGCGTCGGGCTCTGTGCTGACAGCTCAGAGCCTGGAGCCTGTTTCAGATTCTGTGTCTCCCTCTCTCTCTCTGACCCTCCCCCATTCATGCTCTGTCTCTCTCTGTCTCAAAAGTAAATAACCGTTAAAAAAAAAAGAAAAGAAAAAAAAAAGAAAATATTGCTGGTTCTCTAATGTTTGCTTTTCCAGATTAAGGAAACTTTCTCTTAAGATATCTATAATATACAGAAGTGTAATAAAGTATTCATTTGTAAACTGAAGCATTTATCTTTTCTCTCTACATAACTCCCCTGAAATTCAAAAACTCTCAATGAGTATTCTTTCTTTCATTGCAATTACAATTGTTTGCATAAGTTCAATAAGAACCTGTTCATCTTGTAACAGGTCACCATTGGAAATACTGGTTATTTTACCAAGGCTTTGACTGGAATGTCATATGTGAGAGTGACATTCATAGACTCAGATATGACCAGACAGCTTTAAGGAACTAAGGTTGACTTTATGAAACATGGAGCCTTAAAGCCCCTTGGAAATGTTGGCCTGGTACCTTGCTTACAGAGTTCCCAGCAGCTTCACCAGATGAGTAAAGAAGGTCACTTCCTGGCAGGTGCAGGAACCTCAGGATATCTTGGGGACCTCATGAAGAGGAATTCGCCCAATTCTACAGGTATTGCAGGCCTGCCCTATGGCAAGTATTTAGCTTGGCTTTTGGCCTGGAGAGACTACTAAAAGTTCAACCCAGAGATTCTTTATAAAAGGTTCTAACAAAGCAAACTTTAAGAGATCCTCATGATCAATCGCTATTCTTGCTGAGCTTATGTAAATAATTAGGCCAGGTTTGTTAAGACTGGACTTGTTCTACAAATGCTTTGGTCTCAATTTGGCTATCTCTGGAAAGGGGGTTTTTTTAGGGAGAAAAAACTATGTTTCAACAATGCACCGTTATGGATGTTAAAGTTTAGTTATGATTGTCTTTAAACGTTTGTTGTTTACCTAAACTAGACAACTTGAGGTAAACTTGAGAAAAATTGTCAGAGTGTTTCATGTAAAGACAATCTTCTGTGCTTGTTATTCTGTGGGGATAATAATAAGACCCGTGGGCATATGATTATTTAAACAACTGGAAAACAGGATGGATCTCTAAATATGCAAACCATATCTTCCCTAACTCTGATCTGACAGTTACCAGAAACCTGCCCCTTTCAAAGACTTGGAGGTGGACTTTACAGACGTAAAGACTTGGAGGTGGACTTTACAGACAACCAAATAGAGGATTCAGTTTCAGGTATCACCCCATGGGTCCATCACTCCAGAGCTAAGAAGGCCAACTCAGCGGAACCCTCAACCTGGCGAAATGATCCAGATCCAGTCAACCCGCTTAAACTGACCCCCAAAAAGACACTGGCCCCTGAGATCTCCAGCCCTGCCCAGCCACACCCTACAAGCTGGCTGGCCTGTGCACGGCAGAAGTTTGAGGAATCAACGTGTGCACCGAGCCCAACGGTTTGGATGCAACTCTGCCAGCCCTTGCCCCTTACTGGTGTCATAGCCCTGATCTTGCTTCTTGCTATTGGGCTAATAGAGACTGCACCAACAAGCTGGACATGGGACAGATGGCAGAATCTCTGGTAACCTTACAAACCAAATAAACTCCCTGGCAGCAGTGTCCCTGCAAAATAGGCGAGCCCTTGACCTCCTCACTTCAGAAGAAGGAGGGACTTGTATCTCTCTGGGGGAGGGATGTTGCTATTTTGTAAACCAATCAGGAATAGCCAGGACTAAGGTTAAGGAACTCAAGGAAAGAATTCAACATACACAACAGGAAAGTATCAGTAAATGGAAAGGATGGGATCTCACAGACTGGGCATCCTGGCTCCCTGCTTTCCAAAATTTTACTTGTGACCAGAGGCCCTTGTATACTAAATACCCTGGTACATTTTATTGAAGACACTGTTGCTTGCCAAACTGGAGCACGTATCTTAGCCTTCCAAGGGTACAACCCTTAGAGCTAAAAAGTGATGCCTAATAAAAGATTTTTAAAAAGGCATGGGGGGGGGGGGTGTTGGGAAAATGAATAAATTTTTACACCATAAGATGGTCAACAGGACTAAAATAAGCTCTGGTCTCTAGCTTAGAGACTCTTCCGAGTTCTTGCCCTGTTTGCTGCGCGTGCGAGCCCCCTCCCCCCCCCCCACCGCGCGCGCGCGCGCGCGCACACACACACACACACACACACGCACACACACAAATATGGAGGCTGACAACTATAAATGACCCTTCCCACTTGCATTCAGCACTCAAATCTTTGGAAAAAATGTCTCCTCTGAGCCTGCCGGTGTTAAATAAATCTCTGATCCACCAAGATCTCCGAGTGCCGCTTGGTTTTTCCGCCAGCGTTCCAGCCTGGTTCCGTAACAGAATCAAGAATTAACTTGGGGCACCTGGCTGGCTCAGTCAGTAGAGCATGTGACTCTTGATCTTGGGGTCACAAGTTTGAGCCCCATGTTGGGTGTAGAGATTACTTAAAAACAAAATTTAAAAAAAAAGGAACCTGATCAGCTGAGGTGACCATGATCCCCAGACTTGGGGATGGATTGCATTGTGAAAATATAAGATCACGGACAGGAATAGAGTAGCAAGATTCTTATGGCTGTGTGCTTTGTGAACTTTTCACTAAGTACAGGAAAATTCAAGATTGATAGAAGAGTTTGGATATGATTTAAATAGAAGTTGTGTCTATAGTAGTGTTACTTATACTTGTCTGGTCATTGCAAACTTAGTACCTAAACAGCACCTATTCCTTATTTTGCTCACAGATATACAATTTGGGCAAGGCTCAGTGGAACAGCTTGTCTGCACCACATGACATCAGCTGGCACAGCTCAAAATCAAGGCCAGGGTCTGGAATCTGAAGGCTTGATCATTCACACATCTGGCAGTTGATGCTAGCTGTTGTTGGGACTTCAGCTAGAACTGTGAGCTGGAATGCCTATACGTGGCCCCTCCATCTGGTTGCTTGACTTCCTCCCTGCCTGGCCACTATGTTCCAAAAGTGAGCACTCCAAGAGAAAGTCCCAAGAGGACAAGGTATAGCTGGGGCATAGGGGTACAAGAGCACGTAGCTCTGGGTGTCCCAAACAGACCAGGTTGGGCCACTCACTGCTCACCAAATCAAAAGCAGAGAGATGAGCAGTGGTGAGACAAGAAAGGAATTTATTTCAGTGAGACCAACGCTGGGAGGACAGCCGACTAGCATTTCAAAGACTGTCTCCAAAGGGCTGAAAATGCATCCAGGTTTATATAAGGAAATTGTAGGGCAAAGGTCAGTTGGTATGTGCAGGTGGACAGTGAAGGTCAGGTCGATCATTGTCTTGACGTCTATCACGGGCAGGGTGTTGCTGGGTCAGGGCAGTCCTTGTTGCTTGAGGGAGTACCTTCAGTTTCTCTCAGGGGATGCTTTGCCCATAGGGTCTTTTGCCTGAGTTAAGAAATAAGCTAGAGGGGCGCCTAGGTGGCTCAGTTGGTTAAGCGTCTTACCTCACCTCAGGTCATGATCTTACCGTCTGTGAGTTTGAGCCCCGAGTCAGGCTCTGTGCTGACAGCTCGGAGCCGGGAGCCTGCTTCGTATTCTGTGCCTCCCTCTCTCTCTGCCCCTTCCCTGCTCATGCTCTGTCTCAAAAATAAATAAAAAAATTAAAATTGTTTAAAAAAAAAATAAGCTAGAAAGAACTTAATTAGAATGTTTGGAGGTAGCTGGAAGTCTTCTTTCCAATGCAGAAGATGCATTGAATTCCATGGCCTAATCTCAGAAGTCAAATAACATCATTTTCACTATATTCTATTTGTTGAAGCAATGGAAAACAAACACATTTAAGGGGAGAGAACGTGACTATACTTCTTAATGGGAGAAGTAACAGTTATATTGTAAGAAGAGCATGTGGAAAGAGAAATATTGTGGCCATTTAAGGAAAATTTTGTCCAAAAAAATCATTCAAAAGGTCTCTTTTTCGATATATATTTTTTTCAGAATTAAACCTGAAGAGGTAAAAAAACAAACAAAAAACAAGCTAATTGGAGTCTGCTCCAATTACTTACCATGTCCAGGTGTTATGTAGATATGAGCTGGTCAATATTAATACCAAACAACAGTCAAGTACACAGCCATGGCTAAAAGCAGGTGGAAGGACTACAAGCCTACATTTATGTGCTACCTAATTTTTATCCAAAAATTTCTGAAACTACAGTAAAATTTCTGGAACTACAGTAAAGTCAGATAATGGTGATGCAGGCTAGCTGAGTCTGAGGATGCAGAGGGGGTTCTGCAGGACCAGCCAGGAGGATCCTTGGCCTTGCACAGGATGGAAATAAAACACTAGCCAAGAGGAAGTGAGAGTGATGTTTATCAAAGACAAGTACAGAGAGAGAAGATACAGGTAGAATGTCTGAGAGACTCAGCAAGGAAAGAAAAGAGTCTTTTCATTGCTTGGGGTCTGTTTTTTTGTGTTTTTGTTTTGTTTTGTTTTTAATTTTTTTTTAATTTTTTTAACGTTTATTTATTTTTGAGACAGAGAGAGACAGAGCATGAGCGGGGGAGGGTCAGAGGGAGGGAGACATAGAATCCGAAACAGGCTCCAGGCTCTGAGCTATCAGCACAGAGCCCGCACTAGAGCCCGACGCGGGGCTCGAACTCATGGACCGCGAGATCATGACCTGAGCCGAAGTCGGCCACTTAACCGACTGAGCCACCCAGGCGCCCCATGTTTTTAATTTTTTTAACGTTTATTTATTCTTGAGACAGAGCATGAACGGGGGAGGGGCAGAGAGAGAGGGAGACACAGAATTGGAAGCAGGCTCCAGGCTCTGAGCCATCAGCCCAGAGCCCGACGCAGGGCTCGAACTCACAGACCGCGAGATCGTGACCTGAGTTGAAGTCGGACGCTTAACCGACTGAGCCACCCAGGCGCCCCTGTTGTTTTTTGTTTTTTGTTTTTTTTTTTAATTGGTGATGGTGGTCTGCCATATGTGTCCTCTCAGGCATCCAGGCATTGGTCAAAACAAGTTGTGCTCAAGTGTCCTCCATAAGTCACTTACGCCCTGGAGCTAGGGGTGTTGGCATCAAGGTGTGAGGAGTCAGTGGTCTTGGAAAACATTCATGATGACCTTGACCAGTCACTCCTATCTGTTGCCTATTGTGCTGGAAGCCTCCAAAGTAACCATTCATTAACTCCTTCACCTTTACAAAGAGGACATACAGTGGGGTGCCTGGGTGGTTCGGTTGGTTAAGCGTCTTCGGGTCAGGTCATGATCTCAAGGTTGGTGAGTTTGAGCCCCGTATTGGGCTGTGTGCTGTCAGCGTGGAGCTTGGAACCTGCATTGGATTCTGTGTCTCCCTCTCTCTCTGCCCCTCCCCCAATCATGCTGTCTCTCTCGGTCTGTCTCTCTCAAAAATGAATAAACATTTTAAAAATTTAAATATATTTAAAAAATTAAAAAACAAAGAGGACATACAATAAGCCATGTGTAAGGCAGGGTGCAGGTCCTAGCAGGAATAGTAACAACAACAGTAAAAAAGCCATCATTTATGGGGTCTTTCAGTTTCCCTGTCTTAATGGGAAATGGAGGAGAAAATAAGAAACCGCTGGCTCTTAGATAATACTGTTACAAGTAACATTCCTTTCCCATAATGAATAATATTACTAAGGCATTCTCCCAACTTAAAACAGCTGTGTTCCCAAAGTTCTTAAATAAGTTCTTTAGCACTCAGGGTCCATTTTCTTACTGAAATAATAAACATAATGATAGGGCTCTCGGGAAGAGTGGGGACAAAAAGGAGTGAGAGGCTCTAGAGATTAAGGACTCCCAGGGAGGTCCTACTTAGTCTTTAGGTGTACTTTCTTTAGTCTCCATGGCATTTAAAAGAGCCAGTAATTCTTCTTATGCCAGTAATTCACTCATTTAACAAAAGTTTATGCCTTTTTGCTGGGAAGGCAGGAATACAGTAGTGTGGAATAGAACAGTTTCTCATAGCTTTCTCCAATCACCTTTCTTAATCATATACCTACTGGAATTTGCTTAGGGATTTTCATTCTTGGAATCATGTGAGATAGATATGATGGTTAATTTTATGTGTCAACTTGACTAGACCACTTGACTTGCTCAGGTATTTGGCCAAACACTGTTCAGGGACACCTGGATGGCTCAGGCAGTTAAGTGTCAGACTTCAGCTCAGGTCATGATCTCACAGTTCGTGGGTTCAAGCCCTGCATCAGGCTCTGCTGACAGCTCAGAGCCTGGAGCCTGCTTTGGATTCTGTCTCCTTCTCTCTGCCACTCTCTCAAAAATAAACAAACATTACCAAAAAATTTTTTTAAAAAATTTGAATCTGCAGACTGAGTAAAGAAGATTCCTGTCCTTACTGTGGGTGGGTCTCATCGAATTAGTTAAAGTCTGCCTAGAACAAATAAGGTAATAGATAATTTTAAAAAGCCTACTCTGTCTCTCTTTTCTTTTTTCCTTATATTACTATGGTGTAGTGGTAGGCAAAATTTGCATGTGGGTGGTAATAACATGTCTTTCCCTAATTATAAACTATGATAGGATTCATCTATGTATCATATGATTTCATTCATGGAATTTGAGAAACACAACGAGGAATAGAGGGGAAGGGAAGGAAAAATAATATAAAAACAGAGAGGGAGGCAAACCATAGAGACTCTTAGATACAGAGAACAAACTGAGGGTTGCTGTAGGGGTGGAAGGTGGAGGGATGGGTTAAATGGGTGATGGGCGTTAAGAAGGGCACTTCTGGGGATGAGCCCTGGGTGTCATATGTAGGAGATACATCGCTGGGTTCTATTCCTGAAGCTAAGACTGTACTGTATGTTAACTAACTTGAACTTAAATTAAAAAAAAAAAAATAGGATTCATCTATGTTCAAGAGAATTCCCAGATTCCAACTTTCTTGGGCATTTATTAAACAGCGGGAGGGGGTTAGGTAGCAGGAAGAAGAGATGGAATAGGATTTAGGATAATTACAAAGCCCAAGATGTGGGGGTAAGTGAGGAGGAGCCTGGGGTTTTATTTTTTTCCTCCCTTCTCCCTTCTTTGCTTTCTTCACTGAGGGTCTTCTCCTCCTCCTTCTGGTCCCTGACACCACATCCTCACCTGTCCCTGTGTGGCCTCTCACTAAAGGTGAAAAGAAGAGAAAAGCTGGAGAAATGGGAGTGTTTGGAGTTGGTAAGCCCAAGCAGCAGCCTGCTGAGACAAGAGGGGTCCTTATGGCCCCTGGCTACCCATCTGGAACAAGGGGTTCTATTTCCACATGGCTATTTCTATGCCTGTATGAGACATGGCTAATGCATGTTATTATGTAGCTATTATTAGGTTTCAACACTATCTTATTCTCTTCTTCCAGATACACAGAAGACTACTTTTCTCAGCTGCCCTTGCAAGTGAGCAGGGTCATGTGACTATTATGACTAACAATACGTGGGCAAAAGTGACAAATCATTTCTGGGCTGTGGCAGTGTAAAGCTGTTTGTGATTCTCAAGTCTCTCTGCTGCCTTGTCATTGCAGTAGTGGAAGGGATCTTGGGTGGAACTGGAAGAGATAAAACATGGGCTCAGAAGTAGCCTATATTTCAAAAAAAATCCTTTTTATGTTTTTTTTATTTTTGAGAGAGAGACAGAGCATGAGCTGGGAAGGGTCAGAGAGGCGGGGGAGACAGAGAATCTGAAGCAAGCTCCAGGCTCTGAGCGGTCAGCACAGAGCCTGACATGGGGCTCGAACCCATGGACTGCAAGATCATGAACTGAGCCAAAGTCAGATGCTTAACCAACTGAGCCACCCAGGCATCCCAGAGGTAGCCTATATTTTTGAGCCACCACTGTGGATTGGGATAAGGGGAGGGTAGCCCTGATGAGCCACCCAGACCCACAACAAGTTTTGTAGGAGCGAGAAATAAATCTTGATTATACTAAACAACCAAGATTTTCAGAGCTGCTCAATATCATAGCATAACCCAGACTATCCTGCCAGATATAATTATGAAAACTGAGGCCTGCATATTTAAGAAAACACAAACTTGTGCTCACTTTGGCAGCACATATACTAAAATTAGAATGATACAGAGAAGATTAGCATGGCCCCTGCACAAGGATGACACACAAATTTATAAAGTGTTCCATATTAAAAAAAAAAAAAAAAGCACAGACTTTATTTTATTTCTGGGAATGGAAGGTATTGATTTATTTCTGGGGAATGGAGTCAGTTAGACCTGGGTTTGAATGCCTGCTCTACCGTTTCCATTTGTGATACTGGGCAGTTAACATGACCTCTCGAAGTTTAGTTTCCTCATCTACCAAATAAGGATAAAAATGCCTATTTGGGGGACATCTGGCTGGTTCAGTCAGTACAGCATGTGACTGTTGATCTCAGGGTTGCAAGTTTGAGCCCCTCGCTGGGTGTAGGGATTACTTTTTTATCAATGTTTTTTTTTTTTTATTTTTTTTTATTTTTGGGACAGAGAGAGACAGAGCATGAACGGGGGAGGGGCAGAGAGAGAGGGAGACACAGAATCGGAAACAGGCTCCAGGCTCCGAGCCATCAGCCCAGAGCTTGACGCGGGGCTCGAACTCACGGACCGCGAGATCGTGACCTGGCTGAAGTCGGACGCTTAACCGACTGCGCCACCCAGACGCCCCGGGATTACTTTTTTAAAATGTCTATTTTGTAAGGTTATTTTGTGGACTATAAAATATTCAAGTAATGAAAACCTCTAACGGTAGCTGGCACATTATAAGAAATCAATAAAAGGTAACTTTATAAGATCCATTTCTGTTTATTTACACTTAACAAATATCAAAGGAGAAAAATAATTCTCTTTGTATATTTAAATCAAACACTGCCTAACAAGCCTTGTATTGCAAAAAATGTGAGAACTACTTAATTTGCATTTAGCAAAGGACAGTGTGGCTTTGGAAAATTTCACTTGAAGATTTAGAAGTCCAGAAATTTGCCTTTACATTATTGGGATAAATATGTTTACTTTGTGGTTCTTAGTTTTTAATATGCTAAGTTGCATCAAAGCAGTAATCTGCTTAAAAGATACAGTCTTCCCATGTACTGTAAATTATCTCAATATGTGGACTGGGAAATGGTTTTCTAATGATATAAATCATGAATATGTCTCTCAATTCAGTTTCCTAATTTTGTAATAGTCATTACACCTATAAATTGCTATTAAATTCATCACAAATATCTGGGAGGTGGAAGCTTTAATACTCCCCTCCCCCAGGTAGCCTCAGTAGTCTCACACATACATGCACATGAACAAACCTGACTATTTTTTAATAGCAATTATGCCAAAATTAAAATACACATGAGTATTATCACCTTTAAAGGAATCACTCTGGGAAGCTGGTTAGCTGTTGAAGAATATCAGGACTTCTCAACCTCTTTTTGTGACTCCAACATCATCTTGTGACTTCAGAAGTCGGCACACTCTTTCCTATATCCCTGATCACAACAAATATATCCTTTAAGAATAAATTTGATTTTTTTTGGAAGGAGTCAAAAGTTACCTCAGACCTATTATGATTAATTAAATGATCAAGATAGTAATATCTTCTTTGCTAAAAGTTGAGATATGACTATACAATCCTATGACTCATAGTCTGACTTAGAATTAATAGCACAGGTTTGGAATAAAAGTATATTATTAACTTATATTACCTTATTCCAGAATTTAAAGGACAAGATTCATTAGGGCATATAATGTGTAAATGTACACAAATACCCACAAAGTAATACAAAAGTCACTAAGTAATTTTTATTTCATACTTTCTTGAACAGCAGAAGCTATATTACCTCTCCTGCTTCTGGCTGCCAGGCCACCAACCTTCAAGAACAAATAAGTGCCTTTACCTCTGAGATGGAGAGGAAAAAGAAGGCAGGACACAGGAAAAGTATTCAAAGAAGTAATGGCTGAAGATTTTCCATATTTGGCAAAAATCTAGAGATTCGAGAAGCTTGGTATGGCAAAAATCCACACCAAGACACATCATGGTCAAACTCTGGACCCTAAAACCAAAAAAAAAAAAAAAAAAGAAGAAGAAGAAAAAAAATATCTTGAAAGTAGCCAAAGAGAAATACCACTTTACCTATAGGGTAAAAAGCAATGTGAATGACAGCAGAGTTTTCATTGAAACCATATGGGCCAGAAGGAAGTTGCAAAACAGTTTTCAAGAGCTGAAAGAAAAAAACTATTGACCCAGAATTCCCCATCCAGTTAAAATAACCTTAAAAAATGAAGGGAAAAGGGATTGTGGTTTTTAAGATTTGGGGTACAACAGCCAATCTGGCATCTTTTCCTTGGGAAGGTAAGGGGAAACGGTAAGATCAAGAGAGGTACTTTGGGGAAGCAAGGAGTAAATGGGAGAGTAGAGACTGTTCCTTGAGGAATTGATCTAAGGGTTTAGAGAAGGCCTGGAGAACAAGAAAATCTTGGGGTATTCTGAAAAGTTCTTTGTAAACCCTACTTATGCCGTGATGCTCTTCTCAGGCTGGATGCTGCAAGGACTCAGAAGTTATCTCCAAGGATCCACTTAAGGGCCAGTCTTTCCTTTGGAAGGTACAGAGTTTGTACATCCCAAGCCTGCTGAGCTAACCAAATGACAAAGAGCAACCAAATGCAATGTGTGGACTTTATCTGGATCTTGATTTAGGAAACAAAACAAAACACAACACTGTAAAACAAAGCAAAACAATGACCTTTTTCTTTTAACAGTTTATTAAAGTATAACTGACATACAATAAATTGCATATACTCAAATGTACTGATTGATAGATAGTGATACATGCATACATCTGTGAAAACATCACCACCATTCCAATTTTAGTATATGTGCTGTTGAAGAGAGCATAACCATCGCCACGATCAAAATAATGTCCATATTCTTGAGCCCCAAGAGTTTCTTCTTGTCCCTCTGGAATCCCTCCCTCTGGCTTATCCCTATCCTCCCTATCCCAGCCAGTCACTTATCTTCTATTACTAAGTTTGTATTTAGAATTTTATATAAATGGAACATAGTGTATGTACGTCTGGCATTATTCACTCAGCACAATTACTTTGCGATTCTTTTATTTTATTACTACATAGATAGTGTATTCCTTTTTATTGCTGGATAGTATCCCATTATATTGATAGATCTCAATTTATTTTTACCTCAATTTTTCCATCAACTGTATCTTGATAAGCATTTTGGATTGTTTCCAGTTTGGGGATGAAGGTGTCATGGACATTCACATACATGTGCCTTCGCTTCTCTGGGTTAAAAACCTTAGAGTGGAATAGCTGTGTCATATGGTAGGTATATATTTAAGTTTTTAACTAAAACTGCATGCTGGGACCTAAATGTAAAACCTAACACTATAGAACTTTTGGAAGAAAATATAGGGAAAAACCTTTGTGATCTTGAGTTAGGCAAAAATTTCTTGGATATCACAATAAAACATGATTCATAGAAGAAAAAAACTGATAAATTTGCACTTCCTCAAAAGTACGGACTACATGGGGGAGAGAGGTGGAAGGCAAAAAAAATAAAGAAAAGAACTAAATTTTTTGTAAAACACTGTTAAGAGAATGAAAAGAGAAACCATAGACTGGGAGAAAAGCTTTGTAAATCATACATCTGAGAAAGGACTTACTTTGAGAATATATAAGGGATTCTCAAAACAAAATGATAAGAAAACAAGTAACTCAAGTTTTGAGATGAGCAGAAGAGAAACACCTGGCTGACTCAGTCAAGTTAAGCATCTAACTCTTGATCTCAGCTCGGGTCTTGATCTCAAAGTCCTGAGCTCAAGCCCCATATTGGGCTCCCTGCTGGGCATGGAGTCTACTTAAAATAAGTAAATTTAAGCAGACAAACAAACAAATAAATAGATAAATAAATAAAATGGGCAGAAGATTTGAACAGACCAAAAATATAAATGCTAAATGAGCACAAGAACAAATGCTCAACATCATTAGTCATTAGGAAAATGTAAATTAAGACCCAGTGAATTATTACTACACACCTATTACAATGTTTAAAATATAAAAGACTGACAATACCAATTCCTAGCAAGGATGTAAAATACCTAGAACTCTCCTAAACTGGTGGGAATTTAAAATGGTACAACCACTTTGGCAAACAGTTTGTCAGTTTCTTTTATTGTGAAATTTCAACTTTGAAATATCTTCAAACTTACGTAAAAGTTACAAGAATCGTCCAAAGAACTTTCATATATCCTTTTACTAAATTCCCCAATAGCCCATATTCTGCATGTGACTTATCATCATCTCTCCCTCTATTTTCTGAATCGTTTGAGAGCTAACTGCATATTCCTATTACCTATTAAGGCTGCAGTGGAAATTTCCTAGTAACAAGGACGTTTTTCTAAGTGACCAGAGTACAACTAATGTCAGGAAATGAACACTAACATACTCCTGCCATCTAATCTACAAACACCATCCCCCCTCAAATTTTGCTGATTGCTTTGATTATGTCATTTATAGGTCCATCATCCAGTACAGATTCCAATTTTAGACAAATAGAGAATTTTGAACATAGATGGGTATTAAATGATGTTAAACAATTGTTACATTTTTAATCAGTAAGGATGACATTATGTTTGTAAAAAGTCTTTGCATATTAGAAATACATACCTAAGTATTTATGAAAAAAAAATGATGTTTGAGATTTTCTTTGAGATTCAATCCTCAGGGAGGTGGAATGGAAGGTGAAAAATGAAATAAGACTGGCAAGATATCTATCATTGTTGAAGCTGGGTGATGAGTACAGGAGGGTTTATTATAATATTTCTTCTACTTTGATATATGTTTCAAATTTTCCATAATTTGAGAGTTTTTAAATGAAACACCAATGGAGAAATTGAAGGATTGTAAAGATTGTAGTGGTATCATATTTGTGATTTAGAAACATTACTCTGGATACAATAGGAAAAAATGTCAAGTGGGGCAAGAATGAAAAACGGTGACTGTTTTTTGAGCTGTTGAAGTCATCCAAGGAAGAGGTGATAGTGGCTTGAACTAAGTTAGTGGTAATGGGAGGGAATGAAGTGGACAGACTGAAGAAATGGACTACCTGGATGTGAAAGTTGAAAGAAAAGGAATGCAGAATCCCTCTTTGTTGGCTTGGCCCAAGGTGGGCAGGGTGGCACCATTTACCTAGACAACACTGGGGGGGGGGGGGGAATGAATCCCAAGGGAAGGAAGGAAAAGATGGTTTGAAGAAGCCTTGGTTTGAAGGATTACATTTGTGTTATCACATTATCTGAGCCAGATAAGGGTGTTATCTGGGCCAGAATTGAGTGATAAATGACAGCAAGATACTTAAGCAATCATTATTTAGCAAACAGTACAGGGGTAGGAAAGGTAGATAAAGAAGTGTCACTGAGACCTGAAATGTAACTTGAGGTAATATGATTATTTTTTTTAATGTTTATTCATTTTTGAGAGAGAGAAAGAGGGAGGGAGAGAGAGAGAGAGGCAGAGAGAGAAGAAGATACAGAATCCCAAGGAGGCTCTGGGCTCTAAGCTATCAGCCCAGAGCCTGATAAGGGCTTGAATCCAGGAACCATGAGATCCTGACCTTAGCCAAAGTCCAGCGCTTAACCAGCTGAGCCACCCAGGTGCCCCAGTAATATGATTATTGTTTTTTAGTTTTAATTTTTAATTTATTTTTATTTTTATTTTTAAAAAAACATTTTTTTTAATGTTTATTTATTTTTGAGACAGAGAGAGACAGAGCATGAACGGGGGAGGGGCAGAGAGAGAGGGAGACACAGAATCGGAAGCAGGCTCCAGGCTCTTAGCCATCAGCCCAGAGCCTGACCCGGGGCTCAAACTCACGGACCGCCAGATCGTGACCTGAGCTGAAGTCAGACGCTTAACCGACTGAGCCACCCAGGCGCCCCTAGTTTTAATTTTTTAAAAGATGTGTATTTATTTTTGAGAGAGACAAAGCACGAGTGGGGGAGGAACCGAAAGGGCGGGGGTGGGGGAAGAGACACAGAATCCAAAGCAGGCTCCAGGCCTCCCAAGGGGGGGGCAAGGAGCCCAAAGGGGGGTCTGGAACCTAGGAACCGTGAGACCATGACCTGAGTTGAAGTTGGAAGCGCAACCAACTGAGCCACTCAGGTGTCCCTAAAATGATTATTCTTAATTGACGCGCTGCATTAGTAGGTAACTGAAAATGAAGTGCCATGACAACGTCTAGGTAGGTAGTTTATTTTATAAACTTGAAAAAATATGATTGGAGGCAGGATATAACAGAAAGACCTCCTAGGTTCACATTAAGTAAACTGGCCATCGGACATAATTCTCTTCAGGGGACCGTAGCTCATGAAGATGCCTGAGGGAAAGGAATTTTTCAATTGAAATTGCAAGGTGGTACCGGAGATTCTTAAAGATGGGAATGTAGGGACAGGACATGCACGGGATGTTGAATCCATCGTTAAGGGGTTGACTCTGGCTGGGGGCACGAAGCTGGGGAGACGGGAAGCAGAGGTCACGATCTTTACTCCTAGTAGTCTCCTGGGAAGGTTCAAGGTTAGACCCTAAGTGCCTTGAAAATTCATCAAAGTCTGCCCTTTTGAGTTTCTTGTCACTACCGGTGCTAACGTAAAGAAGCCCAAGGCATTTCTGTTAAAGAGACTTATTTCGTGAAAATATTTGCCCTTATCATTTCATTCTCACTGATTTAACTTCTCAGGTTCCTGCAGATTTCTTTGCTCTAGTTCTCCCGCAATATACCGGTGCAAAGCCGTATCCCGCCCTTTGTTCCCCGGCTCCCTCGCTGGGGCTCCTCCCGCCGCTGGAGGCAATTTGGGGAGCTTCGCTCCGCCCCAGGGCCTGTCGCCGGTGGGGCCCCGCCCCCGCCCCCGAACCCCTCCCACTGCCCCGCCCCCGGCGCCGAACCCCTCCCACGGCCAGTCTGGAGAGCCCAGCCCAGCTCCGGAGCCCGCCCCGGGCCCACCACCGCCACCGCACGGCTGCCCGGCCTGGGCCTCAGCGTCGCCATGGCTGGGGGCCGTGGGGGCCCCGGGCGCGGCCCGGACGAGCCGCCGGAGAGCTACCCGCAGCGGCAGGAGCACGAGCTGCAGGCTCTGGAGGCCATCTACGGCGCCGACTTCCAGGACCTGCGGCCAGACGCGTGCAGATCGGTAGGAACGTGGCTGGCCCGGGCGGTGCTGGCGTGTTGCGGCCCAGCTTTTTCTCTGACTTCCCCTGGCTAGGCCAGGCCCGGCCTTGCCGAGGCCGAGCCACAGGCCCTTTTTGGGATTCTTCGGTCGTTTAGTCTCTCCCGATTCCACCCACGCTTACTTTTGGTCCTTGCACCCGCAGCCGTTTGGCTGGTCTCCGGAACCCCCACCTGGGCCGAATTCTTTCACAGCCTTGTCTCCAGGTGGACTCCTCTCCCTTACCTGACACTGCTTCTCATTTCCACTGACACCCCGTAACATCTCGGCCTCCTTCCAGCCTTGTCCTCACCCCTCCCCGCCCCGGAAAGCCCTTCAGTTTGATACAACAGCGTATCATAGAGATGATTGCAACTTTGTTCTGAGAACGCTTTGGGCGACTTTCACAGACCTTACGGATCCCCCCAGTCAGAATTCTCTTTAAGTCTCACCCTCCTTTGTGTTCAAAACTATAACCTCTCTGTTTTCGGAGGTGGAGGAACTTCCTTGAAGGAACTTACCAGAGAGTATATAGAATATATTCATCTTGGCGGTAAGGAGAGTGCAAAGGAGTGCGCTGAGTTAGACCTTTTAAATGACATTTGGTTTAAAATATTATTTCCCTTTCTGTCATGGAGTAAAGGCTTATTATACGCTGTTGACCCTGATGGTTTTTCCCCCAATTTTGGAAAATTATCTCTGAGTATTGTCATTTAACAAGTAGGACCTCCCTTCATCTGCCTGTAATTCCTGCATTTCACATCTGTCTTATGGACACTTCCAGGATTTCCTCAACAGACGGGATCTTCTTTGTAGCTTTCAGAGGCAAACCTTCTCCCTCTCTCTTCCAAGGGCTTCTTCCTTCATTAAATATTTATTCAGCCATCAGGGAAACAGCCCAGGGCAAAACAGATCAAACCTCCCGTCCTCAGAGAGCGTACTTTTCTTTTTTTTCTTTTTTAAATGTTTGTTTATTTTTGGGAGAGAAAGAGAGAGTGCCTCGAGCACAGGTGTGAATGGGACAGGGGCAGAGAGGGGGGACAGAGGATCCCAAGCAGGCTCTGCTGACATCTGCAAGCCT
The DNA here is from genome assembly GCF_028018385.1 of Neofelis nebulosa. Taxonomy (NCBI): domain Eukaryota; kingdom Metazoa; phylum Chordata; class Mammalia; order Carnivora; family Felidae; genus Neofelis; species Neofelis nebulosa. The sequence goes on along the minus strand of NC_080788.1, from coordinate 63,768,209 downwards.
GGTGTAGGCTCAGACTCAAACGAACCCTGAGATCATGACCTGAGCCGAAATCAGATGCTTAACCAACTGAGCCACCCAGGCACCCCAGGGACCTTACTTTTCTAGTGCTTAAATTTCAAGAGTTTTTTTTTTTTTAACCTGAAGTAGTAAAAAAGGTAAATATCCCCCTTATACTAAAATAAAAACATAACTTTCTGGCGATCTGGTAACTTCTCTTTCTAAACACTGAGAATCAGGACATAGGCCCATTAAACAGCCGAAATGGGAGTTACAGGTGTACCCGCTGTACTCCAGGCAAAGCCTGTAAGACTTCCCTTCCAAGCTACTTTATTTACTTATACATGCTTAATTATCAAGTTCTAAGGCTGCAGAAAAATGAAAGGAAAAGGTGCTGCTGTACGTGGGGATATCAGTAATCCCAGAATTTACGGTTGGTGGTCTTTGTAACAAGAAAGAAGATTAACAAAAGCAACGAAAGGCTGGTAGAAGAATTCAGATAGCTGTCTGTGGCTCCTGGCCCAGGGTGAATAGCCTCTATACTTTCATAGGCCTTGCAGGCAAATAACTGATGGCCATTAACCAGAAGCAGAAGTGTAGTCATTCAACAAGTACTTATTATCACCTGCTGTTTGCCAGTCTTCAGGGAGTGGTTACGCAGGTCCACAATCCTTTCTCGAAAACGCTAGCGATCTGTTGTTAGTTTTAAAAATTCAGAAGTGTTTGTGTTCACGTCCCTGTGTGCACATTCCATACCTTGGTGTGGGGGGTGGCGGGGGGCAGCATCCAGAATTAAACACCATGAAATGTGAATGTTCAGCTATTCACACTGACTGGGATCAATAAAGGCTTTTAATAGCCTCATCATGTCAGGCTGCCAATTTGCTGCCGATTTTGCTGCCAATAAATTCAGATCAGAATTTATTGACCTGAATAAGTTTCAGGTTTCTTGAACTTTTTGGGGGGATGTGTTATTATGTAGATTTCAGTTTACGAGCATATGTATATCATTTATAAACATTTTGGGAGTGAACGCTAAAAATTATTTTATATACTAAAGATCAGATACTACTAGATTAAAATTTAATTTACTCTAGAGTTACATGTTTATTATTAATTATTTTGGTTTATTTTCCATGTCAGCAAAGGTCTGTTTATTTATAATCTGATGTCTGTCCATTGCAAAGTTTCCTCCCAAAAGCTTGCTTCTGTCCTTGGACCTCCCAATAGTATACGAGAGTCCTTGTTTTCCTACATTTTTGCCAATATTGTGAACGTCAGGCTTTTTCATCTTTGCCATTAGGTGGATGAAACATTTTTTTTCCTGCTGTATTGTCTATTTTATTTTATTTTACTTTATTTTAATTTTTTTAGTAGTCTCTGTGCCCGGTGTGAGGCTCGAACTCAGAACCCTGAGATCAAGAGTCACACGCTCGCCTGACTGAGCCAGCCAAGCACCTCATGTATTTTTGTTTTCTTATTCATTTGTCAGCTATTTTATGTTTAAAACATTTTTGAGGGAGGAGGCAGAGTGAGGGAAACAGGATAAGAAGTGGGCTCCAAGCTGACAGCAGAGAGCCTGAGGGGGGGCTTGAACTCACTAACCGCTAGATCATGACCTGAGCTGAAATCGGACACTTAAGTAATTGAGCCATCCAGGGACTCCTTCTTTTAATTCTTTCATGACTTTGTTTTTATTTATTTATTTATTTATTTATTTATTAGTTTTTATTTATTTATTTTTGAGAGGAGGGAGGGCAGAGAGGGAGAGAATCTCAAGCAGGCTGCCTTATCAGGCTTCTTTATCCATTCATCAGTCTATGGACATTTGGGCTCTTTGCATTATCTGGCTATTGTCAGCAGTGCTGCTATAAACATTGGGTGCATGTGCCCCTTCAAATCAACGTATTTGTATCCTTTGGATATATACCTAGTGGTGCAATTGCTGGGTCATAGGGTAGTTCTATTTTTAATTTTTTGGGGAACCTCCACACTGTTTTCCAGAGCGGATGCACCAGTTTGCATTCCCACCAGCAATGCAAGAGGGTTCCCCTTTCTGCAAATCCTTGCCAACATCTGTGGTTTCCTGAGCTGTTAATGTTAGCCATTCTGACAGGTGGGAGGTGGTATCTCATTGTGGTTTTGATTTGTATTTCCATGTCTGATGTTGAGCATCTTTTCATGTGTCTGTTAGCCATCTGGATGTCTTCCTTGGAAAAATGTCTGTTCATGTGTTTTGCTCATCTCTTCACTGGATTATGTGTTCTTTGGGTGTTGAGTTTGGTAAGTTCCTTGTTTATTTTAGATACCAGCCCTTTATCTGGTACGTCATTTGCAAACATCTCCCATTATCTGGTACGTCATTTGCAAACATCTTCTCCCATGCCCTCCGTTGCCTTTTAGTTTTGTTGATTGTTGTTTTCTTCACTGTGCAGAAGTTTTTTTTTTTATCTTAATGAGGAGAAAAGAGACACATTCTTAAACCAGTTTATTTTGTTGGCCCTGAGTGTTAGGAAGTGCCCAGAGAAAAGCACATCAGACTCAGCAGCGGGGGATGTGTGGGGGCATTGGCTGTGGGCTCCTCTGTAACAGTGGAGGAGAGCATCTGGCTTCACGATCCCAAGGAGAAGCACATACAACTTCTATTTTATAGTTGCTTCCATTGCTACTCTTTATGCTGCTTTCATTTCACTTGCATTTTAATCTTTGAAACAAATTGGTTTTTTTCTCATGTATATTTTATAGTTAATATATTTTGTATCTGATATGTTCTGCATTGTGTTTTCCTCTTCCTTAGTGTTCTCAAAATTTTTTGGTTATCCCTTATTTTATTTGCCTGCAAATATTCCAGGAATTTGTTATTTCCTTGTGTAGGTTAAGTCAGAGAACTTTACCAACACTATTCTAATAACCATTTATCTTTCAAATGCACAAAGGATCCCCTCCCTACCCCCCCCTCCCCAGCACATCCTGATTGTTACATCATTTTTAATGGAGCCCTGTTCAGCTCCAGGACTCCTTGAATGCTTTAATGTAAGCTAATGCTTGATATCCTAAACATAGCTTGTCTAAAAGCCTCTTCTCATGTTGAGAAGCCTCCCAGTTTGCTCAAGGAAAGCCTGGCAAATAGTCTGTTCTTATGTCTAAAGTCACTTTTCCTGGGCTGTTCTTCCCCCCCAACCCCCCCACCCCCAATGTGCCTGTATTGGGTAGGATTCAGTTTGGCTACATGTTAAAGAAAACTTAACAAAATTCAGTTTGCTGCAAGCAGAAGTCTGGGGTCTAGGGATTTTTCTAAATTGCTGTTCATGGTCCAAAATAGCTGCCTGAGCTCCAACCATCATATCTGCATTCCAGTCAGCAGGAAGGAGATAGGGATGAAGAAGTTGCCTGTGTTAGTTCTTTCATCTTATTAGCCAGAGATTAACCCAATGGCCACACTTAGCTGTAAAGGATTGCATCCAACTAAAAAATCAGGGGCTCTGTTGCCAAGAAATAGGGAGAGAATGGATATTGGGGGAACAATTAATAGTCTGCTGGGAAATACCCTGAAGTTTATGTCCTATGGTGAATAATGTCATTCTGATCCAGTTAAATTGTGAGCCAAAGATAAAGGCCTCGAAAGTAGCAGACACCTGGGAGTGCCTGGGTGGCTCAGTCACTTGGGGAACCGGACTCTTGATTTTGGCTCAAGTCCTGTCTCACGGTTCATGAGTTCAAGCCCCACGTCAGGCTCTGCACTGACAGTGCAGAACCTACTTGGGATTCTCCCTCTGTCTCTCTATCTGCCCTTCCCCCACTTGTGCTCTGTCTCTCTGGAAAAAAAAAAAAAAAAAAAAGGGTAACAGACACCTGATAGCTCAGTGCCCCGCTCTTGGAGCTAGTTTTACTTGGTACTCAGAACCAGTAGTATGTCATTCCTCAGTGGCCTCGGTCTGTTCTTTCATCCAAGCCACCGTCACTGGGCTCATGTGCCTGGTAAAGCTCTGCAACCTCTACGCACCCAGGAGTCCCTTCACTTTGTTACAAAACTCCTTCCTCTTCCTCAAAGTTTGTTTTGGCATTACCTGGCTCACCGCCATTGTCACTGCTGTGCTTGGTGTCCTGTTGTGGAAATAACGGGAACACTACTAGACCTGCATGGTGTATGGCTGGTCCAGCCCAGGAGGGTCTACAGGGTGCTTACAACTTCTTTAGGCCCCAGTGTTCTGTATATGCTGTTCCCCCTTGTGCTTCAGGTACTGCCCCAGAGGCCTCCTCCCCTGAGGCTTGCCAGCAATCTGTAACTGGATTCACTGTGCTTTATTAAGCATTCCCTTTAGTAAGGAATATCTTCAACCTGTGTAATCCCCCAATCGGCCTCGTTTTTCTGAAGGTTGCTTCCTGTTCCCGTGACTCTGGGTGCACAGTGAAGGGCTCTCTGTACCATTTCCTGTAAGGCCTAGTTACACTGACATACACGTTTCACTTCCTTGATGAAGACAAAAGGGAATGTTAAACCAGATCTGCTATCTTACCTGTCCGGGGATACCTCACTTCATGGGGTACGTGTCTGTGTGTTGGAAGTTCATTTCCACCCTGGGCCCAGGAAAGACCTATCCTTTGGTTTACGTTTGTAAATCAGCTTGCTGTTTGTACGCAGCTTGCTGATAATTTTAGTTCTGCTTACGTTGACCTAATTCTTGCTCCTTGAAGCTATAGGGGGCTACTCTCATTTTGCTTCAAAAACAGAAGATCTGCTGTTAACTCCTGGGTGGTGTGCTTGCATTATAACATCTTGACTTGCCCATCGTACATTGGGCTTGTCAGGTGGTGAGTATTTTACTTTAAGAAAACCATTTGTGTGGCATTTCCCCTCATTTTCTTACCTATTTCTTTGGCCTCTTGTAAGCTATTAGTCATACAGAGTTAGAGCAATATTCTCACTGGTTTGTTCTGAAATAAAATTTCCACTGGTCAACAGCCAAGTTAGAAAATGAAAGGCAGAATAATGTGTAAGTGAAGATTTATTTTTTTATTTTTATTCTTAAAAATTTTTTTTTTGATGTTTGTTTATTTTTGAGAGAGAGAGAGAGAGAGAGAGAGACAGAGCACGATCAGGGGAGAGGCAGAGAGGGAGACACAGAATCTGAAGCAGGTTCCAGCCTCTGCACTGACAGCAGAGAGCCTGACATGGGGCTCAAACTTAGGAACCGTGAGATATGACCTGAGCCAAAGTTGGATGCTTAATCGACTGAGCCACCCAGGGGCCCCATATTCTTTTTTTAAGTGAAGACTTATTAGTATAAGATAAATTGACCCCCCTCCTACTTTTGATACTACAGCATTCTCTGTTTTCTGAAATGAATATATAATAGGGAGCAAAAATGTATTGTCTTTCTTTCTTTCTTTCTTTCTTTCTTTCTTTCTTTCTTTCTTTCTTTCTTTCTTTCTTTCTTTCTTTTTTTTTTTTCCTTTTTTTAGAGTAAGTTCTCTATGCCCAACTTGGGGCTTGAACTCCTAATCCTGACATCAAGAGTCTCATGCTTCACTGACTGAGCCAGCCAGGCGCTCCCGAAAGAGTATTCTCTTGGCAAAATGATAAGTTGGTGATCATAATGTCTTTCCAAACTTTGTGGCCTGTAAGATGAGAAAGGCTGAAAAGGTTTGATCTGGTGGAGAAAGCACTGGTAAAATTTTGCTTGAGTCTAGCCTTTCTCTCAATTTTTACATCCCTACCATGCTGGATTCTTGTAGAAAATGAATAACAGTAACAGCAAAGACTGGCTGGAAAGATTTACTTCAAAATAATCTCAGGTGGTGTTTGCGGGTAGGGGTAACATATAGATACACAAGGTTGGCCATCAGTAGGTAATTGTTGAAACTGTATAGTAGGCACGTGGAGTTCATTGTATTGTTACCAGCTCTTGTTTGAAATTTTCCATAAGAAAAAGTTTCTCCAAAAGTGAGTCTGTTGAAGAAGACTGGCTGGTCATGGCAATAATCTTTCCTTTTCTTCCTAGCAACTAAGTATCTTAGCTGCTCTTAGCAGCTAAATGCTTCCTATGCAAAGTTCTGTCTAATATATAGAGCAGGGAACGGCTGTCTGCCATGGTTAGAGGGGAACTAGGAGGCCTGGAGCGTTGTTAGTTCAGTCTCACACTCAAACCTTTGAGGCTCCTTCGCGGAAACCCACCAGCCTCTCCCTGCTTGTTCTTCTCACCTTCCTCTGTCATTCTAAAGAAGGGCCCCTCCTCCTGTCTGTCTCTCTTGTGCCCAGGATCCATGGCTGTCAGCCCTCTGATAGGTCCTAATTGTGTCTCTTTCCAGTTCTTCTGTAGTATTCCTTCCCATCAACATCCTCACATGCTCTAGTATCTCTCATCTTTAAAGACGGAGCAAGATATACCTCCCTTGCTTTCACATCCTCCTCTGTCTATGGCTCCATTCTCTGTGCACTTAATGCCCAAACCCAAACCTCACTGAAGGGCTTGTCTAGACTCACTGAGTCTCACGTTCACCCCTCATCACACCAGGGCCTGCGTTCGGTGCCTGTGGAGCCTGCTCTTGGCAAGGTCACCTACAGGCCCGTGTTACCCCAGCAGGGGATGGGCTCTGTCCTCATCCTGTTCCACCTCAGGAGCATCTGGGACAAGGCCTGTTCCTTCCGTTTCCCTCCCTGGAGACCCAGTCTTTTTGTCCACTTTATCTCACATACACCTTCTTTGTCCTCTGCTACCAACACAGGCTGAATTGTTACAGTAGCTTTTGACCCTTGCTCTTACTCTACTTTGTTCACTCTTTACTCAGCCACCAAAGTGATCTTTCAAAATATATGTTAGATCATATCATTCCCATCTTAAAACCCTGCCTGAGGGGCGCCTGGGTGGCTCAGTCGGTTAAGCGTCCGACTTCGGCTCAGGTCACGATCTCGCGGTATGTGAGTTCGAGCCCCGCGTCGGGCTCTGTGCTGACGGCTCAGAGCCTGGAGCCTGTTTCAGATTCTGTGTCTCCCTCTCTCTCTGCCCCTCCCCCGTTCATGCTCTGTCTCTCTCTGTCTCAAAAATAAATAAATGTTAAAACAAAACAAAACAAAAACCCTGCCCGATATTTCACCTGGCTGACAAGGCCCTTTGTGCCCCGGCCGATCTTCATCACACCTGCTTATCTGGTTTCCGCATCCCTCCTCTGTTCCAGGCATGCTGGCCTCCCTTTGGTTTTTGGAATACACCAACCTCTTGCTCACTTTGAACCCCTTCACATGCCTTTCACTTGTCTGGAATGCTCCATCTCTGGGTTGTCTCACCTTAGGTGTGATATCCTCAGATGGGTCTTCCTGATGACCACGTCCAAGTATGTTCCCTCACATCCACTGCCAGTCATTCTCTAATTAGAGTGTAGGGAGACAAGATTTTGCTTTTGTCTTCTTAGGGGTCTCTGGCTAGATATGAGAATTTAATTGATATGAGATGAGGCAGATCGACAGGAGAATAGCATACAGATTTTACACGTAGATAGGAAACCCCATAGGAAAATGAAGACCCAAAGAAGTGGCCAGACCTCAGTGTTTAGATGGCGGGTTGAACAAAGAGAGGGAATTGTGGAAAAGTAACTAACAAATCTGGGGAGGCTGAAGAAAGACAAGAGTCCTTTTACCAAGTTCTGTTTGTACAGAATTCTCTCGGCCTCGATATTCTGTCTCTGGTAGTGAGAAGATTTCCTTCTTAATATAGGAGGGCATCTTTCACATGAGAGTTTTATCGCCTGCTTTCAGGAAGAAAAGAGAAGGTTGGAGGGCCTTTCGTGCACCTTCTGTTTTTAAGAACCCTTAGCTTAAAATAATGCTTATGCCAAAGTGGCGTGTTTTGGGGTGCCCTATTCCATCACCGTTCAAGGGGCATCACACCTCTTCAACAGCACTTTGCGAACTTGAACCTGTGTATTTATTATTTGTGTTCCCAAGTTCCGCGACAGCTGGAACCACGTCTGTTTTCTCTCTTTGGTGTGCTACCAGTGCCTGACAGAGCGATGCCCAATAAGTGTGGGCGATGAGGCATGATGGCTGAATGAGTAGATAAAAGACCTCCTGGCTCACAGGGTGTTTAACCCTTCCAGGACCACGCAGAGCCTTACCGCAGCTTTCAGCAAGGATTAGGATAAAGCCTCATGAAAACTGACCTTATGTATTTTATATGCATGGTTGATGAGAATTTTGTTTATTATGTAATTCGGGGTGCCGTGTGTTGTAAATATCTGTTAGAATTTAGTGTTGCTAAGTGCTTTCTTGCCCCTGAAAGATTTTTATGCGTTTCCTTTTCTGGGAAGTGTGAAAGAATGTCACATTTCCCTTTTTGCCCTGGCTACTTGTGTGTTTCAAGACAAAGTCAAGGCTCAGCCCCAGCAACTCGGATCGGCACTAGCAAGGGAGCAGCTAATGAGAAAGACACAGGTTTGGAGTCAAGGTTGGATCTGAAATCTGGCCTTGTCGCCGTGTACCTGTGGGCAAGAAACGGAAACTTCCTGAGCCCAAGCTGCTTGCTCTGTAGAATGGAGATGGGGCCTACCTGGCACAGTTGGTGAAGTGCCTGGACCAGGAGAGTACACGTTTCTTCCCTCAGCATCCCTTCTCTCAGGGATGAAATTATAGATAATTATAGATATTATAGATAATATAGATATTATAGATAATATCAGCTGCCTCAGACCTTTTTTGGAAAAAACACATTTAATAAGTTAAAGAACTTATTGTTATTTGGCGAAAAGCAGTTGGATGGAAGCATGTCCAAGTTAGAAGAGCCATCAGATTTCCATGATAAGGTTTTCACTTGTTATTATCTCATTACTCAGATTCCAATTGAAATCCTTCCTGCTCAAGAGGTCCTTCCTTGGCACACCTGTCTGACTCTATCATTTTGCCTTCTTTTCTTTCTTTCTCTCTTCTTTTTTTTTTTTTTTTGTTAATGTTGATTTCTTTTTGAGAGAGAGAGAGCAGGAGAGGGACAGAGTGAGCAGGGGTGCGGGGGGGGGGGCGGTGGGGGTGGGGGACAGAGGATCTGAAGCAAGCTCTGTGCTGACAGCAGAGAGCCCAATGCGAGGCTGGAACTCAGGAACGGTGAGGTCCTGACCTGAGCCAAAGCTGGATGCTTGACGGGCTGAGCCACCCAGGTGCCCCTGCCTTGTTTTCTTTACAGCACTCATCACTACTGAGAATACTCATTTGCCTTCTTATCTGTATTGGCCAGTTAGGCTCATGTCTGTCTGAATTTACCCCTGTACTCCTAGCCTGTAGATCAGTGCCCATGCATAATCATGTGATCAGGGCTCAGTAACACCTATTGAATGAATGGAAGCTTACGTGGAATGTTTGGCTCACTCCTTAGATAACTTTGAAAGGGAAAATGCAGTCTCTCTGGCACGGGTTTTGTTTTTAAACCACACTTTAGGAAAAGATGACCGAACACCTATATAAAAGTACAACGACTCGTACTATTTGAAAAGTTGAACATTAGAGCTAGATGGTCATTATCTTAATTGCTCATGGTTTGCTCTCTGAGGCAGGGAAAAAAAAAAATTTTTTTTCTTTTTCTCTTTTAGGTCAATGAGGCTCCTGAAATCAATTTAGTTCTGTACCCTCAGGGCCTAACTGGTGAAGAAGTATACGTGAAAGTGGATTTGAGGGTCAAATGCCCACCAACCTATCCAGATGTGTGAGTACATTTATGAATACCTTTTGATGTGACATCACTTCTCTGTTTTGACATCATGGAAGCAGATTGACATTAATGGTATTTTCTTCTTCCTGCCTCCATTCCCCTTAAAATTTCATTCCCTGTCACCTGTATTTCATCAAAGCTACATCAGTAAACATTGTTATGAAACCTGTCTCATGTTAAGTCTGCTTACAGTGGTAGAATAGTCACTCCAGATACTAATATTTGCTCCGTGACTAATTGTTTGCTTTTTCTGATGTGTTAATTTTCTTCTTTCTTTTTTTCTTCTTTTCTGATGTGTTAATTTTTGTTTAATTCTTCCTAAATTGGAAAGAGGAACAATCTAGAAGAAAGAGATGGGGCACCCGGGTGGCTCAGTTGGTTAGGCGTCCAACTCTTGATTTTGGCTCAGGTTGTGATCTCACAGTTGTGAGATCGAGCCCCGTGTTGGGCTCCGCACTGAGCACGGAGCCTGCTTGGGATTCTCTCTCTCCATCTCCCTCTGCCCCTCCCCTGCTTGCATGTGTGTGTGCGTGCGTGCACACACTCTCTCTCTCCCCAAAAATAAAAATAAATTAAAAAAAGAAAAAGATAAACGTGTGAGAACCAGTAGAACCCTTGTATACTTAGTTTTAAAATGTGGTTGGTGTTAAAACTTAGAGTAGCAATAGCTTTCTGGGCCTAATGGAAGTTTTATTCCCTAGAGGAAAAAGGAGTTTTGAGTCCCTCTGTTACTAGGGGCACTGCTGATGAGTCTCCACCATGCAGGGCTTGCTGTATCCCTGGCCCTACCCAGTGATGCTAGAAGTGCTCTTCAATCTGTGAGACAACCACAAGACCCTACCATTTTCAAACTCCCCCTGAAAGCATACTGCCTCTGGGTGAGAACCACTGGTAGAGCAAGAGTGTTGGCCATCAGTAGTCAACTATTGCGTGTAAGCAACTGGGGTAGGGGCCGAGGGAGGGAGAGAGAATCCCAAGCCGCCTCCATGCTATCAGCACAGAGCCCAATGCAGGACTCGATCCCACGACCCTCGGATTGTGACCTGAGCGGAAATCAAGAGTCGGACGCTCAACTGGCTGAGCCACCCAGGCACCCCACATATTGTCTTTTTGAAGTATATGTATATCTCATGTAATCTTTCCTGAGACATTACACACGGAGAGGCAGATTGGCTTGGATGATATTTGTGGTTTGAGCTTCTTGTGCAGGAACCAGTGGAGAAAAGTGACAAATAAAAGGATGCAGTGCCTCACAGAGTGGGTGGTAAATTTATGGAAATTTGTTATCCAGAAAATTCAGAGAGGTCAAGATGAGCTGCTTGAATCTAATAACCCTCTTTTGCCTCTAACACTGCGCCTAGAGTAGGTATAGTAGGTATTTAGAAAGTTAATTAATGAATTAGTAAAAGAGTAATTACATTTGTGAAAGAAAAACAAGGCAGTGTCTCTCTAGGTTTTATTTTGCCTGATGCCAAATAGGTGGTGTCTTTTCTGACAGCTGGGTTCAGTTTTGATATGAACTAGCCATGTTTTGTTGTTGTTGTTGTTTGAGACAGAGACAGAGGGTGCAAGTGAGTGGGGGGTAGGGGAGCAGAGAGAGGGAGAGAAAGAGAGAGAATCCCACAAGGGGCGGAGAGAGAGAAGCAGGGCTCACCCGATGTGGGGCTTGCGCTCACCAGAAGTGGAGCTCGTGCTCTCCTGAACTGGGGGGCACGAAGTCACCCAAAGCTGGGCTCGTGGTCCGTGAGATCATGACCTGAGCTGAAGTCACATGCTTAACCAGCTGAGCCACCCAGGTGTCCCACAGACTAGCTGTGGTTATTGCAGACCTCACGAGTTAAGGGCTCAGTTCCACAAAACTTCAAACCCCGGTTGCACGTACTGCATTTCCAGTCAACCAGCCGTAAATATGGCTTTCAACCCTGTCCTTAGGTTTGGAAATTTGTTAGAACAGCTTGTAGAACTCAGGAAGGCTTTGCTTTCAACTAATTACCAGCTTACTATAAAGGATATAACACAGGATGAGCCAAATGAAATAGGTATGTAGGCAAGGAATGCAGAGTTTGTCTGCCTTTGGACATTGACAGGTATTCCCTGGGGACACAGTCACCCCTGATTGAGAACCACTGCACTAGGGGACCATTCTGGCAAATCTTGATGTGTCTAATTGATAAAAATATTTTGGGATGATTTATTGATTGATTTTATTTTGAGAGAGAGAGTGTGTGTGTTCCTGTGTGCCAGCAAGGGAAGGGTAGAGGGAGAGAATCTCAAGTAGGTTCCATGCCCAGCATGGAGTCCGACTTGGGGGTGGGGCTTGATCTCATGACTGTGAGATTATGACCTGAGCCAAAATCAATAGTCAGACACTCAGGGTGCCTGGGTGGCTCCAGTCAGTTGAGTGTCTGACTTTGGCTCAGGTCATGAACTCACGGTTTGTGAGTTTGAGCCCCGTGTAGGGCTCACTGCTGTCAGTGCAGTGCCTGCTTTAGATCCTCTGTCCCCCTTTCTCTCTGCTCTACCCCCCACCCCCACCCCTGTCTCTGCCCCTTCCCTGCTTGTGCTCTCTCTCTCTCTCTCTCTCAAAACATTGAAAAAACAACAACAACAACAACAACAACCATTGGAGTCACCCAGGAGCCCTGGGATGATTTCTAAAAAAGAAAAAAAAAAAACACAGAAATGATTATAAAAGAGCCATAAAGTAGACATTATAATCTCAGCTATATAAAATTATAAATTATGTGCCAAGGACATAGAAAGCTGAAAAAAAATTGGGGGGGGCGGCTTTTTAAAGTTTAATTATTGTAGATGGGTTTTTTCATCATTCTGTTAACATTGATTGCTATATAATGACTGCTGAATTAAAAAAGTTATGTAAGGTTTGACTTGGGGGAGCATTCTTATTGTTGGAGATGATATGGTACAGGAAAACTTTGTTTTTCTGCAAGATAGTCTTGGATGCAGATAGTCTTTGATGTGAGAGAGTTGTGGGTTAGATGGACCATACTCAGGACTGTATGTATGGCCTTTCCTTTCTTGTTCTCATATGTATGAACTCCTTTCTCTCAGGTTTCCATCTATCCAAGGAGATAATGACGTAGCAACCTACCACACCAGGGCAGTGAGAGAACGCAGAGGTAGTAAAATAGTAAAGGCTTTGCTAAACTAAAATCCCATCAGTTACTCAGAAATAGTTGGTCGGAAGTAGAGTCAGCTTCTCTTCAGCGAAATCAAAGTCGGTTTGATGTCAGTGAACTGTTATTGGATATCTATTGATGGGGAATCAAGGGGAAGCTGAGGAGTGGCGGCTGCGTACCTCGCACAGAAAAATGTTGAGTCTCACTTGTGCTCTGCAGGGAGACGAGCGTGCTGGGCATCCTTGCAGAGCACACACAGGTAGATTCAAATGTGAGTGGGTGAGTGAGCGTTTCCACCTTGTTGGCAATCACAAGGAGTGACACAACATGCATGTAGTGGGGATGCTGGATGGATCGCTGAGTCCTCATCTGCTTTTTGGGCTTTTTTTTAAAGATTTTATTTTTACGTAATCTCTACACCCAACGTGGGGCTCGAACTCACAACCTCGAGGTCAAGAGTCACGTGCTCCACTGACTGAGCCAGCCAGGTGCCCCAACCGAGGCTTCATCTTGCCTGGTTGTGCTTGGCCTGTTTTATGCTGGAGCACTAATGAGCCCAGAGCACTTGGACTCTTGTGGGTGAACTGTGAGAGCTGGGTAATTGTTGGGGGCAAGTCAGAATGGAGCCCAGGAAGTCTGGTCCCCACGGGCTTCTCCCCCAGGGGCCACAGGTGACCCCATGTCAAGCACTGTGTCAGCAGAGTTGCTGGGATGCCTTTGAAATCCTTTGAGATGAAGGGAAATGCTGCTGGTGGTATAGAAGCGTTTAGGAAATCCCTGGGCCTCAAGGTTGCACTTAGCAAATATTAACGCAAAGAGGCCATACTTTTTTGGAGTAACTCCTTTTTGTCTTTTTCTTTTCCAGAGTCCCCGAAATAGAGTTAAAGAATGCCAAAGGTCTGTCAAATGAGAGTGTTCATTTATTAAAATCCCACCTAGAGAAAGTGGCCAAAAAACATTGTGGAGAGGTAAGATATGTTTAACTGGAGTTGTAAGAGGACAGTAGAAATCTCATCCCGTTCACTAGTGTTCACCTTCCTGCCTTTTCTTTGGCTTAGAGGCTGTTGCATTGCACCTCAAACCCAATTTTGACAAGAATGTTTTGTTTCTTGTTGATAGGTACAAACAGGAACATTGTTACGTGTATTTTTTTTAATTCATGGTTTTGATTAATGATAATTCATAGAGGTATATCAATGGTATATTGATGCTTCAGAATTTTGAAAAGAGTCCATGTGACCCTGGCCCTACTGTGTGCACGCTTTGGACCTGGCATCATAACTTGATACTGACTTGAACCTTTACATTGGAAAATGTTTGCAGACAAGTAATTTCTTTTTTTTCCTTTCTTCTTTTGTATATATTTTGGGGAGAGTGCAAGCAGGGTAGGGGCAGAGAGAGGGGGAGAGAGAATTCGGAGCAGGCTCTGCACTGACAGGCTGATAGTAGCCAGCCGATGCGGGGCTCCGACTCACAAATCATGAGATCGTGACCTGAGCTGCAGTCGGACACTCAACCGATTGAGCTACTCAGATTCCCCCAGACAAGTAATTTCTGACCAAACCTTGCCACCTGCCCATGTTTCATATCAGAAGAGCTTATTGTTTTCCTTCTTGGTGATTAGCGACATACTCTACTCCTTCAACGTCCCTTTTGTATCTTAGCATTTCCATTTAGTTATTAATTCTCTTTTAATCCTCCGCACATGAAGATATGCATGAGCTTCCCCTTGGGTGGTAGATCTCTCTGGAGGGCTAGACTAGGTGACTTACTCTGGGTTTCTTAGCCCAGACCAGTTCCCTTCAAGTATCATCTGTCTTTTCCTCGCTTTTGTGTAAAATCACTCATATTCACATGAGCCTAGGCAGCTCATGCTTAAGTATCCCATCCTGTAAAAACTGAGACGAGTTAAGGAAGGACTTACCCCAGGCCTCTGTGTCTCTTTTGGACTTGTGGTAAAGTGACTGGACTGTTTTCCAGGTATGTTCTATAACACAGCAAGTCACAGCATGACCCCCTCACCCCTCTCCCCCCGCCTGGTACTGTTTCCAAGATGTTCGGTGATTGTTGAGCTACAGAGGTGATTGTAGAACAGCCTGGATAAAAAGCTAGTCCCTAGGAATTATTCCAAAGTTTTCTCTAAATAGTCTGATGTCTAGGGGCGCCTGGGTGGCGCAGTCGGTTAAGTGGCCGACTTCAGCCAGGTCACGATCTCGCATCTGTGAGTTCGAGCCCCGCGTCGGGCTCTGTGCTGACAGCTCGGAGCCTGGAGCCTGTTTCCAATTCTGTGTCTCCCTCTCTCTCTGCCCCTCCCCTGTTCATGCTCTGTGTCTCTCTGTCCCAAAAATAAATAAAAAACATTGAAAAAATAAAATAAAAAATAAATAGTCTGATGTCTAACTGAAAAATAACGCGGAATTATATTGAAAATTCGACTGTAGAATCCTCTGGCTTCTTGGATCCGTAATGTGTGATATTTTTTTGAAAATATCTTTGCTTTATTTTTTACAAGATAGTATTATTAATTGTATTCACTGAGCTGTACCCTTTGACCCACATCGCTTCCCTTTTCCTACCCCCAGTCTCTGTTTTTAGGAGTTGGGCTTTTTTGGATTCCACATATAAGTGAGATCATCCAGTATTTGTCTTTCTCAGTCTGACTTATTTTACTTAGCATAATGCCCTCAAGGTCCATCCTTGTTGCCAACAGCAGGATGTCCTTTCTCGTGGCCACAAAGTGTTTCTGTGTGTGTATATGTGTACCACATCCTTATTCATCCGTTGACAGACACGGAGGTTGTTCTCATGACTTGGCTTTTGTGAATAATGCAGCAATAACATGGGAGTGCAGATATCTCTTCAAGATCCTATTTTCATTTCCTTTGGTACCCAGAAGTGGGGTCATTGGATCATATGGTAGTCTGTTTTTATTTTTTGAGAAAACGATCTCACTGTTTTCCACAGCGGCTGAACCAGTCTCATTCCCATCAACAGTGCACAAGGATTCCCTTTGCTCCACATCACTTGTTATTTCTGATCTTTTTGATGACAGCCATTCTAACAGGTGTGAAGCGATAGCTCATTGTACTTTTGACTTGCATTTCCCTGATGATTAGTGATGTTGAGCACCTTTTCATGTACCTGTTGGCCTTCTGGATGTCTTCTTTGGAAAAATGTCTATTCAGAACCTCTGTCCATTTTCTAACTGGAGTATTTGGGATTTTGTTGCTGTTGTATGAGTTGC
This sequence comes from Neofelis nebulosa, assembly GCF_028018385.1. NCBI lineage: Eukaryota > Metazoa > Chordata > Mammalia > Carnivora > Felidae > Neofelis > Neofelis nebulosa. The sequence goes on along the minus strand of NC_080788.1, from coordinate 63,752,136 downwards.
TTATATATTTTGACTATTAGCTCTATCAGATAGGTGATGTACAAATATTTCCTCTCATTCCATAGGTTGCCTTTTCATTTTGTTGATGGTTTCCTTTGCTGTGCAAAAGTTTTAGAGTTTGATATGGTCCCACTTGTTTATTTTTGCTTCTGATGCCCTTTCTTGGGCTTTCTCTTAAATTACAGTTTTTACTTTGAGATAATTATAGATTCACATGGAGTTTTAAGAAATGATACTAAGATCTCATGTACCCTTTACTCAGTTTCAGGGATTTTATGTAAGTGGAATCATACAGTATGTATTCTTCGATACTGACTTTCTTTCCTTTTTTTTTTTTAAGTTTATTTATTTTTGAGAGAGAGACTGGGAGTTGGAAGGAGCAGAGAGAGAGGCAATCCCAAGCAGTCTCCCATGATGTCAGTGCAGAGCCCAAACCGGGCCTCAGTCCCATGAACCATAAGATCGTGACCTGAGCTGAAACCAAGAGTGGTTGCTTAATCCACTGAGCCACCCAGGTGCCCCTTGGCTTTCTTTTCCCTGAGCATAATTCTCTAGCATATCCAGATTGTTGCATGTATCAGTAGTTATTATTTCTTATTACTAAGTAGTATTCCATGGTATAGATATACCACTGTTGATTTAGCCATCCACCAGGTGAAAGACACTTGAGTTTCTAGTTTTTGGGTATTAAAAAATGAAGCTGTTGAGTGATTCATATATAGGATTTTTTTTTAACGTTTATTTTTGAGAGAGAGAGAGAGAGAGCGTGTGCACAAGCAGGGGAGGGGCGGAGAGAGGGAGCCACAGAATCCAAAGCAGGCTCCAGACTTCCCAGCTATCAGCACAGCACGGGGCTTGAACCCACAAACTGTGAGATCATGACCTGAGCCGAAGTCAGATGCTTAACCGACTGAGCCACCCAGACGCCCCTATAGGGTTTTTTTTAATGTTTATTTATTTATTTTACTTTTTTATTAAAAAAAATTTTTTTTATTACGTTTCTTTATTTTTGAGAGGCAGAGAGAGACAGCATGAGTGGGGGAGGGGCAGAGAGAGAAGGAGACAAAGCATCCAAAGCAGGCTCTAGGCTTCGAGCTGTCAGCCCAGAGCCCCATGTAGGGCTTGAACCCACAAACCGTGAGACCATGACCTGAGCCGAAGTCGGACGCTCAACCGACTGAGCCACCCAGGTGCCCCTTATGTTTATTTATTTTTGGGAGATAGCACACATGAGCTGGAGAGGCACAGAGACAGGGGGACAGAGGATCTGAAGTGGGCTCTGTGTTGACAGCAGACAGCCCAGTGGGGGGGGAAGGGGGGGGGGCCTGAACTCACAAACCATGAGATCATGACCTGAGCCGAAGTTGGATGCTTACCTGACTGAGGTACCCAGATGCCCCTCATTAAAAAATTTGTTTTTATGTAAATATAAATTTTCATTTCTCTAGAATAAATGCCCAGGAGTGCATTTGTGGGTGTATGTTAGTGGCATGTTCAATTTGTAAGCACCTGCCAAACTTTTCCAGATTGGCTCTACCACTTTACATCCCACCACCAATGTGTGAGTGATCTCGTTTCTCCACATCCTTGCCAGCATTTGATGTTGTCGTTTAAAAAAAAAAAAAAGTTTATGTATTTATTTTAAGAGAGAGAATGTTCTAATGCACACAAGCAGGGGAGAGGGAGAGGGAGAGAGAATTCCAAACAGGCTCCGCACTGTGAGCCCAGAGCCCGACACAGGGCTCGTTCTCAGGAGCCATGAGATCATGAAGTGAGCTGAAATCAAGAGTCGGATCCTTAACTGACTGAGCCACTCAGGTGCTCCAGTGTTGTCATATATTTTATTTCAGTTGTATTCTAATAGATGTTATGATGGTTAATTTGGTCAACTTGGCTAGCCTATGGTACCCAGATATTTGGACAAGCATTGTTCTAGGTGTTTCTTTGAAGGTATGTTTTTAGATGAGGTTAACATTTAAATTAGTAGAGTTTGAGTTAAGCAGATCACCCTTCATAATGTATGGGCCTCATCCAGTCCCTTGAGGGCTTTGACAGAAAAAGACTGGCCTCCCTGGAAGCGGAGGGAGTTGCCAGAGGGCTGTCAGACCACAACTGCCACAGCAGCTCTTTGCTGGGTCTCCAGCCTGCTGGTCTACCCCACAGATTTTCAACTTTCCAGCCTCTGTAATTGCATGAGTCAATTCCTTAAAATCAGTCCCTCTCTCTGTACATGCACACACACACACACACACACACACACACACACACACACACCCCTACCTTATCCTATTGGTTCTATTTCTCTGGAGCACCCTGGCTAATACAGATAGGTGTTGTGAGGTGATGGTGGGGTGGCTGGTATAAATAAGGAGAGGCTTCTGATGACGTCACATTTGAGCAGAGTGCTGAGAGAAGCAAGACAATCAGCCATATAGGTACAGAGGGAGAGAGGGACAGGAGCCACTGTGGAAAGTAGTTATTTTCATCTAGTCCTATATATCGTATCTGATGTGTCTGTACAGAAAATGCTACTAAATTAAATCGATTGGCAAAAGAAAACCCCTACACCGCTTGACTCTTCCCTCCTTTCTGGTGTAGAATTGGTTTCTCATTGACATCACAGAAACTGCCTACTTTCCCCAACTTTTCTTAAAAGAGCTTGTCTTTGAAGAATTTGCATCCTACTTAGACTCTAGACTTAACTATAAAGTGAAGCATATCCAGTGAATGCCACAGCTTCTGCTATAATCAGAAAATACATTGGGGTGCCTGGGTGGCTCAGTTGGTCAAGTGTCTGACTTCAGCTCAGGTCATGATCTCACAGTCTGTGGGTTTGAGCCCCTCATCAGGCTCTGTGCTGACAGCTGAGAGCATGGAGACTGCTTCAGATTCTGTGTCTCCCGGGGCGCCTGGGTGGCGCAGTCGGTTAAGCGTCCGACTTCAGCCAGGTCACGATCTCGCAGTCCGTGAGTTCGAGCCCCGCGTCAGGCTCTGGGCTGATGGCTCGGAGCCTGGAGCCTGTTTCCGATTCTGTGTCTCCCTCTCTCTCTGCCCCTCCCCCGTTCATGCTCTGTCTCTCTCTGTCCCAAAAATAAATAAAAAAAAAAAAAAAAAAAAAAAAAACGTTCAGATTCTGTGTCTCCCTCTCTCACTGCCCCTCCCCCACTTGCACTCTATCTCTTTCTCTCAAAAATAAATAAATACTAAAAAGAATTAAAAAAAAAAAAAAACGAAAAGAAAATGCATTAACTTCCTCCAACCAGAGCTGTGGAGTCTTTGTATTTGCTCCTCAAGAGGAAGGTAAGTGACCACCAAATGAACTGAATGTATTCTTGTGTACAGTAACTTTTATTATTAATTACGACCCTCTCAAGTCCCTTTAGAAATAAGAATTTTTAAACTGCCTTATTGTAATTGAGGAAAAAGAAAATTCTCAGTGGCGGTCCTCATCTGCAGAAGGAGCTTGGCATTCTTGACCTCGTTGGGCTGGGGGTTGGAGTGGTCACTTTGGGGTCCCAGAGACCCTTGTCCTATGAGCTTACCAACCTTAGATGTGATTTATGACTCCTAGAGGTGCGGGAAAGTGGCTCCTATGCTCACATAAAGAATGTCTGAGGGGGGCATTTTTCCTTCTGGTATTATCCATGAGTGCTGTCCTAAGTGGGAATGAAATTCTTTCTTAGTATGGATCAGCCTCCTACTGACCTGTTACTAGCAGGGAGAGAGTGAGGCCTCGAAATATTTGCCTCTGTACCCCAAAGAATGTTTTCAGTACACTGTATGGACAGATGAAGGCTTTTAAGCTGGCGATGATTTTTCAGTTATCGTTATCTAGACAGGTTTTCTAGTTGGGAAGGTACTTTATTTTTGTGCAGTGTTAATAAATACTTTTATCAGATTTGTTTGTACAGAAAAATATTTTTGTCAGATTTATTATACAGAAAATGCCAATAAAGTAAAAAAGTACTGTAAAAGAAAAGTGAAGTTTCTTTGGTCTGGTGAGCCCCAAAACTCTCTCCTGCCATGATTGCATCATATATACCTAATTCAGAACGGGGCATGACAAAGTGAGTGTCACCATTGTAAGCGGGCCTCTGATAGCCTGCCTGACTTTCTGTAGTCTCCTTTGGGCCCTGTCTTCTGGTCATTTTACCATTTGTGGTTGATTTTCATCTGCATGTTTAGGTGATGATTTTTGAACTGGCCGACCACGTGCAGTCCTTTCTCAGCGAACATAACAAGCCCCCTCCCAAGTCTTTCCATGAAGAAATGCTGGAAAGACGGGCTCAGGAGGAGCAGCGGAGGCTGTTGGAGGCCAAGCAGAAAGTGGAGCAGGAGGTGAGACCCTTGTCCCTACCGGTGGCCGAGCCCAGAACACCGTGAGCTCCTGTGGGTTCTTTCTCTGTCTCTGCCTACACACTTATCTTTATTTAAGTTTTGCTCAGCATTTGATTGAAGAACTTTAGATTCGAATGAGAAGAGGCCCAAAGAGTAACTGAGAAATATTATGAGTGGTTTTCTCCATATATATATATATATATATATATATATATATATATGTATGTATTTCCTCCCAATATGTTAATGCTGCTCCTAGAACCCTCAGTCTAGTCCAGATCTTTAAAGAGAAGAGAAGAAGGTTTGTTTAAGCAAACTTCTTTTATTTATGGTCTTTCTGAACTTGTTAACCTGCGCACAAATTCACTGAGGGTTTTTTGTGTTTTTTTTTTTTTTAGTTATTTATTTATTTTGAGAGAGAGAGAATCCCAACAGGTGTTGCACCACCAGTGTGGAGCCCATTGGAGGGGCTCGAACTCACAAACCTGGAGATCATGACCTGAGCTGAGGTTGATGCTTAACCAATTGAGCCACCCAGGTGCCCTAGGAATTTACTGAGTTTTACTGAATTTTCTTCTTCCTTCTGTGGAACAAGTATTCCCTACCCAAATGAGTACCAAAGCCAGAGATTGAATTTTTTTTTATGTTCACTAACCATTTGTATTTTTTTCTTTAATCTGTTTGCACAAGTGTGTACACTCCTGTGTTATTTTTAAAATCCTTTCACCAAAGAAAATAATACTTATCTAAGTTTCCTCCTTGATTTTTAACTTAGTGTTTTTTGGTTTTTTTTCTATTTAGTCTTTTAATCAACTTACCTAGAACCCATTTTGGTGTGGGTTATAAAAATGAGCGTCCTAAGTTTTTTTTCCTCCATTTTTTTTCTTAGTTGATTTGTATTATTTCCTTTAAAGTGTACTTTAACTCTTTCTGTATACTAAGTTCTATTTGTGAATTATCTATTTTGTTCAGTTTTTTCCTGGACTCCTTACCAGACTCTGAATTACTGTATCTTTTATAATAATTTAATATCTGAAAAGGCACATCCCCCTCTCTTCATTTTCCATTATTTATGCTTTTCTTTTTTCCTCAGCCATTCTTACCCACTTATCCTTACAGGTGAACTGCAGGATTGTTCTCTCAAAATCAAAACAAACTCTCTGCACTAGACTTATATATTCACTTAGGAGGAATTGATGTCTTGACAATATTCAGACTTCCTATCCAGGAATGTTCTTCTTCATTTATTTTTATCTCTTGGTGAGGCTTTCTAGTTTTCTTCCTGTAGATGTTACTATGTAACTATTTCTTTTTTTTTTTAATGTTTGTTTATTTTGGGGAGAGAGGTGGAGTACAAGTGGGGGAGGGGCAGAAAGAGAGGGAGACCCAGAATCCAAAGTAGGCTCCGGGCTCTGAGCTAACAGCTCAGAGCCCAACGTGGGGCTCGAACCCATGAACTGCGAGATCATGACCTGAGCTGAAGTCACATGCTTAACCGACTGAGCCACCCAGGCACCCCTAGGGTTTGTTATTCTGCTTTTCTTAGGTTCTTACTGCTGGTTTTGGGGTTTTTTTCCCCCCTTCATTTTGTTCATCCTGTGCTTATAAGTTAACACCTGTCTCTTTGTGGGCCCTATTCGTTTGTTACTTCTGTTTTTTTTTTATTTTAGAAAGAGGGAACGCATGAGTAGGGGAGATAGGCAGAGGGAGAGAGAGAGAATCTTTTTAATGTTTATTTCTGAGAAGAGAGCACAAGCAGGGGAGGGGCAGAAAGTGAGGAGGACAGAGGATCTGAAGAGAGCTCTATGCTGACAGCAGCAAGCCCCACGTGGGGCTTGAACTCACTACACCTGGAATTTAGGGGACTCAAAAACACACTATTTTTCTCAACCTTAATTCAGATCCACTTGAACAACAAATACAGGAGTTAAATGGATGGAGATCCAAATACTGCTTTGAATACTGAGCAAACTAGAGAATGCCACTTAAGGTCTATAGCATGTGGGGGTGGTGCCCGGGTCATTGCCATTCCTGGTCAAGGCCCTGAAGACAGCTCAGCCCACCTCCACCACGTTGGCCCTACACCCCTGTGGCCGAGGGCAGACAGACGCAAATGCGTGTTCTCATAGACAGGCAGACTTCAAAGAGGAGGGAATAGGTCAAGGTGGGGAGAAGTGCGAGGCCAAGGGTGATGTTGTAGTGAAAGTCTTTCTACATGGAAACATGAAGAGTGGGGAGTCACTGCCCCTCCCCCTAGTCTTGAAACCTTACTAAATGGGAACAACCACTGCAGAGGACCTGCTACAACCGGCCTAACTATAGTTAGCTGTCAAGTTCTTTATATTCAGGCCTTTTAGGAAAGGAGGGCTTGAATTACAGAAATGTAACAGGGTTTTTTTGTGGTTGTAGGATTTATATATTGTCTGGGTTTCAGAGATTGGCATTTGATGGCAGTATGTTTTATTTCAGCAACGTGAAATCCTTCATGAGATTCAGAGGAGGGAAGAAGAGAGAAAAGAGAGAAAAAGGAAAGAAATGGCTAAGCAGGTACTGTATCAGTTGTACCATACTAAAATACTTTCATTTTGCTAAACATAAAATGTTATTTCCCTTGATGATGTTTTCCTCTCCAATGTTAGTAATAGTAGTAAAGCTGAAAATGAAGCACTAAAAAAAAAATCCCCCAACTGGTATTCGTTGCATATTTTAGATTCCCCTAAAGAGGAAGCAAAACTTAGAGTTGTGTGTTATCTGTAGATGACACAGTCTGATGGAATCACAGTACTTTATCAGATGAGTCCAGGGAGAGCAGAGATCGAAGCTTTGATATTAACCCAGACTGGAATTCCGTTTCTTTCTTTAAAATTGTTAATAAGTACTTGGAAAATACAACGAATGGAAGTCATATCGTTCTGCTGGAGATTTCGTTCATTGATGGAAAAGAAGGATCCCCCAGGGCAGGTTTAAAAAGCAGTGGTGGAAGAGGAAAAAGCCTTTTTTCCTATATTTTTCCTGACTGCAACTTGGTCAAAAAACCAGTTACACACATTTGGAGAAATCCAGAGAAAGTTTTACTTGTTCCGCTTTGTAGAATTATGGCATTTAACTTAAGGGCAACTATGGGGGGTGTTGAGAGGAGGCACTGATGTACGAGTAAGGAGCACCTGGCTTAAAGCTTTGGCGTTTTTACTGCCGGCCCTGTGACCTTGACAGGTGACACTAAATGTGACTCGTTTTCCTCATCACTTAAAATGGGGCTGATGATACCTCCCTTCCTTCTCATGTAGTTATTCCCACAGATAAGTGTCGTCTATGAAAATACAGAGCTGTACACGAATGTAAGATGATGGGACTGTTTCCTCCAGCTCTCTCTTGCTCTGATCCACCTGCCCGCCAGCATTCTCTTTGACTGTCTTCTTCTCTTTACCCCCTCTTGCTTTTCTCCCTAAATTTTCATGCATCTTCTGAGATGTTAAGCATTTTCATTTATAAAATTCACATTCTCTTGAAACTGTTAACCCTGGCCTTCAGTTCTTGAACCAGTATATATCTGGATGTTAAATTTTTAAAAGTTCAATTTTATTCCACTGGAAAGCATTCAGCTTAAATAAAATTTTCACTCTCTGCTGAATTAATGATTATGTACCGTGATTGTCTCTTATTTATGACTTGTATCTAAAGTAGGTTTTACTTTTCTGTTTTCTAGGAGCGTTTAGAAATTGCTAACTTATCAAACCAAGATCAAAATTCTAGGAAAGACCTAGGAGGACATGGAACAGCTGCCAGTCTACATGGAGGCCTTCCTGACTTCGTAGGAAATGGTAAACATCGGACCAACTCCTCTGGAAGGTCTAAGTAAGTCCTTACGATTTCTGATCTGGAAGGAGAATGTTGTAGAAGAAATAAGATAACTTGGAGTGCCATGTGATAGAATTTTTAGATCACAGTTTCAGTAACTCTTTCAAAGCCTATAAATATATATATATATATATATATATATATATATATATGTATTTTTTTTTTTTAAGTTTTTTTTTCAATTTATTTTGAGAGAGAGAGTAAGTGGGACAGGGACAGAGAGAGAGAATCCCAAGCAGGCTCCGTGCTATCGGTGCAGAGGCCAATGTGGGGCTCAAACTCAGGGAACGTGAGCTCAAGACCTGAGCTGAAACCAAGAGTCGGATGCTTAACTGACTGAGCCATCCAGGCGCCCCTTTGCTACTTGGCTTTTTTTTTTAATCCTCTTTCCTTCTTTTTTCAGGTGTCAAGGTCCAGACACCTAATTTAGTCTTCTAAAATTGATTTATCTCTAACTCTTTTATAAGACGTAGTTAATAACATTTGGCAGTTTTGTTTAAAATACCTGTTATTTTTACGTACTGCCACAGCTACTTGGAAAAATTGGTAACATGGGTGAAGTTCCTAATGATACTGCAACCCCCTGTGAACATTCCATAATCTAGAATAGATCCTCCTCTATGAGACCAGTGTTACTGCTTCTAAATTCCATTTGTTTGCTTTGGGATGGCTATTTCTGATGGAGTTCAGAAGCTGCTTTACTTATGAATGAATTCAGTTCCTAAAGGTTGTTCTAAAACTCAATTCTGGACGAGACCGAAATAGACAATATGAGCACTCAATATATATACATCTTTTGGGTGAAAACAGGAAACATCAATGACACTGGATTTTGCCTTTTTATCCCTTCGAGCTTTGTGTGATTTTTATCTTTCAGAATTGTTACTGCTGTTAAACAGCCTATTCTGTTTGTACCACATTTATTGTTTTCTTGATACTTTTCACTTTTAAAATTCTATTTTTCTTTCAATCCTCATGATACATCTTGTCTTACTAACACTCTTAACATTCTCATTGTATTTGTACTTAACAGTCATGATGTCAAACACCTTTAAACCAACCATTTACACACTGTAAGCAACTTAAAAGATGACATGGTCTAAAATGTCTGTTAGCACCATCTGTTGGAGGGAGCTGAGCAAATGTAGAGGTGCTTCTAGATAATTTATGTTAATAAGCCTACCATATCATTTTAAACCTTTGCTTTTACATTTTTCTCCATAAATTTCAGTGTGCCTTTGGTTGCACAAAGAACTTTAGAAGTAGAAATTTAAACAGAACTACAGTGTATCAGCCGTTCCCTAGCGTTTGGAATATGTAGACACATGTGTGATATGAGAGACTCAAATCTTAATGGGTCTTGTCAGCAATGTGGGAGGGGATCGGGGTAGGGGAAGACAGGTAGGTTGGAGGTGGAGAGACTAGTTAATAAAGGAGTATATCATGTATCCAGGAGAACATTGGTGGTGACCTTAACAGGGCAGGAGAATTGGAGACGAGAGGGTGGTACTCGGGGATCAACTACACATGAAAGATCTAGGGGCTCAGGAGGCTCACATGTTTCTGACTGGAGACAGAATGGATGACTGTGCCACCAACCAAAATCTGGGAAAAACCAGATTGAGAGCGGGTAGGAGAGTGATGGCGGTTTTATTGAGATTGCAGTAGCCTGAGGAGTAAAGAGAAGACACAGACAGCCAAGTGTAGAAGTTTGAAAGGGAAGAATAAGAGGAGGTGAGAGCAAGGTTGAGGAAGGGGAATGTGGACCTTGGAGAGAGCTATAGTCTGAGGGGAAGGAGCCTAGATGGAGGGGCAGATTGAACATATAGGAGAGAGGGACTAGCTGCTGGACCAAGATCTCAGAGAGACTCTAGGGAATGGAACTGAGGAACACGGTCCTTAAAGTCTAGGAAAAAGAAAGAACGGTGCAGATGCCAAGAAACATTATCGGTGGAATGATAGAGTGGGCTTCACTGCCCATTGCTTCATGTTCTCGGTGAAAGTTTAAGTCAAGATCATGCTCATTGCTTTGAATGAGAGGGTTGGTTTCTAGAGATCTGTCCTTGTGCCTCAACAAAGCATTTCATACAGGGGTCCAATCCTGGCCGTCTCTCCGTGGTCTCTTTACTGCATCGTCTACCTAGTTTATTCATTTTTATTTATATTTCCCAATTACTATTTTTGCTTCATAATCTAGCTTCCCAGCTGTTGCTCCTTGCTCAGAAAAAAAGCAGGGAAAGGGAAAGAAGGGAGGAGGTGGTGGGCTTTGAACGTTTTGGAGAAGTCATAAAGGGGATTGGCTGAGTGTATCTATCAAAGACAAGTGAGACAATGAATGAGAGCATGCCATGGTTGGGGACCCAACTGGAACTAGGAATTTGTAATGCTCCAAACCCCCCATTTGCAGCTTCTTCCAGTTGTGCAGGTGCATGAGAATGCAGAGATGTGAGACCAATATGGGACTGAGCTAAATCACTGCTGTAGAACTTCTGTGATGATGGAAATGTACCCTGTCAGTGCTGTCCAATATGGTAGCCACTAGTCACTTGTGGCTATTGAGTACTCAAATTTGGCTATTGCAGTTGAAGAACTGAATTTTTAATTTCATTTTAATTAAATCTAAATAGCCACTTGTGGCTAGTGGTTACCATATGGGACAGCACAGATCCAGAGTTAAGGGTTTGTAGAGTTCATATGGAGAAGACCTCAATGGAGTGGGGGTGGGAGTTGAACAACATTCCCTTTAGCACTTCACCTCAATTCCTAGTAGAGATAGATGCTAGACATTGAGTGGGCTAGCAAACAGGAGAAAATGGAAGCGCAAGGATTTCCTGTGTTAATCTTAAATTGAAAGAAATCATTGTCCACATTTATTTTTTAAGGCGAGAACGTCAGTATTCTATATGTAGTAGTGAAGATTCTCCTGGCTCTTGCGAAGTCCTGTATTTCTCTATGGGTAGTCCTGATCAGCTCATGGTTTACAAAGGGAAATGCACTGGTGAGTAAACTTGCTAACTTCATTTCAGTTATTCTAACTACAAAAGTTAACCATGAAAGAACAGAGTGGATTGGAGTCTGTGGTCTAAACCAGTGTGGTCCAGGGAAATCTATTAAGACCATAAGTCATTCTCGTTCCCATTACCTAATGACCAAAATGAGAAAGCACTCAGGTTTCCTCCTCTGTAACATGGAAACAAAAAACTTAAGCTCTTAGAAATATTGTTAGATTAGAGATAATGTAAAATTTGTCATTTTTATAATCAGTCAAGCTTTTTGAAACCAAAACGGGTGAAATATGAATCAGTAGAATTTTGTATCTTGCACATCTATTGCTGATAAAATATGTGTAACAAAATGAGTTCTAATACCTATAATCTTTCATAACCCAAGTCTGATTTTTTAGTTGATATCCATCTAAATAGCACTTTTCTCTTGGCATGTTGTATCTGACCAGGAAAAGCACTTCATTTTCTATGTGTTTTATTTAGCAGTTTTGCCTACTGATGGGTATTTGGGGTGAAACTGGTTCAGCAATTCATCATTTGAATTGTTTATATTAAAATCACACTTTCATTATCTACTTTTTTGCCCTAAATATAAATCTTTTATCAGCCATACAGATACAGCCACTACTTGGTGTAGGGATCACTTGCATATAGTGAATCTGACAATTTAATTTTTAGTCTCATAAATATTCTTTGCCAAAGCTAACAGCCAAATTTTCTAAATGGAGTTTACTTTCTTTTGGTGTCTTTTTCCCTTTAAGGAGATGCAGATAAGCGTGGTAGTTGCCAGGGAGCAGGCAGCAGGTAGAGGGAGAAGACACCAGATAGCCGAATAGTCTATGAACTGGACACTTAACCTTGGCTGATGGAATGCAGCTTGAACCGCACAGGACTGTGTGGACGCTGACTGTGCCATATGCACGCTAAGCAACCATTTGGTGAGGTTCACGACCTTGGACCTGAGATGTCCTTGGCTCAGAGGCATTTCAGATTCCCAAACTGGCAACATAAAACACTACTTTCAATAATCTGGGGAAATCAGGAAGGCAAATTAACCCAGTTGCTTATTATTACCTTAGCTCAGTCTCACTGGTACTCATTAGATCAATTTACCTTAGTTAATACCCTCATTAGGAGACACATTTGCAATCGGAACATTTTTTTTATAAAACCGTTGCATAAATTATTTTGCTTTCCACAACAGGTCTAATTTTTAAAATATGTCCTGATTTTCTACGAAATGTTTTTATAAAAGATGAACTCATTGGCATTTGTTTTTCAACTTAAAGCTGTTAGAGTCAGCTGACGGATAAAGCGCTTTAGACACCGTCTGTAGAAATGACCAACACATAATAGAGTTTCAGTCGGAATTCTGCTGGTCACCTATTTACCTTCAGCCTCATGGCAGTGTGTTCTTTTGTCTCTTATTACCCCCATCACAAAAAAGTGACAAGAGGAGGGTGGTGATGACAAAATTATAATCCAAAAAACCACGAACTCTAAGCAGCAATTACGAGATACCTACCTGGTTCCAGTTTAGGAGACAAATATTGCAAGACATTGTACCGTGTAATGTACACACATCTAATTAGGCTTTGTGTAAATAACATCACATTCCATCCCATAAACATTTTAATATGCGTTTTCCAACGTGTGCTGCTTAGGCCCCACATTCCACAGGTTGCTTCCTTTGGTTGACAAATTCTCAAACATCAAGGGTTTTTTTTCCCCTCAGGCTAAGAATGTCAGGAATTATTTATAATTAGCATAACCAATCATTTTAATTAAAATTTCTTAAATTGCCAGCATTTCTACGAGATAAAAACTGCCTCTCAGGTAAAAAGTCTAGGGGAGCTAGTTCACTTTTGCTAAGACCACTTTGTCTTGTACATCCAGGTTACTTTTCATTTTTTTTTTTTTCAGTATATGAAATTTATTGTCAAATTGGTTTCCATACAACACCCAGTGCTCATCCCAAAAGGTGCCCTCCTCAATACCCATCACCCACCCTGCCCTCCCTCCCACCCCCCATCAACCCTCAGTTTGTTCTCAGTTTTTAACAGTCTCTTATGCTTTGGCTCTCTCCCACTCTAACCTCTTTTTTTTTTTTTTTTTCCTTCCCCTCCCCCATGGGTTTCTGTTACATTTCTCAGGATCCACATAAAAGTGAAACCATATGGTATCTGTCTTTCTCTGTATGGCTTATTTCACTTAGCATCACACTCCCCAGTTCCATCCACGTTGCTACAAAAGGCCATATTTCATTCTTTCTCATTGCCACGTAGTATTCCATTGTGTATATAAACCACAATTTCTTTATCCATTCATCAGTTGATGGACATTTAGGCTCTTTCCATAATTTGGCTATTGTTGAGAGTGCTGCTATAAACATTGGGGTACAAGTGCCCCTATGCATCAGTACTCCTGTATCCCTTGGGTCAATTCCTAGCAGTGCTATTGCTGGGTCATAGGGTAGGTCTATTTTTAATTTTCTGAGGAACCTCCACACTGCTTTCCAGAGCGGCTGCACCAATTTGCATTCCCACCAACAGTGCAAGAGGGTTCCCGTTTCTCCACATCCTCTCCAGCATCTATAGTCTCCTGATTTGTTCATTTTGACTTTTCATTTTTTAAGTGGAAAAAATAATTACCATTATTTCTTTGAAACACTTTTTTTCATTAGAAGACAGTGTAGCATCATGGAAAGATATTTATATACTACGAGAAAAAGACAAAATAATGTATGTCATTAGTTCTCAACTGAGGGCAGTTTTGTCCGCTGGGGGACATTTGGTGCTGTCTGGAGATATTTTTGGTTAAGACTAGGGTAGGGATGCTATTGGCATCTAGTGGGTAGAGGCCAGGGATACTGCTTAACCTCTTACAGTGCACAAGTCAGCCTTTGGCGACAAAAGATCTTAGTACAAAATGTCCATAGTGTCAAGGGTGAGAAACCCTGTTACGTATGCTATGATTTGGTAAATTAGAAAAAGAATAGAGGGAACAGGAAGAGAAATAAAATGGTGATATTATAGGTGATGCCTTTCTCCATTTCCAATTTTTTCTGGTGATTTTCCAGGCACAAGTGGAAACCATATGCAGATCACTAAATAAGTGTGTCTGTCTTCCTGATTTCAAATTTAAACTGTCATTTCTTGTTCCTTCCCTCAAAACCATTGGCCAGTTTGTATTTGCTGACCATATTCAAATTTTATATTAAGAAGATCATTGATGTCTTAAAATTTCCAAATTATTAAAACTTATTTTTACTGTGCACACTAATCTACATCAACGGAGTTATCTTGATAGAGTGTTCCTATTTCCAGATTCCTTCCATCATATTAGTAGCTATCGCCTTAGTAGGCATAGTCATCAGAAGTGAAACGGTTATAAAAGTAACATGCTGAATAATGGCTAGTAGAGGAAAACACTGATCTGCTACTAAATCTCGTTTATTTTCCTTTTATAAAAATTAATATTTAAGGGTTCAGAGTATGTTGTTAAATATTATAAATTTGGTTACAAAAGAGCATGTATTCCATGAAATCATATTTTTTATAGTTAGCACATGGTATATCCACTGTTGAATAAATAAATGAAGATATATCCCCTCTTTCTTTACCTCCACAGAAATTATACCCGTGAGATTTCATTATATTTTCTTTCAATGTGCAGGCAGTGATGAGCAGCTTGGAAAATTAGTTTACAATGCTTTGGAAACGGCCACTGGCAACTTTGTCTTGTTGTATGAATGGGTCCTTCAGTGGCAGAAAAAAATGGGTCCGTTCCTTACCAGTCAAGAGAAGGAGAAGATTGATAAGTGCAAAAAGCAGGTGGGCATCTGAGGTGGCCCTTGAGTAGAGGCCTCACCCTGAAATGAGATGACAGAACAAAAGAGCGATGTGTTTGATTGGCTAGCAAAGATGACAGAATGGCATGAGATCTGTTTAACCAGAGGGGATGGTGGGGGACCCGCCCCCCCTTCCAGAGTTTCCTCAGCCCCTTGCTGACTCTGGCACAACTCTCACAGAGTGGTCACGACTTCGAGGCTGTTTTCTGCACCTCCGTTGTCAGCCTCTTTTATGGTATTAATAGCCATCTCCAAGAAAAAGAAACGCGTATTTATGATAGAAAAACTGGAAGGAAATACACTGAAATCATAATGGTTGTCTTTGGGTGGTGACCATCTAGATAATTTGTGGGTGTCTCTCTTTTTTGTGTTAGTACTTATTAAAGTGTTGACACTGAATCCTTGTAATCAAGAAAGGTGGGTGGTTTTTTGTGGTTTTTTTGTCTCTTTTTTTAGCGTTTATTTATTTTGAGAGAGAGGGAGAGACAGAGAGAATCCCAAGCAGGCTCCACCCTGTCAGCGCAGAGCCCCATGCATGGTTTAATCTCACGAACCATGAAATCGTGATCTGAGCTGAAATCAGGAGTTGGATGCTTAACTGATGAAGCTACCCAGGCACCCCGTTTTTTTTTAGTTTTTGTTTTTTATGTTTTTTTTTTTTAATGTTTATTGGTTTTGAGAGAGGGAGAGAGAGAACCCCAAGCAGGCTCCATGCTTAGCGTGGAGTCTGTCGTGGGGCTCACTCTCACAACCATGAGATCATGACAGGTGCCGAAATCAAGAGTCAGACATTCATCCGACTGAGCCACACAGGCGTCCCTGCCCCCATTATTATTTTTTTTTTTTAAGATTTTTAAAATTCTTTTTAAGCAATCTTTATACCCAACATGGAACTCCATTGACCGAGGTTGCCAGGCACCACAATCAGGAAAGGTTTTTTTTTCTTTTAATTTTTTTTTTTTTTAACGTTTACTTATTTTTGAGACAGAAAGAGACAGAGCATGAACGGGGGAGGGTCAGGGAAAGGGAGACACAGAATCTGAAACAGGCTCCAGGCTCTGAGCTGTCAGCACAGAGCCCAACGCGGGGCTCAAACTCACGGACCGCGAGATCATGATCTAAGCCGAAGTCGGCCCCTTAACCGACTGAGCCACCCAGGTGCCCCAGGAAAGGTTTTTTAAAATAATTAGTGTTTCTTTTTTTTTCTGCTGGCCTTATGGCAAAATAAATTGCTTTTAAGAGCTGTTCACCAATGTTAGGGGTGCCTGGGTGGCTGAGTTGGTTAAGCGTCCGACTCAGGTCATGATCTCAAGGTTTGTGAGTTTGAGCCCTGCATCGGGCTCTGTGCTGACATCTCCGAGCCTGGAGCCTGCTTCGGATTCCGTGCCTCCCCCTCTCTCTGCCCCTCTCCTGCTGGCACTCTGTGTGCATCTGTCTCAAAAATAAATAAACGTTAAAAAAAAAAAATAGGAAAAAAAAGCTGTTCACCAGTTTTATAGTAATTTGCGCATTAGATTTTGAGATCACACAAGTTGATAATTAAATTGCTTTCATCTTCATGAACCATTAGGTTGGCCATATAATTTAGGGGAGGATACAGTGCAGAACATATTTGTTCTCCTTTGAAAGTACATTTTCTGTTAAATAGTTTACCTTTGAAGTGAAATACCATTTTAATGCTGGCCAATACAATATTATCTTAGTGGTGTTTTTCCTTATCAGATTCAAGGGGCAGAAACGGAATTCAACTCGCTGGTAAAATTGAGCCATCCAAATGTAGTACACTACTTTGCGATGAATCTCAAAGAGCAAGATGACTCCATCGTGGTGGACATTTTATTGGAGCATATTAATGGGGTCTCTCTCGCCGCACACCTGAGCCACTCAGGCCCCATCCCCGTTCATCAGCTCCGCAAGTACGCAGCTCAGCTCTTGTCGGGCCTCAGTTATTTGCACAGCAACGACGTGGTACACAAGGTTCTGAGCGCATCCAGTGTCTTGGTGGATGCAGAGGGCAATGTCAAGATTACAGACTACAGCATTTCTAAGCGCCTAGCAGACATTTGCAAGGAGGACGTGTTTGAGCAAAGCCGAGTTAGTTTCAGTGACAGCGCCCTGCCTTATAAAACTGGAAAGAAAGGAGACGTTTGGTGTCTTGGCCTTCTGCTGATCTCCCTCAGCCAAGGACAAGAATGTGGAGAGTACCCTGTGACCATCCCTAGCGACTTACCAGCTGACTTCCAAGATTTTCTAAAGAAGTGAGTATCACTGAGATTCTCTCTAATTGCTCTTTACTCCTGAGTTTTGGACTGCGCTTGAATGTGCTCACCATCTAAGGGATGTGTTGAAGCTGAAAAGTGAGGAGCAGGATTGGAGTTTATTCTTTGTCCTCCCAGTCTTTTCCCAGCCACATAGGTTCTGTTTTCTTGCTTACATTTTCATTCCCTTAGTTCGCCCATTCTCCTAAATTCACTTGGGCTTAGTAATAGATTTCCAAGCTGCTTTGGGGGAGAGCCTGGTATATCTAGGAAGTTAACTGGGAGAAATGCCCCAAGTATTCCAAATGGAAGACCTCTTTGTCTCCCTTTGCTGCTGGTTCCTCAAGGATCAAAGACAAGGCCTCCGCTGTCTAGGAGTGTGATTCTGCCCCTTGTTCTTCATAACCGTTCTTCACTGTGTCATTCAGCCAAGTCATAGACGGCAGTGACTGTCTCACACCAGCCATAGGATTTTTCGATACTTGTAAATTCCAGGTGCACATTTCATTGTAGAGCGAAGTCTAACTGCATCGAGAGAATCCTTACTGAGGGGCTCACCTAAGGCCTACGGTTTTTGTCTGGGTCCTTCCCTTTAGGACTTTGCAGCTTAGCCCTGCCTCTGTGCTGTGTCCAAGCCAGACCTAGGTGCTCTGGGTTTCTCTGTGAAAAGGGAACTAAGATCTCTTCAGTCTGGGCTTTTCTAGATACTCCCCTGGTCCTGCCCTCCTGCAGAAGTTGACCCGGACTGGTTTCTTCCCTTTCCTGCACTCTGTCTTGTTTCTCACTATTTCTTTTTTCCAACCATTCACTTTTATCCACTCCCTCCATTTCTTTTTTAATCTTTTAATCTATCTATTTATTATTATTTTTTGCTGTTTATTTTTGAGAGAGAGACAGAGTGTGAGTGGGGAGGGGCAGAGAGATGGAGACACAGCAGGCTCCAGGCTCTGGCTGTCAGCACGGAGCCCGACGTGGGGCTCCAACTCACGGACCACGACATCGTGACCTGAGCAAAGTTGGATGCTTAACCAACTGAGCCACCCAGGCGCCCCAATTTAATTGATTTTTTTTTTTAATGTTTATTGATTTATTTTGAGAGAGAGCACGAGCAGGGGGAGAGGCGCGTGAGGGAGAGAGAGAGAGAGGGACAATCCCAGGTGGGCGCCACACCAACAGTGGAGAGCCCAATGTGGGACTCGATCTCACAGAACAGTAAGGTCATGACCTGAGCCGAAATCAGGAGTCAGACCCTTAACCGACTGAGCCACCCCGGCGCCCCTCTTTCTTACTCTTTAACATGGTTGTCCTTGAGACTTTTTGTATATTCCTCCCCCATCCTAGACTGGTTTGATGGACCACTCGGTAAAGAAGTTGCCGCACAGTGTTGTACTTCCTTTGCTGTCCAGCCGCAGTTAAAAAAAAAAGAAAGAAATCGTTCACAAATGGCACCAGCATGGCTACATTTCGTTTGTAGTTGTTTGTTTTACTTACTGGCGAATCCCCTGGACAAAGATTCTGTTCAGCTCAGTCTGCGTGATAGGAAAGAGCCCAGACTGGAGCCGGACCGCTGGATTCAGATCCCATCTTTCCCCCTTAGAATTCGCTGAGTTCTTAAGTTCTCCACCCAGAGTTGTATCCTTGTAAAATGGATCGTTTTAATTTACTAATTTACTTTTAATTTAGTCCTTTAATAATAATAGCACTGCCTCCCTCAGGAGGTGGTTGGAAGGATTGAGTGAGCTCAACACCTATCCAGTGGCCTGTGCTGTGCTGTGCTGTGGTTAGGACCGTCCTCTGGAGAGAGTACAGTAAGCTTCCAGGCTTTTCATCCCTTTTCAGAGCTGGACCTAACATTCGCCTCCACTACTTATGGCTGCCATGGTGCCAAAATTAGTGGCTCAGAAAATTTCATCTTTTTTTTTTTTTTTTTTTTTTTTTAATGTCTGTTTATTTTTGAGAGACAGAGACAGAACATGAGCAGGGATGGGACGGAGAGAGAGAGGGAGACACAGAATCCAAAGCAGGCTCCTGGCTCCGAGCTGTCAGCCCAGAGCCCCACGCAGGGCTCAAACCCACGGACCACGAGATCATGACCTGAGCCAAGGTCGGACGCTTAACTGAGCCAACCAGTCACCCCAGAAAATTTCATCTTTTTAACTGAGCTCCTGGAGGCTATAAAATCTCTTTATTTTTTTGAATTTACACCCAAATTAGTTAGCATATAGTGCAACAATGATTTCAGGAGTAGATTCCTTAATGCCCCTTACCCATTTAACCCATCCCCCCCCCCCCCCCCCATCCCGGCTATAAGATCTCTTAAAGATACAATTTGTTCTAGGAAGGCTTTACGGTTTTTCTTGATTACTGTCACAGTTGAGTTAGAGTTGACAGTGTGCTTCAGAAACCTGACAGGATGTGTATAGGGATGTTCATTGCAGCATTTTTTTTATGCATGTGAAAAATTAGAAATTGTCTAAATGTCCAACAGTAGGAGAAGAAGGTGTATGTAATATAAATAAATTCTGGTAAGTTCAGAAAGATCTTGGAAAGATCTCTAAGACACGTGGTGTAGCCTTGTAATATATAATAAGAAATATTTATTTGGCCTTCATCCCTGTTTGAAGCACAAAGCTCTCGAAAACTTTGGAATTTCTGAAGTGATGAGAGTGGTAAGGGTGTCCCATGTTATGTTGATGAGGTAAATTTTGGACCACACCGGAGGATGGGGCTGGTTGCCCAGAGAACTGACCTGAGAACCCACCCCTCTCACCAATCACCAGTGGCCAATGATTTAATTAATCATGCCTATATAATGCAGCCTCCATAAAAACCCAAAAGGTTGGGGTTTGGAGAACTTCCAGCTTGGTGAGCACATGGAGATTTTGGGAGGCAGGTGAGCCTGGAGGGGGGGCATGGAAGCCCTGTGATGTCTCCACACACCTCACCCTATGCATTTCTTAATTTTTACAAAAATTTATAACGTTTTATTTATTTTTGAGTGAGAGAGACAGAGTATGAGCAGGGGAGGGGCAGAGAGAGAGGGAGACAGAGAATCCGAAGCAGGCTTCAGGCTCGGAGCTGTCGGCACAGAGCCCAACTCAGGGCTCAAACTCGTGAACTGCAAGATCATGACCTAAAGTCAGACGCTTAAATAACTGAGCCACCCAGGCACCCCTTGCTCTATGCATTTCTTCTAACTGTTCCTGAGTTATATCCTTCCATAAGAAACTGGTAATCTAGTAAATGTTTCTCTGAGTTCTGGAAGCACTCTAGCAGACTAATGGAACTCAGGGAGGGGGTTGTTGGAACCTCTGATCTGTAGCTGGTTGATTGAAAGCATGGGTTGTGACTGGCATCTGCAAGGGACTGGGGGGCAGTCTTAAGGGATTGAGCCCTCGACCTGTGGGATCTGATGTGGTCCCCAGGTAGGTGGTGTCAGAATTGAGTTGAATTGTAGGACACCAAGCTGGTGTTAGAGAATTGCTTGGTCCCCCTCCCTGCTAGTCCCCCAACAGTGGAATTGAGTACAGAACCTTTTACACGATCAAACGAGAAAAGCAAGTTGAGGATTATACAGGGTGAAGTCGTTAGAAGAAAAAAAAAAAGTGTCTCTTTTGTATGATTGTGTTAAATGCATAGAAAAACAAAGTCCAGAATGACAGACACTAAAGGGGAAGGGAGGAATTGGAGAGAGTTGGCGGTTTGGTCGAAGACTTTATCATGATCAATAAGGTTTTAACTTTTGCAAGGAGAAGGCATTCTTGGTTTACTTCAAGGTAGTTAAAATTAACCTTAAATTTAGGGGAAAAAACCATATCTTACACAAATGCTTTTATTGTGATTTTTTTTTTTCCCTGTCCTTTTCAAGGTGTGAAATTAGGAGTACTTGGCATTTTAGTGCTGACATAAAAAAATAAAATGTTCCCCTTTAAGGTAGTTGCTGCCACCACTCGATAGCTACAGATTTTAAGTATAGAATTCAGAGTGATGGTTGGTTCTGTTAGAAACATTGTTGATAATTAGGGTAAGGAGCTACCCAGTGGTGCTGGCTTGGGTCATTGTCAATACAGGCAGACAGCTGAGATCTTTTAAAACAGTGGTTCTCAGGTTTTATGTTGAATTGAAACCACCCGGACAGCTTGGTGAAGCACAGATTACTGCCCAGACCACCAGAGTTGCTGATTTATCAGGACAGCGTTGGAATAGAATTTGTAACAAATCCCCAACAATACTGATAGTGAATGCTACTGGTCAGAGACCCCACCTCGAGAACCACTGGGTTAAAGGCATGGCTTCTCTTCCTTCATTAAAAAACAAAAATTATTTATTAGAACACCAAACCAGGTTCAAGGAATGAGAATGAAAAGAAAGTATGTGACAAAATGTGGGATTTTAAAAAAAGTAGTCCATAATTGTTACCAGGTTACATCATACTATGACGAACAGGCTTTGTCCAAAATTTGTCATATTGGGCCCCGATCTTGCATCAGCTTTCAGATTTGCTTGTCCTTTGGAAAGCTTTGTTTTCCACTGGTCCTGGAGAGTCTTGGTTTAGTATGTCAAGTCATTGAACTATTAATGGGAGTGGAAATTCATAACTTGTGCTATCTTAAACTTGTTAAAAAAAAAAAAATAGTTTAGTGTTCCATGAGATAGATCTTCCTGCCTCTAAAGACTATACATTTTTTGACTCCCCACTCACGCCCAGCCTGGTGTTCAATATGTATTCACTTATGAGTGCATTTTGGTCCATAAGCAATATGAATTCTCTAATGTGTATTTATTTTAAAATCAATCAATAAAAAAAAAAAAAACTTGCATTAACAAGTTTAGTGCTTGTTTTCTGTGTCACTGAGACCCTTTCTTCCCTCTCACTGAGGTGTGTTTGCTTGGATGATAAGGAAAGATGGAGTCCCCAGCAGTTGTTGAAACACAGCTTTATCAATCCTCAGCCGAAAATGTCTTTACTGGAACAAAGTCCTGAAGGTGAGTCTGTTACCACTCTTTTTTGAAAACCTGCCTGACATTAATTATTTTGAAAGTAAACCTTAAACTGGAACGGACTGCTTGGATCATAGATTTTTATCTGGTTTATGCCGAGCTGTACGTAAATCCTTTCATTGAATGTGTACCATGCACATGGAACTGTTGTGCCCTCCTGGTTTTTTCCAGCCTCGACTGATTAAAGTGTCCATTGGCTAACTCTTCTGGTCACATCACTTTACTTCTGTGCAACCGGATTTCTCTGTCACTACTCAAGTAGCAGATGAGGGATCATCAGCAGAGCTGGGGATGAGGCAGGAGACCTGGGTATGGGTTCTGACCCTATCGCATCGTCATTTCCTTGTTAGCAGTCTCAGCCCCACCTCTGACCTGGGCTCACGTGTATTCCACCTCACCCTACAAGGTGAGAGGAGAAGTGTTCACGGGTCTGTGCCAGGGAAGAGGTACTTTTTCAAACTACCGGTTGGGACCCCTTCTTCCAGCACTTGGTTCCTTACTGGGTTTTGCATCCCTCGCTCTTTTTCTAATGCCTCGTTTGCCTCTCACGTTTTGTTTTATCTCAGACTCGGGAGGACAAGATTATGTTGAGACCGTTATTCCTAGGAAGCAGCTACCCAGCGCGGCATTCTTCAGTGAGACACAGAGACAGTTTTCCCGGTACTTCATCGAGTTTGAAGAATTACAGCTTCTCGGCAAAGGAGCTTTTGGGGCTGTCATCAAGGTGTGGTACAACGTTGTGCCCGGCACTTTCAGAGCTCCTCCTCTGTTCATTTCTGCACACAGGGAGTTCTTTTTTTATTTTTATTTTTTAAAGAGAGTTCTTTTTTGAGAGCAGGGAGAGAAGTGAGCACGGCCATTTGAAACTCTGACCGTCATGACCTTTGCAAAGTCAAAGGCTTGAAAGTTCCCCTGGATACGTTAAGAACATATCATGCCTCCTCCGTTGCCTGATGCAGTCCCTTAATGTGAAAACCGCATGATTACATGCGGAGCCAGGACCTCTCCATGAAGACCATTTTTCTGAGCTTTGGTTCAGAAAGAAAAGTGTCCTTTTTGTCCCATTTGCTTTTCAGAGGTGCTGTGGATAAAAGGGCTGCGAGGTTAGCGCTGAGGTGGGGTTCACTGGGAAATGGCCCCAGACGGTCTCCATGCCTTGTATTTTCCAGCTGCTCCGGAGAGAGAAAACTAGTGGCGCGTTACGAGGGCCGCCGTTGTTAGGTCTTGCCTTCCGCGTTCTTGTCTATTTGGGTGACTCATGATTACTTGCCCCTTGAGAAAGAGATTTCAGCTGCTCTTAAGTAATTTTTGGCCGTTTGCCTCCTAGGAGACCCAGGCTGATACTGTGCTATTAAATCCCTATAAGACCTGTCATCTTTCACAGAATAAAATGGTCCTCCATCAAGAAGGCATATGCCCATTTAGGATTCTGAGAATGTTATTAGGAAAGGTTACTAGGATTACTGTGGAAGGCCTTTTACACTCCCCTAAATAAATAAATAAATAGGTGTTTCTGTGGTAATCAGGGACAGAAAGACAATCTTGAGTTTTCTGAAAGGAGATTATAGTATCATGGAAAATGTTCAACTTTCTTCGTGGAAGTATAGACACTCTAGTTAGACGGTTAAATAGACCTACTATGGGCAGATACCTTGATTGGATAATCACAGTGATATTCAGGGGAGTGGATGATTGTTGGGTATGTTATTCATTTAACTCCCACTATAATTTTGATCAAGCCCTTTAATGTGTTTGTATTTTAGATTTTTGAACACAAACATTACCAGACTCCATTTTGGGTAGGCTCATATAATAAAAATGATGGGTAGGCTCATATAATAAAAACGTCTAGTAATTTAAGCCCCTAAGTTTTCTTGTGGTTTTTCGTTCCGAGAGGCCATAGCCCTCACACTCCGTCTCTGTTTCTGGGTTAGGGTAGGGCATTCTATTCTGTTCAGTGATCTGGCATTTCAATAGCAGTTGGCCTGAGTATGATTCATGAACCTTTCCATTTTTATTTATTTATTTTTACTTTTTTAAAAAAATACTTATTTTTGAGAGAGACGGAGAGACAAAGTGTCAGCTGGGGAGGTGCAGAGAGAGAGGGAGACACAGAATGCAAAGCAGGCTCCAGGCTCTGAGCTCTCAGCACAGAGCCTGGTGCAGGGCTGGAACTAATGAGCTGTGAGATCATGACTTGAGCCGAAGTCGGATGCTCAACCAACTGAGCCACCCAGGCGCCCCAGCACCTTTCCATTTTAATAAGTGAGTTCCTAGAAGTCTGCAGTGTAGCAAGCTCCACATCCCGATCAGTGACTCCAAGTGTTCATGATGTGTTCTGAGACTCAAGGTTGAAGACCATGCCAAGACTTTGCATGGTCTTCTACTCTATTAACATGGCAGTAAACAACACAGGGCTACATAGAGCTTTTTGGAGCACATTCCATATTTCAGGTCACGTGGCAGGTGGCTCGCAAACCTTATCTTTCAATTTGGTGACATGTTATGAAATAAATATTAACCCCCTTTTTCAGACAAGGGAACTGACTTCAGAGAAGTTATGTAATTAGCGTGAGGTTACATACATGCACTAACAGATGAAACCAGCCTTCAGACCTAGATCTGTTTTACTCAAAAGCATGTTTCTTGCCACTGTTTCCACACAAAGGTAATCTGAAACAATTTTATAGTACTCCTTTCTCTATCCTGGAAGTTATTTACTATACTAATCTAAACCTATGAGAATGATGCTTTATTTTGTATTTTGTCATTAACTAGTTCCTCCCTCCGCCCATGGCCAAGTTGTTGCTTTTTATCACCTCATTTGACCTGCACATTGGGTCTGGAATGTTCTGGTGAACAAAAATTTTTCAAAGCTACTTCAGTCAACCCAGTGGCATGGTGCAACTGCCAAAGAGAAGATGCCTCTGTGCAGGATGTAGAGACCTGCCTTTGAAACTTTCTTTTGTATTTTTCTTGTTTTTATTTGATTGTGTTCTTAATCACATTTTTTTAGTCTTAATACGTGTCATCAGTTGTAAATCTTTTTTTTTTTTTTAATGTTTATTTATTTTGAGAGAGAGAGAGCAAGCAGGGAAGGGGCAGAAAGAGAGGAAGAGAGAGGATCCTTAGCAGGCTCCAAGCTGTCTGTGCAGAGCCCAACATGGGGCCACGAACTGAAAAATAAGACCTGAACTGAAACCAAGAGTCACGGCGCTTAACCAACTGAGCCACCCAGGTGCCCCTCCATCATAAGTCTTCATAACAAAATCAGTGGGCAATAATTGTGTTAATACCAATTTTTTTTTTTTTTTTTTACTGAGCATCTTTCTCAGTGAGGCCTTGATTGTAAGTGCTTTGCTCGCCTCATTCACTTAATCCTTGCAGATAGTGACCTTTGAGGAAGGGAAGTGGTATATGTACCGTTTTATAGATGAGAAAATTGAATTTTGAGGAAATTAAGTCTTTTGCCCAATTTTACACAGCTTTGTAAGTCGAGAATTAGAATCTGCATTCAACTTAACATTTTTGGAGTTGAGTTGGTGTTTAGTGACTTTGTTAAAAAAAAAACAAAACACAAAACTTGGAGAGAAGCTAAAATTCTGAAACCATATACTGATTTCAGAAAATAATTCATATATATATATTTTTAAGTTTATTTATTTTGAGAAAGATCATGAGTGCAAGCAGAGAGAGGGAGAGAGAGAATCCCAAGCAGGCTCCATGTTGTCAGCGTAGAGCCAGACCCTGGCTCGAACTCCCAAACTGTGAGATTATGACCTGAGCCAAAATCAAGAGTCAGATGCTTAATCGACTGAGCCACCCAGGCATGTGGAACATAGTTCGTAATTCAACAATTTCTTAGAAATTGAGATAGCATATGTGATACTGGGAAAGCAGGAATGTGATTGTCGGTAAAATTAATGATTCAAATGGAGATCATATTTTCTCCAGGTCTCTTATTATTAAGCTAAATACACCTGTCACTTGAGGTGAGATGTTTTCTGTTTTTTCGCAGTCCAGACTTTGTTCAGCTCAAGAGGTTGAAATGTGTGGCTCTCCACTGTAGCTTTTGGTCCTCATTCAGAACCAAGGGCTCGCCTTGGGAGGGGATTGGTGAGGCCATACAGATGTCACCTCTGCATGGCTCTGAGCCGCTGACCTGCACTGGCTTCCTCCCCCTCTTCTCTCGGCAGGTGCAGAACAAGCTGGATGGCTGCTGCTACGCGGTGAAGCGCATCCCCATCAACCCGGCCAGCAGGCATTTCCGCAGGATCAAGGGCGAGGTGACCCTGCTGTCACGCCTGCACCATGAGAACATCGTGCGCTACTACAACGCCTGGATCGAGAGATACGAGCGGCCGGTGGGCCTGGGGATCTTGCCCTCGGACTCGGAGTCCAGCCCAGGGATGCCCCAGGCCCAGGACGGGCAAGGTTTGTCTCGGCCTACCGCACAGGACAGCGGGCGGGACGGCCCTGGCAGCGTGGAGGCCACAGCGCCACCACCAATCCTCAGCTCAGTGGAGTGGAGCACCTCGGGGGAGCGCTCGGCCAGCGCCCGCTTCCCCGCCGCTGGCCCGGGCTCCAGCAGCGACGAGGAAGAGGACGATGAGGAGGAGAACGACGGTGTCTTCTCGCAGCCCTTCCTGTAAGATCATCCGCGGGGGCGCCAGGCCCACCCCTGGGGGAAGGGGATTCAATGAGAGACCCGGGCTGTCACCGTGTTTCCATACACAAACGTGTGCATGTTGAAAAAGTAACCAGATTCAATCCAAAGGTGTTTTCCCCCCACTGTTGTCACAAGATCTCCAAAATCCAAGCCCTGAAGGAAGGAAAAATAGGAATTCCTTCCAATACCTCACTTTAGTACATTTGATAGAAAGTTTATGGAGAGCATTCTTTTTTTTTTTTTTTTTAATTTTTTTTTTTTTAACGTTTATTTATTTTTGAGACAGAGACAGAGCATGAACGGGGGAGGGTCATAGAGAGAGGGAGACACAGAATCTGAAACAGGCTCCAGGCTCTGAGCCGTCAGCACAGAGCCTGACGCGGAGCTTGAACTCACGAACCGTGAGATCATGACCCGAGCCGAAGTCGGACGCTTAACCGACTGAGCCACCAAGGCGCCCCTAGAGAGCATTCTTTTGGATAAGGGTTTCCAACTCTGGGACGTTGAAAAACTAACCTGGAGTCTTGACATGGGGCCAACTGCAGTTCTAAAAAAGGGTTTACCAAACCAGTAATTATGATCCTGAAGTTTATGCTTCTCAGAAGCCACCCTGGTCATCTTTTACTTTCCTGGTTGGATTTCATTCTATCCAGTTGGATACAGTTGATCATAACTCTTAGCTGTTGAATTTATAACAGGGAATTTGATTTCTTCAGTATTTCTCTATTTCTCTTTTTAAGACCTGCTTCAGATTCTGACAGTGATATCATCTTTGAAGATGAGAACAGTAAGAGTCAGAATCAGGTAAATATGTAAATAGAAATTACACCATTTTATCATGGGTGGGCTTGTAAGAAAACTAACATTTGACATTATAAACCTCTGATAGAATAATAAAGCCTTGCTCTGATATGCAAATACAGAAACTTTCAATGTTAAAAATGTGGTTATTTATTTGCCACTCCTATGTTTATTTATAGGCCTTAATTTATCCACATAATCAAACATGCTCGCTTGTAGAAGAGAGGAGTAAATGGACATGCTGGTTTTATTTCATTTTGTCTTGTTTTTGAGAGACAAAGACCGTACCTGCGCACAAGGGAGGGGCAGAGGGAGAGGGTGAGAGAGACAATCCCAAGCAGGCTTCGTGCTCTCAGTGCAGATCCTGATAAGGGGCTCAGTCTCACAAACCAGGAGATCAGAACCTGAAACAAAAATCAAAGGTCAGACACTTTTAGCCGACTGAGCCACCCAGGTGCCCCTTGTTTTGTTTTGTTTTTTAAGTGCAAACCGTTTCCTAGAAGATTTGGGGAAACTTTATGTGGTTGGGGATGCCAGTTGAATTAAGTAATTAAATAGCATAATTGTGAAGTTATGTTGGTCTCTATGACCAGTTAATCTTGATCATTTTATTCTCCCTACACCGTCCTCAAGAACAGCGTTTTAACAGAGTCATGATCCTGTAACGGGTTATGAAAACAATTTTGAGGGGCCACAACCAGCTTTATTTAATTTTTAATGCTGTCGAGAAGAGTAGAGAACACCGAAGTGCGTCACACTAGTAAAGATAAGCTGTATACCGTGGCTCTCGTGAGTGTGCGAACTGGGTGTGATACATCTGTTTCTTCGTGTGGATTGTGGTCTGAAAAACCAGTTTGAAAAAAGGGTCGAGTGTCATGGCTTTATTCTCTACGAATAGAAACAGAATTATAAGGGTGCATTCAGTATGGGTAAAGAAGTCTACATGTAGGCCCTGTTAGATAAGCAGTTACATTGAGGTGAAGGAGGGTCGACTGCATGAGCCAACATTTCTTAGGTACTTCCTTTTTTTTTAATTAAAATCACCTTAGACTCTTCTTGGTTTAAAGTTACAAATTGTAAATTTAACTGGGAATAATAGTATAAGTAACCTAACCTACTGCTTTGGTTTCAGCATTAGTCATGCATTGAAGTATTGTGGGAGCACCAAGTTTATAATCCTGGTTTTACTTGGTTGAGGGCAACATGCCAGGGGACATTCTACTTGATGAGTAAAAGCCTCCAAGAGATTAACAGTCTTCTGCAGATAATCCTCAGGGTATTTAAATGATTCAAGAGTAGAACCTGATGGTTTGCACAACAGAGAGGTCGGGGTTTTTTTCTTCGATAAAAAGGAAAAATGTTGAAAAATGCTCCCACAAACAAACTATAAATCAGTGCCACCGATTTGATGGCAGTGATGCTCGTGTTCCATTTCAGCTCCCGTTCTTGACTTCTCATGTGTTCGTCTTGGATTAGGATGAAGACTGCAATGGGAAGGACAGTTACCATGAAAGTGAGCCATCGGCGACCACTGAGGCTGTGCACTACCTATATATCCAGGTAGGGCCTGGCACGTGTGCGTCTTGGTGACACGGCAACTCCCAGTGGTTGCTGGCGGGTGTGTTTCAGGAAGCTGGAACAAGACAGTGGGCAGAAGAGGGCTCACCCGCACTGCCAAAGATTAATTGGCCGGAGAGGATTGTAACATGGCGCCCCTCCCCCTAGCCTTGAACTCATGCTTTCTGTACCATAGCAGCACACGGCACAGGGCTCTGGACTCAGGCTGCGTAAGTTCTCCTCCTGCATCCCCCAGTCACAGCTGTGTGAGCTCAGGCGAGTTGCTTCTGCCTTCTGTGCCTCTGGTTCCCCGTCTCGCTGTCTCAAAGACTTGTGAGAGATAGAAGAGGTAAAGACTTGTGAAAAATAGAAGAAGTAACGTCTCTAGGGTAATTAGAACCATCTGAATTCCATAAATGCCAGACTGTGCATGGACAGAAGTTTCACTCTAACAAGTTGAATCTGGACAGGTAAGGCGTGATGCATACACATCCTTGCATGTGCAGAAGAAACACCAACCAACGTGGCTTTAGGCGGAGTGTCCTGGAACCTTTGGCAGACAGGCGCCATAGGTAAACCAGTTCCAGTGAGGCTTTACTAAAAGGAAAGCCTGCTCACGTGTCTGAGGGACAGAGTCCTGGCCAGTGGTGAGCTCTGCCAGCAGAGGGACAGCCACGTATCAACGAGGAAAACTTGTCTCTCCCCAAGTGAATAGGGCCATGTGTCATTATTAGTATTTTCAGTCATATCTATAAGGAGGGAGATCTTTAAGTGTGAGACACGGTACCGTGTGCCAGAAGTAGTGTTTCCAAAGAGACTAATGAGGTGGTTGCTTTCCTACAGTTGGAGCTGGTTTTAAGTATTCCCTAACATAAACGTCTTTCAGGTACCATACAACACACATAATAAAGCATCTGTCCCCCGAACCACTAACTGAAGTATGTACTATGTGCCATTAGGCTCTAGACAGGAGTCAGAAGTATATAAGGGAGGTGCGTCCGAGGTGCGGTAGGATCATGGTCTGGGAGTCTCAGGCCCTCGTGAGGACTAGAGGAGGAATCAGAATCTGTAGATGGTTAACCTGAGCACGAGAGTGTATTCCTGTCCTCTAAAATGGCATGTTCCTCTTTTTAAAAACAGTAAAATCTTTCTTCATGAGAAATCTCAACTCTGGCACTGGTTGGAAACCAATAGGCTCGTTTTACTGGTTTCATAAATCAAATGCTACGTGTTGATCTAAAATATTTAAATGATACTTCCTTGTTTTCTGATACGTTAATATATAAGGAAGGGTGAGAAAGAGCCCTATCCTGAATGTTTTGATATTTGTAATGTTTTGCTCTAGACTTGCAGGTCATTGTCATGAATTCAAAGTAAAAATGATAGGGGCACCCAGCTGGCTCAATTGGAAGAGCATGTGACTCCAGATCTTGGGGTTGTGAGTTCAAGCCCCACGCTGGGTTAGAGATTACTTAAAAATAAAATCTTTAAAAAAAAAGTACAAATGAGAAAGACTAACGACATCATTAGATTTTTAATTAGCCTTTCTTGGAAATTGGGGTTTGGAAACAGTCTTGTAAAACAAAATTTTGTGTAGTTCTCAGTTTTTTCATTATTTGAAAAATAATGAAATTATTTATCACAAGGTTTTAAACAAGTCTTATGTGTTTTAAGTGAACGATAATAGGAAAACTAAAATGGTTATGCTGGGGTGCTATGATTATGCCTCTTTCCCCCCAATTTTTTAATACTGTTGGTTTCTGTTTTCAGTGTAAAAACAAGCCTTTCCTTTAACTACTTAAAATCCACAGCACAAGTTTTAAAATGGAAGATTACATTAATCGCCATTGTCCTCCTTAATTGAAACCCTGTACAATCAAATGCTGCCTGGTCTGTTCTTGCCCCCAGATGGAGTACTGTGAGAAGAGCACTTTGCGAGACACCATTGACCAGGGACTATATCAGGATACCATCAGACTCTGGAGGCTTTTTCGAGAGATTCTGGATGGATTGGCTTATATCCATGAGAAAGTAAACTTTATAACATTTCATACCTGAAACTTTATGTAAAACTTATGACAAAAAATACTGTGAGATTGGAGAAACACAGAAACAGAGGGTATAAAGTGTGAAAGTTCAAAGAAAACACTGAAGGTTAGGACAGGGGCCAGCAAACTGTGGCTGTGGGCTCAAATTCCACTTCTACCTGCATTTATACAGCCTGTGAGCTAAGAATGGCTTCTACATTTTTAAAGGGTTGTAAAAAAAACAAAATAGAGGGGTGTCTGGGTAGCTCAGTTGGTTGAGCCTCTGGCTCTTGATTTCGGGTTAGGTGATGATTCCCGGGTTGTGGGATCAAACCCATGTCAGGCTCTGCACTGAGAGTGGAGCCTCCTAGGGATTCTCTCTCTTTTTCTTCTGCCCCTCTCCCCTGCTTGCTCACTCTCTCTGTCTAAAATTTTTTTTTTAATTGTTTTTTAAATCAAAAGAGGAAGAGTATTTCATGACAAGAAAATTCTGTGAAATTCAGATGTCGGTGTCTACAAATAAAGTTTTATTGGGACACGGCCATGCTTGTTTGTTTACACATTGCCTATAGATATCTTTGTGCTATAAAACTGTGGGTGGGATTGAGTAGCTGTGACAGAGACTGCATGGCCCTAAAGCCTAAAATATTTATCTGATTTACAAAGATTTCTGCAGCCTCTGGGTTAAGTGGAAATATTTGAACACATACCAAAAGCAAAGATGATTCCTTGAGTTGTTTAAAATAAAGGAAGAGTATGGGGCGCCTGGGTGGCTCAGTCGGTTAAGCGGTCGACTTCGGCTCAGGTCATGATCTCGCGGTCCGTGAGTTCGAGCCCCGCGTCGGGCTCTGTGCTGACAGCTCAGAGCCTGGAGCCTGTTTCAGATTCTGTGTCTCCTTCTCTCTGACCCTCCCCTGTTCATGCTCTGTCTCTCCCTGTCTCAAAAATAAATAAGCGTTTAAAAAAAAATTTTTTTTTTAAATGAAGAGTGTGATTAACACAGGCCCAGTTATTTGATTCTAATGGCTTAGTGCTGTCCTTCCTAGGAACATGGAGAGACCAGAAAGCCACCTAGCAAGAGTAGAAATGAGACTGAGAAACACAGCTCGCCACATGGTATAAGATGTCATTTTAGAGAGTTAGAGAATGTCACGTCAATGCACATGGTAACGGATCTAGCTTCAGGATGAAACACTGCTTACATTTTAAAAATGGGATTATCTAATGCATCAGTCAGTATAGGTACTTTTTCCCCCCTTTGCTTCAATTTTCTTTAACTTAAAATGTTCATACTATAGTATATTGATACTAAAAAGCTAGGCCCGTAATTCATCTAGTTTATAAATGATTTGGTGGGGCACGATTTGCAAGGTTGGAAATAAAAAGGAGTTCTAACGGCAGCCGTTAGAACTCTGTGGCTGTGAGATCACCTGGGTTCCTAGAAGTGTGCCCCGAGCCCTCTCCTCCTCTCCATCTAGTCTGTTCAGCATCTGTTAATCATCTGCTGGGTGTCTAATACTGTGCCACACCTCGAAATGCAGACAGGCACGAGGATATGACAAACCCTGTGCTTGAAAGGGACTTGCTGTGGTCTGAAGGAGCCACACTTTACCTTCACATGACAGTGAAGCGATCATACAATAAGGTGTTTTCATTACATTCTAATTATTTCCTGTATTAGCATATCTAAAACAATAAGCATCATGAGGATGCCGTTAGGAAGGGGAGAAAGCCGAGTTCACGTAACAGATAATCATTGGGCACTTACGTGTGTGCTAGGGATGCAAGTTGAATTAGAATCATTGTGGAAGCCTTCATGGGTGAGCTGGCACTTGGAACTGCTGGCACAATTCAAATGAGTGGAGAAAACAAGAATTTCTTAGGAAAAATAGTGAAGAAAATAAGAGACGGGATGAAAATGGTGTCTGTCTCCCCAACCAGAGCAAGGGTTTTAGGGTGCCAAAAGGAGAAAGACTGGGAACCTAGTGGAAGGGGCCCTTGACTGCCCCGTGGAACCATTTGGATTTGATCTGATCCAGGACCATCAGGAGGTAAACTGGGAGAGGGTGGCAAGGTCATTGGCAGGACAGTCGAGAGACCGTGCAGAGGCCATATGGCCTGGACCAGTGTGGTCTGCAGGGGAACACCTCATCTGCTTCTCATTACTTGCTTGGTTGGCCTTTGAAATTAGGAAACAGGTATAACTATAAACTGTATTTGGGAAACCGTTCTTTGCTCTCTTCCATCAGGGAATGATTCACCGGGATTTGAAGCCTGTCAACATTTTTTTGGATTCCGATGACCATGTAAAAATAGGTGATTTTGGTTTGGCGACAGACCATCTAGCCTTCACGGTGAGTATTTTTCAGATTAGACTATGCCTGAAAAATGGCCCCGTATGCCTTCATTATCCTCATAACTTTCATGCTTATGAGGTTGACTGAACTGTGCCATGTAATCTTCAGGAAATTTTGCAAGTCTGAAGGGGTGAACTACCACTGATCTTTTAGGCTTTGCAAGGGTGAATACATCTTGGTGAGGACGTTCCACTTGAGAGGTATAAAATTACCGGTTTGTGGATGAGAGTTAGGTCAAAGGCATATAATACTTGATGAAATAGTTTGCTAGTTTGGTCTACCATGCCAGGCACTAGGCTAGATGCTTTACACTTGAGGAGCTTTTAGTTAATTTAGGGAAACAAAGCTAAAAACAAGCAACAAATATGAGAAGAGCCAGTCCTAGACAACATGTAACTCAGAAGGTATTTATTTTATTCTTTACAACATTACAGAGTAGTTCTTTAACATGCAAAGCTAAAATAATGTGTAGTAAGAGAAATCGAGATATAAGACCAAAGGCACAAGAAAATTTTGATATAGTTATAAAGACCCAGAAGGGCGGTATAAAGAAACGAACATTTCAGATGGGCCTTAAAGGATGGGTGGGAGTCCAGCAGGCTGAGATTGAGGGCAGACCGGGTAGGGGATCCCAGAGAGAGAGAACAGCGTAAGCAAAGGCCCTGGGGGTGAACAGACATGATTGGAGGCCAGCAGGCTGTCTGGTTGGTTAAAGCTATGAGTCAAACGGGAGCAGTGATGATGGTGGACAGCTCGGATTCTTCTAGTTGGCAGGCCTTAAGTGCCAGAGGAAGAGTCTTTACTTATAGTAAGACAAATTTGCTAGGCATAAAATCTCTAGCACATGCAGTTAATTTTCAGGGTGGTCAGAGAAAGAAAACAGGATCAATGGTGCCATAGGAGCAAAATTTCCAACTATAGGAGCAAAACCAGAAGGTGAGGTTAGGAGAGAAGAGGGAGGAAACAGAAGGGGACAGTGAGGGTGTGGGCCTGAGTAGAACAGTGGGGCTTTTTAAATTTAAAAAATTTTTTTTATGTTTATTTACTTTTGAAAGAGAGAGAGACAGGGGCTCCTGGGTGGCGCAGTCGGTTAAGCGTCTGACTTCAGCCAGGTCACGATCTCGCGGTCCGTGAGTTCGAGCCCCGCGTCGGGCTCTGGGCTGATGGCTCGGAGCCTGGAGCCTGTTTCCGATTCTGTGTCTCCCTCTCTATCTCTGCCCCTCCCCCGTTCATGCTCTGTCTCTCTCTGTCCCAAAAATAAATAAAAAAAAAAAAACAAAAAAAAAAAACGTTGAAAGAGAGAGAGACAGAGTACGAGTGGGGCAGGGGTAGAGAGAGAAGGAGACACAGAATCCTTAGCAGGCTCCAGGCTCTGAGCTGTCAGCACAGAGACCGACGTGGGGCTCGAATTCATGGACTGCAAGATACTGACCTGAACCGAAGTCAGACACTCAACCCACTGAGCCACCCAGGTGCCCCAACAGCAGGGAATTTTGAAGTGCTAAGACCAAGGAAGGCCCAGATGATGGCATCTTGATCCCCAAGATATCTGGAGGCTATAGTATAGTGAGTAGATAAGGGCACAGGTTCTGGAGGCCCTGACCTAGGCTAGAATCCTATCCCTGCCGGTCCCTTGTGGCATGACCTTGGGCAGGTTAGCTAGTTAACCTCTCAATACCTCCTGTATAAAATGTACCTATTGCGGCGCCTGGGTGGCCTAGTCATTTGAGCATCCGACTTCGGCTCAGGTCATGATCTCGCGGTCCGTGAGTTCGAGCCCCGCGTCGGGCTCTGTGCTGACAGCTCAGAGCGTGGAGCCTGTTTCGGATTCTGTGTCTCCCTCTCTCTCTGACCCTCCCCCGTTCATGCTCTGTCTCTCCCTGTCTCAAAAATAAATAAAACGTTAAAAAAAAAAAATTAAAAAATAAAATGTACCTAATGCTAATACTGACTTCAGTGTTGCTGGCAGGATAAAATGAGAATACAGGTAAAGCACCTGGAACAGTGCCTGGCATTTCCCTCTTGGGGAAGGCTTAATGGCATTAATGTCAGAGATGCTATTATGAATGGTGGTTCTTGTGACAGGAACCTGTGGAGTGACCCCAGAAGACAGTAATTTAGGGTCACTTGTGAGACGGTGCTGTCACAGGCACAGTTGAGGAAGGTGAGGCTACCTGATTGTTGCTAGCACTGAGAGTGGAACAGATTTGGTGACCAGCCTCTTGGAAAGAAGAATACAAATTCACCCAGATAAGGAAACAGGAGTGGGAAAGTTAGAAAGTGAGTTTGTTGTTATTGTTATCATACTCTTAATTTTCCTAGTAAATAGACTCTGTTTTGCCATCTGCAATGTGAAAATACATTGGTTTCTGTAAGCTATTGGAGCTTCCTGCCACGAAGAAAGAATTCTACAACAAAGTGCCCTTCTCCTTAATCTCATTGGGTTTCCACTGAGTCCTGCATTAGTCGGGTAACTAAACAAAACATATTTAAAGCTCAGAAAAAGCATTGTTCTAGTTAGTCTGTGTTCTGTGTATAATTTTTCAGTCTTCATTTAGAAATGGAGAAGCTATTCCTGTAGAATAATAAAACATTTTAAGAGTGATATTTGACTGGCTTATATTTTTTAGGCTGATGGCAAGCAAGATGATACAGCAGATCACTTGATTAAGCCAGACCCTTCAGGTAAATCCAGAAGCCTGTATATGTAGTGTATTAAAAAGCAGACCACAAAGGTTTTTTATCCCTTATTCTCTGTCTCTCTTTTTTAAATACAAAACACTGCAAATATAATGTATATAACCTGAGGAGTTTGGTTATACATTTATACCCATGGAACCATCATCTCAGTCTATGTCATGAATATATTCATAGCCTCCACGTTTCCTCCTGCCCTATTATGTTTTTTAATTTTTATTTTTTTTTATGTTTATTTACTTGAGACAGAGCGTGAGCAGGGGAGGTGCAGAGAGAGAGGGGGACACAGAATCCAAAGCAGGCTCCTGCCTCTGAGCTGTCAGCACAGAGCCCGATGTGGGGCTCGAACCCACAAACCGCGAGACCATGACCTGAGATGAAGTCAGCTACTTAACTAACTGAGCTACCCAGGCTCCCCCTCCTACCCTTCTATTTATTATAATAATAATCATAATAATAATAATAATAATGGTTATGATTATTAATTTAATTTTCTAAGAACACTCAACATAAGATCTACTCTCTTTGGAGAATTTTACGTATACTATTACAGTATAAAATGTCTTAATCTGAAACCTGTTTTTCATCTGGAAAGATTTTATTCTAAAGCAAATTACAGTTACTCATTAAATTAACAAAATCATGAAAATGCTTTAATTTTATCCCCTTTTTACTATGTTATTTGTTCTCTCTGAGAAATTAGAGCTTTGATGAGAGTAATTGGCTCCCACAGGTAGATAGTTACGCTTTGTTTGACCCCACATGGCAATGTGAGGTTACCTCATGACCTGGGCGTCTGGGGTGTTCATTCTGGCACCGCCCGTGTGCAACAGCAAAGACCTCCTGTGTGAAACACAATGTGTGGCCATACATGACTTAGACGTAACGCCTTAGTGAATTGCATCCTGTTTCTTCCTCCGAGTACAGTGAATAGTTAACAGATCATGCTTCACTCTTAAAAAACTTCTTTTTTTTTTTTTTTTTTTTAATAAAAATTTGCCTTACTCCTGTCGTTAGAAAGCCTTCCCTCTGCCTTCTTCCACGTAGGTCATTTGACGGGGATGGTTGGCACTGCTTTGTACGTAAGCCCAGAGGTCCAAGGAAGCACCAGACCCACGTATAACCAGGTAAAGGGGAAGCCTTCTGGGGAAAAAGAAAGGTCTCAAGAGTAAGATAACAGTAAGAGCATCAAAAAAAAAAAAAAAAAATTTTTTTTTTAACATTTATTCATTTTTTGAGAGACAGAGACAGTGTGAGAGGGGTGAGGGGGAGCAGAGAGAGAGAGGAAGGCACAGAATCCGAAGCAGGCTCCAGACTCTGAGCTGTCAGCACAGACCTCGACGTGGGGCTTGAACTCATGAACCGTGAGATCATAACCTGAGCCAAGGTCGGACGCTACCACTGAGCCACCCAGACACCCCATTAGTAAGAACATCAAGATCACAGTATTTGGGGTTTAGTTACCAGCTGAGATGTTCAGGAACATTCATTTCCTTGCTATGTGTCCACATGCCACTTGAGGTGACTATTCCACATAGCGCACATGGTGTCCCTGAACAGTAACTGAAACTGGCTTTTGCTGCCAAGGACTTTACAGTCCATCTATCCAAAGAGGGTTTGCACTAACCTGGTCCTAGGCTAGGCTCCAGGAACACAGGGAACAGTACAGTTGACTAATAAGACGGGTGTCTTATTCCAGCCCTTGGGGAGCTTATCCTTTGGGGATGAAATAGACAATAAACAAGTAAAAAATAAAGGAAAGAATCACAAATTGTAAAGAAAAGAAATGAACTCCAGTGACCAGAGTATAATAGGGAGCATCATCTTTAGATAAACTGACCATAGAAGGCTTCCCCAAGGGGATGGCTTTTAGGATAAGGGACAACCCACAAGAAGCTGGGAGCTGAGAGAAAGGGTAAGCAGAAGAAATAGCATGCATAAGGAGAGAACTGAGTGAGACCTTGCTTGGCACGTTTGGGACAATCACAAAGATCGTCCGTGCGGCTGTAGCCTGGTGAGCTATGGGGGAGAGAGGCATGAAGTGAAGCTGGAAAGGAAGATGAGGGTCACATGATCCAGGGCCAGCTTAGCCATGATAGGAGTGTGCACTGGGAGCCAGTGAAGGGTCTGGAGCAAGAGAGTTCACTCCACCTGTTGCTGGAAGCTTTGCAGGAGTCAGGCGGGGTGGCTGCTAGCTGGAACTAGAGCGGGAGCAGTAAAGATGGGAACCGTGCTTCCTGTAAGACACTGCGGAGGGGAGTTGACAGGCTTCCTGATGGAGGGGATGTTGGATCAGGAAAAGGAGGGTATGAGATGGTGCTCAGGTTTCTGCTGCAGCAGCTGGGGGAAAGCTAGCTGACTGAGATGGGGAAAGACAAAGGGGGAGACAGCAGGAAAATTCCATTTGGGGGGCAGCGTTGAGTTGGAAATGCGTGATGAGAGATCCAGTTAGAGATTTCCAGTAGGTTGTTGAAGACTCAGGACTTGAGTTCAGAAGAAAGGTCAGACTCAGAACTATACATATGAGAGTCATCAGCCCAAGAGGGATTGAAAGCCATGGGACTGGATGGGGTCACTTAGGGCAAGAGTGTAGAGCTAAATCTCAAAAATAGACTAGGCCAGGGGCGCCTGGGTGGCGCAGTCGGTTTAGCGTCCGACTTCAGCCAGGTCACGATCTCGCGGTCCGAGAGTTCGAGCCCCGCGTCGGGCTCTGGGCTGATGGCTCGGAGCCTGGAGCCTGCTTCCGACTCTGTGTCTCCCTCTCTCTCTGCCCCTCCCCCGTTCATGCTATGTCTCTCTCTGTCCCAAAAATAAATTAAAAACGTTGAAAAAAAAAAATTTTTAAAATAGACTAGGCCATTCACATCAGAGCATATTTTCAGGCTTGCAGTAAAACCCAAGTTTGGGTTTCCATTCTGACAGAGATCGCTGGGTAGTGACATAGAGTTAGCCCTCCAAATACCCAGCAGGGCCAGGGTGTGGGAGGTGCGCGCACACGCAACATGGGCATGTGAGGGCACCTTTAGCCTCACCTCTCTGAGTTCAGTTTGCAAGGTGTAATGAAATCCTTAAAGGGGCTCTCTCCACCCTTTGGCCCAGCAGCTCCCCCTTTTGAAAGCTATCCAGAGGAAAAAACGACATCCAAAAAGATGGGTGTAAAAGGGGTTCATCACAGCATTATTTAGAACAGTGAAAAATAATGGTGTTTAAAAATAAATGGTTAAAGGGGCGCCTGGGTGGTTCAGTCGGTTAAGCGTCTGACTTCAGCTCAGGTCATGGTCTCACGGTCCGTGAGTTCGAGCTCCACGTCGGGCTCTGTGCTGACAGCTCAGAGCCTGCAGCCTGCTTCGGATTCTGTGTCCCCCTCTCTCTCTGCTCCTCTCCTGCTCATGCTCTGTTTCTCTCTGTCTCAAAAATAAATAAAAACATTAAAAAAAATAAAAAGAAATGGTTAAATAAATTCTGGGACTTCCATGTAATTGAATACTGTACGTCATTAATATCATGTTTTAAAAGCCTGTTCTAGAAAAATGCTATAACGTTGAAAAATATTCTCGCTATCTTAAGGGGATAAAAGTTACAAACCATAGTATGGTTGTAGTTTTATAGGGGGTGTGTGTATGGTGTGTGGATGCGTTTAAAAACCAGCAGGCCTGTCTTAGACCAGTAGTAAATATCCTTGAGCAATGGCATTAGGGGTGATTGCTGTTTTTCTTGGTGCTTTTCTGCATGTTCACCATTTTCTACAGACAGTGTGTAGGAAATGCCACAGCCAGTGTTTGTTTCTAAGACTTGGGACATCACTGGTAATAATTGGATTCTCCCCTACGAATCCTTGAGTCCAAATTCATGCAAGAGTTGCCCTTGAAAGTGGCTTCTGTGCCTGTGTGCAGTTTGCCACGTACAGTCCTCCCTCTCGGCAGGGTGCCCCTGCCGGCTGCCTCAGGCACATTGCCTTCCACACTGCATCCTCCTCTTGCCAGCTCCCTACCTGAGACTCTGTGCACTGACTTGCCCTTTTGCTTTTTTACTTGCGCCATTTTTCTATCCTCATTGGTATGGCTTTGCAATCAGTAGTTGACCTCTGCCATCAACCGCAGATTTTGGTCTGCGTTTCACTTTTGAGATGATGGGTAAGGAAGCAAAGCAAAGCAAATTCCTTGGACAGAGTTCATTTGTCCTTGCTCTTTAGGGATCACTCTCAGTGGTCAGCCAGTGATTTTCTATGTCTGTGTATATCGCTAAACCAATTTCAGTGAATTTTCAAGGAAAGCATTGAGAAATCACAGCAAGTTTTTTTTTTATATGTATGTATGTATGTATTTATTTTTATAAGGAAAGATGTTTTCTTTTTTTTTTTCAATTTTTTTTTAACGTTTATTTACTTTTGAGACAGAAAGAGACAGAGCATGAATGGGGGAGGGTCAGAGAGAGAGGGAGACACAGAATCTGAAACAGGCTCCAGGCTCTGAGCTGTCAGCACAGAGCCCGACGCGGGGCTCGAACTCACGGACCGCGAGATCATGACCTGAGCTGAAGTCGGACGCTTAGCCGACTGAGCCACCCGGGCGCCCCCACAGCAAGTATTTTGTCTGCACTTTATACCTATAATTTTTTTAGAAAAAACCAAGTTTTTTCTAGTGTGGCTTGTTTTTCCCTTAGTAAACCTTTTTCCAGCTAACAGTGCTCATCGTATAATTCCCTGGTAAATGACACGTTCATATCAAGGCTGTCTAAATACAGTTCTTTTTACTCCTTAGAAAGTGGATCTCTTCAGCCTGGGAATTATCTTCTTTGAGATGTCCTACCACCCCATGGTCACGGCCTCAGAAAGGATCTTTGTTCTCAACCAACTCAGAGATGTATGTATCAGATGTTTTAATACCTCAACTTCCAGTAACCCAAATCTTAGCGTGGACATCAGAATTTAATGCAGGGTACCCTTCTGGTATTTATAACATGGAAGAGGCAGTTTCACTATAATCTATATTTCTAGTAAAAGGAAATCTACCTCTGCTTATACACTTCCAGTCATGAGAAACTTTCCCCAGTTTTGTTTGTTTTTGGAAATCCTACTTGGAGAGATTGCTAGGTCATAGTTACTTTTAAAAAATTATTCTTAGAGATTTACTCTTGGTTTTAAAACAAAAGAAGAATCAAAAAATTTTGCATGATATTGATGTAGTTGCAATGGTGGGAAATGAGTTATAAGGATAATGGAGATTTAGTTCTAGAAATGAAAGGTTCTAACCAAAAGGACATGGTAGTAATGCCTCAGGAATACCCCTATGGCCAGAAATTTAAAAGGGTCTGGGGAAGATAGCAGCCACTTGAATTTTTTTCCCCAGCGAAATTTCCCTTAGTGATTTTGGGATTAATCCTTGCCTCACCTATTTCCCAAACTAAAAGGGACCAGTGTTAACAGTGTGTGAGGCCCAGGATGCCCATTACAAACAGCTTTAGGACAAAGTGGAGAGCATCAAGGTTTGGGTGAATGGGGGTGGCTTAGATTTGCATGTTCATGAGCAAAGCAAAGAGCCGCCTATTTTCCTGAGCTGAAATCCTATCCACCATGACTGAGAATATTCCTCTAGGTATTTTTGAAAACTAGAATTATTTTATTGCCAGTACAGCATGGACCACGATGTTCACAAAGTATGGAAGTAAATAAAGTGATTACCATGTCCTTGCCTTGACTTGGAATGCTCTTCTAGGATTATTTCCTTGATGAAGTGCCTTTCTTTAGTCTAAAGTTCATGTTTGTTCCCTCATTTGAAGAATATCTAAGCTGTCAAGTTGATGCTATGATTGAAATCTTATTTACCAGAAAGGTGGGAGCTTTTCAGGAGATACGGGTTTTAAGTATTAATGTTTGGTTTTTGTTGTTGTTGTTGTTGTTGTTGTTGTTGTTGTTGTTGTTATTGTGTGTTGGTGCTTTGGTGTTTTTTTTGTTTTGGGTTTTTGTTTTGTTTTGGGGGTTTTTTTTCCCTCTTTTCATCTGTGTGTTTTATGAAGCTACTTTGTCTTCCTCTGAAACCATTAGATTTTAAAATACTTTGACCTCAGATGAGGTGCTTTCTATCATCTGGCTGTCATTTGGGTAAAATTTGTGTTAAAATAATATTTATGTGCTTGGAACTGTGGGCCTTGGGCTTCAAGAAGGTATCACTTCAGTCTTCCCTTGTTTTCATTTTTTTTTTTTTTTTTCTTTCAACTTTTTTTTTTTTTTTTTTTTTTTTTTTTTTTTGGGACAGAGAGAGAGCATGAACGGGGGAGGGGCAGAGAGAGAGGGAGACACAGAATCGGAAACAGGCTCCAGGCTCCGAGCCATCAGCCCAGAGCCTGACGCGGGGCTCGAACTCACGGACCGCGAGATCGTGACCTGGCTGAAGTCGGACGCTTAACCGACTGCGCCACCCAGGCGCCCCATTGTTTTCATTTTTATACTCGATTTTCTTACGTCTGGTGATTAAATGCTTTTTTCACTGCGGCAGTTTGCCAAGCACTTACTGGTTTGAATATAATATTCTTTTAGCCCACGTCGCCTAAGTTTCCAGAAGACTTCGATGATGGAGAGCATACAAAGCAGGTAAT
Source organism: Neofelis nebulosa (assembly GCF_028018385.1). Lineage (NCBI taxonomy): Eukaryota > Metazoa > Chordata > Mammalia > Carnivora > Felidae > Neofelis > Neofelis nebulosa. Next base: position 63,709,124 of record NC_080788.1, on the reverse strand, counting down.
TCTCTGACACTTCCATTACTGTGTCTTCACCCTAGGATTTTAATTACTGTTTTTCTTCTTTTTCAATTAGTACTGTTCTGCCACTCATTCTCTCCTGTCCTGGGAACACCGTGGGGGAAAACATCAAAAGATGAAATGCTTTAAATGTTATTAGACTCGAAATACACCATAAAAATGCCAAGGACTGGCACAGAAAATTAACCAGCTACAGGGTTCTTTTGTGTGGTTCATTGTGCTTTTGAAGTGCTGTTTGGAACCTTGGCTTAGCTGTTGGAAAAAAAGAGAAAGCTTTTAGATTTCATTATGTTAGAGAAAGCTTGGAACTTTTTAAGAAAAGAATACAGTTTAAAACTATAATTTCATTCAGTTTTGTAGTTAAAGTAGCTCAGATTGTAAAGGAGAAGACTCGACAGTCTGATGATGATAGTATTTTAAAGTAAAATAATTTATCCTCCATACTATAAACACCTGAGTATGTGTATATGTAACGCATGTCATGGCTTATTTGGCATCCAGCTAATGTGAATGAGTAATTATTGGTGAACCTGTGTATTGTGCTTCTGGTGTGCATTTCTTCTTAGTGTTTGGTGGTTTATCTTGGCGAAGCCTTCCTTGGTTGATAATCTGGCATATGAAAGTTTATCCTGACTTTTCTTTATTATCAAGGCAAAATCGCTTATTTAAATTATTAGTGTTGAGAACAGAAGCTTCGCTAGAACATGGCATTAGTTTGCAATTTCTTGCTTATTGGCTATGTATCTGATTGGACGAGTCACTTATCTAGATTTTGATTTTCCTCACCTGTCAAATAAAAGGATTAAGTGCCCTTTATTTATATTAACACTAACGTTCTGTAATTCGGTAGTATTAAACAGGACATTTATTTATGGCTGGAGGAACCCGTTCTGCCTCGTCTGTTCCGTTAGCGAAGGACCATTAGAAAATACACTGCATTGTGTTTCTGCTGCTTTTGTTAGCTATTATCATTGATTTGAACGGAGTCGTTTCCTGTGTTTCTGGATGTCATAAATAAATGTTCATTTCATAGCCTTTCCCTATAACAAGTTCTTCTTAGTATTTCCACGTGTTGGCAGCTGTGGGGTCTGTTTTATTAAACTACAAACACAAGAGCAACTGTACCAACCATTTCTCTCAACGGTGATTGCTCACCTCCCAGAGGTACGTACTGGGTACCTGAAAGTATTTGTGTTTGGGCCAGATAAACGTGGTCCCCGAACCGCAGCCCGTACTGCCCCCCACATCATAGCTGTTGCTTTTTATCTGAAAAGAAACAGCATAGAAAATGCATATGTACTGAATATGATACAATTGTTGCCGCACAACAGAAATCGAGCATTGTAATAGGGTCTGTATTGCTAAATATGGAATTGCTTTTACCAGTTTAAATTAAAAAACTTTTTTAACGTTTATTTTTGAGAGAGAGAGAGCATGCGTGTGTATGTGCACACGAGTTGGTGAGGGACAGAGAGAGAAGGAGACAGACTCTGAAGCAGCTTCCAGGCTCTGAGCTGTCAGCACAGAGCCCGACACGGGGCTCAAACTCACAAGCCGTGAGATCATGACCTGAGCCGAAGTCTGACGCTTAACCAACTGAGCCACCCCAGGCACCCCTTTATCAGTTTAATTTAACTTTTCATAAAAGTGGTGTCTTGTTCATTCCTTTCTTTTCATTTCATTTCATTTCATTTCTTTTCTTTTTTTTTTTTAATTCATCCTTTCTTTACATGTGTTTTTCTTTCAGCCTAAGACAGCAGTAGGAGTTAGGAGGGCCTCTTTACATGTGTTTTTCTTTCAGCCTAAGACAGCAGTAGGAGTTAGGAGGGCCGCAGAGAGAGAATATATTAAGAATCTGTAACTAAAAAATGCTTAATAAGATTCATCTAAAAATTGACATTTTTCTGATCTCACATATTCCTCTCTTTATAAGTCCTTAGTGTAAACAGGAGAATTAAGGACTCATGAAGGAACCTTTCAAGGTTCAGGGTATTCTCACATAGTTCCCTGCTTAATGACGTAGTGGCTTTGAGGTCATAATAAATGAGTAACATAAATCAAGAGAATTCCAGGGAATGACCTTAATACAGATAACATAAATGGAGAGGAAAAAATTAGAACAAGATGTAAGGATTCCAGCAGCTACTCTGCCTTATAATTTTTTACTAAAATTAGGCATCTAGGGATAATTATTTTCTCTTCCTACACCTGTTTTGATAAAGTATTTTGTGTGTTTATAAGGCCTAAGTTCTGCTTCTGTGTTGTTGAGTTGAGGATCTTCTGGTTGTTCATAACAATAAAATGTAAAAAGGGCCTCTGCCTTTTAGGAAACACTTCTATTATGCTATCTCACAACTCTGTGGCCAGAATGAAGTGCAGGGCGAGAAATGACAGCTTGAGTGATTTCAGAGCTACCAATTACAATGCACCAACTCAGTGCAAGAAGTGTGGTGTCTTTTCTTTGACCTGAATCAACCACCAGCTTGTCAGAATTCCAGAGCATCTTCTGTTGCATCCGGTCACCAGCGTGCCTGACTTTCATTACAGAAATCTGTCATCTCCTGGCTGTTGAACCATGATCCCGCCAAGCGGCCCACGGCCACAGAACTGCTCAAGAGTGAGCTGCTGCCCCCACCCCAGATGGAGGAGTCGGAGCTGCACGAAGTTCTGCACCACACCCTGGCCAACGTGGATGGCAAGGCCTACCGCACCATGATGGCCCAGATCTTCTCCCAGCGCATCTCCCCCGCCATCGATTACACCTACGACAGCAACATGCTGAAGGTGGGCTTGAGCTCAGCTTCCAAAAGAGAGCTCAGCTTGGTTCACAGACGGGGCAAGTCAGTTCCTTAGTTTTCATGGATTCCTTTAAGCCTCCAGCGTATGTTCTTATTCTGAGGTCCGTATGTGCAAAATAGGCACATATGTATCATTCTGGGAAGAGCCATGCTTTTTTTTTTTTTCTTTTTAAATGTTTATTTTTTGAGAGAGACAGAGACACAGTATGAGCAGGGGAGGGGCAGAGAGTCAGAGACAGAATCTGAAGCAGGCTCCAGGCTCTGAGTGGTCAGCACAAGCCCGACGCAGGGCTCGAACTCATGAACCGTGAGATCATGACTTGAGCCAAAGTGGGACACTTAACCACCTGAGCCACCCAGGCGCCCCTGGGAAGAGCCATACTTTTAATTGCTTAACTCTAAGGAGTTCCTGACCCATGCCCTTCTCCATCCACCTAAGAGATTAAGCAGCAGTGCTTTTAGAGACAGAGCCCGGGCGCAGCTGCCCAGAGCTGAAAGCATCTAACCTGTTCACATCCATATGGGGTCAGTTGCTCCCAATGCTGGCTGCACCTGAAGGTATATCTGAGAGGCCCTTGGGCATTTCTGACGCTTGGGCCCTATATCCGATCTAGTGACTTGGAATTTCTAGGTGTGAGGCACTCCAAGTGTCTCCTCTTAAAATCACCCCGGGTGGTTTCTGAAACATTGCCAGGTTTGGCAACCTTCAACTTTTTCACCTTTCCCTCTCCTCCCCTCCCCGCCCATTCCATTTTAAACAAAAACAGTCTGGAACAATATAGCAAAATGTTAAAATTTGAAAAAGTTGCATGGATGAATAACATATTTGTTATTTTCTTTGTATGTTTCTGTATGCTTGAAAGAATGATGTAATTTTAGAAGAGTAGTAAAGTAGTGGTAAGGTTTGTGGAAGATTAGTGTACTTATCAAGGGCCAAACCAGTTTTTGCTGGCTGGCAATATGAGAAAGATACTTAGAGGATTATAGGTGAGTTGTTTATTTTTGTCATTTTTCTTGTTGGTTCTTTCTAAATTTTCTCTAGCAAAATGGTGTTACTTGTATACTAAGAAACAAATGAAAAAGCTCTTTATAAAATAGATAAACGCCGTGTAGCTTTCAAGGGGGCCACCATGGATTACCTTGGTATGTGGGAAAGGGTCTGATGCTATCAGATGTCTGATTGCTCTGTGACAGTTGCATCCCCGAGAATCCTTGGGGAGAAGGTGTTGTCTGATCAGCTCTATCTGAAAGGCATATTTCAACATGGTTAAGAATCTGGACGGGGCGCCTGGGTGGCTCAGTCGGTTAAGCGGCCGACTTCGGCTCAGGTCATGATCTCGCGGTCCGTGAGTTCGAGCCCCACGTCAGGCTCTGTGCTGACAGCTCAGAGCCTGGAGCCTGTTTCAGATTCTGTGTCTCCCTCTCTCTGACCCTCCCCCGTTCATGCTCTGTCTCTCTCTGTCTCAAAAATAAATAAACGTTAAAAAAAAAAATTAAAAAAAAAAAAAAAAGAATCTGGCCTTTGAGCTGTTGGTGGCCTTTTTCAAGATAGCCCCCCTGAGCATGCTCAAAAAGGGACTCATTGTTGACATCCCCTTTGTGGTCCTGGGGATAAGCAATGTGGTATTTATTGCAAGCTACACATAACCATTTTAAGAGAACTTTTTAATTTGACTTTTGATGATGTGTTAATTGGTCATATTTTAGGGCGCCTTCTCAATCCGTACAGCCAAGATACAGCAACATGTGTGTGACACCATCATCCGCATCTTTAAAAGACATGGTATGTCCTTTTTTAAAAAAAGTCCTAGGCCTTCTCAAAAGGTGTTCTGTTGCATCATTAGAAAGTACTGTTAATTTTTTTAAAAAAAAGTACTGTTCACAGATTTGGGTGCAGCCATATTTTACCTTTAAATTTGGTTACAGGCACTTGACATCATGTGACATTTAGGCTTATTTTTAACACTCAACTTACTGAGAGGAGAACATCTGAATATTTATGATTTGAATATTTAGGCTTGCTACTAAAATACAGTTGGTTCGTGGAGTCAGAAATAAGATGACGTTAAAAAAAAAAAAAAAAGGGGAAAGAAGCAAGACTACGTTAAACTTAATAGACGAGCTGTCCGTTAGTGGAGTTAGAGAACCAGAGAGAGCCTGGTGATGGTTTCAGCAGCCAGTAGCAGATACTTACCTGTCAGGTTGGTGTTCGTTTTTAGTTGCCCCCCAGGAAGAATGAGAACATGATGATCAGTTATTTTTTCTGACTTGGTGTAGGAGCTGTCCAGCTGTGTACCCCACTCCTGCTTCCCCAAAATAGGCAAATATATGAGCACAACGAAGCCGCCTTATTCATGGACCACAGCGGGATGCTGGTGATGCTTCCTTTCGACCTGCGGGTGAGGCTGGGAATGCCCTGGGACAGGCCAGCTATCATGTCTGGTCTCGGGTGGCATCTGTGTGACAGGTTGACCCTTGCCTGTCATGTTTTCCCCTAGGCTTCCATTCTAAATGTCCCCTTTAAGAAACACATTCTTGAGGGAGTTATTGCGGTGAGAGCATTACTGGAATTTAGTATACGCTTGACCTTGTGTACATCCACCTTGCTTATGGAGCAAGTACTTCTGACCCTAGGATTGCCACATCTGCATTTCAGTGTTGAGCTCTGCCGAGTGACCATAGCAGGTGGACCTGGCCAAGTCAGACAAATCAATGCATTTTTTTTCTTTACCTCCTAACTAGATCTTCCCTAACTTCCTAACGTGTTAATGTCGAGAACAATGAAATTCTTCTAATTGCAAGTGCGTCTGATAATGAGGTGTGCCGAATTTCGCTCATGCTTGCTTTCTCCCGATCCCTCGGGGTTCCCTTTGACAGCAGTGACTGGTTATGCACTCCTCTCGTGCTGGTTGCTGACAAGCCATCTGCAGCACTGAACATGCCTAAGGCAGACAAGGGTGTGATTCCCCTCATGCACAGAAAGCACTGACAAGTAGGGAGATGAGCAAAAGCTGTAACCAGTCAGTTCTCAGAAGAGAAATTGCGCTGGGCTGATAAACTTCGGAAAAGATGGTCAGCCTCTTTTAAAGTTTATTTTATTGGGGCGCCTGGGTGACTCAGTCGGTTAAGCTCCGACTTCGGCTCAGGTCATGATCTCATTCATGGCTCGTGAGTTTGAGCCCTGTGTCGGGCTTTGTGCTGACAGCTTGGGGCCTGCTTTGGATTCTGTGTCTCTGTCACTCTCTGTACCCTGTGCACCCACCCCCTCCCCAGCTTGTGCTCTGTCTCTCTCTCTCTCAAAAATGAACACTAAAAATTTTTTTTTTAATTTATTTTATTTATTTTGAGAGAGAGAGCTGGGGAGGGGCAGAGAAAGGGAGAGAGAGAACCCCAAGCAGGTTCTGCGCTGTTAGCATGGAGCCCTATGTGGGGCTTGAACTCAGGGACAGTGAGATCATGACCTGAGGCAAAATCAAGAGTTGGATGCTTCACCCACTGAGCCACCCAGCACCCCTACAGTGCAGATTTTTAAACCTGAGCTCCCTTTCTGTAAGCTAATACTCAGTCCTCCCAAATAAAAAGTGAGTACCTTTGAGAATTTGATCCATAGTTAATGGTACTGGGTCAGATCTCTTGGGACAGTCAGACAATGATTTTATAAGTTGTGGTTATTATTAGCAGGTGGTTAAGAACTTCTAGAAGATCATGGAAAAATCAGGGAATTTATCATAAGAGATTAGACCCATTTTGACTGCATTATCATACATGATACTTTAAAAAATTCAGTCAGAGGCGCCTGGGGGGCTTAATCAGTTGAGAGTCCAACTCTTGATTTTAGCTCAAGTCATGATCCCAGGGTCATGGGATCCAGCCGTGTATGGGGCTCCCCACTGAGCGAAGAACCTGCTTAAGATTCTCTCTCTCCCTGTCTTTCCCCCTCCCTCCCTCCCCCCCCTTCCCTCTGTCTCCCCCCCCCCCTCAGCTCCTCTGCCCCTCTTGTCCTTTCGCTTTTTCTGTCTCAAATAAATAAATTAATTTTTAAAAAAATCCAGTTATTTGTATAATTAATATTATTTATAGTAGCCAAGATATGGAAACAGCCCAAGTGTCCACTGATAGTTTAATGGATAAAGAAGATATGGTATATACATACAGTGGAATATTGCTCAGCCATAAAAAGAATGAAATCTTGCCATTTGCAACATGGATGGAACCAGAGGGTATTATGCCAAGTAAAATACATCAGAGAATGACAAGTACCATATAATTTCACTTATATGTGGAATCTAAAAACAAAACAAAACAAAACAAAAAACAGACTCTTAAATACAGAGAACAAACTGGTGACTGCCAAAGGCAGGAAGTTGGGGGTGAGGGCAGGGGGAGGGGAATGGGCAAAATAGATTAAAAAAAAAAATTCACGGGTAACCAAATACAGTAAAACCTTGGGTTGTGAGTAACTTGTTCAGTGAGTGTTCCGCAAGACAAGCAAACATTTCTTCTTCTTCTTCTTTTTTTTTTTTTTTTAATATTTTTATTTATTTTTGAGAGAGAGAGAGAGAGAGACCAAGAGCATGAGCGGGAGAAGGGCAGAGAGAGAGGGAGACACAGAATCCAAAGCAGGCTCCAGGCTCTGAGCTGTCAGCACAGAGCCTGACACGGGGCTTAAACCTGAGAACCGTGAGATCATGACCTGAACTGAATTTAGATGCTCAACTGACTGAGCCACCCAGGTACCCCATGAGCAAACATTTCTAATAAATTTTAACCTGATAAATGAGTGATGTCGTGCATCATGAGGAGTACATGATGCCGAATGTCACATGATCACAACTGAGACAGTGGTTCTTGAAATTTGCTTTGATACACAAGTGCTTTGGATTACAAACATGTTTCCAGAACTAATTATGCTCACAAACCAAGGTTTTACTGTAACTTGTGCTGATCTTACTGATTGCAATTTGGCATAATAAAATTGGACAGAGTGTGTTTAATTAAAAGTGAGTTTTTCTCGGGGCATCTGGGTGGCTCAGTCAGTTGAGCTTCTGATTCTTGGTTTGTTTTTGTTTTTGTTTTTGTTTTTATTAAAAAAATTTTTTTAAACGTTTATTTATTTTTGAGACAGAGAAACAGAGCATGAATGGGGGAGGGTCAGAGAGAGGGAAACACAGAATCTGAAACAGGCTCCGGGCTCTCTGAGCTGTGAGCACAGAGCCCGACGCGGGGCTCGAACTCACGGACCGTGAGATCATGACCTGAGCCGAAGTCAGTCGCTTAACCGACTGAGCCACCCAGGCGCCCCTGATTCTTGGTTTTGACTTAGGTCATGATCTCAAGGTTTGTGGGATCGAGCCCAACATCGGGCTCTGTGCTGAAATTGCTGGAGCCTGCTTGGGATTCTCTCCCTCTCTCTCTGCCCAGCCCCTCAAATAAATAAACTTTAAAAAAAAAAAGTTTTTCTCAAATTTAAAAACCTAAGAAGTGCCACAGTGAATAAGGTGGGTAGCATGCCCCACAGTAGGTCTACTGCTGACTGACCGAGTCAGGAACATTTCAAGGAATGTGAATGATGAGCAGTGCCCAACTCTGAATAGACTAAAAACCACTGAGTTATTTTTTTAAATTTATTTACTTTTTAATTTACATCCAAGTTAGCATATAGTGCAACACTGATTTCGGGAGTAGATTCCTTAATGCCCATTACCCATCTAGCCCATACCCCTCCCACAACTCCTCCAGCAACCCTCTGTTTGTTCTCTATATTTAAGAGTCTCTTATGTTTTGTCCCCCTCCCTGTTTTTATATGATTTTTGCTTCCCTTCCCTTAAGTTCATCTGTTTTGTATCTTAAAGTCCTCATGTAAGTGAAGTCATAACGATATTTGTCTTTCTCTGACTGAATTGTACACTTTAAAAGGGTGGACTTTATATCTCAACAAAGCTGTTCTTAAAAAACCAAAAGGAGTGGGTTCTGGCACATTTTAACATCGACCTTTGAAACTTTGCTTTTCAGGTTCCTTTTGCAAGATACGTTGCGAGAAACAATATACTGAATTTGAAACGGTACGAAACAATGGGGGTTTCAGTTTCATTTGGTGGATGTGGGAAAGAAGCCAAAGGAGGATGTTTTGTCATTTATGCTCCTGACACAGCAAAGAATTTGGGGTTTGAATTTGGGGTTTAAAGTCATGAGCTTGGAGTATGATTAAAATACCCAACCACAGTACCCCTTTTAATAAAAGAGGGACACCGACTGTCGGCCTTCTTTCTCTTTATAACAAACGTAGCAGTTGGGCAGGCACCCCGAGGCCCCTGCAGTCTATTCTGCGCCTTCTAACGTCCCCAAGCAACACAACTAATTATTTTCACAAATGGTTGCTTGACAAAAACATCTGGCGGCTCTGGATCACAGATGGCCCCTTGTAAACCTTAATTGGAGGGACAAACGGCCAGTGGTCTCTGTGTGAAAACTGCCGATGCAGGTAACTGAACAAAAGCTGCTTGTAGAGAAGTGGAGTAAACCCAGCAGGAATGCTGGATGCTGAGGACCTCCAGGCACTTGGCAGTGGAAAAGGTTTTTCTGTACATTCAGCTGCCACAGGGGTCAAACAGCGTGATCTCCATAAATTGGAGCGGTATTGTTGCCAACGAGGCACCCTGCTTTAAAGCGTCGTTCTTCAAAGGAAGTCAGAGCTCTTTACAAATGGTTTTACTCTCAGCTGCAAGTGAACAATGAACAGGCAGAGGCCTAAGGTGTGTCACTGGGTAGAAAGCAAGCACTAAAGGTAAAATTATTTCTTGCATGCAACGTCATCTCTGTTTCAAACATTAAAGAACAAATCAAGCCCTAGGAATTGGCACTTAAATGTCTCTTTAAAGCCTCTTGATCCTACCACTGATTCATTTTCTCAGATTTCTTTTCTCTTGTTCCATAACCTCTTAAGCATATTTGATTCCAGGAAGCAGTGACCTCGTAAATCTGGGTTTCTCTCTCCAGATACTGCATAGAACGTGTGTTCAGACCTCGCAAGTTAGACCGATTTCATCCCAAAGAGCTTCTGGAGTGTGCATTTGATATTGTCACATCTACCACCAACAGCTCTCTGCCCACTGCGGAAATCATCTATACGATCTGTGAAATCATCCAGGAGTTCCCAGCGCTTCAGGTGACTTTCCAGAGTCTAACATGCCAAGGTCATCCCGCTAGATTCCTTGACCCTGTCTCCCCCCCCCCCCCCAAACCCCGGGCTTTACCAGTAGGGGGTCACATTTTACTAAAATGACTAAGAGTTTGATGAAGTTACTTCTGGGTTTATCTCAGGCTCTTCCCCCTCTGCCTTGAAAAGAATGGGTTTTGTTTTTCTCTCGTTCGAGGGAAGGGCATTGTTTCTCTGCCCGTTCTTCCAACATGCAAGAAATCAGCTAAGATTCCTAGGATGCTTTTAAAAAATTTATCTGTTTATTTCATTTTTATTTTTGGGAGAGAAAGAGAGGGCATGAGCAGGAGAGGGGCAGAGAAAAAGGGAGACACAGAATCTGAAGCAGGCTCCAGGCCCCGAGCCATCAGCACGGAGCCCGATGCAGGGCTCGAACTAACGAACCGTGAGATCATGACCTGAGCCAAAGTTGGACTCTTAACTGAGCCACCCAGGTGCCCCCCCCCCCCCACCAGGATGCTTTTAGTACCTTCACCTTGTTCAGAACCCTTTGTGACCACCCCCCCATACCCCACGCTGTCTCTCAGCTCCCCAACTTTACTTTCCATTGAGCTTGCATCCTGCCTTGCCAGTAGAGACTGCTCTGGCATAACTGTTTGCTTTCCTCAAGCCTTCCCTCCACATCCCACATAAGAGCCCACTCACCCCCCCCACACCGTGCCGGTCACGTTGTTCCTTGTCTAGAAAGACCTCTTTTCCCAGCTGCCATTTGCACCCCTTCTGTCCCAAAAGCCTGCTTGCTCCCTCATCAGCTGGCCAGCCACCTTTCCTTCTCAACCCAACAGCCCCTGAGGTGAGGCGCCACCTGCTGGTTGAGGGCAGAGCTGTTGTGTCCACTTTGCTGTATACCCTGCCGCGTGTAGCTCACTGCTCTGTAAATGCTGGCTAATCACCTCAGGTGGACAGAAGTCATGACAGCTGTTCCACCAGCCCGTCCTTAAACGTCAGTTACTGTTGAACCAGATCCTCTCCCTCTTTGAAATCTGTGTAAACTCACTCAGGCTTTTCACCATAGCTGAAAACCAAAGTATTTTGGATTTCTATATTAAAGTGTTTGATTATGGGGCGTCCGACTTGGGCTCAGGTCATGATCTCACGGTTCGTAAGTTCCAGCCCCACGTCGGGCCCTGTGCTGACAGCTCAGAGCCTGGAACTTGCTTCGGATTCTGTGTCTCCTTTTCTCTCTGCTCCTCCCCTCTTTGCGCTCTCTCAGAAATAAATAAACATTTTTTTTTTTTAAAAAAGGCGTTTGATTATATTATACTCTGGTTTTAACAATGTAAAAGCAATGTTAATGAAAAAAAAGAAATTAGAAGGCAATATGCTAAGATTCAGTCCTCCCACAATGCCCTGCAGGGATGGCAAGTTGGTGGGAAGATTCTGGATTTGGTCACGTACTTATACTACTTTTATAATGAAACCAACGTTTTTTCTCTTGTATCCTAGGAAAGAAATTACAGTATTTACCTGAACCATACCATGTTATTGAAAGCAATCCTCTTACACTGTGGGATCCCAGAAGATAAACTCAGTCAAGTCTATGTTATTCTGTATGATGCCGTGGTGAGCATTTAATTACTTGGACTTGAGATTGAAAGATACTGATAGTTGATAAATATTTTCTTTGTGATGTAACCATAAGACTGAGTTGGGAGTTTTGTCTCCTTCCCTCATTGCTCTAAGGTAAAAAAAAAAAAACCAATTGGAGGGAGTGTCTATATTGAGAATAAAAGGCTATGCCCTGCCCTTAGTTCTTCCAACAACACCTGTACTTATCAGTAAACTAATGTATAGATTTGGACCAGCTGGACTTGGGGAGAGTGGTCTCAACTTCGGTGGGGCCTCGTTTAGCACCTCCTTCCTGTGGGGCTGGGGCAGTGCTGTCCAGTTACTCTTGCTAATTTAGCTGCATCGTAGTGTTCATTACTCTCTAGTACGTGTATAGATACTCTACGGTATGCGTGCAGAGCCTGGAGGGGAACCACCGAAAATCTTAAATAGTGTTACAGTGCTGAATTGAAGGTGAATGCTTTTCTGATTTCATTTCATGTTAAATACGGTTTTTTTGTGTTTTTTTTTGTTTTTTTTTTTTTTTTAATTTTTTTTTTTTTCCAACGTTTTTTATTTATTTTTGGGACAGAGAGAGACAGAGCATGAACGGGGGAGGGGCAGAGAGAGAGGGAGACACAGAATCGGAAACAGGCTCCAGGCTCCGAGCCATCGGCCCAGAGCCTGATGCGGGGCTCGAACTCACGGACCGCGAGATCGTGACCTGGCTGAAGTCGGACGCTTAACCGACTGCGCCACCCAGGCGCCCCTAAATACGGTTTTTATAACAAATAAGGCATCTAGGAGATTCAGTAATCTAAAGTGGCAAAAGCTGTGTGATTGAGTCAGAACAGATAGTGGAAGCCTCTGCTGGCTTACTGTACTGGTTTTCTGTACATCAAAAAAGGCTATTTTCATTTTTTTAAGTTCCTTTATTTATTTTGAGAAAGGGAGCATGAGCAGGGGAGGGGCTGAGAGAGGGAGAGAGAGAATCCTAAGGAAGCTCCGTGCTGTCAGGGCAGAGCCTGACGTGGGGCTTGAACTCACGACCCGGGAGATCATGACCTGAGCCGAGATCAAGAGTTGGATGCTTAACTGACTAAGCCACCCAGGTCCCCGCCACACGCCTCCCAAAACCTAACTAGCTTTTCTCTTATCTGACTGGTATGCATCCAGGGCCCTAATTTCACTGTGTGTTTCTCAGTGGTGCTTTAGCCCCAAATATTGTTGCTTTTGGGCTGTAACAGACCTACTACGTCAGTAGGACACTGGCAGGAACACCAGGGATTGTGCAGGGGGCTCCACGTCCTTCTTGTTCCTATCCCACAGCCACAGCCTCTTTGCCGGCATGGGACGCAATGCTCAGAGCCTGTCCGCACGTGGCTTTCGTTTGGGGAACACGGATCAGTTACTCCCGTGCCATCCAAACGGAAGCACTCTGGTTCAGCCAGTCCAGCCCGGGGTTGCCTCACCATTCAGCAAGTGCACCTTCCCCCTTTTAATTCTTTTATGTGAATTGAAAAAAAAAAATTTTTTTTTTCTAATCACAGAATTAATCCATCCTCCATGATTAGAAAGCAGTTTGTCTGGAGTAGAGGATATGCTTGTCAGAATTAGCCTGGATATTATATCTTGTCCAGGGCCAAATTTGGTGACTCTCGCTGTTACCTTTCTCTCCACATTAGACAGAAAAGCTGACGAGGACAGAAGTGGAAGCCAAGTTTTGTAATCTGTCTTTGTCGTCTAATAGTGTAAGTACCTTGTCACGGCGCTACTGCGTCTACATGTCTCTGTAACTTTGTGATACCAGAGAATGTCCCCTGTCGCCTCACAGACCGGTTTCCCTCTAGTGTTAATCGGTACCATGGCAACCTCCGGGATCAGGGGAAGAGAGCCCAGCGCTGTGATCCAAGCCTGCGTCTCCATGCTGCTGCTTAATGTGCAGTCATCATCCCCTTCTTTCTTGATCACCAGATGCTTTGCTCTTAAACCGTGTAAGGGCTGTGCTTGCCATGGCCTCCTGCCGAGTGGGTCTAGCACAAGCTGTCCTCTTCTGAAATAGATCCTCTGGGACTGGGTTGAAGCACAGAGCTCCGCAGATGATCTGGGTTTCCCCCACCACTGTATCCCCTCCTCCCGATCTCCTAACACCTCAGAGTTGAGAAAAAGCTCCTGCCTTCTTGGTACATTTCTTCCTGAAATCTTATATTTGATCGCAGTGGCAATATATCTCGTGGGGTAAACAGGTTTGTCATGTTCTCTCGACAGGCTTCAGATTGGTCTCTGATCTTTGACACAGTAACCCACACTTCATGGAGTCACGAATCGCAGAAGACAACAGGGATTTCTGACATTTTCCTGAGTATTTATACAAGAAGGGATACTTCTTTAAACTTGCCCCGAATCCCTCTGGCCCTGGTCGGGCGGGCACTCAGTTACATGAGTTTGTGATGATCAGCAAATTCATGTATGAGATAGATGAAAATATGATCGTGCACAGACTGGGCAGAGGTGTTCATTCTTGAGGACCCCTACAGTGTGGGCTGTAGGCACAGCGCTAGGGATATTAAAGGGGTCAGTTGAAGAGTCCATAGACTGCTTTCAACTCCATTCATATTGGCCTGTAAAAAGCCATGGGGGGATCCGTGCAGCACAGGTCTACCCGCGGCTCTCTAACACAACTTGCACACACACGGCACACCCAGACCTCAGCTCGAAGCAATCAGCACACAGTTTGTAGGCATAGGGAGAGTAAACCAGATTGCATAGTACTAGGAGTTCGAGAAGTTAAGCCAGCTTAAATTCTAGATATTAAATATTGTAAGAGATATTAATGAAACACAAAGTGACCAGAGCCGTAATATTTTAACATGAAGCACAGTACCTACACAATACTGTAGGCATTACACAGCACATAGCGATGAGCAGATAGAATCCCAGACATAAATAGCACAAGGAATCTACTCAGGAAACTGCCCAATCCAGCGATTCCTTACCCAAAAGGTTCTTGGAACTAATGCCACTTTGCAAAAATATTTCACATTTGCACATGATAGATAGCTGCATCCGTTGTCAAAATGTCAGCCTCTTTTTTTGCTACATCTCTGGGAAGTTTGATTGGCTTAAAAACGGAAGAATTAGCACTTGATAAAAGACATTGAATGCTCTCATTACGTACAGATGGAACTCTAAGGATCTTAGAAAAGAAGGTAGAAGTGTTGTAAGCCAGTGTCTGGCCCAGTCTTCTGTTTAACGACGAAGGATCTTCGGCGCAGAGAGATTTTGTGACTTGTTCAAAGTCACGTGGAGTTTGTTGATGACAGGGTGAAGGACCCAGATCTGGGGATATTGACTCTACTGTTTTTGCACCTCATTCATGGGGGTAATTTAATGTTAAAACTTGAGAAGAAATACAAGTAATTTATGGTTATTAAACTGTATTAAGCTGAGTCTTCATTCAGTTCTTGGTTTCCATGTGCCAATTTATTGTTGAGCCAGGTTATACTTACATAGTCTTAAAATAGCTAGAATTTTGTTTAACTCCCAGAAGCTAAAGTGCGAATTTTCTTTCTGGTGTATGACCATAGTTCCTTCCTCCTTCACCTGCAGTGTGCCAGGGACTGGGCCGGGCCCGTGGAAAATCTCTAGCCACTGCCCTCCTGTGGAAGTCAGTGGGTGCAGCAGCTGAGAGCTGGGGTGGAGGTATAAGTCAGAGGGAAGGAAGGATCTAGAGGCTGCCTGCAGGAGGTAACACCCGAGCTGTGCCCCAAGGCTCCAAACAGGAATTACTCCAGCAAAGGGAGGAGAGGGAATTTCTGGCTACTTCAGAATAGAATGAGAACCAGTCAGACTTGACCTTTCCACCCCCGATTTCTGTGCTTGAAGTAACAGGAGTAGATGAGAATGAGGAAGGTAAGGAGGAACAGTACTGGCTTGGAAATCTGTAATGATGGCTCTACTGGGGACTAGGCTCTGCTCTGCAGGGGTCAGCATTGACTGGGAGCAGGTGCCAGAAGCACTTATGTGAGGTGCTTCCAAGTTGTGGGAAAAGGGTAATCTTAGTCAGGATCCCAGTAAAGGCTAAAATTGCCTCCGACCACAAAATCCCTCCTCGTGGAGGTGCACAAGCTTTGCCATGACCCCCGTGTGTCCAGAACACCACGTAAAGTGCATCTTCCCGACCGTGGATGGGAAGCTAAATGTGCCTCTTTGCTTTCCAGCTGTATCGACTCTACAAATTTATTGAGCAGAAGGGAGATTTGCAAGATCTCACGCCAGCAATAAATTCATTAATAAAACAGAAAACAGGTGTTGCCCAGTTGGTGAAGTACGGCTTAAAAGATCTAGAGGAGATTGTTGGACTTCTGAAGAAATTTGGCATAAAGTTACAGGTTTGGCAACTGTTGGATTCTATTATGGATTTGTAGCATTAGCACAAGGGGGAAATGGGTTTTTTAAGTTAATGTGAGTAAGCGTTTTATTTTTCCAGAATTCTACTTTCTATATTTTGGAACTGTTGGTATCTAGTAATAATTTTGGCTTAAATCAGAATTTCCTTGCAAGCATCATGATTCCTATTGAACAGCAATTCTGCTTCCGCAAAGCGGGGATTCTTGAAGAGAGCAGAGTTTCTCTTACTTGGCAGGCTATACTGTGTACCACATCCTACTGGTGCTATGATGTGATTCATGGACAACAGTGCCCTTGACACGTTTGCATGGGATTGCACTTCACAGGTCTTGATCAACTTGGGCTTGGTTTACAAGGTGCAGCAGCACAACGGAGTCATCTTCCAGTTTGTGGCAGTCATCAGACGGAGGCAAAGGGCTATATCTGAAATCCTTGCGGCTGGTGGCCGATATGACCTGCTGGTGAGAGCCTGCCCTGGATTAATTGACTTACTCTGGCATTGTTTCATTGCTTTCATAACTTGATATTTTGAAATATTTCACACCTTCAGAAACACTGAACCAGTGGTATCATTGAGCCACCCACATGCCTTTTATCGAGGAATAGAAATGTATTGTGAACCGCATTTGTAGCGTTTTTAACTTTTATTATTTTCTTTAAATGTTTATTTTGAGAGAGGGAGTGTGTGAGTGCGCATGAGCACACGCAAGGAGGGTTTGGGTGAGAGAGGGAGAGAGAGAGGAGAGAGAATCCCAAGCAATCACAGAGCCCAATGGTGGGGCTCGATCCCACAAACTGTGAGGTCATGACCTGAGCCAAAATCAAGAGCTGAACATTTAACCAGCTAAGCCCCCCAGGCACCTCTAACTTTTATTTTAAAACAATTACAAGTTTACAGAAAATTGCAAAGATAGCACAAAGAGAACTCCATTTCCTTGAATGGTCAAATCTGGCATAACTATAATAAAATATCAAAACCAGGACACGGACATTGGTACACAGTATGTGTGTAATTCTGTGCCATTGTACCACATGTGTAGAGTCCCGTAACCACCGCCACAATTGAGATGCAGAGTTGTTCTGTCACATATAGGTCCTTTGGTGCTGACATTTACTAGTTCAAACGAAGTATAGAACCATTATCTCCCTTTAAGTCCCTATACCCCTCCCCCCACTTATAATATAATTGTCTTAAATACTTCCTCTCCATACATTGAGATCCACATCAGACAGTGTTACGCTTTTTACTTCAACTGCCAAACTCTGAGACACCCAGGAGGAGAAGAATTGCTGGTTTCTGACGAGAAGTGTGCTGTTACTTGAATTTTCCCCTAGAAGAAAGTTGGGTTTCACTCCATGCTTTTTAAGACTTTTTTTTTCTTTGTCTTTAGTTTGCAATTTGATCACGACAGGTCTTGGTGTGACTTTCGTTGGATTCATACTCTTTGGGATTATCTCAGTTTCTTGAATCTAGAGGTTTATGTCCTTTTCCAGTGTGCCCCCTCCCCTCCCAAGCCCCAGCAGGGTGGCATCAGAGAACACTAAGTGGGAGCCGGGACTTTCATATCTGCCTGGGCAGTGCTCCCTGAACAGGGTCATCAGAGGCCAGGAACTAAAGGATTTCCGACCCCTGCCTCCAGCCAAGCAGTAACATGGCCACCTTCCCTGTGGGGGTGGTGGTGCTGGAGAAAGCTGAGTGGGAGGCTGAACTTGCCCTGCAATCCAGCAGTAACAGGGTCTTCTGCCACTTCCCACCTGCCCACCCCTCACCACAGCACCGGGGGAGAATGTTTCAAGCATATTTTTCTAAGATCTCTTCAGTTGCACTCTCTTTTTCCTCTCCTTCTAGGTCTCTGATGACAAATGTTTGAGTTTTTGTTCTATCCCTGAGGTTCTGGGGCATTGTGCTTTATAGTCTGTTCTGTCTGTAGTCTGTTCTGTCTATAGTCTATTCTGTCATCTTCAGTTTCATTGGCTATATCCCGTCTTATCCCCATTCTGCTGTTGAGCCCATCCAGAGTTTTGTTTTTGTTTTGTTTTGTTTTTTTACCTTCTTATTTGCTGAGACCCTTTTTTGTTTGTTTCACGCCTGTTCACAATGCTTGTTGAAGCATTCTTATGATGGTTGCTTTAAAATCCTTGTCAGATAATTCTGACATCTTTGTCATCTTGGTGTTGGTGTCTGTTGTCTTTTTTTTTTTTTTTTTTTTTTTTTAATGTTTATTTTCAGAGAGAGCAAGCCAGTGAGCATGAGTGGGGAAGGGGGAGAGAGAGAGGAAGAGAGAGAATCCCAAGCAGGCTCCTTGCTGTCAGCGCAGAGCCAGACGTCCAGCTTGATCCCATGAACTGTGAGATCATGACCTGGGCCAAAATCAAGAGTCGGACACTTGACTGATTGAGCCACCCAGGCACTCCTGTGGATTGTCTTTTTTTTTTTTTTTTTTAATGTTTACTTTTGAGAAAGAAGAGAACATGTACACGCAAGAGCAAGGGAGGGGGTAGTGTACAGAGGATCCAAAGCGAGCTCTGCACTGATAGCACGGAGCCCCGTGTGGGGCTTGAACTCAAGAACCATGGGATCCTGACCTGGGCCAAAGTTGGACGCTTAACCAATTGAGTCACCCAGGCGCCCTGTTGTCTTTTCTTACACATTTTGAGATCTTCATGGTTCTTGCCCTGATGCATGATTCTCACTTGCACCCTGGATATTTTAAGTGTTATGAGAGTCTGGAGCTTAGCCAGATCTTCTGGTTTAGCAGGTCTCCTCTGATAGCACACTGGAGGGGCAGGGGGTTCTTGGTACTATTGGCTAAGGGTAAAGATTCAGGTTCCTTCCTCAGCTTTCTTCAGCATCCCTAGGGTGGGAGGGGTTCCTTGGTCCTGTTTCCCACATGCCTCTACAGGTACTGCTGTGAGGGGTGGGGGAAGTGGCGGGCAACCTCGTTGCTGCTGGATAGCAGAGAAAGTTCCAGTCTCCAACGACTCAGCCTCCTCTACTCTCCCAAGGAGTGTGGACTTCTTACTGCTTGGATGGAGGTTGGCATCCTGAAATCCTTTGGTTCCTGGCTTCCAGTGACACTGGGGGGAGAGGGGAGGATACTATCTCAGGCAGATAAGAGAGTCCTGGCTCCCACTGAGTCTTCTCTGATGCCACCCCGCTCAGACTTGGTAGGAGAAGGAGGCTCCTTACATCTGGGTGAATGTGTAGTCCCCTACTCAGCCTTTGCTGGTGGGAGCGGGCCTATGCTTTTTCCTGTGGTGTTTGGCTGGAGTAGGGCAGGTGTTTTCTAAACATTTTCTACCCTGCCAGGTTGCCCCTTTCTTGGTCTAGACAAAGCAGGTTTTCCTGGGGGCTTTTTTTTGTTGGTTCTCCTTGGCATTTCTGGGTTGTCAGCTTCTTCACCACCAATCCAAGAAACATGAAGCAAAGACCGGATCCAGGGAACTCCCCATGTGTTATTCCCCAGATCCTGTGGTCCCTAGCCAGTCTGCTCCCCTCTCTCCACTTCACAGGCTTCTTAGGTTTGTTTTAGAAGTAACGTCCAGGAATTTTAGCTGTACTTGGCAGGAAAAATAGAAGTGTTGCTACCCATCTTGGCCCAGAATCAGAACCTACATATGTAATTTTAAATAATGTAATGACATAAAGTAAGTAAAAAGAAACACATGGGGGATGCCTGGGTGGCTCAGTCGGTTAAGTGTCCGACTCTTGGTCTCAGCTCAGGTCTTGATCTTAGGGTCGTGAACTGAAGCCCTGCACTGGGCTCCACATTGGGCATGGAGCCTGCTTAAAAGAAAAAAAAAAAAAAAAAGGAAACAGGTGGAATTTATTTTAATATTATCTCTTATCGAACATAGAATCAAAATTTTTAAGCTATTTTACTTTTTTTTCGAAGCCTTTGCATTCAGTGTATGTTTAACCCAGTATACCCAAAATATTATTTCAACATGTAATCAGACATCTAAATATTATTGAGCTAATCTACATGCTTTTTTTATTCATTCGGAGTCTTTGCAACCTGCATGTATTTTACATACACAGCACATGTCAATTTAAAATTTTTTTTTTTTTCAACGTTTATTTATTTTTGGGACAGAGAGAGACAGAGCATGAACGGGGGAGGGACAGAGAGAGAGGGAGACACAGAATCGGAAACAGGCTCCAGGCTCCGAGCCATCAGCCCAGAGCCCGACGCGGGGCTCGAACTCACGGACCGCGAGATCGTGACCTGGCTGAAGTCGGACGCTTAACCGACTGCGCCACCCAGGCGCCCCAGCACATGTCAATTTAGATTAGCTACATTTCAAATGTCCAAGCCACATGCGGCTAAGTGGCTACCATATTGAACAGGGCAGCTCCAGATGCAACATTGGTTAACATTTTCCTAAAATGGCATGTGTGCTTGCTCCCATGTCTGTTTGTCTGTCTGTCTGTCTGTCTCTCTCTCTCTCTCTCTCTCTCTCTCTCTCTCTCTCACACACACACACACACACACACACACACACACACACACTTTTCTGTTGTTGAACCCTTTGATGTTAAGTTGCTGACAAGTGTGTGTGCCCTTCAGTCATTGCTCATGATCAGTTTCTTCTCTATTTCCTAACCAGAGCTGTGTCTTCCTTCACAGATTCCCCAGTTTAGAGGACCACAGGCTCTGGGGCCAATCCCCACTGCTGTTGGGGTCAGCATAGCTATAGACAAGATATCTGCTGCTATCCTCAACATGGAAGAACCTGTAAGTTCAGTTTTGCTTTCCAGTGGGCTTTGAGTGGTCTTTTCATCTCGTAGTCACTTATATGCAGCCCTGGGTGTGGCAGCAATAGCCCGAGGCCTTCGGAAGCTATCTTTGCCATGATAGACCAGCCTAAGACTTGGCATCCATCCTTGTGTATGTGTCCTTAGCTGTAGCTGAGGGACCTCAGACAGCTCCTCTGTCTTCTCCTGGCAGGCCTCACTCTCGACTGTGACACGCTATGTAAATGTGACATGTTCTAGCTGTTAGCAGACTCCTGTCAAAGCCCCTTTTTCAGAAACCCTGCTCTACTCTACAGAGCTATAAACTTTTTTTTTTCTTCCTTTGTGTTTCAGACAAGATTAGTTTTCCCAGAGGAAAAGAAGATCTTCTCGACAGCTTAGGATAGTTGAAATAACTTCTTTCTAAAAAAAACTAATATAAAAGTTTTTTGACTGTCATTTTTTTTTTTTTAAGCTAAGTCATTCTGAAGCCAAGCCATGTGCACATCTCTTACTATATAAGATCTCAGGGTGCTCTCTTCACTCAAGCGGTGCCTCCTTCCTAGTGCTGGTCTCGCTTCTCTAAATGTAAGCACTCTGTTTCTCATCCAGGTTACAATCAGCTCTTGTGACCTCCTGGTCGTAAGTGTTGGCCAGATGTCCATGTCCAGGGCCATCAACCTCACCCAGAAACTCTGGACGGTGGGAATCACAGCACAAATCATGTATGACTGGTCGCAGGTAATGAGACAAAACAAAAATGCCCGTGGGTTGAGTGCATGTAGTCACGGCTGCAATGGCAAATCGTCCCCTCCAGCCTTAGACTAGAGTTCCCTCAGACTCTACTTCTCTCTGGTTAGAGTTACTTCCGTGTTAGCTTCTTATTGCTACAGTGGCAAATCACCGCAGACTTAGTGGTTTAAAACAATACAGGCTTATTACCTCACGTTTCTGGCGTTCAGAAGTCTGATACCAGTTTCACTGGGCTCAAATCAAGGTTCTCCGCTAGGGCTGGATCCTTCTGAAGGCTTTAGGGGGAAAATCCTTTCCCTTGACTTTTCCAGCTCCTAGAGGCCTCCTGCACCCCTCAGCTGTTAGTCCCTTCCTCCACTTTCAAGCTCAGCAGTGTCGAGTTTTCTTTCCTCTCTACCTCTGTTTCTGTCCTTAGATCTCTAACTCTGACCCTCCCATCTCCCTCTCACAAGGCCCACTGTTTCCGCCCAGATCATCCAGAATAATCTCCCTATCTCAAGATCCATAACTCAAAGTTCCTTTTTACCATATAAGGCAACATATTCAGTTGGCAGGGATTAGGCTGGGACATCTTCGCGGGGCCATCCCAACCCACCACACTTCCGAAAGGCACTTCGTGTTTAGCGTGCGTACGTATCCTCAGACCTCCCACAGCAGCCTGCCCTGGGGATGGAAGTGAGGGAGGTGGCACCCCCGAACCTGCTGGCCCCTCAGGAAGGGGGGGCCTTCAGAGAACATCTGCACTGCCACCAGCTAATCACAGAAGGGCCTGCGCTCCCAGGTAATCAAGTTGCACGCACGCTTACCCACACTCAGGTGCCCCGGAGCGTGAAGAGATGCCCAGGGAAACAGCCTCCACCCTTCCTCCTGCTCCTTGCACATCGCCTACCAAGAGGTTTCCAAGGCTGCTGCCGTCCATTTTTGTGAGCGTTATAAAAAGCCTCTTGTTTAGAAGTATGTTGAGCGATAATTTTGAATCGTTGGAGCATCCTCTTGCATTTGTTTCCTTGTTTCATAAACTGTTAGAGAAGAGCTCTTACAGAAACAGGGACTTCCATCCTGCACAGTGACATATGCTGCAGGCATCTCCGCTCGGATGCTCACCTATGCTTCAGTCCTGCTTCTCACCTTCCACTCTTTTTGCTGCCTTTGCTTCCCTCAGAGGCCTTTTCATTGTGTGTATGTGTATTGTATAATTTTTGGCACCTTCCATCAAGGTTTGGAGCTTTTGAAAACCTGACCACATTGATTGTTCATGGCCCCTTAGGACAATAGCGAATGTAAGAAAAGCAAGGTTTTATTCTCCTTTGAATTCTTACTCTTCTGGCTTAATATTTATATCTCCTGAAGTCAGCATGTTTAGTGATTCACTTTGAAAATCTAGCCGAACACAGTGTTTGCAGTCTCCTTAATCACTTGAAGCCGCTGTAGGTGTTCTGTGTTTATTTCACACACTGTGGTTTGTTTGTTTCAGTCCCAAGAAGAACTCCAGGAATACTGCAGACATCACGAAATCACCTACGTGGCCCTTGTCTCAGATAAAGGACGAAGCTATGTCAAGGTACAGACCCAAGGAAACCTTTCACAATTCAACAGATTTTCCAAACTGGGTATTAACTGTGGAGCACCTGACTTCCCACTAAGGCCCTGGCCTTGGGTGTGGGTGGAAATCCATTATTTTATTGGCTGGACCTATTCTTGGAGAAAGACTATAGAGTAAGAGAGAATCTGAATCTGAATCCTTCCCTTCAAGCTTAAAAAATGCAAACACAGGGGCGCCTGGGTGGCTCAGTCGGTTAAGCATCCGACTTCAGCTCAGGTCACGATCTCGCGGTCTGTGAGTTCGAGCCCCGCGTCGGGCTCTGGGCTGATGGCTCAGAGCCTGGAGCCTGCTTCCGGTTCTGTGTCTCCCTCTCTCTCTCTCTCTGCCCCTCCCCCGTTCATGCTCTGTTTCCCTCTGTCTCAAAAATAAACGTTAACAGACATTAGATTTAAAAAAAAAAAAAAAAAAATGCAAACACAGTGGCAGTAGCTTTTTCCTATTTTTCTCCCTTTGCTCCTCTTTTCCATCTAAGAAAACAAGAATAATCACTACACCGAAATGCTGGTTGGCATAGCCTATGGCTGTTTCCTAATCAGTTTTACTCTGTTGCGTTTAACTTACGAAGCTCATAAATATACCACCTCCTAACCGTTATTTCTGTTTTTGAAGAAAAAAATCAACCTATTTCTCCCCTTTTAAATCTTTGTCAGGTTTTGATATCTGTGTAATGTTGGCTTCATAAATGAATTAGACAGTGTTCTCTCCTCTTCCACTTTGTGGAAGATTTTGTGTAGAATTGGTATTATTTCATCCTCAAATATCTGGTCAGATTCCCCAGTAGAGTCATGTGGGCCTTGATAGAGAGCTATTCTGGTTGCCTGTTTCTGAATGAGTGACTTTTGGTAGTGTAGATCTTTCCCAGAATGTTTCCATTTCATCTAAATTTTCCTATATTTTCTGTCGCTGTCTGTGGGATATGCAGTAATAATCCCCTTTCATTCTTGATATTGGTAATTTGTCTTACCCCCCAACCCGCCCACACTTTTTCTTTTTTTAACCACTGGTGAGGTAAAAAAAACCCTAGCCTGACTAGAGGTTTATCAATCTTATTTGTATTTTCAGAAAACCAGTGTTTTTATGTTATTGATTTTTCCCTATTTTGTGTTCATTTGTTTTCTATTCTATTGATTTCCACTCTTCATTCTGCACATTTTGGATTTAGTTTATTCCATTTCTAGTTTCTTCAGATAGAACTTTATTTTTTTTAAAAAAATTTTTTTTCAACGTTTTTTATTTATTTTTGGGACAGAGAGAGACAGAGCATGAACGGGGGAGGGGCAGAGAGAGAGGGAGACACAGAATCGGAAACAGGCTCCAGGCTCCGAGCCATCAGCCCAGAGCCTGACGCGGGGCTCGAACTCACGGACCGCGAGATCGTGACCTGGCTGAAGTCGGACACTTAACCGACTGCACCACCCAGGCGCCCTAG
Source organism: Neofelis nebulosa (assembly GCF_028018385.1). Lineage (NCBI taxonomy): Eukaryota > Metazoa > Chordata > Mammalia > Carnivora > Felidae > Neofelis > Neofelis nebulosa. Next base: position 63,684,614 of record NC_080788.1, on the reverse strand, counting down.
AACTTTAGGTTAGGGGTAAACTGCAGCCCATAGGCCACATCTGGCACACAGCCTATTTTGTATGGCCTGTGAGCTACAAATTTTTTTTACACTCTTTGTTTAAAAAAAAGAAAAAGAAATAGTATGTGACAGAGACATTGTTTGGCCTGCAAAGCCTAAAATCCTATCTGAGTCTTTGCATTTAAAAAAAACAAAAGCACCTGGCTTGGACCACTGATTTTAGATTTTACTTTTCTAAGTAGAACTATTTAATGCAATTAATTTCACTCTAAGTACTGCATTAGTTGCATCCCACACATTTTTATATGTGGGATAAAAGCGTCCGAAGTCGGACGCTCAACCGACTGAGCCACCCAGGCACCCCTGTTTTGTCTCTTAAAGTCCTCATATGAGTGAAGTCATATGATTTATTTTCATTTAGTTCAGAATTTTTTTTTTTTTTTTAAGTAGGCTTCACATCCAGCATGGAGCCCAATGCCTGGCTTCAGCTCACAATCCTGAGATCAAGATCTGAGCTGAGATCAAGAGTCGGATATTTTTATTTTTTTAATAGTTCAGGATACTTTCTGGGGCGCCTGGGTGGCTCAGTCGGTTAAGCGTCCGACTTCAGCTCAGGTCACGATCTCGCAGTCCGTGGGTTCGAGTACTGCATCGGGCTCTGGGCTGACGGCTCAGAGCCTGGAGCCTGCTTCCAATTCTGTGTCTCCCTCTCTCTCTGCCCCTCCCCCGTTCATGCTCTGTCTCTCTCTGTCCCAAAAATAAATAAATGTTAAAAAAAAAAAATAGTTCAGAATACTTTCTAATTTCTTTGGTTATTTCTTCTTTGATCCACGGGTTACTTCCAGATATTTGGGTATTTTCCAGCTATCTTTCTTTAAGGATTTCTAATGATTTAATTCCTTTGCGATCAAAGAACATACATATTCTATATGATTTCAGTCCTTTTAATTTTACTGAGTCATGGTTTAAAGTAAAACAATGGTCTGTTACTGTGATGTTTCATGTACACTTGAAAAGAATGTGTATTCTGCATTGTTAGGAGGAGTGTTTGATAAATATCAGGTCACATTAGATGATGATGTTGCCCAAGTGTTCTGTATCTTTACTAATCATTTTGTCTACATGTTCAATCAGTTACTGAGAGAGGAGTATTGAAATTTCCAGCTATCATTGTAGATTTATCCATTTCTCCAAAAGTTTTATCAGTTTTTGCATTTTGAAGCTCTGTGATTTGGTGAATGCACATTTAGAATTTTATATGTTTGATGAATTGACCTCTTTATCATTATGAAATGTTCTTTATCCCTGATAATACTTCTTATTCTGAGGTCTTTTAGTTAGTGTTTGCATGACATATCTGTTTCCATCCTCTGTCTTGAAGTGGGCTTCTTAGAGACAGTCAGCAGTTGAGTTGTGCCTTTTTATCCACTCTGACAATTCCTGCCTTTTAATTGGAATTGTTAGACATTAATTTGTAATGCAGTTAGCGAAATGGTTGGGTTTAAATCTGCCATTTTACTATTTGTTTTCTGATTATTCCATCTGTTCCTTTTTTCCATTTTTGTCTTTTCATGCCTTCTTTTTAGGTTGATATCTACTATTTTACTGACCATTACTCGTTTTTGGTGAGACTGTTTTTGTGACCTCTCTAGGGTTTGCAATATACATACACCTTTAACTTAACACATTCTACCTTCAAAAAATGTTATATGCCTTTCTCTTATCGTGTAAGAACCTTATAAGAATACTTCCATTTCCCTTCTCTCATTCTTTGTGCTGTTGTTGCCAAATATTTTTCTTACATATATTGTAAAGTCCACAATACATTGTTACTATTTTGGCTTTAATTAGTTATTTTTTAAAGAGGTTTTTGTTTTGGGTTTTTTTAGAGAGGTTTTTAAAATAAGGGGGGAAATGTCTTTTATATTTACCCACATAGTTACCATCTCTTGTACTACTGATTCCTTTGTTGAGGAAGACATCATTCTGATTTCATTTTCCTTCTGCCTGAAGAATTTCCTTTAATATTTCTGGTCCATGCAGGTGTGCTGGTCATGAGTTGTCTCAGTTGTTATTGGTCTGAGAAAGTCTTCACCCTCATTTTTGAAAGATGTTTTTGCTAGATATAAAATTCAACATTTACATTTTTTTCATTTTGCACTTTGAAGAGGTGTTTTACTGTCTTCTGAGCTGATCGCCGTTTCTGTTAAAGTCTGCTTTGATCCTCTGAATATGATTTTTTTTTTATCTTCTGGCAGCTTATAAGATTTTCATTTGTCACTGGTTTTCTGCATTTTGAATATGGTTTACCTCAGTGTGGTATTCTCTATATTCTAATACTTGGTATTCGTAGATAGGACTTCTTTGAACTGTAGATTTGTAGTTCTCATGAAATTTAGAAAATTTTCAGACATTATTTCCTCAAATATTTTTCTGTCCCTTTTCCTCTTTTACTTCTAGGACTCCAATTACAGTATGTTAATTATCTGATATTGCCCCACACCTCATTAAGTCTCTCTTTGTTTTGTCCCCCCCCCCCCCCCCCATGCTTTATTCTGGATCATTCACTGATCTTTCTGCAATATCTTACATGCTATTAATCCCACTGCATTTCTTATTTCGGATATTGTATTTTTCCATCTTTATAAGTTATATTTGGATCTTTAGGTCTTCCATTTCTCTCTTATGGTTTTTGTTGCCTTTATATTTTTTATAAGATTTAAAACAGTCATTCTAAGGTATCTGTCTACTAATTCCATAATTTCTGAGACATTTCTCTGTTTCTGTCGTTTCTCCTTGCTGTGAGTCCTATTTTCTTGCCACCTTGCATGCCTAGTAATTTTGGATTGGTTGTGGACATTATGAATTTTACATTTTTGGAAATACTGCTGGGCTTTGTTCTGGGGTATAGTTAAAATACTTGAATTGTTTGATCCTTTCCAGGCTGGGTGTTAAGCTTTGTTAGGGCAGACCACGGCCGCGTTTAGCTCTGAGTTGACCCATTACTAATAAGGCAGTATCGCCTGGGTGGCTCAGTCGGTTGAGCATCTGACTTTGGCTCAGGTCATGATCTCATCGTTCCTGAGTTCAAGCCTCACATCAGACTCTGTGCTGACAGCTTAGCGCCTGGAGCCTGCTTTGGATTCTGTGTCTCCCTCTCTCTGCCCCTCTCCCACTTGTGCTCTGTCTCTATCTCTCAAAAATGAACAATAAAAACAAAGTTTAAAAGTTAAAAAAAAATTTTTTTTAGGTTTATTTTTGAGAAAGAGTTGTTGCTTGCTGTCTAATGTCTGAAAAATCTTATGTGTTTTGTCGGGTTTTCTAACTGTTGAAGGCAGGAAGGCAGTTCTTGGAGTAGTTTATCCTTTTAGGGAAGATTTGCAAGTCCCCACTACTAGTCTGCTGGTTAGTCACAAAATTATTTTTTTTTTATCTTTTTTTTTTTTTTTTTAATTTTTTTTTTCCACGTTTTTATTTATTTTTGGGACAGAGAGAGACAGAGCATGAACGGGGGAGGGACAGAGAGAGAGGGAGACACAGAATCGGAAACAGGCTCCAGGCTCTGAGCCATCAGCCCAGAGCCATCGAGCCCCTGATGCGGGGCTCGAACTCACGGACCGTGAGATCGTGACCTGGCTGAAGTCGGACGCTTAACCGACTGCGCCACCCAGGCGCCCCTATCTTTATTTTTTTTAATGTTTATTTTTGAGACAGAGACAGAGCATGAACGGGGGAGGGTCAGAGAGAGGGGGAGACACAGAATCCGAAGCAGGCTCCAGGCTCTGAGCTGTCAGCACAGAGCCCGACGCGGGGCTCGAACTCACGGACTATGAGATCATGACCTGAGCTGAAGTCGGACACTTAACCGACTGAGCCACCCAGGCGCCCCGTCAAAATTAGAAATGCCCTTAAGAACTACTCATCAGGCCTCTTCCAGAGTAGCGATTGCTCCTGCAGTAGTACCGAGAGATGACCATCAAGCCTTTGCTGGGTAACTCGTGTCATAAGACAGTGCTGTAATGCTGAGCAAATTTTAAAAACCTGAATTAGTCTCCTTCCCAAAATCTAACGCTCAATGGTCTTAGTTCTGTCTTCTTGAGTAGTCGCAATAGCCAGTCTAATTCTTCCTCCTTCTCTCAACTACCTTCAAATAAATTCTAGGAGACCAGAGACTGCCATGCCACTCTATCCTCATTGCTGGTGTAAAAAAAATTTTTTTAACGTTTATTTATCTTTGAGAAAGACAGAGAGAGACAGAGTACGAGTCAGGGAGAGGCAGAGAGAGGAAAACACAGAATCCAAAGCAGGCTCCGGGCTCTGAGCTGTCAGCACAGAGTCTGATGTGGGGCTCGAACCCACAAACTGTGAGATCATGAACTGAGCCAGGGTCGGATGCTTAACCAACTGAGCTACCCAGGCTCTCCCTCTTTTCTGGCTTAAACATTCTGGTTACTTAAGCCATTTCTCTTAACATGATTTCCCAGATCCTTGACCCTCCTAGTTAAGCTCCCCTAGACACGCTTGCTTAATGTCTGTCTTTAAATGTGATCATAGAATTCTACACAGCACTCTAAGCATATTCTGACTAAATGAGAATGCTCTCTGACCTCCCTCAATCCAGATACCATATTTCTCCTAATGGAGCTTACTAGTGACCTCTTAGCAACCCTGTGGCTCTTGGGCTTATACTGAACTTATCAGCTAAAATTCATTGGCCTTTTAACAGTTATCACCATGTCTGGCTGGCCACCTACAATGAAGGCTTCAATTACAGGACGTCGTATTTATCTCCATTAAATGTGATCTTGTTCATTCTAGAACATTGTTTCAGCCTGTCCAGCTCTTTCCAATCTTGTATCACCTTCATATTTGAAGGGCAAGACATCACTTCATTCACCCAGTCAACAAATACATTTTAAGTATTAACAGTGTAGAAGGGATGGAATTTAAGATCTTAAAGGATACAGTGACATTTAAGCCTCAGGCCCTCCTGTGAGGTATCCTATAATCTGGTAGGGAACATAACACATTTGTGCACGATTATGAGTTAGAAAATGCTAAATGCCATTAGAGTCCTACAGAGAACATTCTATGAGGGTTCATCACCACCCGGGAGAGGACTTCAGAAGTAGCAGAGAAGTCTTCAGGGTAGAGGTGGGGTTTATGCTGGACCCTCATGGATGGGTAGCATATAGGTACGTGCTGAAAGGACCTTTTAAGCATAAGGAATAGCAAAGTTATGGTAATTCTTTGACCCGCCTGTTCCAAAGTCAGAGGGAGTCCAGCAAAGAACTATTGTGGTATTATCCTGAATAAGTCTACTTTGGATGAAGCAGAAGCATTGCAAAGAAGGGGTACTTCAGGAGAGACTGGTTTTAGCTAGATCACGGGGAGCAAAATGCCCACCGAGGAATTTAGATTTTATGTAGCAGCTCGAGACCTGTCTCAGGGGCCTCCAGAGCATCTATTTTCTACAGAAGGGGACATCAGAGTTGTATGTGAAAAACATTAATCTGCAGGTACGTGTAGCATGGAATGGAGTGAGGGGAAACTGAAGACAGGGATAGCAGTGCGAACAATATAAAGCTATTCTAAGCCAAGGCTACTCCATGGCCAGTGAAGATGAAAGGTATCATAAAAAAATGGGATGACAGGACTTAGGTTTGGAATGGGGGTTGGGGAGGGGGTGGAAACTTGGTGACTGACCAGGGGATATTTAAGGGGAAGAAAATGTGAAAGAAATGAAATAGGAGCTGGTTAGTCTTGCCCCCTCCCACCCCCCTTTTAAACTCTATCACCAGTGATAAGCTTTTCTAGTCTATACCAGAGTTTCTCAAAGCCACAGTGACGTTTGGGGCCAGATAATTATGGGGGCTGCTGTTCTGGGCACTGTAGGATGTTGAACAGCATCCCAGGCCTCTCTCCCCAAGATGTTAGTAGCACCCTCTATAGATGTCACAACCAAAACTTGTCTCCAAACATCGCCAGCTGTCCTGTGGTGAGCAAAATTGCCTCTGGTCGAGAACCACCAACCTGAACTGTTGACTTCATTTTGTACTCGGGTTCAGCCAATTGGCTTCAGAAATTGATGGATCTATTTCATTCTTTTTAAGGTTAAGTCTTTTGAGAAGGAAAGGCAAACAGAGAAATGCGTGCTGGAGTCTGATCTTATAGACTATGTTGTGCAGAAACTCAGGACTAAAGTCAGTGATGAAAGGACTATCAGGTAACAAAGGCCCAGAAAACCAGCTGTGATACCTGTAGAACTTCCATGCCTTTTTTAGAAAAATCAATTTGATCCTTTTGGGAAATAAAGATTCATCAGGATAACTTTTAATGGACCATTCTGTTGCTTCTGAAGAACTCAAGAGTTGAAGTATATGATCCCCTGTATAAGACTAATCCTACTTTCAGTGTTCCTTTCTCGTAACGTGTCAGAGAATGCTTTATCAGTTTGAAAGTCCTCAGGAGCCAGAATTATCTTACTTGGTCTGTTATGCAGCAAATTTTGGTAGTATTTTGTCAATATATTTGAAAGATCTAATATATTCTGGGAAAAGATCTCATATTAAATGTACACTGGCTCAACTCTCTGGATAGGAATTTAACAAAGTTAAGAACCTTAAAAATTAAAAAGAAAGACCCATTAATACTACTTTCAGGAATTTATAGCAAAAATTATCCCATGGGGGTACGTGAAAGATGTCTATCAAGGCATTGTTTATAACAGCAGTTCGAAACTTTTTGGCCTTAGAAGCCCCTTAAAAATTATTTGAGGGCATCAAAGAATGTTGTTTATGTGGGTTGCATCTATTAGTAATTTGGTAGAATTAAAATGAATATTTTAAAAATATTTTTTTAAATAAACCTATTACATGCTAATCTAAATGACATATTTTAATGAAAAATAACTATTTTCCAAAACCAAAGAAATTTAAGAAGAGCAACACTTTCATCTTTTTACAGATAAAGAGACAAAAATGGGAAAAAAATGCATTAACACTTTGATAGAAAAAACTAGATTGTCATCTGCTTCTGCATTCAGTCGGTTGTGCTATCACCCATCATACAGTCTCTGGAAAATTCCAGGACACACTTGTGAGAGGATGAGCATAAAAAAAAGAGAGAAGTAACATTTTAGGATTGTGGTGAAAATTGTCTTGACCTTACAGACCTCTGAAAGGGTCTCAGGGGCCTCCAGAGGTCCCTGGACCACACGCTGAGAAATCTCTCACTTATAGTATCACAAAATCCATTCTAGAAGATTGTTTGGATTATAGTAATATAGTGAAATGCTATGCAGCCTTCAAAAATGATGATTCTAGGGGCCAGGCCTGACTGGCTCAGTCAAAAGAACATGTGACTCTTGATCTCAGGATTATGAGTTTGAGCCCCATATTGGACACAGAGTTTACTTAAAAACAAAATTTTTTTTAAAATGTTGATTCTAGTAAAGCTGAATTTATTGACATGGAAGGATGTCCATAGACAACATATACGATCCTATTTTTCTCAATCAAAATACACAGTCCATGTATAGGCTGGAATGACGTACCAAATTTTTAATTGTAGTTATTTCTGGTTAGTGGGATTACAAGGGATCCTAATTTTCTTAAGGCTTTTTTTTTTTTTTAAATAAATGTGTAACTTTTACATATATGCTCATAATCAGAAATACCTTTTTTGGCTTCTATCAGTGATTCTCAAGTAGGGGACACTTGGCACTGTTTGCAGACATTTCTGGTTGTTAGAACTGGGGGGTGCTGCTAGTATCTAGGAGGGATCAGGGGTGCTGCTGCTTCTACAGTACATGGGACTGACCGCCCAGACCACCAACCAAGAGTTATCTGGCCCCGAATGTCAATAGTGCCAACGGTGAAAAATCCTGGCTTCTATAAGATAAACATTCTTACTCTCTTCTCCTTCCCTCACCCTGCTTGAATAAATTCCCATCTGCACCTAGCTTGAATAAGTTCACCATCACGCTTTCTCTGAAGGCATATAATGTTCTGGAAGTCACCAGATATTAGAATTATGGATTTTAAAAAATAGAGGTTTAGAAAGCATAAAATACTCAACTAATTAATAGTACAGGTGAACATTAAGACACTTAAAAGGCCAGATGGGATTCAGTTTTAGCAGGGAAAGGTTTAAAATCTTTCTTCCATGTGCGTGATTACTTCCATGTTTTCCCCGAGAGAACTATTATGTCTCTCAAAGGCTATAAACTAATTCAGTCTTTAAAAGAATGTCCATTCACAGCTTTTGAAAGAATCTCCTTGTTTACTAAATGTTCTCCTGTGGGAGATCACCAAGGTTGCTGCCATAATAAAGGTGGGGCATGCCATTGCTAATGTTTCCTTGTATTGTGAGGGGGGCGGAAAGAACGCCCATTATATTTCATTGAAATTAGCTTCTTATGTTGAGCCAGGATTTCAGACATAGCTGAATACATCAAAAGGTTGTCTTTAGACATTTGTTAATCTGAAATGACATCCTTTATAATTTTTACTTGCTGTTGACCAAACGCAAAATTAAGTTCAAGTTTTGTTATTTTCCTTCCACTAATAACCACCATTTAGTTTTTACACTTAATAGAAAAAATGGCTCACTTTATCTGTGTTTTGCTTTATTGACTGTTTTGTAATTGTTTTTGTTTGTTTTTAGAGAAGCTTCCGATAATCTTGCAGTGCAAAATCTGAAGGGGTCATTTTCTAATGCTTCAGGTATTTACTAATTATGATCTGAACATAATCGTGCTGTGTGTGTGCGTGCACGTTTGCGGTAAGCACTAATGACTGTGCTGCCTCCTTGCTGCATCAGAAATATATCTTGAAAGTAACATATACTGTTAAATGTACCAGCTGGAATTTTTCTCTGTGCTTTGAAACCCACATCCTAGAAAAAGATGGGAAGTCTGGTGATTCCTCTGATCCTAATACATCCCTGTCTTACTGTCTTATTTTCACAACTGGTTTAATCTTCCTTTGGCTCGGTTTATTGTACAGATTAAATATGGGTAATTTTCCTGGAAATCTTCCCCACACAGAAGATTGAAGAATAATATGTTGAAATCCCTTGAGAAAGACACTGTGCATCCATTTTGTTTTCCTGAAAGCCAAGAGGAACAGTGGTGATAGTTAAATCTTTAGTTTCACCACATCTACCAACCTTACTGAAAAAGCAATGTCCCGAGCATTGTCCACAAGACGACTTATTTGGCTTTTAACAGAACTGGGTCTTTTTGGTTTGTTTCTGCTAGCATTGACTTTCTGCCACTGTCGGTTTTCAAATACTTTCAGGAATTTAGAATTTGAGGGATAGTTAAGTGTGATTTTTTTTTTTTCTCCTTAAGGTCACCAGGTTTTGGTGACAAATATAGCCTCCCTGTGCCTTAGTCATCTTCTATCCCACCTCCCACTTGAGGAGAGAAGCCTGGTAATTTTGACAAAAGCATCAGGGTTCTGGGCTCCTCCAGGTCAAGTGCAGGTAGTTTTAGAGATGGAAAACCAAGCGCAGACAGAACCTAGCCCATAGAATGACACCAGGGCAGCTTCTACGAATATCCCTGCCATCTCCGTGGTGTGTTACAGAAAGTGGGTGGGATCAGTTAAGACCATACATTCTGAAACTCTCTGTTTCAGGTTTGTTTGAAATCCATGGAGCCGCTGTTGTTCCCATTGTGAGTGTGATCGCCCCAGAGAAGCTGTCAGCCAGCACTAGGAGGCGGTATGAAACTCAGGTACACAGTTCCCTCAGCTTTCTCGTGTAAGCTACAAAGGAGGAAGAAAATAGGAAAGGAAGTTAAGAAACAGAGTTTCCTGGAAATATTTTCCTCCTCACGTCCGTAACTTGGTGGCTTCTGAAAATTCATCAACTCAGAGCCATCTCTGGTGTTAGGATTCTGCCCCATTTGCCCTCCAAAGAGGCATCCGTGTATGTTGTGGGCACCTAGAAGCACCTACTGTTAGAGTTATTAGATCTAAACAAAGACTTTCTGGTCTATGTCTAATGGCAGAAAGGGTTGGGTTTTGTTCTGAATAACAAAGCACATGAGATCTGTTCCAAGACTTGGGGCAGGTTTCTGTCTGCATACATGTTTTTGCTATCTCCTATATGCCGGATTTGGTGTGAAATACCATGTAAAATTTAAAAGACATATGGCATGTCCCACTCCTCAGAGTTTATAAAACCTTAGAAGCATATGCAGGATACAGTTGGGAGACCAACAGAGGAAAAGTAACAGAATGCTGCATTAGGCACACTGAATAGGAGTGTTAGGAGTGTGCTACATACAGACACAGGGGCGGGGTGGAGAGCAGTGTCTGCACGGATGATAGACCAAGGCCTCCTGGAGGGAATCCCTGATGGATTTAAATAGGTAGGGGAAAGAAATAAGGGCAGTCCTCACACTCATGAGCCCGGTCAGGACACTGGCCTAACTTGGGAAGTGAGTGTTACAGAACAGTCATTATGTAGAAATGCGTTTAGACAAATATAAAAGATGACCTCATTTTGCTATGCTCTCCTGGCTGTTTCTCAGGATGTTGGATGGTGACGCATTTTCACATCTTTCTGTTGCTTTCAGCCCCCTTGAGTTCCGTGTCCTCACTGCTGTCACCTTCTTCTTTTTCCAAATGTAGCTTAATAATAAAATCCTCCTGCTCCCACGCACAGTTTTAGTGCCCTGAGCTTAATGCTAAACAACTAAGTAGGTGGAGCATTAAATTATCAAAACAGACTATAAAATCTCATTTCCCCTGAGATCAGGATAGACTAAGCACTCATCTTTCCGGGGTGGGTTGAGAACAGTCCTTAATCTTTGGGAGCCCTTCTAGGCCTTAGTTTGTCACTCGTGATGGATGGTTTCCTACAATAAGAAATAAAATGGCAAGAAAGATGGTTTGGGTTGGCAGCTTCTGAATTCTGACAGGTTTTCTTGTTTTAGGTACAAACCCGACTTCAGACCTCCCTTGCCAACTTACATCAGAAAAGCAGTGAAATTGAAATTCTGGCTGTAAGTCTCTTTCTTTAACATTTTGAGAATTGTCCTGTTTTTAAAGTTGTTTCCTCAGAGGTCAGGCCATTTATGCTCAGTGTGCACAGTATTGGGATCCAGGCCTTTTATCACTGATATGAACCACATGCAATCTAAATCTGTAAAAACTGGGGAGAAAACTGAAGGTTCTGTGTTTGTTTCTCCTGTTTTCTTCCTCTGAAAGATGGCGGGGCAGGGGGAATAAAAACAAAATCACCATTTTCCTAAAATGTTTCAGACCTTTGCCTCTTTAAAAATATACTGAGTGCAGAAAGTAGCAGCAAGCTTCTGGGGTGTAACATGTGAGGACCAGAGATATTCGTTTTCCAGTGCTGACCTCTTACCGTTGCATGGTTCATCTAAGGGTGCTTTATTTTATAGCATAGTCATGTCCCAGACTCTGCCAACCCTATTCATGTTGCTCCCTCCAAACAACACCATTGTCAGGCAGTATGTGCTGCCTTGGGTTCCTTGACAGATAACCTACATTTTCATGTATCGACAGGTGGATCTACCCAAAGAAACCATCCTACAGTTTTTATCATTAGAGGTAAGCAAGATGAACTCTTGTGCATTATGGCCTTTAAAATTCCGAAGTTTGGGTGTTAATTTGCCAAAACAAAATTCAATAACATTGTTCTTTTATGTGACATATATATTACTGAATCAGATTTTGAGAGAATCATACTTTTCTAGTGACTTTCTTTTAAATTTCAGAGAATATTTCAACACCCTGTATTTTTACTGCACACCTCATATTTTTACTGTGTATCAGGCTCTAGCAGGCCTTGCTCTAAGCATGATTTTTTTTTAATTTTTTAAAAATTTACATCCAAATTAGCATATAGTGAAACAATGATTTCAGGAGTAGATTCCTTAATGCCCCTCACCCATTTAGCCCATCCCTCTGCCCCACAACCCCTCCAGTAACCCTCAGTTTGTTCTCCATATGAGTCTCTTCTGTTTTGTCCCCCTCCTTATTTCCCTTCCCTTATGTTCATCGGTTTTGTCTCTTAAAGTCCTCATATGTGTCAAGTCATATGATTTTTGTCTTTCTCTGACTAATTTCACTTAGCATAATACCTTCCAGTTCCATCCACATAGTTGCAAATGGCCAGATTTCATTCTTTTTTATTGCCAAGTGATACTCTATTGTGTGTGTGTGTGTGCGCGCGCGCACATACCACGTCTTCTTTATCCATTCATCCATCGATGGACATTTGGGCTCTTTCTATACTTGGGCTACTGTCAGTAGTGCTGCTATAAACATGGGGGTGCATGTGTCCCTTTGAAACAGCACACCTGTATCCCATGGATAAATGCGTAGTAGTGCAATTGCTGGGTCATAGGATAGTTCTATTTTTAGTTTTTTGAGGAACCTCCATACTGTTTTCCAGAGTGGGTACACCAGCTTGCATTCCCAAGCATTTTTCAAATATTAACTCCCTTAATCATAACAAACTCGAGATAGGTACTGTTAACCCATTATATAAATAAAAATCAGCATTTTACATTTTATGGTGAATGAAAGAAGAGATATTAAGTATCTTTAAAAAAAAATTTTTTTTTTGAGAGAGAGCACACAAGCAGGGGAGAGGGGCAGAGAATCTTAAGCAGGTTTCCACACTTAGCATGGAGCCCAACCTGGGGCTCAATCCCACGATTCTGGGCTCATGACCTGTGCCAAAATCAAGAGTCAGACCCTCAACCCACTGAACCACCCAGGTGCCCAGAAATATAAAATACCTTACTCGAGGTCAACCTACTAGTAATTAGCAGAGACAGAATTTGAACCTAGACAGACCAGTAAAATCTATACTCTTAACCTCCATACAATGCTGTCTCAGACCTTCGTTACAACTAGGAAAGCTTATTTGTAGAACTAGAACTATGTATTTTTATAAAAATTAAGTCAAGAATTAAGTGTGTGTAAGTTTTTATAGGTAGCACTAAAAACAATCTGATTTAAAAATGGACATAGGACCCAAATAGACATTTTTCCAAAGACATACAGATGGCCAACAGACACATGGAAAGATGCTCAACATCACCCATCATCAGGGAAATGCAAATCAAAACTACAATAAGATAGCTAAATGGAATAAACCAGAGAAAGACAAATTTCATGATTTCATTCATATGTTGAATTTAAGAAACAAAGCAAATAAGGGAAAAAAAAGAAGACTAAGGAACACTCTCTAGTTAAGAGAACTGATGGTTACCAGACAAGGGGTGGATAGGTACAATCGGTGAAGGGGATAGAGTACACTTACCATGATGAGCATGGAATATGTATAGAAACGTTAAATCACTATATTATATACCCGAAACTAATACTGTATGTTAACCATACTGGAATTAAAAAAGTAAAAAACACTTTTATTTATTTTTTGAGAGAGAGAGCACAATCAGGGACAGGGAGAGAATCCTAAGCAGGCTGTGCACTGCCAACTCGAAGCCTGATGCGGGCTTGATTTCACAGTGAGATCATGACCTGAGCCAAAATCAAGAGTCAGATGCTCAATGGACTGAGCCACCCAGGTACCCCCAAAAAAGTTTTTTTTATAAGTAGCCTTTAATATCAAATAGCCTAAAACTTCTAAAAAGTTGAATAAGCATTTCTTCAAATGTATATTATTTTGAGAGAGCACGAGTGGGGGAGGGGCAGAAAGAGGGAGTCACAGAACCTGAAGCAGGCTTCAGGCGCTGAGCTGTCAGCACAGACCCCGACATCGGGCTCAAACCCATGAACAGTGAGATCATGACCTGAGGTGAAGCTGGAGGCTTAACTGACTAAGCCACCCAGGTGCCCCTGAATAAGCATTCTTAAGGTAACAAACTTCAATCATAGCTGCAGGTGATTTTTTTTTAACATCCTATCAAAGAATACTTTTTTGTCAACTCTGTGTTTAGTCACAGATTAAATTAGATGAAAAAAATGAACTTTGCCCCCAAAGTAACATTTGATACATTTTTCTCTTGTCATCTTGTAAATAAGCATATACCACTGTGCTGGCAGTTACTGCTTTATGCTCCACTCAAATGGATGCACACAGAGGTGTTATTTGCATTTTACACAAAATAAATCAGTAATAACTGGTCTAAAGTCACGTAGCACACTACGGCATTGCTCAGCAGGATCTAAAAAGGAGTCTTGTACAGAAAAATCGGTGCTTCAAAGGAAAAACCCCAACAATCTCCCACCAGTTTTATCTGTAAGTGATTTTTTGCAGTACACTTAAATGGCATTGGCATTTCATTAGTGACCCAGAAAAAGCCAGTGAATAAACACTAGGACCTGTCATTAAGTCTTATCTATGTTTTCCTAGTGGGATGCTGATGAACAGGCATTTAATACAACTGTGAAGCAGCTGCTGTCCCGCCTGCCAAAGCAAAGATACCTCAAATTAGTCTGCGATGAAATTTATAACATCAAAGTAGAAAAAAAGTAAGTTACCACTTAGGTATTGCAGGTTTCAGTGTGGGTTAAAACTCAAGGAGGGATTTCGAAATGGCATATTTTATTGTCTTGTCGAGTTGTGATGGCTGATAAGCGATTATGTTGGAATGGCACCTGATAACCAGTAAGGCTTGCTCAGGACTATGAATCAGTCATGATTTGTCAATAACAAAACCCAGCAGTCCCAGGGGTAGCAATCCCACTTCGAATCTACATCACCCAGGTAACTCCTACGAATGTCTAAATGAAAGGGAAATGCTGTGACTGCTGTGCTGTAGATGTCCTCATGTCAGAATGCCAGTCATTCGTTACCAGCTGCTTAAAAGGCATGGTGTCCCCCTTATGTAGGATCCTATACTACAGACCCTTGCCCATCACCACTTCTGTAAAACTTAGTTTTTTCAATGACTAGCCTTACACTAAGCATTCTAAATTTGTTATTAACTTTGTTCTTCACCCATTATATTGATCCTACCTTTTCTCTTTTGCAGGGTATCTGTGTTATTCCTGTATAGCTACAGAGATGACTACTACAGAATTTTATTTTAATCCTAAAGAATGGTCATTATCTTGTTGAAAGACAGGAGCTTATACTATGAAATGTTGTACATTCACTGTAATTTAAACTTTACATTCTAAGAAGGTGTCCCACAAAGTTGAGCTTTGTAAGTTTTTAATGTGTAATATATAAATTTATCTTTTTGAATATAATAAATGCTTTCATATATCTGCTGCTTTTAAATTGCAAATCCATTCACACTGAAGGTTTTGTGGAGCTAGAACACAAGAAAACAGCCACTTTTTTTCTTAATCCTAATGACTAAGCACATGACTATGCCCAAACCACCCCAAAAAGGTCCACACCAAGAAATGTAGTAATTAAAACAGCCAAAAAGTAATGTACAAGAGAAAACAGTTACATACAAGGGAAACCCTGTAAGGCTACTGGCTAATTTTTCACCAAAAGCTTTGCAGGCCAGAAGGAGGGACATGATATATTCAAAGTGCTGAAAGAAAACCTGCAGCCACAAATACTCTATCCAGCAAGCCTATCCTTCAGAATAGAAGGAGAGAGAGAGTTTCTCAAACAAAAGCTAAAGGAATTCATGACCACTAAACCAGCCCTACAAGATGTGTTAAAGGGGACTCAGTGGAAAGGAAAGACCATATAGACAGAAGAAAAGTAGAAAGCACAAAAGCATAAAATTAAGTTTATCTATAAAAATTAGTAAAGGGATTCACAAAATAAAAGGATGTAAAGTATATCCCAAATACCTAGAATGTGGGGAGAGGAGTAAACAATGGGTTCAAACTTAAGTGAACAACAACTTAATATAGATTGCTATATGCACAAGAAATGAGATACTAACTACTAACCTAATGGTAACCACAAATCAAAAACCAGTAATAGGCAAAAAGTAGAAAAAAGAATATGTCTAAGGAAAGCCAGCAAACCGTGAGAGGAGATTAAGAAAGTACAAAATCAACCATAAAACAAGTGACAAAATGGCAGTAAGTACATACCTATCAATAATTACTTTGTAAATGGACTACAGGCTCCAATCAAAAGACACAGGGTGTTGGGGCACCTGGGTGGCTCATTCAATTAAGTGTCCAACTCTTGATCTTGGCTCAGGTTACGATCTCATGGTTTGTGAGATGGAGCTCTTCCACTGGGCTCTCTGTACCGAGCAAGGAGCCTGCTTGGGATTCTCTCCCCCTCTCTCTGTAACTCCCCTACACCTCAAGTGTGCACACACTATCTCTCAAATAAACTTAACTAAGCCACCCAGGGGCCCCTTTTCTTTTTAAGTGTCTGACTTCAGCTTAGGTCATGATCTCTAGGTCATGATCTCATGGTTCCTGAATTCGAGCAGTACATCAGGCTGTCAGTTCAGGGCCTGCTTCAGATCCTCTGTCCCTCCCCTGCTTGTGCATGTGCTCTCTCTCTCAAAACTAAACATTAAAAAAAAAAAAAATTTAGGGGCGCCTGGGTGGCTCGGTCGGTTAAGCGTCCGACTTCGGCTCAGGTCATGATCTCACGGTCCGTGAGTTCGAGCCCCGCATCGGGCTCTGTGCTGACAGCTCAGAGCCTGGAGCCTGTTTCAGATTTGTGTCTCCCTCTCTCTCTGCCCCTCCCCTGTTCATGCTCTGTCTCTCTCTGTCTCAAAAATAAATAAATGTTAAAAAAAAAAAAAATTAAGTTAAAAAAGACATGGGGTGACAGAATGGATGAAAAGGCAAGGCCCATCTATATGCTGCCTACAAGACAGTTCTGTCTTAAAGGCACCTCCAGATAAAAGTGAAGGGATGGAAAAGCACTTATGCAAATGGAAATAGAAAGCTGGGGTTGCAATCCTCATGTTGGACAAAACAGACCTTAAAACAAAGACTGTAATGAGACAAAAACACCACATAATAATAAAGGGGACAATCCAACAAGATGTCACCATTGTAAATATTTATGCACCCAACATGATAGCACCCAAATACATAAAAAGCAGGTAATAACAAAGGAAGTAATCGATAGTAATACAATAATAATAGGGTACTTTAACACCCCACTTACATCAACGGGTAGATAAGACAAAATCAGCAAGGAAACTGGTTTTGAATGATACACTGGGTAAGATAGATCTAACATATATTCATAACATTCCATCCTAGAGCAGCAAAATAAACATTCTGTTCACGTACACATGGAACACTCTCCAGAACAGATCACATATTAGGCCACAAACAAGCCTCAAGAAACAAATTATACCATGTATCTTTTTCCAACCACAGTGCTAAGAAACTAGAACTCAATCAACCACAAGAAAAAGTCTGGAAAGAGCATAAAACACAGGGAAGTTAAATAACATGCTACTAAACAATGAATGGCTCAACCAAGAAATCAAAGATACACAGAGACAAATCAAAGTGAAAATACAATGGTCCAAAATCTTTGGTGTGGGCAAAAGCTGTTCTAAGAGGTAAGTTTATACCAATACAGGTCTACATCAAGAAAAATCTCAACCTAACCTTACACCTAAAGAAACTAGGGGAAAAAGGAAAACCCAAAACCAGTAGAAGGAAGGAGATAATAAAGATTAGAGCAAACATAAACCAAATAGAAACTAACACGATAGAAAAGATCAATGAAACTAGGAGCTGGTTCTTTGAAAAGATAACAAAATTGATATCATTTAGCCAGACTCATCAAAGAAAGACTCCAATCAAAAAAAAGAGGAGAAATAACAGCTGACACCACAGAAATAAAAAAGGATTATAATATGAAAACTACATGCCAACAAATTAAGACAACCTAAAAGAAATGGGTACATTTCTAGAAACACATAACCTCCCAAAACTGAATCAGGAATAAAGAATTTGAACAGACCGGGGCGCCTGGGTGGCGCAGTCGGTTAAGCGTCTGACTTCAGCCAGGTCACGATCTCGTGGTCCATGAGTTCGAGCCCCGCGTCAGGCTCTGGGCTGATGGCTCGGAGCCTGGAGCCTGTTTCCGATTCTGTGTCTCCCTCTCTCTCTGCCCCTCCCCCGTTCATGCTCTGTCTCTCTCTGTCCCAAAAATAAATAAAAAACGTTGAAAAAAAAAAAATTTAAGAATTTGAACAGACCAATTACCAGCAATGAAATTGAATCAGTAATCAAAAAACTCTCAAGAGGATTTCACAGGTAAATTCTACCAAACATTTAAAGAAGGGTTAATACCAATTCTTCTCAGACTATTGCAAAAAATAAATGAGGGAGGTACGCTTTCAAATTCATTCTATGAGGCCAACATTACTCTGATACCAAAACCAAATAAAGACATTACAAAAAGAACTACAGGCCAGTATCTCTGTAAAATCTGTGAAAACACAAGATGTAAAAATCCTCAACAAGATACTAGCAAACTGAATCTAACAATACATTTAAAACCAACATTCACCACAATTAAGTGGGATTTGTTCCTGGGATGCAGGAGTGGCTCGGCATTCACAAATTAATCAATGATCAAATGATACATCAAGAGAATGGATAAAAACCATATCATTTCAATAGATGCAGAAAATGTATTTGACAAAGTACAACATCCACTCATGATAAAAATCCTCAACAGACTAGGCTTAGAGGGAACATATCTCGACATAATAAGAATCATACCTGAAAAACCCACAGCAAACATCATTCTCAATAGTGAAAAAGTGAGATCTCCTCTGAGATCAGGAAAAAGAAAAGCTCTCACCACTTTTAGTCAACTTTGTACTGGAAGTCCTAGTCACAGCAACCAGGTAAAAAAAGAAATAAAAAGCATCCAAACTGGTAAGAAGTAAGTACAACTTTATTCACTACTTGCAGATGTCATTAACTACTACATATAGAAAACCCTAAAGGCCCCACCAAAAAACTACTAGAACTGATTAATGAGTTCAGTAAGGTCACAAGATACAAAATCAATATACAGAAATCCACTGCATTTCTATACACTAACAATGAAGTAGCAGAAAAGAGAAGCTAAGAAAACAATCCCATTTACAACTCCATCAACAACAAAATACTTATGAATAAACTTAACCAAGGAGATGAAAGAACTATACTCTGAAAACTATAAAACACTGATGAAAGCAATTGAAGACGACACAAATGAAAAGACATTCCATGCCTATGGATTGGAAGAACAAAGATGTCCACACTACCCAAAGCAATCTACAGATTCAATGCCATCTCTATCAAAATACCAACAGCATTTTCCACAGAACTGGAACAATCCTAAAATTGTATAGAACCACAAAAGACCCCATAATAGCCAAAGCAACTGTGAAAAATAAAAAAGTGGACATATCACAATCCCAGATCTCAAGATACACTTACAAAGGTGTAGTAATCATAACAGTACAGTGCAGATACAAAAATAGAGATCAATGGAATAAAATAGTCCAGAAATAAAACCATGCTTAATGCTTACATAGTCAATTTTTGACAAAGGAAGCAAGAATATGCAATGGGAAAAAGTGTCTTCAACAAATGGTGTTGAGAAAAGTAGACCACTCTCTTACATCCTACACAAAAACAAATTCAAAATGTATTAAAGACCTTAATTATGACACCTCAAACCATAAAAGTCCTAGATGAGACCACAACTAGTCATTTCTCTGGCATCGGCTGTAGCAACATTTTTCTAGATATGTCCCCCCGAGGCAAGGGAAACAAAAGCAAAAATAAACTATTGAGACTACATCAAAATAAAAAGCTTCTGCATAGGTAAAAAAAAATAACAAAACTAGAGGCACCTGGGTGGTTCAGTCAGTTAAGCATCCAACTTCGGTTCAGGTCATGATCTTGTGGTTTGTGAGTTCCAGCCTTGCATGGGGCTCTGTGCTGACAGCTCGGACCCTGGAGCCTTCTTCGGATTCTGTGTCTCTCTTCCTCTCCCCTACCCCCCTGGCCCCCACTCGCACTCTGTCTCTCCCTCCCTCAAAATAAATAAACATTAAAAAAAATTTTTTTTTAATTAACAAAACTAAGACAATCTACCGAACAGGATATTTGTAAATGACATATCCAATAAAGGGTTAGTATCCAAAATACATAAAGAACTTTTATAACTCAACACCAAAACAAGAGCCCAATTAAAAATGGGCATAAGACATGAACAGACATTTCTCTAAAGAAGACATACAGATGGTCAACAGACGCATAAAAAATGCTCAACATCACTCATCATCAAAGAAATGCAAATGAAAATCACAATGAGATATACCACTTCCCACCTGTCAGAATGGCTAAAATCAAAAACACAAGAAACAAGTGCTGGCAAGGATGTGGAGTAAAAGGAACCCTCCTGCACTGTTGGTGGGAAGGCAAACTGGTACAGCCACTGTGGAAACCAGTATGGAGGTTACTCAAAAAACTAAAAAATAGAACTACCATATGATTCAGTAATTCCACTACTATTTACCCAAAGAACACAAAACACCAATTCAAAAAGATACATGCACCCCTAGGTTTACTGAAGCATTACTTAAAATAGCCAAATTATGGAAGTAGCCCAAGTGTCCGATGGATAGATGAATGGATAAAGCAGAGGTAGATACATACACAATGGAGTACTGGTTACAAAAAAGAGTGAAATCTTGCCATTTGCAACAACATGGTTGGATCTAGAGAGTATAATGCTAAGTGAAATCAGAGAAAGACCTATACCATATGATTTCAGGTGCAGAATTTAAGAAACACCACAAGCAAAAAAAAGGGACAAACCAAAAAACAGACTCTTAACTACAGAGAACAAACTGATAGGGGCAAGTTGGGGTCAGGGGAGGGGTGAAACAGGTGAAGGGGATTAAGACTTCACTTATCCTGATGAGCACTAAGTCATGTACAGAATTGCTGAATCACTATACTGTACACCTGAAACAACTGTAACACTTAACTATTCTGGAATTTTTACACAATTTTTCCTTTGGATGTAGGTAAACATTAAGAAATCTGATAAAGAGAGGTTGTCCAATAACCCATCATGCAACTTGCTCTCTTGAAAAAATTAAATATTCTTTTTCCCCTCCCCAGAAAATGTCCAAACCAAAGGGCTTCCAGAAATCCGATACCATTTTTAACTTGGAATCGTTATTCCTGCTATTCTGTAATATGTTTATCTTTAAGGCAATTAAGCAAAGTCTCATTTGGCTATGAGAACCCATTCAAATTTGCCAAAGGAACCATGATGTTAAATTATACGGCCCGTTGGGAAGACTACCCATGAGATAGCACAACTTTTTATAAAACTGTCAGGTTTTAATTCCAATAACCTAGAACACAGGTGAGTAATCATTGCCACAGACTATTAATAGGGGGTGGGAAAAGTAATAAATAAGATATGGTCAGTATGGATAAACAGAAGTTTAATGATCCATTGTTCTTCACATAGAGAGCTACAGAGACTTTATGACCCGGGGACATACAACCATGCAACACGGACCAATTAGCCAATGCTAAAATACACTTGGCTTCTTACAACTACCCTGTAAACACTGCAGCCCTTCTTCCACCCAAAATGACCCTAATCTCCCAGGAAAAGTTACTACAGGGGAACCAGAAACCTAGCTCTGCGGCCCAAAGTAAAAACCAAAGGAAAACTAGTAGTTCGGCGGTTAGTTGGTGAAAGCAGGAAACCTGGTGCCCTTCACTGTGCTGCTTTGCTCTTCTTACTCTTGCTCTTTTTGTCCCTCTTCTTCAGCCCATCCATGTTAGCTCTCAGTAGGTTGGAGTAAGCCTAAAAGACACACAGCGCCCACTTAGTGGGAAGAGTTGCAAATTGGTGGAGCAGCTGCCTCATTTCCATAATGAATTCAGGGTAGTCAGTATCAGAAAGCCTACCTACTTGATAAAGCACCGACGACCACGGGACACGTGTATACTACGGAAAAATGGTGTGAGAGGAAAACACTCTCTCTCACGTGACAGCAGCTCCTGACATTTTTTAAGCCAAAAGAGGAAATTGCAGGCAACTTCTTGTTTAACTATACTACAGAGAACAAATC
Organism: Neofelis nebulosa; assembly: GCF_028018385.1. Lineage (NCBI taxonomy): Eukaryota > Metazoa > Chordata > Mammalia > Carnivora > Felidae > Neofelis > Neofelis nebulosa. Next base: position 63,662,590 of record NC_080788.1, on the reverse strand, counting down.
TGAAGCGGAAAGCAACATCTACCTTAAAAAACTAAAACGGAAGACAACATCGGTGTTGAAAGTAAAATTCAGAGCCTGGCAGTTTCACTCAACCTACTGACAAAACGTAAGAAATATCATACTTAACCCACTGTTCAATTTGTGCTCACCCTTGCCCTGAGAAAGGGCATATAGGGTACACCAGAAACTCACCATCTGGAACTTGTTCACTTCTTTGGAGCTCACCTGGAAAGGGGAAGGGGGAAAAAAAAAAAAAGGTCCACCCTTATTACTCATATAAGAATCCTCTGTCTCACCCTAGGCAACAACTCTTGAAAACAACATAACATCTTAAAACAAAACCTCTTGAAAACAACGTAACATCGTAATCTCGAAAAAATCTCCTTCCAATTTTAGGGGTCATAATACACCAATGGCTGTTTTCCTACTCTACTCTGCCAGAGGAAGAAGCAAAGCAGCTCTGTACTTTTTTCCACCTGAGAATTGTACCAAGACGAGAAAGAGGTAGAAGGGGGCTCCTAAGGAAGCTATGCTCCTCCCTCTGAAGTTTCTTACACACGTGGCACCAACTTTCTTCCTGGATTCTAGAGATGTCAGAGAACTTTGTTTTAATCTTTTGTGCAAATTACATTTAAACTACTTCCTCCCCACCTTATGTTAAACCTACTTCCATTAATTCAGGCCTATTTAAACAAAATGCAAGCCAACACAAGAGAAATTCTACTTCTGAAGATTCCTAAAGTTTTCGCGTTTCATGATACCCGAGTTTATTTTTTAAATCCACAAGTTTGCATTACTATAAAAGTCCTCTCAAGATAACTGACAAAGGGAAATTTATCAACCAGTTATGGTCTACATTCTAGTAAGGACCCTATACTGATGTAATTAAAGGGCACTGTGGTTCTGCCCCAGCAAAGGAAAGAAGTAATTCATTCAGAATCCAGGAAGTCTTGTTGCTACATATTTGCTATGTCAACCACAAACACAAGGGAATAATCAGCTTACAAGTAAAATCATCTGGTACCAAGAAACTGTTCACTGAAGGCCCAACACGGTAAGGGAATTAGGCATCAAATATTTATGCCAATTCCTCCTTACAATGCCACTATGAGTAAGGACCGATCTGCTAATTTTATTTCCACAAAAACTTCAGTAGAATAAGCGTTTGACTTTTCAAATTTAATTTTGTTCTTGAATTTCCTACTACTAAGGTATTAAAAGAAGGCCCCGATCCCAAAACAGCGGGAGAGCTAAACCCTTACAAACCTTAAAAACAAAAACCTGCTTCAGCTATGCCCCATCCTCAGTGAGGTTCAAGTCTTCTAACTCCAAAACTGTAGTATCATGAATCCAACTCACCACGGTGCTGATCTTCTTTTTCCCATCAGTAGCTCTTAACAGACACTTGTTGTCGGAGGGCTCAAAGCCCTCCACAGAACCTTTCCTTGGAATGGGTTTCGTTCGACCGTCATCTGCATGAAAAATACATCCTGATGAACACAGCCACAGACGTTAACAGGCAGACAAAAAGTGAGTATGGAAGGCATAGGAAGACGATACGTAATTCACCTCCACTGCTCTAGTTCTGATAACTACATCATCTGCTATCACCAACAGCTTGGCCAAACCTTGGGAAACTACTTGCTACTCCCACGACGGGAACACAGTAACAGAAAACCAGCTTAAATCTCACTAACGGCGGGAATTGGAATCCTTGACCAAAAAAAAAAAGCTCTATTTGGGGCACACTGTAACCAGAACCAGTTTGGGTGGCTAAGTGCCGGGGGTCGCACGCACCACAATCCCTAATGCTCCCGTCCCCCAGCCCTGAAAGTGCACACAACAGGAAAAGGAAGGTAGGGGACGGAGGGGATGCGCGGCAAACGGACTCCGCCCTCGGCTCCGGAAACTGGGAACACCTGGCACCCCCGCCGGGGCATCACTCGGCTTCCCAGCTTCTTTCTGGCCCTGCCGCGTGGACAGCTGCTTACACTTCTTCAAGGTGATGAACACGCTGCCCGACAACCGGCACTTCTGGAAGAGTCTGGTCAGCTCCGTCAGGAACTGGAACATAAGCCAGGCCCTGTTAAGCAGTCCCAAATCCTCTCCCCGTCAAGTCCTAGTCCCTCCCGCAGCAGGAGACAGAGGCCCCGAGCTAAGCCCCAAACTACATCCATCCCTCGGCCAGACAGCTGTGGCTTTACCTGCTCGCTCTCCAGCAGCACCATCCCGGCGCCGCTAGCTCCCCTGCGTCAGCATAAGACCCAAGGAACTGGAGCCGGAAGTTTCACCCAGGCTGGGCGGGACTTCCGCTATTAAGTTTCAACTCTCTTCCACCAATCCCTGCCTCTGTCCTCGCCCCTCCCTCCGCCCGCGCCTGCGCTCTGGGACGCCCCCTCCTTCCCAGGAGAGGAACCACCCACGGGGCCCTGGAGCAGTCGGGGTTTTCAGAGACGGGGCGTTCTCGGTCCGGTCGTGGTGTGGATGTGAGGGAGCGTGGAAGAGGGATTTGATGGAAACGCGTAGTTTTGTATATTCAGTGTATGTTGAGCAAATTACATGACAGTTCAGTGCTTCAGTTCCCTCAGCTTGTAATAATGGTATCCAATTCACAGCATGGTTGTGAAGAGTAAATGACTTTATTGGAATTTACCTGAAATAGTGCCTGACACCCAGAAAGTGCCCGATAAGCATTAGCTGTTTTTTTATTGTTGTTTCCATTATCATTGTCATCATTATAATAAATTCCCACGGTGGTCTCTGAACTCTCCCTCTACTCTGACCCCGCTGGGTGGCCCTAAAGGCTGACCCCAACTCTAGCATGAGGGACTGGAGCCCAGTCTTGGTTTTACCTCTGGATTCAGTCAGAAGACCTGCATATCAGGCCCCAGTTCTGCCAGGAGCCAATTTGAACCCTAGGCCCTCTGTGAAGTCAAGCATTTAATCATGCAAGGGGGTTTTACTGAGGGCCTCCTGCCTGTGCCAAACACTGTTGTAGGGGATGGGGATTCAGCAAGATAAACTAAGTTCCTGGTTTCCTGGAACTTGGGTTCAAAGAATAGGCAGGAAATAAGTAAGAATAGCTTCAGATGCTGAGTGCTGTGAAGACAACTCACTAGGGTGATACAAATGAGAGTGAGGTTGGGGTCAGGGAAATCTCTTAGCGGAGAACTTTGACCTAAAAGCTAAAGGGAGCAGCCATTCAAAGATCTGGGGACAGAGTGTTTCAGACACAGGAAATGGCTAGAACAGAAGCCCCAACAGGGGAGCAAATTGCTCTATATGCACAAGGAGGAGTGAACAAATATGGAGAGGTTGGAGAGATTGCAGGTGACCAGCTCACATAGGGCCTATGGCCGTGTAATTTTGGATTTTGTTGCAAGCACAAAGAGAAGCTTCTTGGTTTAAAAAAAAATGTTAATGTTTATTCATTTTTGAGAGAGAGAGAGAGAGAGAGAGAGAGAGACAGTACAAGTGGGACAGAGGCAGAGAGAGAGGGAGACACAGAACCCAAAGCAGGCTTCAGTCTCCCCAGGCACCGCTTTAAAAACTTTTTTTTTAAGTTTATATATTTTGAGAGAGAGAGCAGGGGAGGAACAGAGAGAGGGAGAGAGAGAGAGGATCCCAAGCAGACTCTGTACTGGCAGCGTAGAGCCCGACATGGGGCTTGAACTCATGAACTGTGAGATCATGATCTGAGATGAAATCAAGAATCAGATGCTTAACTGAGCCACCCAGGAGCCCCAAGAGAAGCTTCTTGTTAAGGAAGTTTTAAAGAGGACAGTGACAACTTAATTCACATTTTAAAAGATTCCCACCCCACCCCCTATCTGTGGTGTGGAGAATGCACTGTGGAAGGACAAGGCAGGAAATGGGGAGACCAATTAGAGGGTTGTATTAGCTTCCTATTGCTGCTGTAACAAATCACCACAAACTTAAACACCTAAAACAACACGATTTTGCTCTTTTATAGGTCTAGAGGTCAGGAATCTAAAATCAATGAGTCTGCAAGGTTGTGTTGCATCTGGAAGCTGCAGGGTAAAATCTGTTTCATTGTCCTACCAGAAGTCACCTTCATTTCTTGGCTTGTGGCCCCTTCCTTGCTTCATTACAACCTCTTACTTCCAGTACATCTCCTGATACTTACTCTGATCCTACTGCCTCTCCCTCTTATAGGGACCTTGTGATTATATTGGGCCTTTCTAATAATCTCCCCATCTCAAGATCCTTAATTTAATCACATCCATAAAGTCCTTTAAACATGTAAGGTGACATATTCACAGGTTCCCAGTATTGGGCCATAGACATCTTTGCTGAGTAGAAGGGGCTACCACAGAGGTTACTGCAGAAGTGCAGGTATTAGTACGTTTGCAATCAGATGAGGATATACTTTGAAGGTAGAGTCAATAGGATTCAGGCTCAATTAGATGTTAACATTGCAAGGAAAAAGAAATCAGGAATGAATCAAAGGTTTTTGACTGGAGCAACTGGATGGATGGTGGTGTCATTTACTAAGTAAGGTAGGAAAGACCAGGGAAGTAAAAAGTTTTGTAAGAAGCTTAAGAGTTTTGTCTTGGTCATGTAATAACTGAGATTACATGTTCTTTTAGGGTTCCCAGACCCAATTCCAGTGCCAGCGGGGCAGTGGGGGGTTCCCACACACACAACACCAAGCAATTCTGACACTATCTACCCAAAGATAGGATCAGAATCCGCAGGTTAAGGGTTCAGTCCTGTAAGACTGTACCCTGACCTCCCACTTCAAATGCTAGTCGCTAGCCCAAAGGATTCCAACGACCTCCATCTTAGATTCGATAAATTTGCTAGAGCAGCTCACAAAACTGAAGGAAACACTTAAATTTCTCAGTTTATTAAAGGATATGATAAATGTTAATAACAAGACACCCGTTTCACCTTTAGGACTCTGAGGTGTTTTCAGGAACCGTGGATGAAGACCAAATATATCTGAGAAATATATTCTGGTCATCTGAATGACCAAATATATATTTCTTACAAATCATTACATCATGTGTGTCCAAGTGGAACCATCAAATAAGCAGCTGAATATACATATTTAGAGCCCAGCAGGGAGGTAAAAGTTATACATAAAAATTAGGGAGTCATCATCATATGTCATGAGACTAGAACAGATGAGAATAGTCTGGTGAATATCCCTCCTATTGGGCTGCCAGCACAGGACCACTCTGTGATGACCACCACTATGAATAGCCTTTAAAAAGCCCTGGGTCTGGGTATCACTAGTTCAGAAGTCAGAGTCCTAGTTGGGATCCCCAGTTTGGCCAACTGTAGGTCTAAGCTTGAGCCTAAGTCCTGGGGACAGGTGAGAGAGTGACCCTTTTATTTTACTTGCTTTTCACCAAGACCCACATAATGAGAGATTACAAATAGATTCAGATCCTAGCGAACCAAAAGCCAGCTTCGGTCTGCTACACAGAATCAATAGCCTAGGGTGAGAAGTGGGCAAAGGGTGCTGGACATTTGAAAGAAAGTGTGAAATCATCAGAGAGTGAACATATTTGAGATGTGTTGTCAGATTGCCAGGGAATGTAAGGGCCCACTTGATATTTGTGTCATCAGTTTACATGGAACCAGGTACAGTGCTGTGTTGATCTATGGGTTGGCCTAAATGGTGACCAATGTACTCTGAAATTCTATTGTTCATTGAACATTGAGCAATGTTCTTTCGAGCCATGAGGTTGGTCCTGGGGGCACCTAGGTGAAGGAAATGGCCCTGCCCTCAAGGAACACTGAAGGCCATTATTCATCTGGGGCCTCATCTTCCCATAGGCTCAGTCACACCTCAGTTCCAGTAAAGAGTCAACAGTCCTGCCAGCCATCCAGCATGACATCTCAAGCCTGTCCCATGACAGAACAAACCACTCCAGTAAGAGAAATACCCAAGTCTTCCAGTTTTAGCATCACACTTGGCCCAGTACAATTCAGCTACTGAAAGGGTGTCCTTTGGACTCTATTTTTCTGTGGGAAGTGACTAAGAGCACCTGTTCTGAAGTCCAGTGGATCTGGGTTCAGATCCTACCTCTGCTACCTATTAAATACGTGACCTCAGGCAACCTCTCAAGGTTCCAAATCTCTTCATCAACAAAATGACAATAATACTCATAGATGTTATAAAGATTTTATAAAATACTAAATTTAAGAGCCTTAGGCTTGCTCATATAGGGCAAATATGAATACTTAAATTTAACTTAAATAAAATTAATAAAAGAAAAATTCAGTTCTTTAATCTCACTAACCATATTTCAAGGATTCAATAGCCACATGTGGCTTGGATAGTGCAGATATAGAGCATTTCTATTATGATAGATTCTATTGGATAGCACTACAGAATATGTCAATAACATTGATGGTAGCAGTAATGAATGCTCAATAATGGTAGTAAACAACAGTGTTACTGTTTTTACAGCCACATTCCATCATTTGGATACCACCATTTTGATTTCCACCATTATCCTAATATCACCTGTATTGTTGGCTAATGTTTTTCTTTAAGTTGACTCATTTTATGAGCAAGTGTATGTAATACACCTATATTCATAGGTGGGAAACCAGTATCATTAAATAATGAAAGGCAGCACAAAAATAACTCCTATGAAACAAAATAACATCTGTTATTAAAATATAAATAAAAAAACAAAACAAAATAACAATACATAAAAATAAAAATAATAAAAGCAATAATAAAGTGAATTGCTTTGTAAAAATATATATCTGAAAACAAATTCCTCAATGAGAGAAACAAATGGAACTGTTTATGGTCAGTCAGGAATGCAGTCAGCCCAGTGAACAATGAAATTAAGAGACTATGTCAACAAGACATGGTTAAATTTTAATGTTTTCAAGCACCCCAAATCCTACCTTGCCATTAAGTCGGTGGCTTTTGGCCCTTGGAAGCTGGGTCACCGTCTCCGAGTCACGCAGCCAGACACCTTCCTGCTCCTTCTCCTTCACCCCAGGAGCACTGGGAAATAAAAATGGCTCCCAAATCCCCTCCCACATCCTGAAGCCTTCAGCAAAGGTCCAAGCAGCACTAGAACACCAGCATCTACTTGACCAGCCTTAGCTGCTACGGAAAACCTGGGAGAGAAAAATCCCCCATGCTTCTCAGCAGTATAGGGGCCCAAGGGTGAGGAGGAGTGGGTGTCCTGCTTGTCCCGCCTGAGATCATCCCTACCAAATGCTCCGGTCACACGTGTCCTTTCCTCAGACAGACTACATTTTTGTTTATCAGGTGTTATTTAGGACTGGGTTTGACTTAATGGTCAAGGGCCTTATTTAGGTTAAGGTTGATTAATTTACAGGTGCAGTTACTTAATGCAGTTAAGCTTTGCGATGCCTGGAATATAGAGTGATGATGATAAACACAGATACCACGTTCTGGTGGCCTGAGTTTGAATCCCAGCTCTACCTCTGCTTGTCCACATGACTGGAGGCAGATACCATGACCCTTGTGAAAAGATAATTTTATAAGTAGTTTTTTTTTTTAACTTTTACTGTTTATTTTTGAGAGAGAGACAGAGTGTGAGCAGGAGCTGACAGGGGACGCAGAATCTGAAGCAGCCTCCAGGCTCTTGAGCTGTCAGCACAGAGCCCAACAAGGGGCTCGAACCCATGAACCGCAAGATCATGACCTGAGCTTAAGTCAGATGCTTAACAACTGAGCCACACAGGCGCCCCGAAGATAACTTAAAAAAAAAAAAGAGGTGAAGTCATGACTCTCATATTCAAGTTCTACGTCTCTTATTATTATTACTGAGAGAACCAGCAGATATTGCAACCCATTCAAAGGAGAATCCAAAGAACAGACATATTTATAGAACAGAAATATTGAAATGAATTTGTAATGGAAGAAAATTTGAATTTTCCACAAGACAGGACGGTTGAACAGAATTCATTTGCATATCCAGAGACAAGAATCTTTGCCATCAGTTCTCTATAACCTACAGAGTCGCAAACTAGCTGAAAGGCAATGGAAGTCTATAATCGAATGGCACAGAACGGTGCGCCTCTAAACAGCACGTAATTTTCCATTGGAAACACCGCATTAATTTTTTTTTTTTTTGCTTATTCCAAATTTACTTAAATTCTTCTGTGCCTCAATTTCCTCACCAGTAAAATAGGGATGTAATTCAAGTGCCTGTCTCACTGTGCCATGGGAAGCAGAAAATGAGCTAAGGTATGCATTAATACACCCCAGTCACTTAGATGGGAATTGGGGCTGTTCTCCCTTCCTATTTGTCAAGTGGATTCATTCCACCGGAGTAGATCACAACGCAGCACGCATGGATTTGTGCCCACCTTGCCAGATGTTGTGTTAGTTGTGCTTTCCAATTTCACTCTGAGGGAGGGCCACAGGTTCTGAACTGTCTCATGTAGGCACAGTGCGCTGACTTTGACGTCAGCTCAGGATGAGGGAAGGAAAGAGAGAATCAGGAAAATGCAGCAGAGAATGGAATTGGGTGGGTTTGGGTTCAGGGTGACAGGAGTGTGTCTGGAGACCCCCTGAGTCTGTTGGAGGTGGTTAGCTCTGGTGGAGGCATCCTAGAGATGGCCAGAGGGAGGTGAGGGTATGTCCTGGGAGTCTATGTAGTGCCCAGTGTGAGCAAATAGCCTCTCTATAGCCATGGCAACCACACTCCCTGGACCGAATCCAACCAGATACTTGGACCTACCATTCCTTTATTCTTTCCTTCAGTCAGTCCATCGACAAGTGTTCACAGTGTATCTTCTTGAGAGACTTTGGGCTCTGGGGATGTCTGCTCTTCCTGTGCCACTCCGGTGAAGTCCTGGATTTAGTGTCCTGGAGAAAGAGCATGAGAGCCCTGGGCTGGGGGTCAGGGGACCTGGGTCAGCCGCTGGTCCCTTACTTTGTGTGGGACCTTGTTCCAGTTACTTATCTTCTGTTTGCTCTGCATAGTACCTACCCTGAAGGATTGTTTTCGGGTTTCAGTAAGATAATCCTTGCAAGAGACTGACTCAGTAAGCACTGAAAAGATACATTAAAAAATTTTTTTTCACCATTAGGTTAAGGACTTAGACTTGATTGCTATGGTCACTCCCACTTCCAAAATTATGAGAGCTACTGCTTCTCTCCTAAGGGCCCTCCCTCCAGGCGGGCATCTCAGGGGCGAAAGAGCCCCACTGCATGCAGCGGCAACTTGGGGCCAGCAGGGGACGCCCTGACCTCGCCAGACAAGTGCAGCTGCAGGGAGTCCCAGACTTCCCAGTCCTTGTCCCATCACCAGGGACGTAAGGACATCCAAAGTTTTCAAAATCACTTCTACCGAGGCTAGAGGTGTCTGCGTCATGGACACGAACGTTTGTCGATCATTGAGCAAGGACTAAATCAGCACTCTCTCATGCCAGGCACTACTCTAGGTGCTGGGGTCACAGGAAGCCGACCCCGTTCTGCATTAGAGGAGGCATTGCTTTTTTCTCAGATAACAGCTCACTTACACTTATTGAGAATTTACTAAGTGCCAGGTTCACTTCTAGGTGCCTTAAATAGATTCTCTCTTGAGCCCTCATAATGATCCTGTGAGGTGAACGTTGTTTTATGCTCATCTTCCGGCTGAGGCGAAATGAAGTGCCCTGGTCACACACCGGTAAGAGGTGGAATGAAGATTTGAATCTGGGCGCATTGCCTTCGGGGCCACCCACCTTGATGCTCGGTCTCCGTGCAGGAGAGGCAAATGAGCACAGCCCGAAACTTTCAGATGTCCCAAAGAGGTTCTGGGAAGGGAGCAGGAGACAGTGAAAAGGGAGGGAAGAGTTGGCCAACTCTGGGCAGAGTAGAAAAACCCGGGACTCCACTCTCCACCTATCACCATCCCCTCCCTCCTCGTTGGTATGTATCCCCATCCCAAGCCCTACCCCACCACCACATGCACTGGCAGAATGCTGCCTTCTGGTCCTTAATCCTCGGATTCGAGGCCCAACTCAGCATTTTCTGGCTATCTCTAAAGGAAAGTCACTTCTCTGATCCCTATGGCCTCCATTTCCTCAACAGTAAAATGGGAATATCTTCCTCCACTGCTATGCGGGAGTTAAATGAGATAATGTATATAAAAGTACTTGATAAGTGAGAAAGCCTGGTAGGAAGGCTGTGTTTCATCATTATTTCCCCCTCCTACTCAGGCAGTGCCCCGAGTACAAATTTCTGTCCTCCAAACACCCTCCCCTCCACCCCCACCAAAACCCTAGTCTCTCACTGACCTCAGCTAACCACACAGAGGCAACCCATCTGGCAGCTAAATCATGCTAACAGGTTCATGACAAATGATTACATACGTCACACTCCATCTTTGGAAGAAACTTGGGCAACATTAAACAAAGGCTCTAATGGTGGGATTTCAGGTGCTGGGACTGTGGGGACATGCAAAGGAAATCCCAGCACCCCTGGGCCACGTGCCTGGAAGGTCTGCTGTGTACAGAATTGGGTGGTGGCACTCATGAAACAGTGACCTTTAACAGGTTCCCCCCTTCTCATCAATAATTTCCTTCCTTGCTGAACCTCAGGAAGGAGAGGGCCACCACTCCCCATACTGTACAGGGGAAACCAGGACCAAGAAAAGCATGCATGGCTATTGCTCAATCGGTCCCAGCCAGGCTTCCTCCTCCCCCATGGGTCTAGTGAGTGGGAGGAGGATCCCCTTTATTCACAATGATTACGGGTCCCAACATTTTTAATTTCCTGCCTGGAAGTCAAGGACAGATAATTACATGGCAAGAGTTTCTGCACAAATTACCCAGGTGTCTTAACTCCCAAAAGTAACAGATGCTGTTCATCTCTTGGCCTCTGTCATCATTCATCCTCGATTGTCCGGGGGAGCCCATTCCACCGCTCCGAGAGACCAGCAGACGCAGATTTATATAGGGAAACCTAGACAGACACAATGAACAGACTCCCTGTCAGATCCGAGCCAAGTCCTGGTAATAACATCAATGAATCACTGACTTTAGTGAGTCACCATATCAAACTGCAAGAGGTTCCAAGATCTTTCTAGTCCAACCCATTACCATCGAGTTATTCACAAGTAAGAAAACTGACTGAGGCCCAGAGAGGGAAAGTGGCTTGCCCATGGTCACAAAGTTTGGTAATGGTAGAAAAGAGGCTGGAAGCCCTGAGTCCCAGGCCCATGCACTTTGCACTGCCCTTTATACCCCTGTGAATGCCCCCACGGGGCTGGAACAGAGGGTAGGATGGAAGGCATGGGCCTCATAATTAGCCAAAGGGCCCTTCAGGCTGTCTCCTGGCAGGTGGGCTCAGTGTCAGCCTCAGCCCTCCCTTGGGGAGGGAAGAGCCTGGGGCCCATCCTCACACCCCCGGCGCCAGGCCTCGGATTAGAGGCTATAGGAGGCGGCTTCCTGCTTGGCCCTCATCCAAGGCCATTTCACAATGGGGGGAAGAACGCTGGGCTGAGAGTCCCGGGTGACTGCTCACTCCACCCCTACCTCAATCCCTCTTAGACCCCCTGGGGAGAATAAGCCAGGCCCCTCATGAGATTTGGGGTGAGGAAGGGAGACGGAGACTGGAGAGCCCCATTGGTAGTGTTCTAGGGGCAGTGCCCTGGAGTTGGGCGTGGGGGCCACCTGTGGCAGCTGCCCACCCTTCTTTCTTCTCCCATGCACCAGCAAGCAGTCGTGCTGGGGAAATTCTTTGTAGGGCAGGAGGTGCTCCATTCAGACCAGCTCATAACACTCTTTTTAGTAGTCAGAGGGGAACCTGTAAACAAGCTGGGAGAAGGAAAGGCCTTGATCAGCTTCCTGTAATGAGGCATCATGACTACCAGGAGAAAATTCCAGGGAGGGGAACCCAAGTCATCTTCCTTCTCTTCCCAACATGCCTTAGTCTGGGGTGACTGTGATTCAGGCAGGAATCAAGACAGAGACATTAGGAACCTTCCATGGGGATTTATTGTGCCCTTACAGCAGGATCAGCTCTGAGCTCAGCTCCATAAGGGATCTTGTTTAAAGAAGGAGGTAGTGGTTAGGGACCCAAATTCTCCTGTCTTTAAGTCTTAAAGAGGAGACAAGACAAACCCAGGTAAAATGTCAAACCACAAAACAAGGTAGTGTGAGGTTGGGGCCCCCATTCTCATGCTGGACAGTCCAGTATGGCCAGTGGGGAGGCAGGGGTAGTCCCTGCGGACAAGGCCGAGGGGGCCCACAGGTTGGGGGAGAATGGCTCTGCAAAGATGGTGGGAGAGGTCTCCAAGACAGGGAAGGGGAGACAAGGCAGGAATGTACATGTACATTCAAGAGGCAAGACCACATTTGCACAGTAACAAGACTGGAAACGTGCCTGGCCATGAGCTGCTTCCTTCCTCTGTGCTCTCATTCCTTGAACACAGTCCTTCTCTGTGTCCATGGGACGCGGCTGGCCTACCAAGGCAGGTGACCACGTGGAGAGCTTGGCCAGGGTGTGGGGGGTGCCGAGGAGTTCAGCCCCTCCGTAGAGAAGCCCTCTGACAACAGGAAGCAGCTGCGGTAGGCTCCAGGGCTGTGCCGGTGTCTGTCACTCTCTTTCCACCCTGGTTCAGCCCCTGCAGAACAAACTGTTCTTTGAGAAGCTCTGGGGACAGAGGACCCACACCTGCTCCCCAGGTCGGTTTGGACAAGCCCCCATCAGCCCAGGCTGGGAGCCCAGCAGAGCTGTGACACGGCTCAGCAGCCCCCCTCACTCCCGCCTCCTCCCCTGGAGCCCTGCTGCAGTTCACTGAGGCAACAAAACCCAAAACAAGACCTTTGTGGGGAAACAGGACTGACTCTTAATAAGGACCTCATCCTGGAACTTCCAGAGGTGTCTCTAAAATTAGGACCTAAAAAAAATAAAATAATAATAATAATTAGGAGCTAAACTCCAGGTCCCCAAGTCTAAATTGAGTGCAGAAAGAATGGCAGCTGAAAGTCAAAACTTGTTCTAATCTTAATCTTAAATTCTAATCTTAATCCTCCTGCTTAGCAGCTGTGTGACCATAGACACGACAGGGCCCTTGGCTGGACTTCAGTCTCCTCCCTGTAACGTGGGAAGTTGAAATTCGTGAGCTCTGAGGTCCTTCCAGTTTTAAAATATGAGAATCTGGTACTCCGAGATAGCTGTGGGCTTGCTATAGTGACTGTCTGGGGCTGGCAGGTGCTGGGAGAGATGCTAGGACGGGAATCCAGTTGAGGTCTACATAAAATGGAATCGGATTCAATTTAGGACCTGAGATGGATGGTTTCAGTTCCCCAGATCCCCCTGACAAAGAGATGTGGGTCTGCTGGACTGAGAAAACCTCAAGAAGAGCTAATTTTATACAGGATTCCCCAATGCTTGGTGAAGAGCTAGAATCCTTCCAGAGAGTTTGAGGTCATCCTCAGTCAGAGCCCCTCATGCCCAATTTGGAAGGAAGGAACTGGGAGAAGGGGCAGCTTGAGAGCAGAGGATGGGGTGTGGAGATAACGGAAAGGAAAGATCCCAGCCCTCCCAATGCTCTTCCCCACATGATTTGCTCCTTACAATTCCTTCATCTGGGGACCAATCCTTTCGTGCCACAGTTACAGCTAAACCTTGCCAGGGAGCATTTAATTCTCATGATGGTGCAATTGACAAGAGTCTACCTTTCTCGGCCCCAGGGTATGCCGGGAGAGGCTTTACCAGGCTGTGAGGAGTGGGAGAGGAAGAAAGGGGAGGTCCAGATATCACAGAAGTCATGCTTTTTTCTGAAGCCAGATCTAGGCCCTCTGGCTCAGACCAATTCCCTGTGGGCAGTGATGTGGGAGACACCTTGGGCTTCCTAAATGTGTCTGGTTTGCTTTCTGACCCTCCACAATGTACTTTCCAGGCCCCGGCAGCCCCTGAGAAGAAGAGCCCACTTGAGCTCCCATAGATCTGCTACCTGCTAGGCTTCCAGAGCGGGGTGGGGGAGAGGCTGGTAACACTCCTCTCTGGCCTCCCCATCAGATCACCCGTGTGGCTTAGGTGCAACAGACTCTGCCTGAAGCTGTTTAAAAAGGAACCACAACCCTAGGCTCTTGAAGGCAGCTTCAGCACAGGGTGGAGTGTGTGGAGTGGAAGGGAGGGGGCGAGGGTGTGGGAGGAGGGGACACGTCACTCTCTACTGGCCTTTAGTCTGCAGGGCTGCACGCTGCCAAGACTGATGCTGGCAAAAAGCAAAGGGAGAGAGGAGGAAGGCCAAACTGAGACAATGTGTCGTGCTTCTCCACCGTAGCCCAGGGAAATGTAGACAAGGGCTTGGCATGCTCCCACCTGTGCGTGCCCCGGACACATGTGCACCCACGTGGACACATAGGCATACGTGCACCACGAGAGGGGGGGTTGTTTGTTAACGTGGGCGTGCACTGGTCATCACAAAAAAGAAGATGCCGAAACTCTGCATTTACCATCAAGGCCAATGGTGCCAGGAGCTCTAGAGCAGAGCCTCCCACCGTCAGGCGCCTGCCCATCCCCCCCCCCCCCAATCTGCTTCTCATAGAAACAGAGGAGGAAGAGAGGTGGAGAGGACTGCAGCAGAAGCTTCTTCTTCTAGGACTACTGGCCAGGCCAGCAGCCTTCCTCACGGCAGTACAGCTCCCTCCTACTCACCAAGGAACATTGACTGAGCCACTCCTTTGCCTGAGGCACTCACCAAGTACCACCTCAAAATATTTGCTGTCTAGCAGGAAGGGAAGACTTTGGGCAAACATGGATGGGCCTCGGGGCAGCTTCTCCAGTGCCAAGCTGTGAAGGAGGTGGACTCGGAAGGAAGAAAGGGTTTGGGAAGGCAAAGAGTCCTGGACTAGTACAGTGGGAAGTGAAACCGACATTTCAGGCGAGAGGAGGGATTGGGAGTGCACGTGATTTATAGGGAAGGTTAGAAGGAGGCCCCTTTCGTTGTTCTGACACATCTTTGACACCAACTGAATTCCTTCGATTCAGTGTCAGCCGTGACACTGACCGCCCAGAGTTAGCGTCATATCCCACAGGTTAAAGGGCAGAGTTGGGGCGCCTGGGTGACTCAGTCAGCGGAGCGTCCGACTTTCGACTTCAGCTCAGGTCATGATCTCGCAGTTTGTGAGTTCAAGCCTCGCATCGGGCTCTGTGCTGACAGCTCAGAGCCTGGGGCCTGCTTCAGATTCTGGGTCTCCCTCTCTCTCTCTGCCCCTCCTCCACTTGCACTCTGTCTCTCTGTCTCAAAAGCGAATAAACGTTAAAAAAATAAAAACAATTTTAAAAAAAGGGCAGAGTCCCCAAAGACTGCTCTTAACTCAGATGCCAGAGGTAAATGGGGATCCCAGGCTACCCACACTTTTGTAGGACTCAGCTAAAAGTTCAGGGTTCCCACTACCCCATTTCATGTTCGATAATTTGCTAGAATGATTCACAGAACTCACTAACAGTGCTATACTTATACTTAGAGTTTTATTATAAAATACAACTTGAGCGTGCCAGCCAAGGGAAAGAGATCTAGGGAAGCTGGGGGTGGGGGGTGGGGGGAGCAGGGCTCCATGCCCTCTCCTCATGGAATCGGGTGTGTCACCTACCAGCACATCAATGTGTTCACCAACCAGGAAGCTCTTTGAGTTTCAGTGTCCAGAGAGTTTTGGGTTTGTTTGTTTTTTTTTTGTTTTTTTTTTTTTGAAGTTTATTAATTTATTTTGAGAGAGAGAGAGCAAGCAAGCAAGGTAGGGGCAGAGAGAGAAGAGAGAGGATCCCAAGCAGGCTCTGCACTACTACTCGGGGATCCATCCCACCGATCATGAGATTGTGACCTGAGTCGAAATCAATCAAGCATTGGATGCTTAACCGACTGAGCCACCCAGCTGCCCCTCAGTGTCCAGAGTTTTTATACGGGGCTTCATTCCATAGGGATGATGAATTAAATCATTAACCACACAAGTGCATTCCATCTCTAGCCCCTTCCTCTCCCCTGAGGTCGGGAGTGGGACCAGGGTGAAATCCCCAACCCTCTAGTCACACTGTTCTGGTCTTCCCACTGTCATTTCTGGCAGGGCCAGCTCCTCCCTGAAAACTATCGAAGAGCCCACCCTAAGTCATCTTATTAGAACAAACAGGGATGGTGGAAAGGGCTCCTTAAGAGAAAAAAAGACACTCCTATTACTCAGGATGTAATAAGGGTTTTTGAAGCTCTGTGCCAGGAAAGGGGGTCAAAGACCAAATATACATATTTTGTTATACCACGGTTATAATAGACTATTCTTGTGGGGCAAATAAGGTGGAGCTGAGGTTGGAAAGGTAGGAAGGGGCAATTTTATAAGGTCAGAAACGGAATGGTAAGAGAGGGAGGAAGCACCGACTTCCAGCCTAAGAAAGTGGAGGCAGAGCAAAAGGAGAGACGACTCCCCGAATTTAGTATCTTGACAATCTTTCATCTTATGTAAATAATATGTTTAGTTTACCCCAAGGTGTTTCATCCAGAAGGAAGAGGCATCTCTCAGTCTCTGCACTGGCACCAAGGCCCGAAGGACGTAGGTCTGCCTTCTCTCAACCCTACCTATTGTCATTCCCCCAGTTCAAATACCACCTTAGCCGAAGTCAGTTGGTTAAGCATCCAACTTGGGCTCAGGTCCCGATCTCCCAGTTCCGCTCAGTAATCAGTATGAAAATTCTTGGGATATCTGACATGCGTTTTGTACTCACAACCCATCTGCACTGAGACTAGCCACGTTGTGAGTGTTCACGGCCATAGGGGCTTCGCGGCTACCAGTTCATGAGTTAGAGCCCCGTATCGGGCTGTGTGCGGACAGCTCAGAGCCTGGAGCCTGTTTCAGATTCTGTGTCTCCCTCTCATTTTCTCTGCTTCTCCCTGGCTCCCACTGTCTCTCTCTCAAAAATAAATAAACATTGAGAAAAAAAAACTAAAAAAAAAAAAAAATACCACCTCCTTGTTGAAGCCTTCCCTGATTCCCCAGTGGGAAGTTACCCTGCTCTGAATTCCAAATGCCGTCTGAGTCAGTCAGTCCCCTACTGCCCTATGTCATGACATAATTATAATCTCCCCAGTTGGATTCTAAGCGCCTTGCCTTACGCCTTTCTGCTTCAACCAGCGCTGTGTGTCCTGTATAACATTTGTGAGCTCTCTATAGACATTCGCTATCGTCACTGACCCCTCTTCCCTGAAGAACTCGGTGCCTTCCCTTGAAGAGCCCGGTCTCTCTGAAGAGAGTGTGAATGTCTATCTCTCTGAATGGAGTATGACAGAGTATGAATGTCTGTTCCACCAGACTGTGAGCTCTTCCGGGACAAGGACACATCTCTACATTTTAGGCCTTAGCACACCTTACAAGTAGTGGGTGCTCAGACATGTGTGTAGAATGAATTCACTTCCTCCTAGAAAATGTCACCTTTCTCAGATTTAGGAAAGATTAAGACAGTAGGGGGATAAGTTATACCAGGAAGAAAGGGGTGGGGGGTGCTTAAAACAGAGGTAAGGCTGGCCTTTCCCACGGGATCCTGCACCTCCCGGGCCTCTTGCCAGAAGCCTGTTCTTGCTGGGTACTCTGTCAGCAGCCAGGGAGACTGGCAGGATGAGAAGACCTCGGGCAAGCAGGCAGGCAGATGGACACCATGGAGCACCACAGTAACCTCTGGGGGGCAGGCGTAGCTGTAAGGAACCCTTCTGGGAACCATGTGAAAGCTTTCCCCTTGAATGGCTTCCAGCCCCTTTGACAACCCTAGAGCAGTGTCCAAACCATGGTTTACTCAACACTAATGGTTACCACTGGGAGGCCCCGGGCTGAGAGAGAGCAGGCCAGCTCAGCCGCCGGCCCCTCCTCTGAGGCCAAGCCTAATGCTCCCTGCGACAGGCCCAGAGGCTGGAAGGTGTTGTGTGCCACACTCTGAGGATGAGGGTCCCCTTCCTCTCCCCCCGGAGGGTCCCGTGACATAGGAAGCCTGACATGAAAAGGGACATGATACCCAAGGTTTCTCAGTGGCCTCCAAAGTGGGCCAGAGTCAGTGATGGTACATTGGCCTCTCTCTGCAGGCTTCAGGGACTCTCTGGCCGGGGGGGGGGGGGGGGGGGGGGGGAGTTGTTCTCTCACACCCCTGGATCACAAGTTCTTTGAGCTTTTGGTGATCATGTACCCACCTCACGCTCCCGAGCATGGTACCTGGCATCTTGGGGAAGCCACAGTCTGGGAATGGGAGGAATGGAGAAGGCTTGCTCCCAAGAAATAGTTAATCCTCTCCCCTTCCCCCAGGCCCCTTGCACCTGCAGGCTGCGGTGTGTGGTTTCCCACAGCTGCAGCTGGCTCTGCAGCAGCCCCCTCCCTTGGAGGGAACCTGAGAGGCCCCTGGCCTAAGGCGCCTGGGAGGGGCTTCTCACCCAGGGTCAGGCTGCTGGGGGTGGCCTGGGAGGGTCTTGTAGCCCTCTGACCTGGACCCAACATAGGGAGTGCTCCGGTTGGGTGACCAAAGCTGGGAGGGGTCTGCTGGGCTTCCTGCTAAAGCCAAAGGCAGGGACTCCAGTTGGGGAGGTGGCCAAGACCCTCTCCACCGGGACTTTCAGCCTCTCCCTTGCTTCAGTGCCACTGACTTCTGGAAGAAGCTGATGATCTCTTTAGTGTGGGCTTGGCATTCTCCCTGGGGGCGGGGAGGAGCAGAGCTCCTCTAAAGTCAGGACAGGGTGAGTTGGGTGTGAGAGGTGAGAGGGAAGGACAGGAAGGAAGAGGAGGAAGTGAGATTTGGCAGAGCCAGACCTCTGCTGGTCAAGACAGCCTTGAACCCACCATACTAGGATTCTGACGGTCTCTGTTCTCTATGTAGCCTAAAGAGGGGCAGGTTGCCACAGAGGCTGGGAAGATACCCAGTTGACCTCTAGGCCAGACAAATGTGTTCAAGGGACGCCTCTGAACTCTATTCTCAAGGCAACAAAGCAATAAGTGTGGGAGCTTTCCTGCTAGGACATTTCCCTTAGGACAAGTTAAGAAGGTCCTGAGGCTCAGCCCAGAGCTAACAGCCTGCCCAACTGCCCAATGCCCCGCCCTTGGCCTCTGGGCATGTACCCAGATCTCAGGGGGACATCTGGCTGATGCCATAAGGAGCGCTCCACCCCGGGTAACAGCTGAGGGTTGTTCACTTGGGTACAGAGCCAAGGCTGGGGAGATGGAAGAATGGGAAGGTAGGAATCTGATAGGCACAAGCCAGGACCGGGCCCAGGGCTCTGGCTTATCTCACGTCCAGCTCCAGGCAAATTGCTTCAATTCAACACTTTTTCTGTGAGGCCCTGTGGCCTCTGGTTCAGGGCTTCGGTGGCCTCCAGTCTGCAGAAAAAGCCCAGCTTCCCCTAGGAGACAACTCCTCCACCCAGGATGGAAAGAGGGAGGGCTGTTTGGCAAAGGAGGCTTGAAAGGAAACAGAGCTACCCATCTGCAGAAACCCCTGAGTCAGACGTGGGGAGGAGGGAGAGAGAGGGCCCAGCAGAAGCCCGAATTTGGTCCTCAGTCCCCTGCCTCAGGAAGACGCCTGCTGCAAGGTGGCAGCCAGGCCTGTGGGAGGTGAGGGTACGTGCCGGGCAGGCTTTGCTCTTGGCTCTCTCGTAACCTGACACTCCTAAGGGTATAACTGATGCCAACCACCCATGCGAGTGCCAGGAGTCCATCGTGTACTCCAGACTTGTGCTTGGCCGGTTTGCTGCAGCGCCACGTGGCCAAGAGCGGGGAGTTCTGGCCGGGTGTCAGATGCCCACTATGTTTTACCCTCAGGCATACAGAGGCAAGGCCCTGTGAGAGAACTCTGAGCCAAGAAGAGGGAGCCAGCCAGTGTAGAAGGCCCATGAGGAGGTGATCCTACCTACGCTAGGTCGTCTATTTAGTGATTGATGCTTTCATTGCTGTTATTACTGTTCAGCGTTTACTCATGTTGGCATCCAGACCCCAGGCGTCAGGAACGTTCCAGGAATTCTATCATTGGGAGAGCTACGGCACACATCCGGAGTGCCACCTGCTGACTTCTGACTTAACAGCATTGTTTTTCACTTTGCTCCAATTCATCCATTTGGACCCTTCTCCAAGACCAAAATGCTCCGTTACTGAGTTAGGGATCTTTCTCTTCATGCATTTATTTTGTATTTCTCTCAACAAATCTTTAGTGAGTGCCTACTGTGTGCCAGCCATTGTGCTGCTGTTGGGAACACACTGATGAATAAACGAGACCCTTCCTTGGTGAGCTCACGTCACAGCCAACGTGGACTGGCCCAACTATGGGCACCCAACATGGCCCAATTATGGGCACCCAAACGTGACTACTGAGCACTTTCAATTTCTTGAAAAAAAGATCGTAAAGTCCTTAGAAAATGAGAACTTCCCCCCGCAAATAGGACTGTGATTTTTTCAATATATTTTTATGTATTTTATTTTAAAATACGTAATACGGGGGCGCCTGGGTGGCTCAGTAGGTTAAGCATCTGACTTTGGCTCAGGTGGTGATCTCGAGGTTCATGGGTTCCAGCCCTGCATCGGGCTCACTGCTGTCAGTGTGGAGCCCACTTTGGACCCTCCATTCCTCTTTCTATCTCTGCCCCTCACCTGTTCATGCTATTTCTCTCTCTCTCAGAAATAAATAAATATTTTTAAAATTTAAAATATGTGATATGGTCCTATGGTTCCAACATAAAAATGATATAAAAAAATCTCAGTGAGAAGTCTTCCTTCTAATTTTCTCCTAACAGTTCCCATTTCTCATATAAAAATTTGCAGATCCTTCCAGTATTTCTTTACGTAAATATATTTTCTTAGTCTGTCTCTTTATTATTCAATAGGTAGCTTACTACTAAGTAATCATGGTTTTTCTTGATAATATGTTCTAGGGATTGCATTATATCCATGCATAGAGGGTTTTCCATCTTTTTCTTATAGCTGCAAAGTGTTCTTTATTCTATTTTTAACGTTTATTTATTTATTGTGAGGGAGAGAGAAAGAGCGAATGTGTGGGCAAGGAAGGGGCAGAGAGAGAAGGAGAGAGAGAATCCCAAGCAGGTTCCGCACCGTCAGCACGGAGCCTGACGTGGGGTGGGGCTTGATCTCAATAGCCGTGAGATCAGGACTTGAGCTGAAATCAAAAGTTGGACACTTGACCGACTGAGCCACCCAGGTGCCCCAAATGTTTCTTGTTCTAAACCACTCCTCTATTAACGTACTAGGTGACCAGTCTCTAATCTTTTGTGGTCAATCCGTGCCAGATGTGTCCCTTCCAGTGTGCACAGGTACCAGGGTCCAAGGGTTCACACATTTGTAATTTAGAGAAATATTGCAACTGTCTTCCATAGAGGTTGTGCCATGTTCATTCCCACCGGCAATGTGGGAAAAGGCCTATTTTACCACCAGGCTGAGATTTTTTTAAAGTCAAGGAAGGAGTCAACATCAACACCAAAGCAGTGAGGCAAGCAGAAGGCCAGGTCCAGAGCAGCAGCCCGGAGCACTAAGCTTGGCCGACGATGGTGCACAGATAGCTGAGGACTGGGTGTCCTAGGCCATGGTGTCTTATTTGTGTTTGAGTAGTAACCCCCACAGCCAATAAAAAGGGTACCCTTCCCTAGGGGAATGAGGGACTCCAGGAAAAGATTCTATGAGGCGAGCTTGAGGAGAGTGAGTTTAGTTGGTGCATGTGCATGACAAGGGGGGTATACATGAGTAAGGACCATAAGATCCAGCGGAAAGAGAATAAATGTGCACTACAGCATGCTGGGTTTTCATGAGACCTAGGGAACAACTTGTGACTTTGAAGGTATCTCATGCAGTTTTAGTGAGTGTAAGGAACTGTGGGAACCTCTCGGTGGGATTCCCAGAAGCATCATCCAATCATTTGTGCAGAAAAAGCCAAATACCAACTGCGTGCCCGGCGCTGTTCTAGGTGCTGAGTATACAAGCGTGAACAGGACAAAATCCCTGCACTATGGAGGTCTAGAGGAGGAGAAAGCCGGTAAACAAGTAAAGAAAACAAATAAGTAAACATTTCAGACAGTAAGGAGAAAGGGTAGAAATGGAGGAGACGGCGGGGGGCGGGGAGGCTATTGGAAAAAAGGGAAGTGACATTTGGGCAGGCAACTGGATCGTGAGCAGCCCGTTCATGGATCTGAGAAAGATATTTCGGGGCAAAGGCAAGGCAAGGGTCAAGGTTCCCCAGGGTGAAGGAGTGGGGCCTATTCACAGCACAATCAGCAGGGATGGAGGAGGCGGACCAGGAGAGGCAGACAGCAAACTGGGGAGCCTCAGGTGGGTACCAGACCACAGCAACGAGTTTGGGTCTTAACCTAAGAATAACCAGAAAAAGAAACTGGTCACAAAGGCACATGTTGCATGATTCTATTTATGTGAAATGTCCAAAATAGGCAAATCTGTAGAGATAGAAAGTAGATTAGGGGTGCCTGGGTGGCTCAGTCAGTTAAGCATCCGACTTCGGCTCAGGTCATGGTCTCACAGCTCTTGAGTTCAAGTCCCGTGTCAGGCTCTGTGCCGACAGCTCAGAGCCTGGAGCCTGCTTCAGATTCTGTGTCTCCCTCTCTCTCTCTGTCCCTCCCCTGCTTGTACTCTGTCTCTCTCTCCAAAATAAATAAACACTAAAACATTTTTTTTAAAAGAAAGAAAGAAAGAAACTGGATTAGTCTCTAAAGTAGATTAGCCCAGGGCCAGGAGGGTCAAGAGGAAACGAACAGTGAATACTAATGGATAAGGGTTTTTTGGAGAGGGGGAGCGGTGATGATGATGAAAATGTTCTAAAATTGATTATGGTAAGGGTCACAAAATCCTGTAAATATACTAAAAAAAATCCACTGAATTGTATACTTCAAATGGGTGAATTATATGGTATGTGAATTATATTTCAATAAAGCTGTTATTTAAAAGCGATAATGGGAGGACTGCTTTAATCAGGGGAGTAGCATTATCATTCAGTCTGCTGTGGGAGAATAAACTGTAAGGGATCAAGAACAGAGGCGGGAGATGGTTGGGAGGCCAGCCAAAGGGGATGGTGACCTGGCCTGGGCTGGTGACTTTATGAGCAAAGTTAATGAGGAAGTCAGACTGGGGTATATTTTAAAGCTATGGTTTGATAATAAATTGGATGTGAGAGGTGAGGGAGAGAGACGAAACCAGGCCATTTAAGCTTCAGTTGAAGGGGCGCCTGAGTTGGTTAAGCGTCTGACTCTTGATTTCGGCTCAGGTCCTCATCTCATGGTTCGTGAGTCTGAGCCCCATATCGGGCTCTGCCCTGACAATGCAGAGCCTGCTTGGGATTCTCTCTCTCTCTCTCTCTCTCTCTCTCTCTGCCCCTCCCCCATTTGTGCTCTCTTTTTCAAAAATAAATAAAAATAATAAACAAGCAAACAAACTTCAGTGGAGAAGACTGGAAGAAAATTTGGATTGGGGAATGGACAGAGAATCAGAGCTCTCTTTTGGACGAGATAGGCCTCCGAGATGTCTACTAGGCAGGGGCAACATGAGGGTCACAGTCACCACCACAGAGATGGCCAAATGCTAAGGGTCAGGAACCCTATGAGGAGGGCTCTGTCATTGTTCCCACATGTCTTGGGTACAACTTCAGATCCCCTACTGCCTCACTTCTGTTTCCAGTCACTGCTGCCGTTACCAGTTTTGCACAGGCCTTGACCAGTGTCGTGCAAATGCAGCTTTACAGTGTCTCTCCACATGCCTCTTACCTCCTGACTCCATGGTGCGTGGGACGTCCATGGAACCCACTTGACATCGACACATAAGCCACCCAGAAGTTAATGTCCATGGAGTAACTTGACAGGAGCCTATGGGTAAGTGCCCCTCCTTCTTCCCACAGGTTCTGAGACATTTCACAAAGTTTCTCAGAAGATCCTGCGGGTTTGAGCAACAGTCACCCAATAGAGAGGGCCACCTTGTCCCCACACCTTTGATCAGCAGCCTTCTATCCATGTTTCACTCTTCCTCTTCCTCACTTCCATTCCCTGGGCCTGTCCCCCCCAATTAACTACTCGCACTTAAGCCTTTGTGTCAGGGTCCACTTTTGGGAGAGCCTGTGTAAGTCTCCATCTTACTGAGGCACCAGGGATAATTTAACAACTTCGTCACACAGCACATCAGTGCAGGGCAGGGATTCGCAGCCAGGCAAGAGCTCCAGAACCGGAGCCGTTGTTTCATTCTCTACTCTGTCCCCATTGCCTCTTAAAGATTCCAACATCTTGATGGCATTTAAAGACACAGACCTTGGGGCGCCTGGGTGGCTTAGTTGGTTAAGTGTCTGCCTTCAGCTCAGGTGATGATCTCACGGTTCGTGAGTTCAAGCCCACATTGGGCCCACTGCTGTCAGCGACCCCGCTTCAGATCCCCTGTCCCCTTCTCTCTCTGCTCCTCCCCCGCTCACACTCTCTCTCTCTCAAAAAAACAAAAAAACTTAAAGACGTGGACCTAGATGGCATCTAACGAGGGAGAGACACTAAGTAGGGAAGAAGTCCTCACACCGTGCTAATTTAGATAATGAGAAGAGGAAGAACCAGTGAAGGGGCTTGAGAAAGAGGTGTTATCGAGGTAGGAGGAGGCCAGACCAGTGTGGAGGGCTGGACACCAAGGTTCATAGGAGGAGCAATTTCTCTAGGGTGCAGATGTTGCTGAGGGACTGAATAAGATGATCTGATCCTCGGATGTGCTGACAAGGAGGCCACTGGTGAGTTGGCCAAGTGCACTTTCAATGGAGTGACAGAGACAAAAGCTTAGCTGGGGTGGGCTAAGTGGGCATGGGGGTGAGGATGTGCAGAGGAAGGAAATGGGGCAGTAGCTAAAGAGGGTCAGAGGAGAGTTTGTTTTTTTAGGTGTGAGATGACAGCACGCTGATACCCTGAGGGGAAAGATCTGATAGAGAGGGGCAGCTGGGGAGCACAGGTGGGAGAAGGGTGATTTGGGGCGAAGTCCTGGAGGAATGAAGGGATTAGAATCTGGTGCACAGTGGAGGGGCTGGTGCGGAAATGGAGAGGAGGCCACCCATTGTAAGAAAGGAAGGCAGGTGCAGCGATGGTGACAAGACAGGTACTTTTCATACCATCGCATCTATTTCCTCAGTGAAATAAGAAGTGAGGTGGTTAGTAACAGCGGGGAACAAAGAGGAGGTGTTGAGGGTTGGAGAAGAGAGAAGAAGATGTGAAACACTCATCTGGAAAGTGGGGCAGTGAATTTTGTAGAGAAACACAATAGGATCACTGGGCAAGCTGAGTGCCCACTTGAGGTTTGTGGTCAGAAATGTAAAGTGCGGCTAGTCAGCTCCGCTGAGAATTTTCCCCAGTGATGTTCAGCTACTCAGTGCAGGTGCAGAGTAGGTAGGGCTTTGGGGTTAAGCAAGGTCGAGGTGTGTCAGCAGAGTCCAACTGAAGGGAAAGGGTCAAAGAGGGAAGGGCTTGTGCAAGGGGGTGATTATTGTCATGGGCCACAGAATCAGCTGGAGAGGAAGTTCATGAGGAGATAAAGGGACTGAGGGACAGCGAAAGAGGGCGAGTTCAGTGGAATGGAGGTCCCAACGGGGACAAAGAGTAGAGTAGAGACAATTGAGGAAATGAACTGAAACACACGAGGGGGTGATCAGAGAGTGGGATTCAGCGGTGCCCAGTTCTAGGCTATGGCCACAGGAGTGGAATCTGGTGGAGAGAGGTAGTCACAGACCACACAGGAGTGGTGGGCGCTGGGTGGGTCATCTGTGTAGATGAACTTCCTGTCCACTATCTCTAAGATAGCTCCTTCACCTGCCTTTTCTCCTTTTGCAGTGTCTCTACCTCACATTATATTATGCACTACTGACTTATTTGTTAATTATCCTTGCTCTTGTGGTAATGGAGGACCTTGAGGGCTGTGACATTTTCTCTCTGATTTACTCCTGTACTTCAATTCTAAGAACAGTGCCTGTTGTACAACATGTGCTCAACAATATTTGTTGAATGAAGGAATGGATGTTAAGATCTTGAAAGATAATGAAGGAGTGGTGGTGGAGAGGAAGATTGTGAGCCAGGCACTAGAATATTCTGTGAATGAGTGGGAATGGCCTAGATTATGATAAACGCGTACAACTGGAAGGGATGGTGGCTGGTTTGATCTAATGGTGTGGCCTTCAAAGAAGATGGAGTTTGATTTTGTTTTTTAAATTTTTTAAACGTTTATTATTTTTTTATTTTAATTTTTTTATTAATTTTTTTCTAATGTTTGTTTATTTTTGAGACAGAGAGAGACAGACCATGAACGAGGGAGGGTCAGAGAGAGAGGGAGACACAGAATCTGAAGCAGGCTCCAGGCTCTGAGCTGTCAGCACAGAGCCCGACGCCGGGCTCGAACTCACAGACTGTGAGATCATGACCTGAGCCAAAGTCGGCCGCTTAACCGACTGAGCCACCCAGGCGCCCAACGTTTATTTATTATTGAGAGACAGTGAGAGATAGAGCATGAGCAGGGGAGGGGCAGAGAGAGGAGGAGACACAGAATCTGAAGCAGGCTCCAGGCTCCAAGCTGTCAGCACAGAGCCCGACGTGGGGCTCAAACCCACAAATCGCAAGACCATGACCTGAGCCGAAGTCTGATGCTTAACTGACTGAGCCACCCAGGTACTCCGGCAGATGGAGTTTTATTTATTCATTCATTTATTATTTTTTTTACTTGAAAGAGAGAGAGCATGCACATGTGAGGTAGGGAGGGGCAGAGGGAGAGAGAGAGAGAGAGAGAGAGAGAGAGAAAGAGAGAGAGAATCCCAAGCAGATTCTATGCTTAGCATAGAGCCCAACACAGGGCTCGATGCCACGACCTTGGGATCATGACCTGAGCTGAATCAAGAGTTGGACACTTAACCGACTGAGCCACCCAGGTGCCCCAAAGATGGAGTTTTAAGAGTGGGAGGAAGAAGGAGAAAAATCCTAAAAATAGCCATCAGGAGCAAGAAGGACAACTCCCCACCTCTAGGCACACTGGTATGAGGGATGTGGGAGAAGAAATAGACACAAAAAGAGGTGGCTGCCAGGAAGTTTTGTTTTGCAGATCAGGGAGGTTTCCATTAGAGCAAGAAGGTGAAAGAATTTTCAGAAAGAAGGTTGAGTATATGGGGAGATTTTTTTATGTTTATTTAAAAAAAGTTTTGTTAACATTTATTTATTTTTGAGAGACAGAGCATGAGTGGGGGAAGGGCAGAGAGAGAGGGAGACACAGAATCGGAAGCAGGCTCCAGGCTCTGAACTGTCAGCACAGAGCCCAATGCAGGGCTTGAACCCACGAACCTTGAGATTATGACCTGAGCTGAAGTCGGATGCTTAACTGACTGAGCCACTCAGTCGCCCCTATGAGGAAATTTTGCTGATAGCAAGCTATGGGTTCTAGGAAGCAGGTATTGGGGGGGATAGGATCAGATCAGGGGATTACAGAGTTATATGGGAGTGAAAGTCTGGAGGATGAGGGTCACCAAGATTTTAAGGCTTCTGGTGGTGACCAGGAACACAAGAACTGCAAGGCAGGAGGGGATTATCCTGATGGTCTTTCAAGGGAAGGTGGGGAGAACAGGTCTCATCCTAGTCTCCTCCTCCAGGCTGGGCCCTTGGGTGGTAGTGAGGCAGCCACGTTGGTTCAGGGAAGAAGTCCTGCCAGATACCAACTGTTCAGAATGGGAGGTGAGTGGGCACTGGGTACTGGAAGGAAAGCTAAATGGGCACTCGAGAGGCTAAATTATTGTAACTGTGGGCAAAATGGACATCATTTTCCTTATCTATGAGATGGAAAGGGAAGAAGGTCCATCCCACCTGTGAAAATCTTGGTCTTTCTCTCCTTCTCTCCCTGACCTCCTGTCTCAGCCTCCCCCTGGGAGGAGTCTCAGCCTCCCACTTAGCCAAGGCTTAATTCTTCCTGGGCCCCTCACTTTATATTCACCACACTCCTGCTGTCAGGATAGCTGAGATGCAGAGCCAAGGCCTGCCCTCCTCCTCCTCCTCCTCCTCCTCCTCCTCCTCCTCTCCTCCTCCCTGGCTCCAAAATGCTCATTGCACTGTCCCATGCCACTCTAATCCCAAGCAACCAAGGGGGTTAGGCATGGGCCTCCCTTGGGCATTGAAGTGAACCTCAGGCATGAGTAAGGAGAGTAAACTTCCCACAGGCAGTGGGGAAGACTCTAGCAGGACAAGTGACAAAGCCACAGACTGACATGGAGAGCCTCCCCAGGCCCTCTAAAAGGGAACGAAGCCAGCAGCCATGGCTCAGGGATGAGCTGTTCACAATCTAGCAGCTCTGTGAGCCTGAGGCCCAGCCCAGGGAACCAGCCAGCACAATGTCCTCGCCAGGGGCTTGATTTGAAGCCTGGACTAGGATGTGGGGGAGTCAGAGTCTCATCTAGTTTTCACAAACTAGATGTGTGTGTGATCCTCCCTTATCCACTGGGAAGGGTAATAATCACCACCTTGCTTACCTCATTTGTTGGAAACATGAGGTGCTAAATGCCAACATTCACTGAGCACTCACCTTGAGTCAGACATTAAGTATTCCCCACAATAACCCTCTAAATTAGTCCCTACTATGGTCCCCCTTTAGAGAAAAGGCAATAGAGGCACAGAACATCTAGGTAACTTGCCTCAAGTCCCACAGCCAGTAAGTGACAGAGCCAGGATCTTAACTTCCAAACCATACGCTAGAGATTTATTGTCCTTTAAGGTCCCTCCACAACCTGTGAAGTAGGGACTACTGTCCATTTTGCAAATATGGAAAAATGGGCTCAGAGGGGTTGAGTTCTTTGCCCAGGGTCACTGGGCTGACAGGCAGCAGAATCAGGAATGGAATCCAGGCCCAACTCCAGAGCCGATTCTCTTCTCACTGGACCATATCAACCCCAGCATCATCGCCAGGACAAGTCTTGAGGCCGCCCTATATGAGGCCCCAACTGTAAAAACAAGAGAAGAAATTGTAGTCTACCTCCAGGAAGGTTTTGCAGGTTTGGGGAGGCAGCTGGCCAGATGCTTGCAGGAAGCGTTTTGCTGAGATACATCTCCATCACTCCAGAACTCAGGCAGCAGTATTCCCCCTCCTGAAACTCACCCAGAAGAGGTGGATTTTCGGGGCACATGGGTGGTTCAGATCATGATCTTGTGGTTTGTGAGTTTCAGCTCCACATCAGGCTCTGTGCTGACAGCTCAGAGCCTGCAGCCTCTTTCAGATTCTGTGTCTCTCTCTCTGCCCCTCCCCTGATCACATTCTGTCTCTCTCTCTCTCTCAAAAGTAAATAAACATTAAAAATTTAAAAAAAAAAAAAAAAAAAAGAAGAAGAAGAAGAAGACAAAGAGGTGGATTTTTGGATGCCTGGAGGAGTGAGACCTGCCCGTGTCTCTGTCTTCTGTGAGAATTAAGCTGGGTAAGTGGTTATTCACACTCCAGCCTGTTCAGAGAATCTCTGGAGACTTCTAGTGAGGCTTAGCCTCACCATTTCTCAGGTTGGATAGCTGAGGCATGGAAGGGTGGACTCCTTCCATGAATCTCGTGTCTTTTATGTGTGACATGAGGCAGGAGGTGAGGACAAAGATGTGTCAGGCACAGTTAGGACAAGTCGCAGGTTAGGAGAGGCGATGTATTGAGGCCAGAGCCTTCTGTTGCCTAACAAATGTGTGCTGCCGACGGTGAGGCTACCGTGGCAAGTCATGTGGTTCAGGGACTTAAAACCACCACACTGAAAGTCTAGGGGCTCCGGCTTCATCTGGTGGCCACACAACCAGACTCTGCCCCCCTGTGCCCACCTGTCACACAAATGCGGTATGTGCTCAGTAAATGCTAATTAGTCCCCATAAAGGGCTCAAGAAAGGCTTTGGAGAGCCTGGAGGTGGTGTTTTACCTGGGACCTTAAAGGGAATTTCCTTGGTGTAGAGATAGGGGAGAGGCTGAGAAAACAGCATGAGCAAGGATGCCTGGTATATTGGTGGGATTGGAGATTAGACCATAACTCGGAGTTCCCAAGTCTTTTACCTCTGGGGACCTGGTAACCACATGGTAATTTCCATCTCCCTGTTCTCGAGACTCTGACCTCTCTCAGGCCCAGGACCACATTTTGCTCCACAGGTCTCATTCCTGGCATGGCGCTGCACCAGCCCAGAATGAGCAGCTTTTACAAATGGCCACGAAGGCACTGGAGAGACTGACAGGGGCCCCACCTGATGAGCTGGTGCACGCCGTCCGTTGTAGTGACCAGGCTCAGTGCTTTAAGGCTGTCTGCAATGCTGGAAATGTTCTCTATGCTGGCCAATGTTGTAGCACTTAGCTGGCTACAGCTGTCAAGAACTTGAAATTTGACTAGTGAGATGGAGGTTTGAATTTTATCTTTTATTTTATTTTAATTCATTTAAAGAGCAATGTGTGGCTAGTAGTTACTGTTTGGGGCAGTGTGGGTGCACATTCCTGCCAGGCCACGGACTGTCAGCTCCATAAGACATTAACTGTGTCTGATTTTGCTTACAGGCTTCTCCCCAGCACCTACACGGGGCCTAGAACATGATTGGCAGGCACTCCATTAATTAAAAGTTGCCAGCGGGGCGCCTGGGTGGCGCAGTCGGTTAAGCGTCCGACTTCAGCCAGGTCACGATCTCGCGGTCCGTGAGTTCGAGCCCTGCGTCAGGCTCTGGGCTGATGGCTCGGAGCCTGGAGCCTGTTTCCGATTCTGTGTCTCCCTCTCTCTCTGCCCCTTCCCCGTTCATGCTCTGTCTCTCTCTGTCCAAAAATAAATAAAAAACGTTGAAAAAAAAAATTAAAAAAAAAAAAAAGTTGCCAGATAGACAAGTGAGTGAATTCCATTTCCCTCACTACTCTATAATCTCTTTAAGGGCAGAGACTGTGTCTTTTGTGTGTGTGGAAAAAAACCACATAATGTAAAATTTTCCATCTTTACCATTCTTAAGTGTATAGTTCAGGAGAATTCACTATGTCTGAGCTATGGTGCAACAAGACATTGTATCCTTGTGTATTCTCAGAACCGAGCACAGTGCCTGGCACATAATCTTGGTAAATACTGGCTGGAGGATATTGGAGCTTCATGCTTTGGAGAGAGCCAGAGCAAAGGTTCCAGTGCTGTCTCCTACCCTTCCCCCACACGTTCCCCTGGGGCTTTGAGAGCAAACCTGAGTGAAAGCTCTTAAGCACCGGGTTACAAAGAAGGTTCCTGAGACAATCCATGGGGAGTAGGGAATAAAATAAACTTCATGTTTGCAAAAATCTCAAATAAAGCAACAATATATGGGTTGACGGTAGTACATGTGTATGATTTATAAATATACAAATATTGTGGGGTGATGCCTCTCAATATGTTGCCATTTGGTTGGAAACTACCTCTCTAGGATCCTGAGATAGATGAATGTTTCTAACTCAGATGAACAAGGTCTCTCCCAGCCTCCAGCTGCTTTCCTCCCTTTAGTTCAGGGGACTTTCCATAAATGGCAATGATAAATAGCAGGTTGCAGGAATGAACCTGAGAAAGGTCGGACTAAAGGGCAATTAGCTCTTCGAAGGACAGTCTGAGGGCCATGAAAAACTGGAGCAGTGACCACAGGGATCTGTGTATTTAAATCCTATTGGGTTTTGAGCTCACTCCTAGAAGAGGAATCAAAGTGTAAGTTCTGGTCCTCAAGTCAACTTTCAGTCTTAGTCATAAAGTTGGGGTGTTGTATCCCAGGAGTTGTGACTCAAGACAGCTTGAAGAGAATCCCTTTTCTGATTCTCCATTTTTCTATGCTTTTTCCTAAAAGTGATCTTCCTAAAAAGGCACCTAACACCAGACATCCTCTTTCACACCGAGAGGAAACAGGGCTTTACCAGAGGAAGCTGCACCTCTCACTCATGTGACCCCCCTGGGAACATGGCATCGTGGAGCAGGTATGAGAACTTGAAGGACTCCAAGGATGGGGTAACAAGTCTTTTTGCAAGTCAAGTGGCTTCCAATTCTTTGCTTTCAAGGAAAGGGAAGGAGATGCTAGTCAAGTTGTCAGCAGATCATTAAAATGTGATCATTAAATGTGATAGTAAGATGAGGCATACAATTTGGAAGTTCAAAGAATTAAATGACACCCTGTAACAAAACTCATTGGTTTCTATTACGAATTTGTTTATGTGAACAATGTTTCTCAGTGTTTAAATCTATCACTGGAATGAAACAGATGCTGAACCTTCAGTCCAGCAATAAGGAATCGTCGTCCACATATACACACATTAACTAGGAAGAAAACCTACCCCTGCCATCTCATTAAGAGAGGTATTTCCAATAAAAATTTAATTTCTATGTTTCAGGTGCCTGGGTGGCTCAATCAGTTGAGCATCTGACTCTCACTTCGGCTCAGGTCACGATCCCAGAGTCGTGGGATTGAGCCTTGCTTGGCCTGGAGCCTGCTTAAGATTCTCTGCCCCTCTTCCCCACTCACACATGCTCTCTCTCTCCCTCTCTAAAAAATAAAATAAAATAAAATAAAAATATCAATATTCATTTGTCTTTAAATTTTCATAATGACTGTCACATAGGGTATACAGTCAAATAAAGGCACATAGAAAGTGAAAAAAACCAATGCTTATAAAATACTAGAAATCATATCCTTTGGAACTATTTAAACTTGTGATGAAAAAGTTCAGATGACAACTTAATACAAGAGGGTATATAATGTTAAAACTTCTTTGAGAGGATTGGAAGGCCACTGTCTGGGAGTTAAGGATCCATCCAGTTGTCTACAGCATCTGTCCCTCTCTGCCTTTACAGGGAATCTTTGATGTGGCTTGAAAAAAAAAAAAAAAAACAACACCAAAAAACCACCCTCCTCAGTGTGACCTGCCCTGGGGCTCTGGATGCCGCCGTCCTGTCCACCAGGCCCACTGGGCTCCATGGCTGGCCCCTCCCCGGCCAGCGGCCTCCAGCCCCACTCCCCCCCTGCCCTCCCCTTCTCCCAACCCCAGCCGTCCAGCCCTGGGAGTAAATAAACCACGTAAATAAACCACCGGGCAGGGACCCAGACAATGGGCCTTGGCGAGGAGTTAATGGGTTGGGCCTCTCGCGTTAGCCGAGTGTGACCGGAGCTGGCAGGGGGCCTGGCCTGGCGCCAGCATCGATTACGACTAGACGGAGCCAGGGCAGACTTGGCACAGGCGGGCCCCACAGCTGGCAGATTCAGTCACCCTGGCCATGAGGGCATGAGGCCTGCCCCTGGGGCCGCTGCCACCCGCTGGCCCCACTCCTGCTGGCTGCCGGCACCGCTGGTGGGGAAGGGCTGCCCCTTGGGACCCCAGACCCTCAGCCCTGACCTTTGGTCCTCCCCAGGGGACTGTCCCTGATAGGGCCTCTTCCTGTTCCAGGTTGCTATGTGGCCTCACAGACTGGGGGGGGAGGGGAGGAGGGGAGGGTGACAGTGGGGGTGGGGGGTGAGTGGCAAGGAATGAGGGGCATAGCTAAGCTCTGTTGGTGTCTGTCAGCAGGAAGAGCAGGTGAGGCAGGCCTCATTTCTGGCCTTCAGATTGAGTCCCCAGTGGGCCTTTCTTTTCCTGTCCCTCAGGAACTCCTCAGGGCCACTGGCTCCGCTCCATTTCAGCAACCCCACCCTGAAGAGGGAGTGGGAGGGAGTGTCAGGGGAACCAACCTGAGAGCTCTCCCAAGTCCCTCTGCTATGAAGCTGTTCATGTTGCAGTTCGAAGCAGGGCTTGGCTGGGGAGAAAGGAAATTCTTTGCTTTTTAAAGTTTACTTCAAGCTTCCAGAATCTCCTTGGACACTCCCCCCTGGGCGATGAAGTATAGTATCTTCACAGAACAGCGCACGTGTCTTCTCAAGTTGACCCCTCATCCTATTCTGAGAAGATCCAAGGTCTCACAGTCTTGCTGAGCAAAGTTTTTGCTGATTTGGCCTGACAGCAGGGGAGACAGCTCGTTCCGCTGGGCAGAGTCTCCAAATATTAGGGGATGGTCAGTACGTCACTCCTCTGAGAAGTCCCAGTGAGAAGAGAAAACACGCGGCCACATGCCCAGGGTGACAGCCCCTGCTCCCTGAGGCCATGGCTGGAGAGCTGCAGGTGGAGGGGGGCATCCCAGATGAGCAGGCAGGTACGACCCCCGCCCCCCAACCCGGCCTCCTTACCCAGGGAGGGAAGGTGAAACAGACCCCTGAGAGCAGAAGACAAGCAGCTTTCTGTCATGCCACCTCTAGTCCTGTTTCCCCGGCTCCCTCCTCAAGTTCCAGGCCCAGATCTTTCCCTTTTCTGTGAGCTCTGTTCTCGGAGGGAGTTTGCTATATGGAAGGACTGAGCACCTGAGGGTGGGGAGAATACGTGGCCCACCAAGTGACACCAGCTCCAACCACACTGGGGAGTCGTGGCCTCCGAACTGTGGCAGACGACACAGTGACAGGTCACAGACAAAACAGGTCTGGACTAGGGAGGAGAAACGTTGGGATGTTTTGGACAAAAGGAGGAAGGGGGGTGAGGAATGACTTTTCTATTAAAGAAATATGGCTATTTGATGGAGAAATCGAAATACGTACAATTCTCTTTTCCTCCGCTACACTTACTTTTTTAGTGTCCTTTGAGGACCTACAAAAATCACTTAGGTCGTTTAGGAACATAAAATGTGCTATGCATAACTTGGCTCGTAAAATTGTCACCTTTGTTATATGGTTTTAGAGATGTGAAGGCCTGTTAAACAGTTAAAAACGTGTTGTTAATGGAGAGTCTTTATTTTTTCTCATATTTTTTAAAACCAAAAGACTCCTCTGGGAGTTTGATCCCCCCCCCCCCCCGCCCCACACCCCCTCCCTCACTACTGGCCTTCACTTCTACAGCCTGGACTCATCCTTGTGACGTCTGTTTACACAGGAGCTTACAGCCCTTCCACCCTGGGTACCTCACACCCCGGGCTGGCCTCGTGGGGATGTGACCTGAGCCAGCCGCACATGACCCTGCACTCAGCTTAATATCTGCTGTTGCCATCTTTAAATTTGTCATAATTTTGGGTGTCTGGGTGGCTCAGTCGACTGAGTGTCTGACTTCGGCTTAGGTCATGATCTCTCGATTCGTGAGTTCAAGCCCCACATCGGGCTGTCTGCTGTCAGTGCAGAGCCTGCTTCAGATCCTCTGTCCCTCTCTCTCTGCCTCTCCCCTGTTCGTGCTCTCTCAAAAATAAATGAAACAGCTTTATTTTATTTATTTATTTTTAATTTTTTTTTTTAACGTTTATTTCTTTTTGAGACAGAGAGAGACAGAGCATGAACGGGGGAGGGTCAGAGAGCAAGAGGGAGACACAGAATCTGAAACAGGCTCCAGGCTCTGAGCTGTCAGCACAGAGCCCGACGCGGGGCTTGAACTTGCGAACCGTGAGATCGTGACCTGAGCCGAAGTCGGCCGCTTAACCGACTGAGCCACCCAGGCGCCCCTGAAACAGTTTTAAAAACAATAAATTCATCATAATTTTTGAACAAGGATACACCATTTTCATTTTGCGCTGTGCCCCACAAGTGACTTAGAGGGTTCCACCCACACCCCACCAATCCCCCTGCTTGAGGCCAATGCTGACCGTCCCGGTCCTGGTCCCTCTAGGCCATTACTGGGACTCACTGGCACAGTCTCTCCAGGATCCAGGATGGCCCTTGTCCTTGCTTAACTCCCTCTCCTCTCTGCAGGCCCCTGCGTTCCTCATCTGGTCCTTGCCTGATCCTCCCCCATTCCCAGGGGAGCTGGTCAGCATCGACTTCTTACGCCCTCTTTTGCTCTGGCTCTGGTGACCCATCGGGAACACTACAACAACACGGAGCCCGTTTCCAGTGTGGGGTCTGTCTACGCAGCCAGGTTTGTGCCTCACTACAGCTGGTGTTCCCCTCCAGAAGCTATACCTCACGCAGAGCGGGGAACCTTCAAAGCAGCCATGCCTTCCTGGTTGCTCCCTTGCATCCTGATCCAGTCTGATGGTGTTTTTGCAATTTTCCTGTCAGCTTGGTGGGAGAAGTTCAAAGAGACTCTGTCTTCCTTTCTGGCTTCCTTTCCAGACAGAGAAGCTTTCTCTCGGCTGCTCCCCTGCTCCACCTCTCTCGAGGAAATTGATGTCTTTCCTCATCCCTCCCCCCCCCCCCCCACCAAGAAAAGTCTGTTCGTGAGGATTATCCTAAGAGCAGGTGGGGGGAACATCTGAAGTACAAGGCAGGTCAGAAGTCAGCCAACCCTGGCTGTGGGATCTCTTTGCCAACACCCTGGGTGAAGTTAGACTCTCAGCGGCTTTTCGGAAGGAGAAGCTCAGAAAGAGAGGGACTAGAGGAACATTAATACCTCTCATTAGAACACGTGCAGTCACCAATTCTGAAAGAAGGTGATGGATTGTTCACAACTTGCTTCTGGGCAACACTTCCTAGGGGCCGGTGACAAAGCGGAATTTGCTGCACCTGCTACCTTCCTGTGGATGAAGCTTAGCGGCTGAGGCTATTCCTTATTGGATCCCAGGGCTCTCGGAAGAGGCCTTTGAGCTGAGAATGTGTGGCAGTCACTTCTGGCCCAAATCGGGAGTTTTCCAGTTCTCCCAAGGCGTTAGGGTCGCTCAGCACTGTACTTGGTCAATTCTAACTGCCCCAGAAAACCTAGTGCAGTGCTCAGGAAAGTGTACACAGTTCATGTCACTCCTGTGTCCCTGTTCTCCCTCTTTCCTCCCGATTACAATGAGTCCACAGGACCTGGGAGGGAGAGGTGCCATGCCAGATACAACCGCTCACTGCAGAACAGCCTGCCGGGCCCAAGGATAAGCCCAGAGCTTCAACTCTTCCTTTGAAGGTCAGCACTGAAGCCATCCAGAGACAAACTGGGCACCGTCCCTGAATCTGGGGACAGGACTAAGTAGGTAAGACTGTGAGCAGGTCAGGAGACAAGGTGAACAGTAAGCCCAGAGCGAGCAGGAACACGCTCTGAAAATTGAAATCCCCAAAAGATTAGAGAGGGCTGGTTTCCAGGGAGGACCTTGGAGAAGGCTCAAATGGCAGAGGGATGTATGTTGAGGCTCTGGAGAAAGGGGGAAGGCACCCTGAGGCAGGAGAAGGCCAGAGCTGCAAATGAGGGCAGTCAGCAAAAATTACGTCTTGCCCCTTAAAAGGGAAGAGGAGTGAGGGTGGAAATTTCCACTAAGAAAGATTGTCAAGATGCTGGGTAAAAGTGAAAGGGGAAAGATATACCCAGGGCAGGAAAATCACACCATCAGAATCAAAGTGATTAACTCTGAGCTTAGTGATAAGAGAAGGAAGAGAATCAAGTAAGTGGTGAAATTTTAACCACCTTAGTCAATCATGTGACCCAACAGTACCTGGGATTTTCCCTGCAGAATTAAGGCAGATGGACTCGGAATACTGTTTGTAGCCACAGATGGTTGGTTAGCTGTGCGCCAATTACGCAATTACGCGCCCTTCCTTAGGGTGCAGGTGATGCTGGGAAGTGCCCATCCCCAGGCAGGGACTATATTCCCAAGTTCCCCTTGCAGTAAGGGTGGGACCATGTGACTAGTACTCACTAATGGAAATGATGGAGGTGGCATGTATCACTTCCAAATAGACGTGGCTAAGAAGCAGATGTTCCTTCTCGACCCACCCTCTTTTTCCCCATCTGTAATGGCTTTGAAGGTATGTGCTGAAGTGGACCAAGTGACAAAATGGAAGGAACCCGGATCCCTGAATCACCATGGTGAAAGCCACCCACCAAACATCCACACTAGACGGCTGTGCAAGTGAGAAAGAAACTTTTTTATGTTAAACCTTTGAGATTTGGGGGCTTATCTAATATAGCAGTTAGCATTCCTTCCATCTCCCAGAAATTGCACTTATAAGAAAGTTTCCTGGCGTTGCTGGAGGGCTCAGTCGGTTGAGCATTTGACTCTCCATCTCGTCTCAGGTCTTGATCTCAGGGTTGTGAGTTTGAGCCCCACACTGGGCTCCCTGCTGGGCATGAAACCTACTTAAAGAAAGAAAAGAAAAAAGAACGTTTCCTAAAAAAATCATCAGAGATGCAAAGATTTATACAGCCAAAGAACAATAACCAAAACCATAGTTGGTTAGAATCACAGTGAATGCCGTACAGACCTCTGAAGTACGGGGATGCAAAGTGGCTGGCAGCAGAGTGAAAATAAACCAGGCACTTGCACAGTAGTGCAAATATTAATTGTTGTGGTGGGAATAAGGAAGAGCAACAGAGAAGACAATCAAAAAACTGATCAACAAGCCCTGTGTTTAACACGTGTATAAACCGAACCATCTGTACAAACATTTTGGCAGAGGTTGGTGAATAGATCCTGGCATGGCAATACTTTGTTAATTGTGATTAGGGATAATCAGCATTGTTTCCTAAGAAATCCTTTGACATTTGATTAAGTTGCCACAGTCTCTTTCACCTTTTCTGTCTAGGTTTCTCCAGCCGAGTACCCTAATGTTAGTATTTTCATAAATCTGAAGACTTTTCTTTTCCTTTTCATAAGTGATCCTTCTCACCATCCTGTCTGGCCCCAGGCAGTGATGGTAATACTGGGAGAGTAAGTACTAATACTAGAAGTTATGTTTAAAATATGTTATATTGGGGCGCCTGGGTGGCTCAGTCGGTTAAGCGTCCGACTTCGGCTCAGGTCACGATCTCGCGGTCCGTGAGTTCGAGCCCCACGTCGGGCTCTGGGCTGGTGGCTCGGAGCCTGGAGCCTGTTTCCGATTCTGTGTCTCCCTCTCTCTCTGCCCCTCCCCCGTTCATGCTCTGTCTCTCTCTGTCCCAAAAATAAATAAACTTAAAAAAAAATTTTTTTTTTAATAAAAAAAAATAAAATAAATAAAAAAATAAAATATGTTATATTGGGGGGCGCCTGGGTGGCTCAGTCGGTTAAATATCTGGCTCTTGATTTTGGCTCAGGTCATGGGATCTTAAGATACTGCTTAAGATTCTCTCTGCCTCTGCCCCTCTTACTCTCTTAAATACATACATACATACATACTATATTTGTATTTTCCTTATACTTTCAAATTACTTTCTCATACACTTTCACTAGTTTGCAGATTAGAATCTCCACCTCAAAAATGGTAACTTTTGGAATGGCGACTCTCACATATACCAGAGTTGACTTTCAAGTTTCTTTCACTTAAAAAACATTTTTTTTAACGTTTATTTATTATTGAGAGACAGAGAGACACAGAGCATGAGCATGGGAGGGGCAGAAAAGAAGGAGAGACACAGAATCCAAAGCAGCCTCCTGGCTCTGAGCTGTCAGCACAGAGTCGACGTGGGGCTTGAACTCGTAAACTGCTAGATCATGCCCTGAGCCGAAGTTGGATGCTTAACTGACTGAGCCACCCAGGCGCCCCATCAAGTTTCTTTCATTTAATTTCAATTTTTTTGTTTTTGAGAGAGAGAGAGAGAGAGAGAGAGAGAGAGAGAGGTGGGGGGAGTATCCGCATGAGCACAAGGAGGGGAGGGGCAGAGGGCGAGGGAGAGAGAATCTTAAGCAGGTTCCATGCCCTGCGCGGTGCCCAACTGGAGATCATGGCCTGAGCTGAAATCAAGAGTCTGATGCTTGGGGCGCCTGGGTGGCGCAGTCGGTTGAGCGTCCGACTTCAGCCAGGTCACGATCTCGCGGTCTGTGAGTTCGAGCCCCGCGTCAGGCTCTGGGCTGATGGCTCGGAGCCTGGAGCCTGTTTCCGATTCTGTGTCTCTCTCTCTCTCTGCCCCTCCCCTGTTCATGCTCTGTCTCTCTCTGTCCCAAAAAAAAAAAAAAAAAAAAAAAAAAAAAAAAAAAAAGAGTCTGATGCTTAACCTACTGAGCCACCCAGGCGCCCCTCATTTTATTCATTTTTGTAAATAGTGATCTCCAGTATGGGAAGACAATGAAAAAAGAAAAAGAAAAGAGAAAATTGTTCTCACTGGTAACTACGTTAGCCAGGATAGGGCAGGGTATATTGCAGTAACTAAGTAACTCAGAAATTCCAATGGACAACAGAGAAGTTTATTTCTGTCTTATACTGGGTGTTCATTCCAAGCCCCCAAGTGGGCTAGGGGCTCCACTCCACATAGTCCTCAGAGGCCCGGGGTGACAGGTTGTACCATGTTATAGCTATACTATCTGGAATAAGATCGCTGGATGTGGAAGAGAGAATAAAGAATGGCACGAGGGCATTTTCTGCCCCAGCTTGGAGGTGACACACATCATTTTTGCTTATATTTCACTGCTCATTCATATTTCATTGTCATGGGCCCACCTAACATGCAGGACTCAATACAGTGTTTCCTGAGCACCCCTGTCTCTGCCCGTAGTTACCCCTTCTCTGTAACTGTCCACCATTTCCTCCTGTCCGTTTTGCTACTTATCTTTGCATATGTACAATAATGTAACTTTCTGAGAGTGCGTCAGGAAGGTTCGGGATAGCAAATACGTGCTGTCATTTCCTCCTCCCTGTGCCCGGCAGACATGGCTCATTGGTCATGGCTCTCTTTTCTGCTAAGCCTAGATGTAGCATGAGAATCCTTCTTAACACAGCTGGCTGCCAGTTTCTCAGTATCATCACTATGAATGAAATTTATTTGCCATTCCTGCCGAGATAATTTCACTGGCACCCCTCCCCCACCCCCAAGGACGTGGAATGGGCTTGCTTGGCTCCACCCCCCTCCACGACCTAATCTGGAGTCTCCAATGTTACCAGCACTCTCCGGCACTGGTATTTTCCCTTCAGCTTCCACCACTTTGATCAGAGTAAGAACAATCAAAGGAAACTTGACTTCCTTCGCAGCTAACATGGGCTACCGCATAGACTGAAAGAAAGGAATCTCTAGGGGAAAACAGAAATGCAAGTGCTTCTGACCCACAACTTTAAAATGGATCAATCCAGACCTCCTCTCCAGAAGCCTCCATAGTTTCACAGGTTACTCCCCTAAACCAAGGAAGGGAATCTTTCTTTCATATCTTTGGTGATATGGAGCAAAGAGAATATCCTTCATAAAAATATCCTTCTTAAGGGTTAAACAAAGTAGGATCTCAAAAAGAAAATCTAGACTGTCTTTCCCCTCAGCCGTGAAAACTCTGCTCACATTTTCTGTTTATTTCGAGCTGTATCCTGAGCCCCCGAGGTCTCTGGGAAGAGACGCTTTAGAAAACAGAGGAGCTGGGGCAGGCAGCTGGCTTCCTTGTGTTTTTTTTTCCTCTAAGTCATT
Source organism: Neofelis nebulosa (assembly GCF_028018385.1). NCBI lineage: Eukaryota > Metazoa > Chordata > Mammalia > Carnivora > Felidae > Neofelis > Neofelis nebulosa. The sequence continues at coordinate 63,621,415 of NC_080788.1, read as the reverse complement.
TCCCAAAACTTCTCAAAGTCCTCACGTTATACAAAGTGAAGATTTGTCCTCTCACACCAATAGTCAAGAAGTCTCTCCCGACAGAAGTTTTCACTACTGTTGCTGTTTGCCATTGGCTCAGCAGACGTAAACAGGGTCATCTGGGGCCAAAGAGGGTGGGTGTTTAGTTTTAAAGCTCTGGGGTTAAGAGTGAAAGCATGTGACTCCAGCCTGGCCAGAAACAGAGAAGTCTTTGTGTGCGGGGAGGGAGCGATTGGCAGTCCTGAGGCTACACACAGGGGGAGCGGGAAAGAGCGCTGACACAGGTTTCAAGGGTCTGAGAGGAGACCACTGGAGGGAGGCTCCCTCTTTGTGTCAGGCTCTGAGGCTTCCTAGGGGAGCTTCTCTCCCTGCCTCATGGTAGAACAGAGAACTTCAACAGAAACTGGAGTTTCTGTGGCTTGCAAAGGGACACCCATGCTCCTGTTGGGATGAGACAGGCCGAAGCCACTGGAAGCAAGAGCAATGTCCGAGGAGGCGTTTTTGATAGATTACCCAATAGAACTTCCCCGGAGTCCTCACATCTAAACAAGGCAGGCTGTTCCTGTGCCCATGCCCCTCAAAGCCCCTCCCCTTCCCATCCCGGATGGCTGGGGTGAGCAGGAGAAGAGAACCAGGGCAGCCTAGACCACATCTCCCTCTCATGGCCCCTTTTCAGGAAGGGGAGGGTTGTGGCTGGCAGAGCACTGCCAGAGGGAAACTGGCAGGCTGCTGACTCAGTCCACCCTGGCTGCACCCTCAGGCACCAGCAGCCATTGGCAGCATCATTGGCACCAAGGTGCTGGGGACCCACGGACATTTAGTGAGCTTGGGCTCTGCTCGCGGCCAACACTGAGCAAGGCAGGTGGCCCCCAGCCTGGTCCACCGTGCCACACTACTCATGGCCCACCTGGCACAGTGTCAGGGTGCACTTTCCCCTATCCTGCCCCGGCCCAGAAATTGCTGCTTCAAATCTTACTGAAGTGAGCAAGGCAATTTTCTTGAAAGTCGGCTGGATCTGGGGCACCTGGGTGGCTCGGTTTAGCATCCGACTTCGGCTCAGGTCATGATCTTACAGTTCGTGGGTTTGAGCCCCGCGTCGGGCTCTGTGCTGACAGCTCAGAGCCTGGAGCCTGCTTCTGATTCTGTGTCTCCTTCTCTCTGTGCCCCTCCCCCAGTCACACTTTGTCTCTCTCTCTCTCAAAAATGAATACACATTAAAAAATTGAAAGAAAAAAAAAAAGTCGGCAGAATCTGACTTCCAGACTTTGGCTGGGGGAGGAAAAGGAAACAAAGCTGATTTTGCCACCCACAGCTTGGGCCCGTGGGAGTTCAGAAATAAATATGGCGGTGGATGGCCTATCTTGTTGAACACCACAGTGGTACTCAGCTCATTCCTCCGGTTGTTATTCCACTCTCCTTCCTTCCACAAAGATCTCTGACCACCTTGCAAATGTCAAGGTGTTCGCTGGATAGTGAGGATATTGCGGTGAATGAGACAGACCAGTTCCTGCCACCAGGAGCCTTTAATCTATCTAGACATGCACAGAGCCATTCACATACCAATGCCCACTGGGAGTCAAGAAAATGGTGATGGTGTTAACAGGTTAACGGTGATTGCCAGTGGCACAAGGTGGTCCTAATGGTATGAAATCCAGTCTTCCAGGTGGATTTCATTTCTCCAGTCCATGAAATGCCACCGGCTCTTCTCTACGTTTCAAGGAGAGAATCGCTGAAGTCATGTGTCTGAAATGGCAACAAGCAGCTGCATATTGAAGTAGCACCAAACCCTAGTGCTCAGGCAAGGGGTTCGCTGGCCCAAGGTGCCATCTATCAGATTTGGGGGCTAATGGGTTTTTGTGTGGTTGCAATTTAAAACAGTACCCAGCCCACTTGAGTGTGTATGTGTGTGTGTGTGCGTGTGTGTGTGTGTGTACAGTATCTAGGGAGTTTATACCCCATGCTCAAGGGCACTTGGCAAATGTAATGATGTGTTAGAAATGAGGTTGCCACCAGGCACTGAACCCTCACCACTTCAAAGATGGAATCACTGAGCAGAACCCTGGGCTCACTCAGGTGAAAAGCAAGAACCTTTTATCTGGGGCATAGAGAGCTCTCAGGCCTTTGCCCTTGACAGCTTCTGGGTGTCCCACAGCCACAGGCCATGTTCTCCTTCACCTTCAATGTCTGATTGCTTCCTACCAGCTCATTCAGCATGAACATCTGAGTCAGAAGCCCCTTTCCTCCCTGAGTTTATGGAAAGGCACGCAGGCCCACTGCCCTCCTTCAAGCTGGATAAGCTAGAAGGGTTGCAAAGAAATGGTGGCCACGGACACCCTGTCCGGGCTGGGGTTGTGGCCTCCAAAAGGCCAGCCCGTTGTCACAGCTTTAGTCTCCGAGTGTGCTGTTGGAGAAGGGTGCATCTCGGAAACCAAGAATGCGGCACAATAAATATGAGTGCCTCCAGGAATTGCCCTGCCCTCCTTCACAATGCTCCCGAGGGTGAAAGGTACATGAGGTAGAGGTGACTTCTTGTGTTATGAGCAAAGTCAGGAACAGAATGAGGAAAGGGCTCATTTGGTTTCTAAGCTTCTGCAGTACTTGTTCCTTTGATTTTCCTTTGCAGTGCAACGATAGTCCTTAAACCCGGGGACCAAGTGACAGCTAAAGAGACTCGGTAAATCTCCCGAAATCTTAATTTCTTGGGTCCGTATATTCTGTGCCATCGCCCAAGGAGAAGATTCCTATATAGTTTCAGCAGAATCTCAAGAGAGTTCAAGATCCAACAAAGAAACTGCTGAGTAACATGCTGGAGGGGTCATAGATACACAGTCTGGGCCTACCCCAAGTTATAGATGAGGACACCAAGGACCAGAGGGGTGAATGTCCTTGCCCAAAGTTATTCAGGCAGTTACGGACAGAAACAGCTTACAAATCCAGTCTACTTAAACCTAGTCAGGTAGTGTTTCCATTGCTTCATAGCAACTGGGTTTCTTTTAAGATATAATTTTTTTTTTACTTAAAAAAATTTTGTTTAATGTTTATTTATTTTTGAGAGACAGAGACAGAGAGTGAGCAGGGGAGGGGCAGAGAAAGAGAGAAAGACACAGAATCTGAAGAGGCTCCAGGCTTTGAGCTGTCAGCACAGAGCCCGATGTGGGGCTCGAACTCATGAACCATGAGATCATGACTGAGCCACCCAGGTGCCCCTAAGATATAATTTTGAGGGCAGGGATCACGTGGCCTGTTTCTTTTGAATCTGTGCATGGGCTTGGAGTGGGGTCCCACTCATGGTGAGGGGCTCAGACAGTACTGTGGAGTCACTTAACGGACCTTGTCTTCTCTCATGAGTAGGACTTGACATTACTTCATATGCTAGTGACAGACCCACCTGCAGGTAGCATGGAACCGGGGGCCTTTGAACGGCAGCAAAAGCAGCAGACAGACAGGACACCACATATATCACTTACTCTTTAGGGTAATTCCCATTGCAATTCTAATTCCACATTGAGCCTGTCCAGTTAGGTGGGCAAAAATGTCTGCTAGGAAGTAGGGAAATGAGGGCAGCGTGGCTGGGTTGAATGGTCCGATTGAGTCTCATTTTCCACAGGAACTGGTTCTAAAAGCAAAAAACACACAAAGTAGAAAATGCCCTTGGAAACCCATTCAGACACCCATGAAGGACAACAAGCAGACACATCATTTCTCGGGAAATTCCAGACAGCCCGCTTTTCCTTCAGGTTGGAAGCGAGTTCTGTTGCCTCAGTTTGAGCAATGGAGGAAACCATTGACATTTAGGGCTATCCTGGACCAGAAAATTTTACCTTGGAGTATGATAAGATGCTGGTGTGATATGAGGCCAGGAAAGGGCTGTCATGCACGTGCCCATGTCACACTCACTCCAGGCACATGTTCACTGAGTAGAGGGCAGGAGACCCATCTGGAGCCCTATATCACTACATCCATTTCTCTTGCTCTCCCCACCTCCACCAGGGCTTGTACAGTTGACTTCATGTAAATTAAGTGGTGCCCCAAAGGGGCGCCTGGGTGGCTCAGTCGGTTAAGCGTCTGACTTCATCTCGGGTCACGATCTCATGGCTTGTGAGTTCGAGCCCCACGTCGGGCTCTGTGCTGACAGCTCAGAGCCGGGAGCCTGCCTCAGATTCTGTGTCTCCCTCTCTCTGCCCTTCCCCTGTTCGCACTCTGTCTCTCTCTCTCAAAAAAAAAAAAAAAAAAACATTAAAAAAAATTTAAATGGGTGCCACAGAATTCAGGAATCCCCACCTTAATAATAGCTTCTCAACACACTGCCACCCCACCTCAGGCTGCACTCCTGAATCCCTGACAGGAGGGAATAATTTCACAGAAACCGTGAAATTACAAATGCCTGTGGTGTTAACACTGGTAAATTTCAGGATAGTTGGTTGCGCTGAATACAAATACAGACTGCTATTACAAGGGAGTAGCTGGAGAGGCAGGCCAGGGAACGTGGACTTGATCCAGTAGGGCAAGTTTTCCAGTAGGGGGTAATGGAACTGGGTCTGTCTTTCAGAAAGGTCCCCTGGGCAAACCACAAGAGACTCTTTTTTTTTTTTTTAATTTTTTTTTTTAACGTTTATTTATTTTTGAGACAGAGAGAGACAGAGCATGAACGGGGGAGGGCCAGAGAGAGGGAGACACAGAATCTGAAACAGGCTCCAGGCTCTGAGCTGTCAGCACAGAGCCTGACGAGGGGCTCGAACTCACAGACCGTGAGATCATGACTTGACTTAACCGACTGAGCCACCCAGGGCCCCCTCCCCCCACACAAGAGACTCTTAAAGACAGAACAAACTAACAGTTGATGGAGGGTGGGGGTGGGGGAAGGGCTGAATGGGTGAAGGGTATTAAGGAGGGTACTTGCTGTGATGAGCACTGGGTGTTGCATGTAAGTGATGAATCACTGAATTCTCCTGAAAACAATATTGCACTGCATGTTAACTAACTTGAATTTAAAAGGAAGGAAGGAAGGAAGGAAGGAAGGAAGGAAGGAAGGAAGGAAGGAAGGAAGGGAGGGAGATCCCTTGGCAGCACGGAAGGATGGAGGGATGCAACCAGAAAAGAGACCAGTTAGGGAACTCTGCAGTTGTCTAGACAGACATATATTAAGACGATGTGGCAGAGATAGTAAGAAAATTGGTGCCAGAGGCTGAGCAAGAATGCTCAGAGCTTATTGATCAGCTGCCTACAGATAATAATAAAAGGAATAATATTATCAATAATATTAACAGCTAACATTTATAGAAAACCTAGTATGTACCAAGCACTTTCATAAGCCTCTTATATGTATTCCCATGTTTAATGCTCACAACAACCTTATGCAGTACTATTCTCATTTTACAGATGAGGAAACTGAGGCACAGAAAGACTCTATGACCTGCCCAATGCCACTTAGCTGGTACGCAGCAGGGCCTGAGTTCAAACTTGGGCACCTGTGCCTTTAACATCTCCTGGGACTTCTTCTGGAGGGATCGGTGGGAGAAAGGGAGGGAGAGGCGGGGACAAGGGTGAGCTCTCAGGTTTCCGGCCTGGACAACTGAGGGCAGCCTTACCCAAAGTAGCAGCAGATGACTTGAAAGACATTACCATCACCAATCACCTACTAATTCCCTGTGTTCCCCATAGGAGCTGCTTAACAGGCTCGACTATAACCCAGCACGTGAAATGTACAATAACATCCGGATGTGGCACCAGGCCCCGCTTCTACCACACTCCAGCAAAAATAAACCTCTCCATCCAAATATAGAGCGGTCAGAAGTGCCATGTTTTACAGGATAAGAGGCAGTTATTTGGCATTAAAAATAGACAAGCTTTAGCTTCCCTGCAAATCTGGGCAAGGGCACTGCAATTTCCAAATGGAAACCTAGATGGATAGGGGAGGCCCCCCTCCAACTAACTCAGCTACTTAAAAAGCCCACAATGAAACTTACATCCCCTTTCTGGGCCTCAGTTTACTCATCCATAAAATGAAGAGGTAAAGCAAAACAACTGATGGGACTTCTAGCTCCCACGCTCTATGAGAGTACTAACTGGAGTCCAAAGCTGGCCCTCAGAGAGCTGAAGGTCTCCTAAATCATGGGGACCCTGTGTGCAGATAAGGCGTGACCTTGGCTGTGACCTTGGGCTTACAGCTTTCTGCAGATAGGACCAAAAGTAGTTCTCCCCCCCCCCCCCCCCCGGGGATTTTCAGAATTCTGTCAAGGGCCTTAAATTACCCTTTGGAGTCAGACACATTGTTAAGCCCCAAAGAAAGGCAAGCCAGAAGTCCTCCCTACAACTAGCATAACTGCTGAGATGCTACCTTGATAAAAGGAAACCAAAGCCCAGCTTGACACCAGAGGGGAGAGCTGAGAAGAGGGTCTGCCAGGGCATTATCTGTCACCGAGGCTGCCTGCCACCACGGAGTGCCTTCGCACTTACCCCCTCCCTCATCCTGCAGAAGGCTGGACCCAGATCCAAAGCCAGGTCTGGATCCAAAGCTTCCTCACTCCGCCCCTCCCCCCAACCCCTCCCTCGTTTTTCCACCTCAAGAGGCCTTCCCTGTGCTGCTTATGGTGAGGTCAGCATGGCTCTTGTCCACTCACAGAGTCGAAAGGAAGTCCTGACAAAAGCAGGGAGACTGGGGGTAACTCAGGACAAGAGTCTAATTCCCTGACAGATCCCCTTGCATTTTTACCACACCTTGAAAAAGAAAGACCAGCTCTGCTTTAAATGGTTTTATTAAAAATTGTACCAATTGATGGGGGAAAATATACACACACACACACACACATATACGCATGTGAAGAACATAAAGCCGAATACTCTGTACAGGTTAAAAAACAACGGATCCCCATTCCCCTCCCTCTCTTTCCCTGTCTCTCTCTCAGAGGCAGAGAGCCTAGAGCCCAGGACAACTAACCTGGGCTGGGCAAAATGCTACATTCTCACTGGGTCTCCCCCTGCAGCCCCTGTGGACCGAGGGATGGGGCAGCCCTCTGGGCAATGCTCACAGAGGAGGGAGAGGCGCTGGCCACTTGTGCAGGCAGCGGGGGTGCGGGGAGGTGGGGGGGCGGGGAGACCCGGAGCCTGTTCTCAGCACCTGTGCCTGCAAGGCTGGTGCATCTATGGAAGAGCTCGGCTTTCTGTGTTACTCCCTCAAAGCTCAAAGTCCCCACCAGCCGATGTGCCCCCTGCCCACAGTGTGCCCACAAGCCTCGAAGGCTGATAAGTTAACCCCTTCCTGGACCAAGTCCAGCCAGGGTTCAGCACCCAGAGGGCCCTGTAGCTTTTTGCAGCCCAGGCTGAACACTGATTCCCAGAAGCCCCGCTGAACCGTGAAGGCAGAAGTCTTTCTGTTTTTGCTGCTCTCCACTCTCCTTACCCCCTCTTCATCAAGTCTACCAGACGACACAAGCTTGCCAGCTCTCAGTGTGCTCCTTGCTGACCAGGACAGGCACAGTGGCTCTCCAGCTTCCGGTGGAGGCCCTGGCTAACCATCCCAAACAAGCCCCTCCCTGCCAAGCCCTGGCTGGAGCCATCCTTGTATGAGGCTGGGCCACTGGGGGCAGTGAGACAAGTCAGCTGGGTCCCTCTGAGCACGCCTGACACGTAAGTTCTGGACACAGACCCACACCCCTCAGGGCTTGGAGAGGTCACTGGGAGGTGATCTTTCGCTCCCTTGGACTAAGCAAGAAAAGGCCACGGGGACAGCTCTCCAGCAGCCCAAACTTTGAAGCAGGCAAAGGCAGAGAGGCCAGTTCAGGTCCTCCAACCCACTGAAGGGGTCAGATGTCTGGCCTGGGTGGGGTTTTCTCCCAGTTCTGTCTACCAGCTTCCAGAAACCCCTACTCTAGGGTTCTGAATTAGAAGGGCTATTTTGACCCTGAATATCAGGCTTCCTCCCTCCAGGGCTTTTCTATAATGAAAGGAACATTTCCAGCCCCTCTCCCACCCCTCACCCTCGGCAAACCACAACAACTCCATAAGTCTTCAGCTGGTTACAGGTCAGGAGGCAGGTCAGAGTCTCCCTCCCTCCAAATCTGATTCTCCACCCCCTAACTACACACAGCCATGCTCCTCGGGGTGGGGGGATGGGGAAAGGGGGCCCAGAGGGAGGGATGTGTCTCCTGAGGCTGGTCTTGAGGAATGTTCAGACCAACTCTGCAGGCCGAGGGGGAAGGGGCCAGTCTAGATCACTAGGCCAATTAAAAACAGCCAGTCAGGAGGAACCTCTCTCCTTCCTGGGGCTATTTACCTCCTGGGTGTTTTTTGGGGAAGAGGAAGGAGGGGTTTAAAATTTTGCCCCAGCTTGCTTAGGAAAGTGAGCTAGTTCCTGGCGTCACCTAAAATGGAGACAGCTAGTCAGACCACCCTCCACCTGGCCCCAGGCTCAATGTTCAGGTGGGCTTGTCAAACTCTGGGCTCAGTTCTCAGGGCAGGCCACAGGACATCCTGCCTGGGCCAGCAAGATCTCTGAAGCTGATGGCTTTGCCTCTCGGCACCTAGACTATTTCTTTGCTCTCTCATTCAGCTTAGGTGGGAAGTCTACTAGGAGGGGTTCAAAGCGGCTGGCAGAAATAATCATGGTTTTCTTATGTGTGCCACTGGAGCACACATCAGCACCCTGCCCGTCATAGTCTCGGTCCAGGAGAGGGGGGGAAACGACATATGTCCGATGCACATCATAAAATGGCGTGGAGACACGCAAGAAAGGTTGCATTTCACAATAGTCAGCGTGTCCCAGAGCCGGTCTTCACCTGTTCCCTGGGCTCCTTCTTGTAAGCAGGAACCCGTCTTCTTAGCAGACAAACCATGGTACACACCCTGAGAATGGAATTCTAGCCAAGAAGAGGTAATACCTCAGAACATCCAAGCAGAACAAAACAAATGCTAATGCAGTTTGAGGTCCTTCACCTCAGGGCCACTGTGAGCCCATATGGCACCTTCGTGCAAATTAGGAAAGGCACCCCTTCCTCTGAGCAGACATAGCCTGACACCAGGGCATGTAGCCTGGCGGGCAGAGCATGAGCTGGACTTTAGCATCTATTCTCTTCTTCTGCAGGTGCCCTTGTGCAGTGAACAACCTGCCCAACTGTACATCCAGTAGATTAATGCTTCCTTCAACAGTACTGAAGACCTCCTCTCTGTAGAACTGGAGGAGCTTGGACTTGTTTAGAGTTAAGAGTCTACTTGGGCTCTTCCAATTTCCCTGGGGAGCCCTGAGGTCTTCTCTGCCTTTTCTTTGGGCCTTGCTTCACATTAGCACCAATGTTATCTTGTCGTACATATGCAAAAATTATAATTTAATTTCTGCGGTGTCTGGTTAACAGATTCCCCGTGTCTTTCCAGATTCCCCGCATCTACTATCAGAGCTGCTAGACTGGCTGCTTTAAATTCTCTCCATTAGTGCCACAGCAGGGAGAGGAGGGAAGTTCAGAGGCAGCTGTGATCCCACGGAGCTCCAGAGCACGCCCTCCTGGCCTAGCTGGAAGCTGAAGGAAGACAGGAAACGTGTACCCAGCTCTGCCGTTTCCACACTCTAATCATTGTCGGTTACTCTAAAAGACACATTTCAGCTGACAAAGCCACTGTGCTGGCTTCTGCCTGTATCCCACTAGGTGTGAAAAAGGAATGGGGATAAGCGGGAGGAGGTATGTTGTTTCCAAGGAAACCAGGGGGTCTGGGTTCCTCGAGGGCTGACTCCTATTATAGATGGGATGGCCACCGCATTTCCCAGCCCCACCGTAATCCTGCCCCTTCATGCTCTAGAGTGCTGATCCTGGGGGAGGAAAGCAGTGTGTTGGCTGGCTCTTTTGAAAGAAGAGCTGACGAAGGCACAAGCTGCTGTCTGTGGCATGTTCATTGGCTATGTGGCTCATCCGTGGTTGACACCCAGCCAGTCCCAGGCAGCTAGAGGTGGCAGAGGTTTGGCACCTCGGGACCAATCCTGGGGCCTCTGGGCGAGACCAAGTAAGACTTGAGGCCTACCCAGAAGTTTGGTTCATTTTGCGGCATATGTGAGGGGGTCCTTGGAGAAACCCAACCCTCCCTGAGGTCTTGCTGGAGATGACAGGGGCTGGGCGAGAATCCCTGAGCCCTTGGGGCAGGCACTGGCTGGGCCAAAGGAGAACCCAGATACGGGGCTGGCGGACTGGCCTAGTGAAGTTGTTCAGCTGGAAAGCCCCTGGCTGAGGCCCTGGGGGATTGAAGGCAGTGTGACTGTCAGGTCTTGGCCCCGTCCATGTCCACAGTAGAAGGCTGATAGTTTTGGTGCAACCAGGAGTCTAATCCAGTCTCCTAATTTCTTAACCAAGCTCCTATGGGAAAACTACAGTCCACTCGCTGGAGAACATCACTACCTGGTCATCTTCAATGGCTCACTGAAGACTTGACTTGTCAGAGCCCTTGGGAGGTCCCACATCACAGACACATCAGCCTCTACTTCAACAGTGTTTGACAAAGGCCCTCATTCCTGGTGAGGTCCTGAACAGGGAAAGAGGTCTCACTTGGGTACGTCTTATGTACACAGAAACTTTTAAAATGCAAACACAAAACAGCAATGAATAAACTTCACAAGACGCGGGCTCAGTCCTCGCTGATGTCCTTCCTGTGGTGCCCCATGCGAGGAGGGCAGCCCAGCCTCACCTGGGACCTGCCCCATTCCTGTTCTCTTCTGCATTCAAAGCCAGGTTGTGTAGGAAGAGGAGAATCTGCCACCACACTCGACGGCGGTTTTGCTGGTGCTGGAAGGCAGTGGGGGGAAAAAAAAATCAACATAATTCCTAAATGTAGCCTGTAGCCTTGATGACTCCTTATCATTCCCGATAAAAGTGCAGATCGACAAGTCTGAGGGCAGCACTTTAATCCTATCAGTACAGCAAACCCTGGGGGAGGGGGGAGGGAATGGGAGGAGTGGCTGATGAGGAGGGGGAGATAGTTGAGTGCTCCAAAAACAATTGCAGTTTTAACATTAAAAAGAAAAGACCAGGCTCTTTATGCACTGTGCACAAGAGGATTAAACTTTTTCCCCTGCTTGCAGGATTTTCCAGAGTTTAGCCAAGTGCTGCTTTTAATCAGATTGGCTCCTGAGCCCCTCAAACCTCAGCTGCACGAACAACAAACTTTCTTCAGAAAGAAAGAGAAGTGCCCCTTCCCTCCCCCAACTCCAAAGTAACACAGAGAACAAGGGGGAAAAGGGGGGGGAGTCTCCATCTGCAAGTGATTTGACACTGTGAAGGTCAAAGGGTTAATCTTCAATTTAAACCACACTGCTGAGGCAGCAAAAATCTGATTTCATCCAGTGCAAACACGCACACACATGGACACACACACACACACACACACACACACACACACACACACACTTGTGTGCCTGCCCTCTCTCCCTTCCCAGCATCTCCAGCTCAGTGCTGCCCTTTTTATAGCTGCTCTTGACAGTAAGCCATAAATAATCCCTCTTGGAGCGCTTTCCTACTGACTGGAGCCAATTAAACGTTAAGCAAGAACATACTTGAAAACAAAACAAAAACAAAGAATGCACACTACTCTCTGGGGGTTATCCCAGGTCCTACTGTCAGGCAGGGAAGCTGGGGGCAAAGGGCAGGGGTCAGTGGCTCTCAGGATTTCGGCTGGTGCCCCGCCCACACAGGTACCATGTCCCCGGGGGCCAGGGGAGGCCCCAAAGGGACTGGGGTGCTGGAAGAGGCTGTCTTTGTCTGCCAGGCAGGAGGACTGGATGGGGGCCCTCTCCACAGGGTCCTCAGTGGATAAGGGAATAAAAAGCTAGTGTGCAGGAGGAAGCCAGCACGGGCTGGACCTGGATTACTTCAGTGGCCGTGGCAGTGAGCATGTTCGTGTGAAGCGTCAGCAGAGCCGGGGCGCTTCTTAGGCTGTCTTTAATCACTGCCCCGGCCCCTACCAGGCAACTCCTCTCAGATGAAGAGCATAGGGTAAGTCAGTGGCAGAATGGAAAGTGAGCCCAGGTCTCCTGCCCCCACAGAGCTTCATGGGCATGGCCGGCCCTGGCCTCCGGGACTTTCCCCCGGGGACCCATGTGGGTTCCAAACAGCACGGGTTCCATTCACCCTACCTTAGGCCACAAAGGGAAGGGAGGTGAGACGTCAACTGATGCCGACCTCAGGGCCCTGCTAAGGTAGGTGAAGAGGACGCCCCCACTGTCTGGGGCAACAGCATGCCCCTTTCCCCCAAGGAAGGAAGCCTGGAAAACAACCCAGAAAGTTGGAGTCGCAGTTACTGCCAGGAGGGGAAATTGGGGTGTGCCACAGAGGAGTCCTGGCAGACTGTGCAGGAGAATGATGGCTTCCTTGTGTTTTGTAAACAAAGATGAGTAAAAAGAGGAAACACACCCGGCTTAACAAAATCTGGTTAGAGTAAAGTAGCGTGAAAACGAACTCAGCTGCAAAACCTGAAGACTCTGGCCTGCCTGCAGCAGCTGGGCAGAGCACCCCTCCTCCTGTTTCCCGCCCCCAGCTGCTGCCCAGGACAGGTGCAAAGGTCATTTGGCGGAACAGGAGGAAAATCCAGGAAAACACCGGTCCCCAGAGAGGTCAGTCTGCTGGAATTCCAAGTCTCTTCAGGTGCCTGTTTGAAAAGGCCAAGTAACAATAACAACCACGATCATGACAAGAATAGTAACGCTGAGTGTACCAGGCTGTGTTCTGAGTGTTTTACGTCCTTGCTTCTCAAAGTGTGGTCCATGGACCAGCAGCCTCAGCATCATCTGGGAGCTTACTAGAAATGCAGACCTACTCAATCAGAACGCGCATTTTTGACAAGATCCCCAGGGGACTTGGAGACACATTAAACTCCTTTGGCCTTCTCAACAACCTTATGAGGTTGCTATATACTCTCATCCCCATTTTACAGATGAGAACATTGAAAGAGTTAGGTAACTTGGCCACGTGGCTAGTCGGTGGCAGGGACTGAACTAAATCCAGACTACCTGGCCCTAGAGCTATGTCCTTACCCATTATCATTAGGTTCTGAGTGCCAGCATATACCTTTCTTTATGCCAAAGCAGACTCTCTCTCCTCCCCTTCTCTAAATCATATCAAAAGAGCTCAATGGCCAAGGAAGGGAGATTACAATTCTATGATTTGGGGCCTAGGCCAATCCCATTTATGTATGCCTCAGTTTTCCCCCAAATTCCCCTAATGGAGGCCACCTGCTGCCTGGGTAACTTCCTGGGGCCTGAGGCGTCTGGGGATGAGGCAATGCAGCATTCTCACTCCCATCATTTGGGGGTGTTGGGAGACCCAGAAACAGCTGTGGGCCAGAGAGCCCTGTCAGAATAGAAGGCTGAGGTCTTGCTGGGTGACACAGGCAGGCCTAGATACAGGAGGCAGGGCACATAGGCCCACCTTCGGGAAGACCCAGGTCCCATGCTTCTGCCTGTGACAGGCCTCAGGGTACATGAATCAGCAAGGAAGGCACTGGGCGGTGGATGGTCCCTGGGCCAGGAATCAGAGGACCTGGCTGTAGGCTGGGATTTCCCACCAGCCTGTCTGTGAGTCCTCACTTCCCTAATAAGTGAAATGCAGGCACGGTTATTAGACCAGTGGTTCCCAAACCTGACTGTCACAGAATCCACTGAGGAGCTGTTATACATACAGAGTCCCAGGGTTCCACCCAGACCAGCTAGTCAGAATCTCTATGGAAGGGGTCCAGGAATTTGTACTTTGAACAAATTCCCTGGGTTGACATTTTTAAAATCAGAAGTAACATTTATTGTATATTTCAGTCATAAAAGTAATACATGTTAACTGTAGAAAAACTGGAACATACAAGACATGAGAGAGGAGAAAATAAAATCACTCGTGATCCTATGGACTAGAAGAAAACACTTCATGACTTAGTATTTTTTTTCGGTCTCCTTCAATCTCTTCCCATCAGAATAATGACTTGGCCAAGCCAGAGGTAAATCCTTCCCAGGTGGTTCTGAGGCAGCCAGGCCACAGACAGGCATTTGGAAACCACTGAGGTGCTTTCCGACACTAAGGTCTGTGACGGGAAGTTTGTCATCCACGATTACCTTCAGCTGAGTCAAGCCTGCCTGTTGGAGGGTCTGGGTGGGCTTGGAGACCAGCAAGAGCAGGGTCTAGTAACCAGTGCACAGCCTCAGAAGTCCCTTCTCTGGGCACTAGCAGATGCCACACAAATTCTGCTTGGTCTTCTCTTGTCACAGGGCAGCCCCCAAAAGGCCCTTTTCTGAAATGAACCAAGCTGCTTCATACCAAGACTATCAGAGAATCCCCTGGTTATGAGGAACAACAATAAATACAATATTAAAAAAAATTAAACAAAAGGAGAAAAAAAGGCACGAAGGGAGGCCAGGGAGAGAAATAGTAAGGAGGAAGGAAATCGACACTCACTGAACAGGATGAGGAATACAAAGACACCAAGACACCAGAGAACACGGATCCTTCCAGGAGAAGGTGTGGAGGAGAAGGGCAAAAGGAAAGGGGAAGCAAGAAGGAGTATGCTTGGCCTCTGACTCTCAGGCACTTGGCATAGCACAGAGCATAGAATCTGAGATCAATGAATGCAACGCCCCATCCCCACCCCAGAGCAAGGCCCAACTCTCCCAAACTCAGCTTGCGCACCCCTCTAAGTCAGGGAACCTGCAAAAAAGCGGGGGTTCTAAGGATGCATAGTCAGGGTACCCTCAGGGATAGGGGGCTGAGGTACAGGGGATGGGCTACTGCTGGGAATTTAAGCTTACACCAGAAGCCCTCGAATTCAGAGTTCAGAGGGTAAGACCAAGGCATGGAGGGAAAAAATGGAGGTGAATGGTCCAAGGGAAAGGGTCTCAATATAGTGGATAAAAATATCTTCTCTAGTTAAGACAGCACAGCCAGGCAGTGGAGACCTAGGGTTCTTCTTTGACCCCGGCCCGCTTTCTGGCTGTGGCCGGCAGAGGAAGGCAATCAGCTGACAAGTGTTCAAGTTACCCCCACTGTGCACAAGGTACGGCAAGTGACTGCACAGCCATGCATCCTGTGTACCAGGGAACTCACAGGGACACACAGTAGGTACTCAACAAGTGCACGCTGGACCAACTACAGAAGAGTCAGCCTCGCAAGATAACCCACTTGTCTGAGGCCAGGAACAACTGATGTCTGGCCAGGTCTAAAGATGTACTTGATGTGATAGTATCAGCCTCTTGCCTGGGGAGAGGCCCAACTAGTAAAAGGCTTTTCTTCTTCTTCTTTTTTTTTTTTTTAAAAAGAGCTGGCTGTGGTGTCTGACAAGGTTGGATTACACAAATCAAACTCTGTTTCATCCCACGTGGCCTCTGCCCTAAGCACAAAGAGCGTTCCCTCCCCTCCCCGGATAACAATCTCCCTCTGCCTCTCTCCCTCTGGATCCAATTCACACCCTCTGGGGGCTTTGTGTGTCACCGGTGTTCCAGATGCTCTAGCAAAAAGCGAATTCCACCCCAAAGAACAGAGGAAAGAGCAAATCTATGTTGTGGCCCCGCTTGAAAGAAACAGTGGCAATTTACTGAGCTGACAGCAGTTTATAATATCTCATACTTAGAGTACTTTCCTATCTTTCCATTTGCTCTTCACAAAGATCTGGGGACACAGGAAGGACAGGCGTGATCAATCCCACTTTACAGATGGGGAAACAAAGGCTCGGAAACATTACCCTTAGCATAGTCCGTTGGGAGGGGAGGTTATTTGGACCCCTGGCCTCTGACTCCAGAGCTACATTTTTTCACTAAAAGATTACAGTATGTTTAGTCGCATCATGAAAACAGTACTAACTTTTCAAAAAGAATCGCCACTGAACTGCTCCCCTAGTATGCTTAAAGACATTGTTTCCAGATCATTAACTATTTAGTAAGGATGCTGTGGACCAGAAAAAATAGACCTTTCAGAGGCAGAGCTAACTGAAGATCAAACAGAAATAAAGCCAAAACTGCTCCGAAATGATAACTTCAGATCATGTTCAGACCACGCTCAGTTTCTTTAAAATGCAGAGTTTCATATACGCTGTTTTACAGGGAGACACGCACTCCCCAAAGTGACGCTTTCCTACCTTTTCCCTTTACCGTCACACTCTAAACTCACCCTGGCAGGAGCTGAGGGAAAGAACCTTGCCACTGAGAACAGGAACACAGAGATAAGAGACACTTCAGGAAAATTCCACTTGAGAGAAGTCGAGAAGATATTTTTGTTCAATTCAGCAAGCTCTTATCGAGCACCCAACCGAGCTAAGACTTTCGAAGGACGCAAAGATGAGCAAGATGTAAACTGTCCTCAATTATTTTCCAATCTGAGGGAAGAAAACAAGAGCAGAGAACCAAGTTTTACAGGAGGCAGAGCCAGGTCAGGGCAGTAAGTGGGCGTCCCCTCAGGCTCTTGTTTTCTAAGAGGTTCCCGCTGAGAGCAGAGGTAGGTAGCGGGAAGACCGTGGTTTTAGGATGAGTCAGAGCAGTATGGCTCCCAGTGCAGCCACTTACAGTGTGACTCAGGTATGCTGTCTCCCTTCTGGGAGCCTCAGTTTCCTATAAAATGGGGACAATGGGCTCTAGAAGTATGAGGTTGCTGTGGCGATCAAACGAGAAAAGTATATGTACGGCCTTGGCCTGGTGGCTGCACCGAGCAGCTCCCTCTCCACAGTGAGGACAGGGAAAACGTGGGCCCCACTTAACCTTGCCGAGCACTTCCCTCAACACCCTGTGCTCAGAGGGTCCGCCCCGGGAGCGCTATCTTCTCAACAGACTTAGGAAGTCCTGGGGAAATCCCTGACTTTTCACTCTGAGATGGGCCAAGGCAGCTAGAGGCAGCTGGGCCCAGAATTCCAGGCTGCCAAGCTGAGCAAAGGATTCTGAAACCCACAGGGCAGCCCCTTGGGTCCAGGGGCCCACTGCCCCAGAAAGCTTCTGACCCAGACGCGGGAGGAACGAGCAACGTGGCAAAACGGAAAAAGAAAAAAAATACGCCTCGCCAAGAGCTTCCTCAGCGCAGCCAGCAGTGCTACGGGGAGCAGCCAGCAGTGCTACGGGGACGTTGAAGCCACTGACTGCCACCGTGGCAACACCAATCCCTTCTTCAAGGAAGAAACGGCAGCCTGGGGCCAGCCGGTTCTCAGTGGAAGACAGGAGGGCTTCCTCTAATGCAATTGAAGGCCACTGGCTTCAGCCACTGGGGAATGGCGGGAGAGGAGGGATGGGCTATGTGCCCCTCCACATCCCCAGAGCCTTGTGCTGCATCTCCACAGCCTCTGGGGGCAGGAACCATTGGGGCCCTCACCTGGCTTCCCGCAGCCTGAGAACTCCTCCATGGGAACTACTGAACAACTTCTAAAGAACTCACGAAGCAACTCTGGGGTGTGTGCTCTGGCCGAGAGTGAGGGAGAGAGGGGACTGAGGAGTGGCAGATCCATTGTACATCTACAAGGCTGTGGAGGAGGAACCCCAAGGCTCTGACTCCCAAATTGGGGCCTTGGCAGCCGGCTGTTCTTGTCCTGCCTGCGGCCGGTTCCCTGGACAGGACAAGGCAAGCTAAGCATGGAAGAAAGCTGGACCCTCCTCCTCACCACATACACTGACTGTTCTCGTTCTGGTCAGGGAGCATGCCCTCTTGGTTGCCAGACATGATCAAAAGGCAAACCAAAGATTTTTCTTTATTCTCCTTTTCTAGTATCTCTCCCAACCCCTCCTCTCCCATCACCCCCCCCACCCCTAAGGAAAAACAACAACAACAACAACAACAACAACAACAACAACAACTCCCATTCCCAAGGCCTGGCTCTGGTGGGGAGGGAGTGAACTATCCGGAACTACAAGGCCCTTCTCCTGGAAGAGAGAGTAGTCAGGTGCAGAGTTGTGTGGGGAACTCGGCCTCTAGTCAGCCACGCTGATGACTCAGAAGCTAAATATAGTGAGCGATATAAACAGAGCCAGCCACAGAGCAAACACAGGGCCCCCAAGCCCCGGCCTGGCTCTCACGCACAGAGGCCCTCCACGGCCCCTCCCCCAGTCTCACTCTTCCCCAGACGCCCTCCTAGGTAGACCTCCCACTGCTGGAACAGAGGCTGGCTCCACAGAGACCTTCCCACTTTAAGGTCAAATCTCTGGGGCTCCTGCCCGGGCTGCCACATCTAGGGCCTGAACAACCTCATTAGCCACAGCCTGAGCCCCCAAAACCACTCAGCATCAAGGAGGGCATCCCAAAGGGTCAGGAAGCACTCAAGGGCACCCTGAACAAAGGATCCAGGCTGTTGGCAGATGTAAACACCACTCTGGGTACAACTTCCAAATGAGCTCCCTAAGAACTATAAAGACAGATCCAAGCAAAATCCTAACATCATCTTTTGACACATTTCCCAAAGTGTTAAACTGCCCACACCTTAATAGTTATATGTATTATAATCTCCAATGGGCTTTCACATCTGCTCTGCTGGGTATCAGAAATGAAGGCTCAGAGAAGTTAAGTGATTTGCCCATGGACACAGAACTCATAAGTGACAGAGGTAGGATTTGAACTGAGGTCTGCCTCTAAGTCTAGGATCCTTTCTGTGATATTACAACTAAAGATAGTTTTTAGTGAGTGGCTGAAATTTTCCTCAGATGGCATTTTCCAGAAAGTCTAATTACTATTCAAAGACTTTCCAAATCTGACTATTCTCAATGAAACCACTCTTGGTCCAAGTGAAAAAGCCATTTCCGACTTAAAGAATTCCAATGCTCCTGTAGCTTTACTCACTCAATGGTTTACAGTAGCTACTTGTTTTGAGGATTCTTGGGTTCTTAACACTGCCCAGAAATACCCTGAATAAATTTCAAGATAGCGCTGCTGGGACAAGAGAGGACAGCAGCAGCTACTATCCATTCTTAGGCCCATGCTTGAGGAGACCATGGCAGGTGGAATGAAAAGAAACCAGAACCCACACCTTCTAACCAGAGCAGCCCGTGAACACAGTGAGGGAGCAAACCTGTACCTCCTCTTTGCTGCTGAAGCTGGACAGACACAAAAACACCAGGGCACCTTCACAGAGCCTGAGTCAAGGCAGACCATGGTCAGCAGACCACAAGAAGTCACCTGCTACAGAGCAACAAAGAGAGGAAAGTTCTATTCCTGGCCCAGTCAAAGGAAGATGGGGCATGTGACCCGGTTTGGAAAGGCTTTTGCTTCCAATCACTTGGCTTCCACCTCTCTTGCTGCTTTGGAGACCCAAAGAGCTGACAGCAAGCACCTCACTGACACTGATCTTCTGCCTTCAAATCCTTGCCTTTCCATCTATTGGAGCCACCCAGAACTGATCAGTTGGGTAATGGGGCTAGAAGCCCATCCTGTATGCTCCCTAGGAAGCATGTTGGGAGGGCTTATGGCCAGCAAAAACTGACATCCAGTGGAATTTGCAACCGTTTGAATCTGAGGTCATGGCACTCAATTTGCCATAATGCCATCCTACAACGCACTACCTGGTCATCGTACCCCACCCCCACCCCCTCTGGTCCACATCTCCTAGGAAGAAGGCTTCCCCTGATACAGAAAAAGAATAACTGAGGTCCGTAACCAGGGACAAAAAGTGGGAGCTCACACTCCCTACAGGACTCAGGGACCAATGGCCACGGTCTGGTCTTTGGACACCATTCCAGATCTAAGGAGAAAGGAAATGGCCAAGCCCACTCAACGTCTTACTGCCTCTTGAGTTGTGTTTCTTGGCTTTCTAAACTCAGCCTATAATGATGAGGAATGACCATTCTTTGAGGAGAAACAAATGAGGCTGAGTCCTACAACTGAACAGCATGGACACCAATTTCTCTGTGCAGGGCAGGTGGAGGGGAGCTCAGGGCAGGCAGCTCTGCTAAGGGATCAGCCTGGTGGGAGCAGTGGGAAAAGCACTGTGAACTGACAAGAACAAATGTGAGAGATGATCAAGCTTATAGACAGACAAAAGGAAACTAGCATTAAAGAGTACCCACTGTGTCTCTGGAACTTTCATTGGTATTTTCTCACTTAATCCTCACAATAAAATTCTGTGGTATTAGCTCTAATTTACAGAAGAGGTGCTACACTTGGCAAGGTCAAGTGCCTTCCTGATGGCTAGCAGGTGGCAGGGCTGGTATTCAAATCTGGGCCTTCTGACTTTGGACTCAAAGCCTAGAGACTTAAATTTAAAAATCCTAGTAACTCAGTTTCCTTGCCTGCAAAGATTAGGGAAGGGAATAGAGAAAGAAAATAAAAGAATGTAAGAGTCACAACAGCACTTTCTAGATATGAAATAGTAGACTGGTTTATGTAATAATCAAGGTCAGAAAATGACTCACTTCTTAAAACTAGCTGCTAAGGGGAGCCTGCCTGGGTGGCTCAGCGGGTTAAGCGTCTGACTCTTGATTTCAGCTCAGGTCATGATCTTGAGCCCAGAGCCCTGAACCCCATGTTGGGCTCTGCACTGACAGTGCAGTACCTGCTTGGGATTCTCTCTCTCTGCCCCTCCCCCACTCTTGTGTACGCGCATTCGCGCGCCCCCCCCCCAAATAAATAATCTTAAAAAAAGAAAAAAACAAAACAAAACTAGCTACTAAAATTTCCTCTGCGTGCCAGTGTTCCATCTGCCTGTGGCTAGCATCCTAGCCCTTTCTGCGGGATGAGCTCCTGGAGAAGGTCTGTGAGCAGGGTTAGTGGGGAGGACAGGGTTAAAAGCAAGAGGATTCCACAGACAAAAAGATTGGTTCTCTCTGTAATGGAAAATTTGGGAAAACCAGCTCTGGGCTGGAAAGGCTTAGCTGACCAGCCTCCTGCCACTGTGAGGTAGGAGTAGACAGCAAGCAGGAGGGGGAGGGGCACAGGGAACTCAGGAGCCAGTTTGGGGTGAGGTGCAGAGCAGGAGACACAGTTCTCATTCAGCTCTGCTGCTCTGCCCCTCCCCCAGGCTGGGGTGGCTCTGGCTGATAGCTGAAAGCTGCCCTCTGAGAGGCAGCCCTGGACTGGGGGAAATGATGCCAAGCTGCAAAGAGCAGGGTCAGACCTTGGGATGAGGACCGTCTCCTCTCTTTCAGGACTGAGTTAGCAAGAAAGGGCCCTGGGCAATGTTCTAGTCCTATCCTCCCAGTCTGCCACCAAGCCTACAGGGACTCACCAATGGAGGGAGGAATATTCTGGGAAACAACTGTTGAGAGAGATGAGGTCCACTGGGAATGAAGAAAGCTACCTTCCAGACACTCCTGTAGATGAGTCCAGGAGACCCACAGCTCCCGTGTCCTCTAGCAGCTCCAGCATCGGGACTGGAAGCTGTGAGCTGGTCTCAGCCATCGGCCTGTACAACCAGGCTAGAGTGAATGGGCAGGAAGAAGGCCAAGAGCCGGAAATCCAGAATCAGAGTGAGTCCACACGTGGACTGAAGGGGAGACTCAAAGCCAAGTTTCCAGAAAACAATCAGCGGAGGGACTGGGGACTGGAGCGTGGGGCCAAAGGAGGAGGCTAAGCTGCCTTATTATCTAAACATAGGGCCACTCTCCCTTCCATATCACTGAGGGACTGGGAGAGCTGACCAGGACCAGGTCTAGCCCTAGATTTCCCTCAGAACTCTTTGGCAGAAGGCACTAACCATATCTAACACCCGGCGGTCTGTTCTCAGGAGACCAGGAGACCAAAAGACAACTTCTCTTTCTCCTGGTGCTGGCAGTGGTTTGGCCCGTAAGTCAAACCTACTCTGATCCCCTGAAGTTACCCATCTAACCTCAGGGTCTGCCCAAGAGTGATGAGATATTTATTCTCTTGATTTCCAGACACACACACACACACACACACACACACACACACACACACACACACTGCTGGGACAGTCCCAGAGGTGGGGAACATGTTCATTTCCAGGTGGTGTGCCTTTGCTTCAGTGGTGGTTGTACTAGCACAGATTCAGCTTGGGCTCCTCTCCCTGCCTTGGCAGCCATCCAGAAAGCCAGCCCAGAGAGGAAGGGTTAAGTGTCTGGGGGCCGGCCCAGACAGCGGCTGCAGAGCAGGGCAGCCTCCAGCCCGTGGCACGGAGGGCTCCTCCAGCACGAGCCTGCCAGCCGCCGCCTTTGTTGATGGACTCTGCCACATGCTCGACTGACACGCGATGCTCCGCCCTGGCGGGGCTGGTGCCAGGCTGCCGGCCAAGCACCCGGCCGCCAGTCTGGAGAGCCTCTCCGAGGTTCACTCTCCAGAGTCCCAGGTCCCGGTTCCCAGACAGAGACAATGAGGAGCAGCCTCCCCAGCTGGAAAGTGTCAGGTTACAACCGGTTCCACCACTTTCCCCCACTCAGGCCCATCCCTCGGCCTTGGTTACCCAGTTCCCCGCTGCACCTCGGCCAGGCACCCCCAACCGTCCAGTTTCACTGCAGCACCCTGAAAATCTTCCCCTCGGGACTGTGAGGGACAATCTTCCAACCTGGCCTCAAGAAGACACAGTGTGTTGAGCAAGGCTGAGGAAAGCCACCCCAGGCCCTAGGAGAAATTGTAGTGTCTCTTGACAAACCGTGGGACAAATCGCTTTTATGAAGCCCGAGCTGAACAGAGGGCAGGTAACCAAGGTGGAGCTCAGAGATGAGGGCAAGAGTGCTCGGCCAGTTGGGCCCATCCAGTTCATGGGGATCATAATAGCTGAGGCCAAAACTCTGGGACCATATCCTCGAGGCCTGGCAGAGACAGAGTTGCTGAGGCAGGTCCTGGCCCCCCAGCCCCAGCAGACTCTCCCCCCGCCCCAAGCCCCCATGCCTACTTGCTGCATATGAAGCCGATGGAACTGGTCTGCAATGCACTGAAGCTTTCGGGCAATCTGTACCTCTGCTCGATGCTGCCAATGCCCTTCAGGGGGCTGCTCACCAAGGGGCAAGCCTGCAGGGAAACTGGCAGGGAGAGGGAGCCGGTAGCCAGCGTTGCCTGCAAAGACAGAGGGCCCACATCTCAGCATTCTCCACGACTGTACCACCTACCCCATGCCTAACACTCCTGGCTGAGACTTTATCAGGGTGCTCCACCCAGTTTGGGTAGCCTAACCTGCCTGTTACCCAAGCGTTGAAAAGCTGATACTCAGAGAACAGGAGAGAATGGTCCTAGCCTTCCCTGTAGTTCTCTAGTCACAGGCAGTGCCAGGGCAGAAGTAATATGCGTGGGTGAACTTGCCAGCCCTCTGTCCTTATTTACCAAGCTACGCTTGACCACAATTTATTTTTCATGCAGTAGCAGGTTGAAGCTCTACTCTGGAAAAGCACTGGAGGCAGTTCTCTAGAGTTCCTAGGTTGAGCAAAGCAAGAGAGAGAAAGAGAAAACCAAAATGTGCCTTCGCTTTTGCCTCTGGCTGGGCTCAGGTCCTGGAGCCCTGCGTAATGGAACTAAAACTAAGGAGAGAAAACTCCTCAAACCCATTGGATAGCCAAGTTCCTCTCTGGAGGAGCCCCAGGCCAGACCGCAAGACCTCGAGACCAGCGCTGCACCCTAACCAAATGCTGGCAATCGAGCTGCCGCTAGGGGTGCCCGCCTGCCTCCTCCCTCTTCTGTTCCTTCTTCCCTGCCGGCCGGCCTTATCCATCTTCCCAGACTCCCGAAAGAACTACGGGGTAGCTCCCTCCAGGAATAACTGTAGCGTCTCTTCAATATGCTCCATCAGACATAGCAAGATAGCTTCTGAACCCTTTTTCTCCCTCCATAAGCTTTGTGCTAAAAGAAGAAAGAAGACTGAGTGTCTAACACTGTGCCTTTGCCAGAGGAGGGACATGTTACTCATAAAACAAACCATTTAAGCCCACAAATGAAGGGGTCTTGTCTGATCGAGCCTTGGAAACAGCCCCTCTGCTGGCACTGAGCCCTGGCAGGCCCAACCTCTTTCTCCAGTTCCCCTTCCAAAGCCCAGAAAGTCCCAAGTGACACCTTGTGCCTTCAAAAACCTTCCCTCCCAGAAAGGGCTGGGTTTTTCCCTTCAGGGTCAACAGCGAGTCACAGATCCCGTAACCCTCTCCAGGGCAATGTTGGCCAATTGGCAGAAGGCATAGCACTACCAGGACACAAAAGGTTGGGCCACGCAACTGGCCACAAGATGTAAAAGCTGAGGCCCAGGTACCCCCTCTCCGACCCAAGAAGACACCATGGACCCAAGGATCCCTGCAGAAAGGGACAAAAAGGCAGAAATAATGGCACAGCAATTTGCCTTTGTTGGTGCCCATGGAGCACAGGTGAAGAGCATGAACAAGCAGAGAAGCACGGTGACAAGAGTCGAGGAATCAATAGCCCCTGCGGCTCAATTGGGGAAGGAAATAACAAAGAGCAGGTTTGGGGAGGGGAAGTCCCCTCTTTTCCCCCAGTCTCTATGGGAGGAGTCCTGAGGCTAAGAGCACTCACCATAAAAGAGTCGCTGGGGTTCTTCGGTCACCCCACAAGGCAGCATGACACCCTGACTCGGGGAGGCTGGACTGAGGGTCTGGGTGGCCTTGTCTTCCTGGCTGGTGGGTCGAAGCCCAGGACCACAGCAGTGGGTGAGAGGGAAGAGCTGCAGATGGCTGAGGGGGCAGTCCAGCTGGCTCTGGGCAAACAGGTTAGCAGACAGCAAGCTCCCAGGCTGGGTCCCCGGCTCCCCATCCTCTGGCTGGAACACATCATCCTCCAGCTCCTCCACACACTGAGGCGGCTCCATCTCCCCTGCTGGGGTGCAATGCAGGCATCTGGGGTGCTGTCCCCTGCCCCAAGGCCGAACCTGAAGGACTCCCCCTTTCCTTTCTCCTTTCCCTTCTACCTGGGGGAAGTGGGGCCCGATACTGATGACAAACGACCTGGTGATAAAGTACCACTGAGGATGACACCCTCCCCAAATGTGGCCTGCCTCACTGCTCAAGGAGGCTCCACACCTCCTCCCTGGGCCTTCCCAGAGCCACTCCCACCTTGGCCTTTTCTTCTGACCCGGGCTGGTTCTGGTCATGAAGTCTGACTGCAATTGACTCTGAGCAATAGCAGAGGCATGATCAACCACGGCAAGTACTCAGGACACCCGGGGAAATGTCAACAAGACTAGGCCCTGCGAGTGGCTGTGGGAGGGCAGAGGGTGCTGTGACTGGCTGTACACACAGTGGTCACTACACACACACACACACACACACACACTCACTCACTCACTGCCCTGAGAAGTAACCACCAAGCTCTCATCCCAGTCTGAGCTGAGCTCCAGGCTCAGCAGCAAAAACAAAAGCCAGCAATCCGAGGGCAGCCAGGTTCCCTCCAAACCTGCTAGGCCCCGCCCAGCTGCCCATCTCCTCTAGTCTCCACCCCCTGCTTGCTCAACACAACAAACAGGCTCCACGCTGTGGTAAGAGTGTGTCCTGGAAGAAAGGGCAGAAAGACCCAAGTTAGACACTGCCCTCACAGCAAAGGGGAGCCGTCTGCCCACCACAGCTTGGCCTGGATGGTAGGTCCAACATCCGGCAAGGTGGCCAGCCTCCCCCACCCCAGCTCACTAGCCTCCATGACTACTCACGAGTTTCCATGACTTCAATCTTCTTTTCCCACTGCCTACCATTCCTGTCAGCGCTGAATGTGAGGTTGGTATAACCTTCCTCACAGAAGGAAGTGAAATTCAGCCCTCTTTCTGTGACCTCACTCACCGCCTGTATACTACTCAGGTTGTTGGCATGAGTTTCTTGGTGATAAAGAAGTTCCTCTTGCTCCACCTGATGGCTCTTGGAAGTCTGAGTTTGGAGCCACCCAGCATCTTTAGCTCCCAACTCAGCCCCCTACACACACAGGAGGAACCTGTTAGGACCCCTGGGGCAGCCCGAAGCAGCAACTACCTGAATGGTTAAGGATACAGAGGGACACTGTTTGTCACTGCCAGACTCACTGAGCGATCCCCTGGGAATTTTGTCTCTCCATCTCTTGCCTTTGAAGAACAAGCCAAATGGTCTGTGGCTTGGTAAAGTACTTAAAGGAATCTCAGTTAAATTCAGAATCTTGGCTTTCCCAAATGCAAGCTCTCTCTGAGGTGCTTGCTTCAACTCCCTCCATCCCAACCAGTCCATGAGCAATGTGTGATCCTATCTTTGTCCTCTTCCCTGGTGAGGAGACACCCACTCAGATGGCAAAACAGGCATGTGGTGTTCTTTGGGAAGTGTTTCCCAAAGAAGGGTAGGAGATCTTCAGCTTATCAGCACCAGGAAACAAAGTTTCCGGCTGAAAGGACCGAGCGCTATCTTGCCAGTCACCTGGCAGGGGCTCCCCTCCTGCCCTCAACCTTCTCTCTACAAGCTGGCAATCCCAGCCTAAGAAGAGGCCCTCCAAAGCTAATCACAAGCAGGAGTCATTGTCTTGGTTCTTCCTTTGAAGCCAGCCACCTCCCCCTCCCCCTCCTCCTCCCAGCAAAGCCCCAAAGTTCAAGCCTTGCCTGGACTGGACTGTGGGGGAAATGCAGCCATAGGGTGTGTCTCTGCAAGCCCTGAGGACCCTACCCATTCTCCACAGGAACTGCAGGTGGCTCTTCTGTAAGTGGGAGCCTCCAGAGGGGAGCTGGGCAAGGTCAAGTGTAAACTGGGATAGGTAAAGAGACCCTCTTCTCCCCTTGCTGAGGAGGTGATGTCCAAACTGGTAGGAGGAGCACACTTCCTGAGAGCACTGCCTGGGAAGGCTTTATTCCTAGCAAGGGGAACCAAAGCGCTCTGGAGCCATCCCAGCCCCTAAGGGCTCTAACAGGGATGCTGAATTTAAGACTCCTCCTCCCAGGAGAAGGCAGTAGCCACGCACTCTGAACTTCGACAAGAGCTAAAATTTGGGAACGCACACATACAAGCATACACACTCACGCACCCACACAACACACAGCAGACCTGGGTGACTCCAGGAGAGAGTCTCAGCCTCCGAGTCGTGATGCCAGGGCTCCGCGCCAGGGTCCAGCGTGACGAGCACTCGGGGGCTTGGCGCCCAGACTCAATTGGGAAGGAGGGAAAGAGCCCAGCTGTTAAGGAGAGGAGCCTTCAGACTCCGCAGGGAGGCAGGACGCCCCACAACTCCCTGTCCTACCCCAAAGTCAGATCCAGAGGCAGGGCCGTTCGCGGGAGCCCAGGTCTGCTCAGCAGTGAGCCGCAGGTTCCCCTACCCACCTGGACCCAACTGCTTGCGGTCTTAAATGCTACTACCCTCAAGTTCCCTCGTGGAGCAGAGCACTAGATGAGGGTTCTGTACCCCGTTCCCGTACCCCAGCGCTCCAGTCCTTCATGGTCACCCCACACGCCCGCAGCCCAACCCTTCCCGGGCCCCTAAGCGCAGCACGACTCCACTCCCCACTTCCCCGAGGAGGTGCGATCCAACTCCGCCCGGTCCCCGGCCGCTGGCGCGCTCACCGGGCCGCGGCGGGTGGCGGGAGGCGCTGGCAGGGGCGGCAGCGGCAGCTGGCAGGCTGGCGCGGGAGGAGGCCACTGTGCACCGCGCGGTATTGTTTCCAAAATACGCCCGCTCGGGGCATCCCGCAAACAGCTGATGAGGCCCCGCCTCCAGCGCGTCATGGCTACGGCTGGCCAATGGCGAGTGGAGCCCCAAGTCCCGGGCTGGGCGGCTGCCAGGGACGGTCACGAATGTACGAACCTTCCCTTGGAAACATTGCAAGGGGCCGAGCGAAATTCCGGCTCCCATCAGAAACGCAATTGGAGCGCCATAGTCCTAGCAGATTCCGTTCCTAACGCAAGCTGGGGAAGGGCTGGAGAGTCCCTGAGTCCGCTCTATTAGAAGGGAGAGAGGGGGCGCCAAAGTGACTTTTATCTTCTTTTTCTCGGGAATGGCCGGAATAATTACGGAGCGTACAAACCGGAGGGGAGGAAAGCCGGAAGCTTTTAGAAGCGCCTGGCGGTGTCCGCTGGGTGCAAGGTGCGGGTCCCTGTGGATCCCGGCCTGGTAGCAAAGCACCCTCCCGCCTGCCTAAGCTGTCAGAAAAAACTCCAGGTGCAAATCTGTAGGAAGCATGAGAACACGTGTGTCTGGCGCTGTTAGTGGGTGACATTCAGATCAAACACATCCAAAGGGACCCTCGTGTCTTCTTCTTGAGCATCTGGCTGAGGAGAGGAGAGACCAGGAATGCAAGGGCTGCTTGAGCAGCCTGTTTATGGCAGCGTCCAGAGGTGGTGCTGGTTGTTGCCAAGAGAGTAATGTGTCCTGCAGATCTCGTACTCTCAGTGCGAGAGTCCCCAGGCCATTTCTCATGTATTGAATACCTACGTTGTGCCAGATACTGAGTTAGGAGCCAAACACCTGGTGCCTGTCCCCAGGGAGCTTGCAGTTTACTCAGAGGAAAAGATCTGAAAATAATGGAATGTGACATGAAATGTGTTAATGTTCAGGGACAGTGACTACCCGGAAGGGGCAGAAAAATTCAGAATGCAAAACACTGGGGAAAGCTTCAGGGAGACGTCTTTTGAGGTGGGCCTTGAAGGATGGGGACGTTTTTCAATAAAGAAAACAGACCAAGCAGCCCAGGCCTGGCACAGCAGAATCAAGTGCTGAACTGGCGAATCTGTCCTGGGAGCACGGCAGGCTGAATGAGGGGTTATGGGGTGCACCCCAAGGTTTCGGAAGGCTGGGCATGGACAGGTAGATTCAGGTCAGAGTACACAGGTGTCCCTGCAATTCCAGGCTGGAGAATCTACTTTATTCTGGAGACAAAGGGGAGCCAGCAAAGATTTTATAGAAGATGAGTAACTTGACCAAGCCTACATTTTAGGAAAGATAAATGAAGAAGCCAGAAATCAGTGAGACAGCCAGTCCCTGCAACAGACTAGGTGGTCGATGACGGGCCTGACCCCAGGGTTAGTAGGGACTGACAATGCTCTGACCACCAAGCTGCTCTCTCTGGTTATAAACTCAGACAGATTTGAGTTAAGTGGAGCTAGGACTCTTAGCCCAGAGGAGGCCCAAGTCTCCTTGCACCTTTTCCCTACCCATTCCTCCCTTAGCTTCTTCGAAGGGTACCTGAAAGAGAGCCAGCCAGGCATATTGAGGGCTGGGGTTGTTAGGGCAGGAAAACACTATCCCCAAAGTCCAGAGAAGAGGGAAAAGGGAAAGAGGGGAGCGTCAAGGTTGGCCTGCAGTCCAGTCCACCACGAATTGACAGATGTCCAAAAACAGGTGCTAGAGCCAAAAGCAGGTATAGTATTTTACCAGGAGCCCTGGCCAAGAGGGAGTATCAGCTGGTCAGGGTGACCTCTCATTCACGACACATGTGGGGAAATGAGGAAATCAAGCCCAGCCACCCTGCAGGGCGCTGGGGAGCCCTTACCACAGTCACCACGCACAGACCTCTTTTTCTCCTTTCTTCCATCCTTCTCTTCTTAATGGTTTTCTTCCTGGGCCATTGTCTCAAGCTGGCCAGTGATGACCATGGATATTACTTAGGATCAAGAATGGAACTGAAGGACAAACCAGCTCTGGATCTGTCCTCTTGGGCAGCACAGGCCCCTGGGGAACAGAGGTCATACTAATTCTCCTTACCCCCTGCCCCAAGCTGCTACTGCTCTGTCTGCTTCATCACAGCTCTGCATGGTGGAATTGGTTCCACAAGGCAAGGAAGCTGGTAGAGCAAAATTTTTATCTGGGATCCATGTACTTGCCAAACTCACCAGGGTCTCCTCAGCTTTAGGGTCTATGAACCCGAAGCTGGCTAAATGGGGTATGTGGGTTCACACAGACTTTTTTTGGGGAGGGGTTGGCTCCATAGCTTACAATAGTTTCCCAAAGGGGCCTGTGACCCCATAAAAGGTTAAAAATCACCAAGGTAGGGGGAGTGTGGCTGGGAACAAAAGGGATCATCTTAGTAGGTCTGGGTAGTTTGCAAGATGGAAGGGGGGTCATACCCTCTAGTGACATTTCTTCTAAGACCTCTCTCTCAGGCCTTCCCAGCCTGCTCTCTCAGGCTGGTTCTGAAGGACACCCAGTGGCTTGGCTTCCTGTGCTCTCAGCCTCTAAGGTCAAGCAGCAGGGGCCCAGCCTTCTGAGCTGCCAGACCAGAAAAGACTGTCAGGGATAAAGGGGTCAAGGAGGTCAGGAGCCTCACTCCCCACCTCTCATCACTGTTAAAGCAGACCCCTTCCGGGGCGCCTGGGTGGCGCAGTCGGTTAAGCGTCCGACTTCAGCCAGGTCATGATCTCGCGGTCCGTGAGTTCGAGCCCCGCGTCAGGCTCTGGGCTGATGGCTCGGAGCCTGGAGCCTGTTTCCGATTCTGTGTCTCCCTCTCTCTCTGCCCCTCCCCCGTTCATGCTCTGTCTCTCTCTGTCCCAAAAATAAATAAAAAACGTTGAAAAAAAAAATTTAAAGCAGACCCCTTCCTCTGTGCCTTTCCTCCCCTTCCAGCACAGGGCAGTGTCAGGACCTGCCTGGCTGGAGATCTGGGCTCTCAATCCCTGACCAACAGCAGCACCCTAGTTGAAGCCACAGCCATCTTTATTTTGGAGAATTCCCTCTCTCTCTCTTTCTCTTTCCACCCCTTGCACCAATTTGTTTTCTCCTCTGCTGGCTGATGTTGGCTGTGGGGTCCCCTTAGAAAGGCAAAGTTGCTCTGAAAGGCGTCAGTATGGAGGCCCGGAGACGGGGTCAGACCCTCCCAACAATCCGGGAGGGATGCAAAGAGTTAAAAGGAGGCTGCTTTCAACAGAAGAGAAAACCCAGCTCCCTATACAAAGCAGGCAGCAGCCCTCTCCATTGTTTCACCTGGCTATAGGATTTCTCTCTGAGACAAGGAATGGGCTCTAAAACTCTGGTAACTGGATCACTGGGAAGGGAGGTTTTTAAAAAACCAGCTGACAGCTGAATAATAGGAATTACCAGGCAGGCTGCCCTGGGGTTGCTGAGGTTTGTAACCCAACCCCCAGGGAGGGGTTAGATTGGAAACTGATTTATAGGTAACATGGGGGTCTTGGTAGGGGAGTCCATAGTGCTTGACCCCCTTGCCTTTTAACTCCCTTCAGGAGGGATCATGACCATAAGTAAGACCAGGAACCTGGAAGACTTGAATGTCCTTCCCTTGCTGGTATTGGTCTAACAGAATGAATTTATCTCTCGGAGCATCATTCCATCTGTCTGCAAAGGAACAGTCATTGTCTTCTGAGTTGCAGAGAGAGAGAGTGTGTGTGTGTAAAAGAGAGAGAGAGAGAGAGAGAGAGAGAGAGAGAGAGATTGGGGGGGAGAGAGAGAGAGAGAGAGAGAGAGAGAGAGAGAGGCTTCTGTTAATTGGGTAAGCAAGTGGAAAGACTTGATTTCCCAGTCAGTGAGTTCACTATTTGCCAGTCACTGGTTCAGTGGGATTCAAATAGAAAAAACGGGTGCCAAAGAGAAAACATTTAGGAGCTCAGACGTTGATGTAAAGGAAAATGCAGAGACTGAGGCTGCCGTGCTAAAGCCCAGTGGAACCTAAAAGATAAGGTGACATCCGGGATGCCATGACTTAATGACATTCAGCACATGTTCAGTTTCAGCTTTCAGTGAATGAATGTACATTTCCAGACTTTACAAACATGAATAGTTTCATATTGGTACCCCCAGAACACCCCCCTCCCGGCTTGGCACCTGCTGGAACTAAGACAGTGGAGGCACATTTACAGAAAAACTGCAAGCATGGCCCTAGTCCTCATCTCCCCTCTCCCCCACCTCCTCCCCAGCCCAGGGCTCAGCAGGCCCAGTCCACAAAAAAGAAGTCAGCTTTATCCTGTCAAGAAATGAAGCAATCCTATCAAAATACTCTCCTTTTACTCTGCTTCCCCCAGGATGCAGCCATTTTCCTAGGCAAAGGTACACCAGTACGTCAAATATACTTGGGATTGGCAGGGAAGCCTCAGAAATGTTCAGCTGAGGCCAGAGAACAGGTGTAGGAAAGCGTCACTATTTGGCGATGAGGGAGGGGCTCAATCACCCAGGTGTGAGTTCATCAAACATTTACTGAGCCTCTGCCATGTAAAGGCTGGAGGTACAGATACCCCTGGGGGATCCTTGACCATATCCACACCCTTTCTCCCAAACATGAACCCTCATATGCCCACCTCAAAGAGAAACTGGGGAGGGGAAGGTCTGTCAGGGAGAGCTACAATTGAAGGTAAACAGATTTCCCAGGAAGGCTGAGCCTCCCCCAAAGCAGTCTTGCCTTTCCTCACACAGAAGTATCGTAGAAATGTCCAAGGCCCCCCTTCTTCTCTGTCCCCAAGGCTCACCCATCCACAGGTAGAGTGGAAAGATGTCAGGAGATCTGTGTCTAGTTCCCACCTCTGCCATCAACAGGTGACCTTCCACCACATTTATGTCCTTACCCTACAGATTCAGAGCTTTAACCTTGGCTAAACAGGTTGGCTTGGCAGGGCTTAGGACTTTGGGGACAACTGCAGCCTCTGATCCCAATTCTGCCAGAGGTCCTGGGGCGATAATCAAAACAACTCCCGCCTGTTGAGCACCTACTGAATGCAAGACGCTGGACAAAAGGGAGCTCATTTAATCCTAAACAACCCCAAGAGGGAGCTATCACCATCAGTTCCATTTTACTGGCACTGATTTAGTTTAGTGACCTAAACTAAGGTCACTTCTCCAAAGACAGGCAAACTGGCAACGGTGCCATGATTTGAGGCCAATCTGTGTGAAGTGAAAGCCAGTGCTCACATCCCCTGCATCTACTACTGCCTTAAAGGCACACCCAGTCCCTCCCCCACAGACAGAATTCACTCCCCTTCCCCCATCAGTAACACACTGTCCCCTGTGCCCCCAGAACAGGAAGGCAGAGCCTGAGGCAGCCTAGCGAGGTAAATTCCAGCCTCTCTCAGTCGCTACCACTCCCACCACCACCACCTGCTGCAGAAGCGATTGCATCACCCGCAGGAAGCGGTCCAGCAGCCCGGCATCAGCTCTGGGGCACATTTTCAGTTCCTACTTCTATCCTTGCCTAAACTGAGCCTACTGCCTTGTCTTCTACCCCTGCCCTGGCCCTGTGGGTTTTAGGCCAACGTGCATGCCTGGCCAAGGGACTGTCGTCTCTTGCTTGGATGGGATTTGTACAGGACCAATAGGAGCCCCTCATCCCTTTTCTGAACGCTGCCAGATGGGGGAGGGGAGGTCAGGCTGATGGAGCTTTCCCAGCCAAGGAGATCAACCAATCAGAGATCCCATGGGCTCAAAGAAAAAGTCTCTTGGATGCAGAAGACAGGTCCCAGGCAGCCACCACTACCCTGCACCTGCCTTTCAAAGATTGGTCCCTGCATGTCTGGGCCAAGGTGCTGAAGAGCCTATCAACATAGCCAGGATGTCTGTTGTTGTACCTCAAGCCCATTAGATTGGCAGACACATTGCACTTGGCTTTGCTTCCCTCCCTACATCACCATGGAATCATCTGGAACTGAGGATAGATCTTCACCCCTGTCGTTCTGCTCCTGCCCATCCTGGACTTTCTTTCTCTCTCTGCCAACTTCCTTCTCCCTCTCTCCAGTGCAGCACTGTTTATCTCCTTAATCTCTCTTCCTACCCTGCTTTCCTCCTGCATTTGCCACCTCCATCTGGCCTCTTTGGTCCACAACAACAACTGTCAGCTCATAAAATGGACTTCTAAACTGCACAATGTTTTAGTAGAAGTCATTCTGTGTAGAGAGGCTGCTTCCTTTAATGCTATCATCCCCATTTGAAAATGGTCTGTTTGAGTCTGGGTGACATTTTAAATGGCTCTGTGAGTGGGGTTATCCCTAGCTCTTCACCCACACAGCGAGAGAGAGCACTATGCTAAACCAGTGACTGCTATACGGGTCTCTCCAGCTCTCAGATGCTCTTTGCACCACTAACCCGACTTGCTCCTTGACAGGGGTTAGGGCACCTGAAACAATGGTGTACATAAATACCAAGTTGTTCTTTTGGGACCAGCCCAGCCTTAAATTACCAATGCTGGTTTACTTTGTTTTTAAAAAAAAATGTCAAACTGCAACATGAAACTGGATAATGATAGGGCCATTCAGGCTCTCTCCTAAGGCTTCAGGATCACTAAACCTGCTCTAGATGTAATAAACCTCTAGGAAACGAAGAGAGGGACCTCAACTCTGAGCTCTTCCCGAAAATCAGACCAGGTTATGGAGCCTACTCCTGGGTTCATAGACTCCTAAGCATTATCTGAGTCTACATAAACTTTTTTTTTTAAGTTTATTGATTTTTGAGAAAGCACAAGCGGGTAAGGGCAGACAGAGAGGGGGACAGAGAATCCAAAGCAGGCTCCGCACTGACAGCAGCGAGCCTGAAGTGAGGCTCAATCTCACGGACCACGAGATCATGACCTGAGCCAAAGTTGGACACTCAACTGCCTGAGCCACCCAGGTGCCCCTATATAAACTCTTGATGAAGAAACTAAATATTGGGATCAATCCTGGACTTCATAGCTGGAGAAAAATATTAAAAATTCCCAGATGCTTCAAAGTAGAATCATTTTTTTTCAATCCTAACCCCTCTCACAAAACTGACCTCTGTATAAGCCCCTCGCATAAATTCTTATTAACCTCAGGGGGAAACTATTTCTCCAGCTTATATCAGCTCTGAGACAGGGTCACAGACTATGACCTTCACTGTGCCTTTGGACTAGGTAAACTCTGAGAGGGGAGGAGAAAAAAGAATCTTGATGTGGCTTTGGGTTTAGAATGTAGTTCTTTGAAAAGCATTCTTCAGTTTAGCAGTTTCCTTGTCTGCAGGAAGTTTGTGCTTAAATGTTTATTGGTCAAATATTCCTTGAAGGAAGAGACCTTCTGTATTCCATTTCTTTGACACTGAAAAAAGAGTGTGTGCCATTTTTTTTTTGAAATGTGCTTTAAAAAAATAATTTAGTCATATGTTTTGAGGTCAGTTTCATTTGATCCCTTTTGGTTCTTTGGCAATGGGGGTCTCTTCCTATTTCTATGTGTCCCGATAAGTTTAACTGAAATCATTATTACTTTTTCTCTGAAAAGAAACTATTTACTTTACATTAAGTATTTACTGAGCACATACTATGTGCCCCAAACCATAACAGGAGCACTAAGGAAGCCATGAGGTATAAGACACCTCTCCTGCCTACCTTCCCCACTGCCTGCCATGTAATTTGCATATCATAAAATGCACCCATTTAAAGGGGACAAACTAATGATTTTTAAAATATTTCCAAAGTTTTGTAAACATCATCACAATTTTAGAGCATTTTCATCACCCCAAAAAGAAATACCCTTTAGCAGTCATTCTTCATTCCTGGCCGCCACCCCCCATGCCCAAGCCATCCCCAGCCCAGGTAACCACTAATCCACCTTCTGTCTGTAGATCTTCCTATTCTGGACATTTCGTTCACATGCTAGGAATCATATACTATATTGCCTTTTGTAACTGAGTTTTTTCACTTCATGCGTTTTTCTTTTTTAATTTTCTTTAATGTTTATTTGTTTTTGAGAGACAGAGTGAGACAGAGCACTAGCAGGGAGAGAGACACACACACACACACAGAATCCGAAGCAGGCTCCAGGCTCTGAGCTGTCAGCACAGAGCCTTACATGGGTCACAAACCCGTGAACTGTGAGATCATGACCTGAGCTGAAGTCAGATGCTCAACGGACTGAGCCACCTAGGCACCCCTCACTTCATGTTTTCAAGATTCATCCATGTGGCAGCATGTATCAGTACTACATTCTTTTTTTATGGGTGAATAATATTCCAGTGCATGGATATATCCCCTTTTGTTTATTCATTAATTGATAGATATTTGGGTTGTTTCCATTTGGGGGCTATTATGAATAGTGCTGCTATAAGCCTTTGTGTACAGGTTTTTGCCTAAGGGGCACCTGGGTACCTCTGTCGGTTAAGCAGCTGGGTCTTGATTTCAGCTCAGATCATGATCTCATGGTTGTGAGATCGAGCCCCGTGTTGGGCTCCACACTGAGTGTAGAGCCTACTTGGGATTCTCTTCTCTCCCTCTCTCTCTGTCCCTCCCCTCCTTGTTCTCTTCCTTTCAAGATAAATAAACATTTTTTTAAAGTTTTTGTTTAAACACCTGTTTCCCATGCTTTTGAGTACACACCTAGGAGCAGAAATGCTGGGTCAAATGGTAATGAAGTTTAATCTTTTAAAGAATTATTGTGGGTTTGGTTTGCATTTACCTAAGGATCAATACTGCTTAGTGTATTTTCATGGGCTTATTGGCCACTTGTATATCTTCTTTGGAGAAATGTATATTCAAATCCTTTGCCCACTTTGAAATTAGGCTATATGTCTTTTTATTGCTGAGTTGTAAGTATTCTTTATATATTTTGGATACAAGTCCTTTATCAAAATATGTGACTTGCAAATATTTTCTTCTGTTCCATTGGTTGTCTTTGTACTTGTCATCTTGAGGATGTCATTTGCAGCACAGTTTTAAATTTTGGTGTAGTTAAATTTGTCTATTCTTTTTATGTCACGTATGCTTTTAGTATCATATCTAAGAAAACATGACCTAACCCAAGGTCACAAAGATTCACTCACATGTTTTCGTTTAAGAGATTTATAGTTTTAGTTCTTATATTTAGGCTCCCTTTTTAGCTAATTTTTGTGTATAGTATAAAGAAAGGGTTCAAATTCATTCTTTTGTGTGTGAATATCTAGTGATTCCAGCATCATTATTTGAAAAGACCATTGTTTCCCCCACTGAATAGTCTTGGCAGTCTTGTTGAAAATCAATTGACCATATTGTGAGGGTTTATTTCTAGACTCTCAATTCTATTTCTTTCATCTATGTCTATCCTTTGTGCCAGTACCACACTGTCTTGATTACTGTAGCTGTACGGTAACTTTTGAATTGTGAGTCCTCCGAGATTATTCTTATTTTTCAAGATAATTGGAGATACTTGGTTCCTTGAATTTCCATGTAAATTTAAGGATCTGCTTGCCAATTTCTGGGAAAAAAAGCCATCTGACTTTAATTGGGATTGTATTGAGTCTATAAATGGATTAGAGAGTATTATCATCTTAATGATATTAAGTCTTCCAGGTCATGAACATGGGATGTCTTTCCATGTATTATCTTCTTTAACCTCTTTCAACAATATCTTATAGTTTTCATGTACACATCTTTAAAAACTTATTCCTAAGTATTTTATTCATTTTGGGTGCTACTGCAAATAGAATTGTTTTCTTAATTTTATTTTTAAATTGTTCATTGCTTGTATACTGAAATACAAATAATTTTGTACATTGATCTTGTATTCTATAATCTTGCTGCATTCATTTATTAATCTAATAGGGTCTCCCCCCCACCTTTTTTGGGGATTCATTAGGCTTTTCTACATACAAAATCAGGTCATCTGCGAATAGATGTAGTTTTATGCCTTCCTTTCTTTTTAAAAAAATTTTTTTAACGTTTATTTATTTTTGAGACAGAGAGAGACAGAGCATGAACAGGGGAGGGTCAGAGAGAGAGGGAGACTCAGAATCCAAAACAGGCTCAAGGCTCTGAGCGGTCAGCACAGAGCCCAATGCGGGGCTCGAACTCACAGACCGCGAGATCATGACCTGAGCCGAAGTCGGAAGCCCAACCGACTAAGCCACCCAGGTGCCCCTATGCCTTCCTTTCTAATTTGTGTGCCTTTCATTTCTTTTTCTTGCCTAACTGTCCTGGGTGGAACATCCAGTACAATGTTTCATAGAAGTAACAAGCACGAACATCCTTGTCTTATGCCTGATCCTAGGGAAAAAGCTTTCAGTCTTTCACTATTAAGTATGACATTAGTGTGGGGTTTTTGTAGATGTCCTTTATTAGGTTGAGGAAGTTCCTTTCTATTCCTAGCTTATTGAGTGTTTTTATTATGAAAACATACTGGATTTTGTCAATGATTTTTCTGTGTCTTTTGAGACAATATGTGACTTTTTCCTTTACTTTACTGATAATGGGTATTATATTGATTAATTCTATATGCTGAACCAAACTTGCAATCTTGGGACATTTTCCACTCTACGTATAATCCCTTGTTATGTGTTGCTGATATCAGTTTTCTAATATTTTGTCTTATAGACTTTTCAGCAGATACAATTGACACAGATGAAGGAATAGAGGATATCAAAGTAAAACAGTATATAACCAAGTACTGTAAGATACAGGCAATCAGGGCTATTCTATTAAATAAACATTTATTGTGCATCAACTCTGTGCCACATATTGTGGCTTGGGGAGATAAAAACTGCGGAGGCCAATGGGTCTTGGTTAGTGCCTTACCCTTTATTCTAGCCAGCATCCCGAAGTCATCAAGACACCCCCAGCTACTTTCCCACTCCACACCCAGGGGGCATTGAAAAAGGAGCGAGGACTCCTTGGGGATTTAATTAGATGGCCAGAGATAAATGCTGTAACTCAGTTAAGAAGCCAGAATAACAAGATAAGAGCAGGGCTTTGGAGGCAGACAAATGGGGATTCAAGTCCCAGCATTGACACCTACTGGTGGTGATTTGGGAATAGTAAATTAACTTCTCTGAATTTAGCTATACCACTTGTCAGGTGGAAATAAGTACAGTACTCTCTTCACCTGGTTGTTGTAATAAACTATGCAAAGCTCCTAGTAGAATGCTTTGGAATATCGTAGATGCTCAACAAATCATAGCTATCACTATGTATTCAGCACTGTGTGACAACCTAGGACTGGGAAAGAAAGTTCAGAAGAAGAATGAAAACAACAGCGGTCCTATTTTCAGAATGTGCATGTTCTAGCTGGGGAGTTAGACCTAGCACATACAAAATAACTGTAGCATTATAAAAATCACGTATCATTTACCTAAAAATCGTATTACACAGAATGTGATTAGTACAGGCATAAATGAAACTATAATATATGAATGCTTGACACCAAAATGCCTGACATATAGTAAGCACTTGATAAATGGTAGAGTGGTTATTATTGACGGTTGCCTTTGCCTTAGGAGTCTCTCTAGAACAGTGGTTTTCAAAGTGTGGCCCCTGGTCCAGCACTATCAGCATCACCTGGAACTTGTTTGAAATGCAAATTCTTGATCTCCCTGCCAGATCTATCTGGATGCAGTGGTTCTAAATATTAACTGCACATTAGAATTACCTGGGGAGCTTAAAAAAAATTCCCGATGCCCACACTCCTCCCAAGACCAATTAGAATCTCTGGGGACAGGATCTAGGCCTTAAAATTTTTTAGCACTCCCCAGGTTGTGCAAATCTATTTCTGGGGTTTAGTAACATACCTCTAGGTAGGGCTTTGCATTAACAATTAGAAGGGAAGATTCAAACTTTAAAATTAATACATTTACCAATACAGGTTATGGAAGAGGTCCTAAAATACCCCTTTTTATCTTCTGCCCCTTCCTCCCAAATCTGCCCTACAAAAAGAGTCACAGGTGAAAACAGAGCCTCTTTCCCAAAATGAACTTGAACTGGGGGTCATGAAGAAACATACCCTGCCCCTTCCCCTTAGATGGAATGTCATCCCAAGAACAGACACTGTAAGTTTGTGCCCGTGTTCATTTTCAATCAGTGCTAAATTCCCTCTGGAGGACAAGGAGGCAACTGCCTTGAACACCCGGGGGTGTCATGACACAAGGAAGATCTTTGATCAGCCACAATCACGCACCCCAGGAGCTCCAAGATGCAGGCCGTCTACAACATGCATGCTGGCTGCACTCCGGCTGAACCGGCACATCTTTAGTGCCTTCAAAGCCCAGGACAATTTCTCAGGCAGAAAGAGAGCTTGGTGCAGAATTTTGCAAAGTATGGAAGTAAAAGGGAAACCAGGGTAACCTAGGGCCCACGTGTCATCCTACGTAAGTGGTTGTACAAATTGAGGCCTCTGGAAGCAGATTTTCACCCCTAAACTAGCCTGCATGTAGGGAGAATTGCCACCAGGCTCCTCAGCTGTGCTTGCTGGTAAAGCAGAAGCTTCCTCTGCCACAAGCTGTTTTAGGGAAGTAGCTAGTAGTGAGAGAAGGGTGGGGCTTGGAATCCTCAGACGTAGAAATCCTGCTGCCTCCCTTGTAAATTCCTTCTTTGAGTCCCAGTTTCTTCATCTGTTTATAAAAAATGGGGATTCAACAAGATGACAAACAAGCAAGCCTTTATCATGTTGCCAACCACATAGATGCTCAGGAAATGTTTGTTTCCCTTCCCTTTCCCAGAAAAGGGAAGCAGTGGCAGGGCTATGATCGGTCAGCTGTCCAAGTCTCCTCTGTGATCCCCCAGAACCACCAGTGTCCCTGCGACTCAGTGTCTGTCTTTCAGAGCTATTGCTAATTAAGAACAGGTTAAGATTTATGTACTACATATTTCTGATAATTCCCCAGCTGGGGCTGCAGCAAATTTGTGGTTTAACGCACTTTCAATTATAATCTACATTCCCAGTACATAACTTAGAAACTCAAATAACAGAACATAAAGTTTAATTCTGTAATTATTAATGTAAAAATAATAGGACAATTATTTCTTCACAGGGGAGACAGTGCCTTGAAGGTTCTACCCGCTCCCACGAGGGGTTGGGGCTTTCTTCTGGACTTTCATTTTTGGGTTTGGTTCACATTTCTCCATTCTCTCATAGAACCTAGGGCTGAATTTCGAAAAGAAAGAAGAAAAGGAAGTAGAAGGAAAATGGGCTGTTTTCTTTAAAAAAGGAATGGTCCCAATTTTTAAATGCCCTCAGCCCACATGCACCCCACATTCCCAGCCTGGAAATGTCAACAAAAAGAACACCAAGACTCTTGGAACAGCCATATATGTTGTGCTCATTTGCATACATTTAAATACAGTTATAAGCAAATATGCACCATCAATTAATTACGGTGCCCAATGGCTATGGCAATCAACCCCAGTATTAAAAACTGGCCTATGGGAAGCAGGTGACAGGATCACAGGGTAAACCATGCTGGTGGCCAGAAGCAGCTACTGCTCTGGGGAGGACCAGAATCCTAGGGCAACAGAGACGTAGTGCCCTCCCATCTTTCCCCTCCCCCCCCCACCCCATCCAGATCCAGATCCAATTGCCCTTCCTTCTTCTCCCTCCAGATCTAGGGGAGGCCATGGCTCAGTGACTCCCTCCTGAAAGCACTGAGTTAAGGCAGGCCTGAGCCCCACGGGATCTTCAGGCTGCAGAAAGCTCCCGCATGTGTGAAAAGGGGGCACCCTGTCAGCAGTGCCCACCTCCCAAGAGAATCTACGTAGTGGCTACAGCAGGGCAGACATGCAGTAGCTTGCCAACAGAATGGAGCCTTGTGAGGAAATCTCCAGGGAGGGAGGCAGAGGTACAGACTTGGGCGGGGAGTGGGGGGAGGAATTTGGCCCCAGTCTATTAAAAAAAAAAAAACCCCAAACCCACAAAACACACAAAAACGCCAAGAACAACGACAACAACCAAAAATCCCCCACATGTATAATGTATTTTGCAACAAAGCCTGTTAAAATGATGTGAAGCTATTCATGATTTCTACCTCATTTAGGGTGATTATTACTACATTTTCTGTCAAGTTAGTCAAGTACTTACTTCTGGAGCACTGGCCCAGCCCCTGCTGGAGGCAGTAGCAAAACACATGGCATGTGACCCCTATCTTGTGGCTTCAAGGGTTCAGATAAGGGATTGGGAACATATATATTATGCTATTACAGGTGAAGAATAAACTATACCAAGGTATGAATAGTGCTGCTCAGGAGACTATTTAGACTGTAAGAAAGTAGGTTAGGACTCGGACCTACTTAATTCAAATCCTAGTTCCACCATTTCCCAGCTGTGTGACCTTGTTAACTTTGCCCCATCTCTCTATCCCTCCTGTTATGAATAGAATTGTTTCCACCTTCAAACGCCTGTGTTGAGGCCCTGACTCCCAGCACCTAGGAATATGACTGTATATGGAAAGAGGTAATTAAGTTAAAGTGAGGTCATGTGGGTGGTCTTTAATCCAAGCTGAGTGGTGTCCCCAGAAGAAAAAGAGATTAAGACAGACAGAAGACACTGGGAATGCACGTGTACGCAGAAAAAGCCATCTGCAAGCCAAGGAGAGAGGCCTCAGGAGGAACCAAACTGCCCGACACCCAGTTACCTGACTGACACCTTGGTCTTGGACTTCCCGCCTCCAAAAGTGTGAGAAAAGACGTTTCTATTGTCTAAACCACTTAGCCTATGGGGCGCCTGGGTGGCTCAGTGGATTGAACACCAGACATCGGCTCATGAATTTGAGCCCCATATGGGCTTCTGGGCTGACAGCTCAGAGCCTAGAACCCACTTCAACTTCTGTGTCTCCCTCTCTCTCTCTGCCCCTCCCCCGCTCGTACTCTGCCTCTCTCAAAAATGAATAAACATTAAAGAAAATTAAACCACTTAGCGTGTGGCATTTTCCATGGCAGCCCCACCAGACTAACACACCTTTTTGCGGATGGTAATAATACAACCTAACTCCAAGGGTTGTCGTGAGGATTGAATGAGTAAGAATATAAGAATAAAGTCCAATGCCTGGCAAAATAAGCACTCAATAAATGTTAGCTATTATGATGTTAAAACAGACAAAGATGTATCACATTCACTCATTCACTTATTACTGCTGCCCTCCCCCGCCAAAGAAGGATAAGCCCAACCAATTTCTCTTCCCTTAACTGCAGACCAAAGACCTACTCAACATCTCTGTTTGGATGCCTAAAGGGAACTTCCTCCGAACCTGCTCCTCCTCAATCTTCCCCATCACAACCAGCAGCTCTATCTTTCTGGTCTTTCAGGCCAAAACTTTGGCATCATCCCCAACTCCTCTTTTTCTCATATTTCACATTGAATCTGTCAGTAAACCCCATTGAATCAGCCTTCAAAATGTATCCAGAATTTGCCACTTCTCACTAAATCAGCTACCCCAAGCACCCATGATCCGTTGTCTGGATTGTAACAACAGCCAACCTCCCTGTTACCTCTCCTGCCTTTATAGTCCATTCTCATCCGGGCAGCCAGATCAATCCTATTAACACCCATACCCAAACCAGATGGTATCATTCCCCTGCTCAGACCCATCCAATTGTTTCCCATCTCACTCAAAGTAAAAGCCAAGTCTCCAGTGGCCTACAAGTTTGAGCATAATTGA
Organism: Neofelis nebulosa; assembly: GCF_028018385.1. Classification (NCBI taxonomy): domain Eukaryota; kingdom Metazoa; phylum Chordata; class Mammalia; order Carnivora; family Felidae; genus Neofelis; species Neofelis nebulosa. The sequence goes on along the minus strand of NC_080788.1, from coordinate 63,578,336 downwards.
CTCCTGATTACCCCCTAGATTCCATCTCCTCTCCCTCTCCTCATTCCCTTTGCTCCAGCCAAATCAACCTCCTTGCTGCTGCTCTAGCCTGTACTTCAAGAAATACTAGAGGAAGTTTTTTTGAGCTGAAGAGAAATGATATCAGTTGGAAACTTAGGTCAACCAGAAGGAATGAAGAGCATTGGAAATGGTAAATGAATGGGTAAATAGAAAAGACTATTTTCTTAATTTAAGAAGACAATTGGCTTTTTGAACATAAGTAATAAGCATGTATTATGGGACGTATACACAGAAGTAAAGTAGAAGTAAAGGGTGGGAAGAGTATAATGTTCTAAGTTTCTCACATGTGTGGAGTGATAGAATATAGATTCAAAGTAGATGATTAGAAGTTAAAGATGCACATTGTAATCCCTAGAGCAATCATTAAAAACAGATGTATAGCTAAAAAGCAAAAGAGGCAACAAAATGGGATACTACCAAGTAATCAATCCAGGAGAAAGCATAAAAGAGGAACAAAGACACAATGAACATATGGGACCAGTAAAAATTAATAGCAAAATGGGAGACATGAACCCAACCATACCAATAATTGCATTAAATAAAAATGGACTAAGCATGCCAAAGAAAAGGCAGAAATTGTCAAACTAGTTTAAAAAGTAAGACCTAACTAAGTCTGTTTACAAGAGATATACTTTAGGGGCGTTTGGATGGCTCAGTCAGTTGAGGGTCTGACTCTTGATTTTGGCTCAGGCAAAAATCAAGTCATGATCCTAGGCCTGTGGGATAGAGCCCCATGTCGGGCTCTGTGCTGAGTGTGGAGCCTGCTTGGAATACTCTCTCTCTCTCTCTCTCTCTCTCTCTCTCTCTCTCTCTCTCTCTCAAAACAAATAAACTTAAAAAAAAAAAGACAACACAAAGTAGACTTCAGAACAAGGAGTATTGCCAAAGGTAAAGAGGAACATAAGGATGAAAGGATCAATTCATCAAAAGAAATAACTATCCTAAATAACCATCCTAATAACAGAGCTTCAAAATACATGGAGCAAAAGTTGACAGAAGTAAAAGGAAAAATAAATGAATCGTTAATTACAGTTGGAGAGTATAATACTCAATAGAACCAATAGACAAAAAGTCACTAAGGATATAGAATATTTGAGCGATACTGTCAACCCACCTCATCTAATTGACATATAGTGACCACTATACTAAGAGCTTTAGAAAGTATATTCTTTTCAAGTACACATGGAACATTCATCAGGGTAATCTATATGCAGGGCCTCTAATATCTGGGCATGCTCAGGACCTTTTGTGCTGGCTGTTCCCTATCCCTGGAATAATTTTCCCTTCAGCTATCCACATAGCTTATTTCCTCACAACCTTTATGTCTTTACTCAAATGTCACCTGATTATCTTATTTTATTTTGTACCTCCCCTCCAGAGCAACTCCTAGTTTTCTTTTTTGTGGCCTCAAGACAATTGTCTAGCATTGTATGCCAGATGTGGGGTGTGCTCACTCTTCCCTGGCTTGAGCCTGAGGCCTGAGACCTCTGGAAAGGCGTTGCCCAAACACTGCAGCTTGTCAAGAGCAGTAACAACACCAGGTGCCAGATGCCTTCTCATGGTCCTTTTTATTTACTAGAAAGCCACAACTAGTGTGGAATGTGTAATGAAGGGTTCAGGTGTCACTGAGGACTTGAGTATGCAGCCAGGAGAGCTGGAGAGTAGAAGAGGAGAAGGTGGATGATGGACAGGGGCTAGAAAGGAGAGGAGAAGGAGCCACTATCTCTATAAATTATTATAAGCACTCTTCCCATACTGAGGTCCCCCACATCTGAGGACTGCTCTCCATGTCACCCGTATCTCTCACCTTCTCTGCTGGCGTCTACTCATTAGAGGCAGAAGACAAGGTAACTGGAGCTAAACAGGTTCCCAGGGCTACTTGCCAAACCCTGTCCTCCCTGGGCAATGGCGACTGAATATGAACTGGGAGAAAGGGGTGAAACCCAGAGTCCCCACCCTGAAGAGCTTATGGTTTAACTGGGACAGTAAAACAGACCCACAGAACATGTCATTTCAAAAGTGCCTCTAACCATCCATCCATCTACATGCCTGCTTCCCAGCTCAGGCCGATATTTAAAGAGTGCCATGCTGGATACCTACGACAGTGCTGCTCAAATCTTCACGTATCACCTGTACTTCTTATTACAGTGCAAACCACACTCTGGTTAGCACATGTGTAGAGGATATTCCAAGATGGAAACGACAAAGTTCCTGCCTTCACTTTCCTTCAAATCCAGACACTACAGCATGAGAGGATGAGAAGTGCCATAATTGAGCTACAACAGAGAGGATAGCAGGGAGATGATTCCATTGGTTTCAATCAAAAAATGCAAAGATTTTGGGAGGTATCAAACCTCAAGCCACTAGACAGGTATAATGTCTAAGGGCATCTGACAAGAGAGAGAGCTGCGGGTATGCCAAAACTTGGAGGGGTATGGATGAAACCTACATCTGTATGACCCAGGTGAATATGCTATTGGGATCCTCACTTCTCTCCATTCTGATAGAGATTGCTGGAGGGGAAGAGACCACCATTGTGGCCTGGCCAGTGTGGATGTTTTCCCGTAGGTAAGGAAGGCCCAGGATTGGCTGTGGAGAACTTTCAGGAAATGAGCAAGAAGTGCATGAGAGGGAGGTATATGAGGACCCAGGGTGGACCCTTCTTGTAAATGGGAAACTGCCAGCAGGGAGGACAGGCAGCCAGTGAGAGTATAAGTCATTGTGGGTTAGTCTTCAATTCTTGTCATTTCAAAGCACAGAGCCCTGCTTGCTTCTTTCAAATTGGGCCTGCTTTTGAGGGGTGCAGATTTTGGTACAACCTTAAATCTAACACCTGCCATGATGATGCAAGTCTAAGACTGCTGTCAGGCTCCTCACTCAGTATCTGTACAGAGCAGGAACCATCATAAAATCATGGGATTTTAGAGCTGGAACTTCCTTCTTCAGGTCCAATACCGTCCCTTTAAGGTAAGGAAACACCAAAGTTACAACTAGGCCAGATACTCTCTGGAATAGCCCATGGTGCTTCCCTTTCCCTGGAGCTGAGACACCACCCCTCCCCAGCCCCCCAATCTTCCCCACCCCCTCGCCATGAAGGAGGCTCTACAGTTCCTGTAGAATTCTCCTTGGACCCCTCAGCAAAGCATGAGGGACAAAGACAGGAGAGGCCCATCCTCTGCCTGAGGTCGAGGGTCCGGGGTGAGGAGGGATGGTTTGTCAGCTTTGGGGCCATCCTCAGAGGCCAGTTGGCAGAGCTATGTGCTTAGTGATTCAGCCCCAAGAGGCAAAACAAGCAGGAAAGCCCACCATTTGGCTGCTGAGAACAGTGGAGGTTAACCTTGACTGTTAACACAGCAGGACGGAGGGCCAGTGGGAGGGGAGGTCCGATTGGTACCACCCCCACAGTTAGAAAGGCCTGCATCCAGATTTGCCTAGGACAATACCAGCATATCACATATATTTACTATGCAAGCAAACTTACTAAAAGTGCCCCTTTTCACTACCCATCACTGCTGCTGTTTTAGACAGTAATTTTTGTGGTCACCTGGTATAGCTCCTTCTCTGATGGCAAAGGCTGAGGGGTAGGGATCCCAAGACCCTGCCCTGGCCCCATGGGGCCTTCCTTCTCTGTCCCTGCTCTACCCTGAGCCTTCTGGACACACCTTCAGTACCTAGCACTGGAAGGAAGAGAGGTTTGGGCTCAGGACTCTGTGGGGTGCCTGGGAGGCTCATCCTGGCCTCCAGGCAGCTCCAGAAAGGTCCAGAAAGCACTCTGGGGCTGATCCAAGATAAAAGACAGCATCAAGCCAGGGTGCTAGACAGCCAGGGCTGTCCTAAAACAGACTCGAAGCCCTTTGCCTAGAGGAGGAGGGCTTGGGACCAGGCACGCACTTCCTACATAGCTGCACCATGATATTAGACTTTCTTCTCCTAGGTAGGCCAGCGAGACAGCAAGGGCTGTACGGTGGAGAAACCAGGAAGCTAGGACACTACACCAAGGCAAAGCAATTAATTAATGATAATTAAAACTATAATCACACTGTTCATTGACTACTTAGTATCATTGCAGGTTGACTTCTTATACGTGGGGACTGGCTCCAACAGAATTCATCTACAGGCCTCTGAGGAGGTCACATTCCAAGGAATTATATGCCAGACTTGTCTTCCTATGGGGCCCAGTCTGGGCCTTTGCCTCTAAAGAAGCCATATTTGCCTCCTTCCACAGCAACTGATTGAAGACCCGACTCAACTCTCTCCTATCTTTCTCCGCTATGACATGCTGCTCCCCAAGATAGGAGGCAAACTCCACCCAAGCCCCCAATGTTCCTGGAGCCCAGGTGTCCAGAGGGTTCCTGGGCCTCAGGGAGGGACCTCCCTATGGCAGGTGTGAGGGAGCATGAGCTAAAGCGGTTAGAGTCAGCTAAGGAGCTGAGGCCTGGGCCTGGTGCCTACACTCAGCTGAAGGGCCCTTCATTTAGCTCCTGGCAAATAATTAACAGGAGGGCTCCAGGGGGCTGAGTTGCAGCTGGCAGCCAAGCACCCAGAGGCCTGTACTCCCACAAGCCTTGTGGAGCAGGGCCACCAAGCCGGCTAAGGCCTGCCTACCCCCAGGCAGTCACTTAAGAGAGCAATAGCCTCTATCTCCTTCAAGCCATGCTTATTTTAAATATCCCTCACCCACAACCAAACCTAATCCTGACTGATCTAAGTATGTGACGACTTCTTGTTCACACTCCACTTATTTCCAAAAATAATTTGAGACAACTCACAGTAAATGACAAATAAATGATAGAAGCATGTAGGCAAGGATAAAGAAATAAGAGGCATGTAATAAAAATGGGGTGACAGCTTTTCCAGAAAAGGTGCATTGAAGGAAATTACTGTGACTGCATGCAACATTTCACATCTAACTTCCTGGCAGCCAAGTCAAGTAAGGGATACCTGGTGACTTAATGTACCTCCCATTATCAGTGTGGGTGGTCGGGAGAATAAGGCTCTGCCAGGGCGACGGCTGGCATGTAACAAAGCAAGCTCTTTGTTTTCAATGGATTTATCCCACAGTGAGGAAGAGAATTAAAAACCTGCATTGGAGGGGCGCCTGGCTGGCTCCATCAGTAGAGCACGAGTTGTGAATTTGTGGGTTGTGAGTTTGAGCCCCACGTTGGGTGTAGAGATTGCTTCAAAATAAAATCTTAAAAAAAAAAAAAAAAAACCCTCAAAATCTGCGTTGGATGGCGTGCTATGTATTACCCACTTGCCCCAACTCATTCACTCTCTCTCTTTTTTTTGTTTTAAGTTTTTAATGTTTATTTATTTTTGAGAGAGACACAGAGAGGGAGACACAGAATCTGAAGCAGGCTCCAGGCTCTGAGCCCTCAGCATAGACCCCAACGTGGGGCTTGGACTTTCAAAACGAGAGATCATGACCTGAGAGGAAGTGAGACGCTTAACCGACTGAGCCACTCAGGCGCCCTTTCTTTCTTTTTCTTTCTTTCTTTCTTTCTTTCTTTCTTTCTTTCTTTCTTTCTTTCTTTCTTTCTTTCTTTTCTTTTCTTTTCTTTTCTTTCTTTTTCTTTCTTTCTTTCTTTCGTTATTTCTTTCTTTCTTTCTTCCTTTCTTTTTTTTAATTTTTTAATTGACTCTCTACTCTTTTCCCATTAGTGCCCTAGATGGACTGTATCAACTAGTGCTCTTGCCCTCCAGCTTTCAGGTGGTTTGGCTTTGGGGAGGCTCTAGTCAGGGGATCAAAAGATGGGAAGAGAGAGACACTGGGATATTTGTTCTTCAGTGGTGTCACGCTTGTCGGTGGTTGTGATCTTCTATCTTCAACCACATCTCCTGTCAGGCTTTCTCATTGCTATAATTCTCGATGGGTTCCAGGAACCAGTCCAACCATTATCCCATCGGAAGTAGGGGTAACAGCTTCCCACTACTGCTAGTCCTTGATTACTTCATTCTTTATTGGTCCCTTTAACCCTGTCTCTGCCATTGTAAATTATCCCTCTATTCAGTCTCACTTACAGTATGACACTGGTTTCCTGCTAGGAGCTCAGCTGATTAACAAATAATATCTCCACTAAGAACGAATTTTGCTTCAAGTAACAGAAAGTCTGACAAACAGTGACTTAAACAATATAGGGTATTTTTCCCCACATAATGAAAAGTCTGGGGGTAGCAGTTCCAGATTGGTGAGACAGCTTTTTTTTTTTTTAATGAAACCATGCATTTTCCTTTATTTAAACTCTCCCAAACAAAAATAAAACAAAACACTGTGCTCTTTACATTTTTCTTTTTAAATTTTATTTATTTTGAGAGAGAGAGAGAGAGTATAAGCAGTGGAGAGGGTCAGAGAGAGAGAGAGAGAGAGAGAGAGAGAGAGAATCCTAAGCAGGCTCCATGTTCAGTGAAGAGTTGGATGTGGGGCTCGACACAACCCCGAGATCATGACCTGAGCCAAAGCCAAGAGTTGGACGCCCAACTGACTGAGCCACCCAGGTGCCCATCTTTACATTTTTCTCAAGTCAAACCAAGCTGTTAACAGGGTGAAGAGTCAATGTACAAAGTATTCAATCAAAGTATATGAAGCCACTCTAAAAGTATCATTAGAGCAAATCCATTTGTGATTCCCATTCTTGAGAACAAATAACTGGTGAAACTCAAAGATCAGCTCTTCACTCACCTTCAGCTTCCTGGCAACCATAGTAAGGTTAGAATTGTTGGGAGCTGGTTGGTGATCGTGAAATGTGATAACACGGTGGAATTTTGGAATGGCATATTCATCAGCTTCCCCATGACGGCTGCTTTTCCTTGGAACTGTTCTCCCTCCCAGGACAAACTGTGTATGATGCTGTCATAAAGCCAGGCTCTTCATGGTTTTCTATTCTGCTTTTTTTTTTTTTTTAGCATATTGGCTCTTATCTTCCTAATTTCACTTCATGGTTATAAGAGGCTGCCCAGATCCAGACATCACATACTCCAAGTTAGGAAGGTGGGCATTAGGGCCATGCCAACTGTGTCTCCACTATCTCCGTCCTCTCCATACTTCTATATGGGTCACAACTAGATCATATGGCCATTCTCGGACGCGAGGGAAGCTGAGAGACTGGGGAAAAGAACTGTCATGACTGGGTTGGGAAAATCATGAGCTGCTGCTTGGGGCAGAGCCCATCATCATCGCAGGAAATCACCTTACTAGCAAAGGAGAGCAGGGGGAACTGGTGTTAGGTTGGCCAATGACTACTGATGGCTGCAGTGAAGTTAACTCGGCTGTGGGGAGCTCCTGGGCCCAAGGTGATGGTGAACAGGTAACTGAAACAAGCTGGTCTGCAGTTAAAGGTGAGGACTGGGCGGCGCCTGGGTGGCTCAGTTGGTTAAGCGTCCGACTTTGGTTCATGTCATGATCTCAAGTTTTGTGAATTTGAGCCCCAGATCGAGCTCTGCTTCAGATCCTCTGTCTCCCTCTTTCTGCCCCTCCCTGCTCTCTCTCCCTCTCTGTAGAAAACAAATAAACATTAAAAAAAAAAAAAATGTGACAGGGCACCTGCATGGCTGTGGGTTAAGCATCCAACTTCAGCTTGGGTCATGATCTCACGGTTTGTGAGTTCAAGCCCTGTGTCCACGCTCTGTGCTGACAGCTCAGAGCCTGGAGCCTGCTTTGGATTCTGCGACTCCCTCTCTCTCTGCCCCTCCCCCGCTCATGCTCTGTCTCTCAAAAATAAATAAAACGTTAAAAAAAATTGAAAAGGTGAGGATGGGGGTGGAAAGTAGTTAAAATCCTGTCCCTAAAGCAGTCTGATGTCCCGTCTCCCCTTTTGGTGAAGGTCATGGAGAGAAACCCTGGAGGACCCAATCTGACAACTGCTCGGGAAAGTCCTCCACAGCCGCCTCAGAGCTCCTCCCTCCTCTGTGGGGTAAAGCTGCACAGGGGACTTCCGCCCAATCACTGACCCCCGCTGTATTGCAGTTTTCTTTCCCACTAGGCTGTCTTCACCCACTCAACGGGGCGGGGGGTTGGGGGGGGTAGGTGGCTCCGGACAAGAATCTCATCTTATTTGTGACCCCGCTGCCCAGTTAATGCCTGTCATGTAATGGCAAACACTCAATAAAGATTTGCTGGCTGAGTGACTAAGTGACTAAGTAGAGGCTCCGGAGTCGGGTTGTGCTCTCTTAGTCTTGCCTGTGGTTCACTGTGTGACCTTGGGCAAATAGCCTCTCAGCACCTTGGTTCCTTGCCTATCAACTGAGAGAGCGGCCCTGGAAGATCTCCAAGACCTCTTCTCCTTCAGACATTTGAGGATTTTTACTTCCCACCATAGATGAAGGAACACCTCCAGACTTATTTCTTTGTTGTTGTTTTTTAAAAAATGTATTCATGTTTATTTACAGAGAGAGCGTGCCAGCGTGTGTGGGGGGGTGGGGTGGGGGGTAGGGCAGAAGGGGCAGAGAGAGAGAGAATCCCAAGCAGGCTCTGCATTGCCAGCGCAGAGCCGGTCATGGGGCTCAAACATTGAGATCATAACCTGAGCCGAAATCAAGACTAGGTTGCTTAACCCACTGAGCCACTCAGGCGTCCCAGTACTGATTTCTTTAAACTGACACATTAGGTATCCAGATATGTCCTGTTAAAATACACATTCACCATGTTGGGGAGGGTTAGGATAATAAAAAAGACCACTGGCATTACTGAGGAAAATTCTGTGGTGTTTACAATTGGCCACTCTCAGAGAAAAGCGTCTGTAGAGAGCGGGGGCATAGGAGAGGTAAGTGTTGATCTGGATAGGAAAGAAGGAGTCTGAAACAAGTTGTACTGTCCAGGTATTCTGGGACTAGTTGAAATGCTGCAAGAAATACGGAGGGGACAAGGAGCCTGGATGACTGGAACATATGGGACATAAGAACAATGGGGAATTGTGCAGACACAGAAAGTCGCCAGAGAAAACATCAATTGCCCCTGTCTGTCTAGCAGCATAACTGAACACGAGGAGCCAGGCTGTGGATCACAGAGGGAGAGTGGGCAGGGATGGGGCGGGTACCCTGGCTAGCAGCCTGATGGGCGGCCCCATTGGGCAGCAGGACGGCAGGATGCTGCCTGGAGCCATTGGCCTTCCACTGTGACACCCTCAGGGACTGTCCACTGGGACAGTCCTCAGGGTCCTTGCAGGGCTGAAGCTGAACAGAAGAGGTAAGAAACTGTCTTCCTTGACTTCCAGATCTCCCCTCCGCTATACGTGCGCAAAGAGTCAGATCTGAGGCAAGTGGCATTCTTCCCAGGGTGCCTACTTTTGTCTTTTTGCATAACCTGTCATGTTCTCTCCCCCTCACAGATATTTTTGCCTTGAGTATAACGGTATTACTTTATTATTAGTCACTCACCTTAAGTAATTCACTTTTTTTTTTTTTTTAACTCCAAGTATATTGGATTAGTCACGACCCTTGGTCTATAGCCCTTTGTCTTCTTTGATCCAGGCCTGGCTCACCTCTGTGGTTATTTGCGTTTAGTTAATTCTTTATTTCAAAATAACATAAGGAGCACCCATGAACACCCAGGACCAGAACTAAAACATGGACATACCCACATCTACCTATGAGCTCCTCCTTCATCGTATCGGCTTCCCTGCCCTCCCCCCCCCCCCCCCCCCGCCACCACTGATTTTTTTTTAATTTGATTGCCAAGGCTTATGAAGTATCACAACTACTACCAGGGCCTTGGGAGCACACCCAGTTCTGATTTTTTTTTTTTAAGTTTATTTGTTTATTTGAGAGAGAGAGTGGGAGTAGAGGAGGGGCAGAGAGAGAGGGAGAGAGAGAGAGAGAGAGAGAGAGAGAGAGAGAGAGAGAGAGAGAATCCCAAGCAGGCTCTGCCCTGTCAGCACAGAGCTTGACATGGGGCTCAAACTCAGGAACCATCAGAGTCCATGAGACCATGACCTGAGCTGAAGTTGGACGCTTAACCCACCGAGCGTCCCAGGTGCCCCGCTTCTGATTTCTGATTTCTAACTGGCTGCATGTGCTCATGCTCAGAGAGGCCTGAGCCTCAGTCAGTGATATGTGTTAGCAGCACTATGGCTGGAGTCACCAGCTTGCCATGGAGTCACATCGCACACAAATAGATTTCACATCATTCAAAAGTTTTATCTAAGCCCGGGTTTCTCAACCTCGGCACTACTGACATTTTGGGCTGCATCATTTTTTGTTGTGAGGGGCTGTCCTGTCTGTCGTGGGATGTTTAGCAGTGTACCTCTACCCACTGGATGCTAGGAGTACCTCTGCCCCTTCCCCCCCTAGTTGTGACAGCCAAAAACGTCTCCTGGGAGAGGAGACAAAATCACTCCTGGTTGAAAACGATCAACCTAAGCAAATACTTGGCAATATCTGATTCAACACATTCAGTGGATCGAAAGCCCTAAAAGAAAAATACATGTGCATTTGTGCTATGAGCCTCACTACACAACGTGTGGTCCTGAGGAAGCAGCAGCCTGAACACCTGGGAGCCCCTTAGACGTGCGGCATCTCGGGCCCCACCCCAGGCCTGCTGAATCGGGGTCTGCATTTTAACAAGCTCCCCAGGTGCTTCGTGAAGTTTGAGAAGATCTGCTTCAGAGGTTACACAGACTCTGCTTCTCTGAATAAAGTGGACCCTGATGTTGTGTTTCTTAGTGGCGGAAGTTACTGTCGTTTTGGGTGGGACAATCCACTGTTGGGGATTTGCAGGGCATCCTGCCTCATCCCCATTGAATGCCCACAGGGACCCCCAGTCCCCAAGACAATCAAAAATACCTTCATCCTCCAGACACTCTCTGGGGAGCAGAACCACCTTGGGCGTGCAAACCTCTGGAGAGGAGCACTTTGTCTGACAGTAGGGCTACTTCTGCAGAGGTGTCCGGAAGGCACACAACGATGCAGAAGTGAAAACAGCACAGGGCTCTCCATCACATCCTCAAGGTGGGAGGGCTATGGTGTCAAGGGATGAGCACTGGCCACCACGGCCAACAGGAACATGTCAGAGCTGGGCACAGCAAAGAGGGGAGAAGGGAGACCCAGGAACCCTCCGGGAGAGACAGGAGCCACAGCCTACAGCCCAACCAGTTAGACCAGCTGTGGCAGTTCCCCCTGGTCCTGGATGGCCTCTTCGGGATCAAGCAAATGAGTGAAAACAGCTTGGCACCTGAGTGAGTCTGAGATGCCAAAGGGAATGCACCCAGGTCGGAGAGGTACCCATTCTGTGCCCTGCCCTGCCCCCTTCTCACCTGGGTCTTGTGGGAGAAGAATCTTCAGGCTTTCCCAGAGCCCGGGTGATAGGAGGCTCCATGCCCAGCTGGGAAACTTAAGACCCAGCTTCCAGGCTGCAGCCGGACACTGCCTTACCCTGGGAGCAGAAGGAGCTGGGCTTGCCCTCCTACCTTGCTGTTTGCCAGGCACAGCGAGTCACAGGCCTCCCCAGCCAGATCCCTACACCTCCTCCGAGCGCCTACCATTCTGACTCCCCACCGCCCCACAGATACCCAGAACATTCACCCTCTTGCCAACCTGCGCTGGACATCCCGTTCCTTCTGCCTGGAAAGCCTTTCTTTTCCTTCTAATAACTCCTAGTCACTTTCCAAGACCCCTCTTGGAAGCACGTTCTGACCTCTGCTTCTCTCAGCGCCCAGGCTCGGGTGGAGGAGGGGCTAAAATCTCTTTTCAGCTCCCCTGACTCCAGGCACACCCTGAGTTATAACTCAAAAACTGCCATGTTACAGACTGTTTTTGTTGGGCATAGGACTTGTGCTCTTTTTCGTATTTGTATCCCTGGCCCCTGGCACGGCACCTGACACAAAATAGTCAGTAAGTGTTTGTCGAATGAATGTAGGACATCCTAGAGTGCCTGATATAACAAGGTCATGCACTATAGCCATTCTCTTTTTGGTTCATTTCTGCCAGGCAGTTAACCAGTGTTTATGGAGTCCCAGCCTTGGGCCAGGTCCTGAGAAGCTGATGAGAAGCAAGAACTAACACGTCCTGCCTCCTGGTTCTTATAATCCCGGGAGGGACTCGGTGGAGCTGTGGCCGGCACAGCCCATGGCTACTGTGAGCAGCCTGCAGATCTAATCTCTTTGTTTGCACTTGAGGAAACTGCAGCCCATAGTTGGGAGGAATACACCTCCCAGACCTGCCTGTGCGGCAGGGTCTTCCTGGTGACAGCCCTATGGTGAGTGCTGTCCACTATCTGTCTGTTCCCGGCAGACATCTTCCCGGGGACAGACGCCAACCTCTCAAATACCAAAGCTCCCCTGGTGAAAACACAGGGACCCCATCTGGCAAATGCCCCAGCCCGTGCTCTCAGAATGCCCACCACCTTTCCTAAGTCCTCACAGGAGGGCCTGGATGGAAAATCAGAAACAGGATCAGATTGATCCACTTCTGTCTTTGGCTCTTAGGGGATGATGTTTTTTCTAACTTTGCCTGTCCTCTGGATTCTCTTCTCCCTGCTCCAGTTTGGGAGCCTGTGGTGGAAGCAAGGCATCGAAACTTCATGTGTCTTGAAGACCGCTGTGGAGAAGGGAAGCTTGTGTGGTTCTGTCCTGGCTCAAGGGACTGGGGTTCTCATCACTGGCAAGCTCAAGCCCAGGGGTGAGCCTCGGATTGTGAAATGTGAAGAATTCCTCTAATGTTGCTCTAGAAGGGTCCCAAATTCAGGTTTCCCACTGGCCCTCAGTCTCAGAATTGTTTTAAGAAAGGAAGAGTGTGGGCCAATCCTGGGGAGGACCCACACTTCCAGACAAGGTCAAAAAAGAAAAGCTGGCAGGGAGGAGGGTAGAGGTGGGAACAGAGGCCCAATAGCTTGTCACCTCACTTAGTATTCTTCTCTGAATCATCTCGCCTCTAGCCATGGTCAGCCTCTCCACAGCATGATCCAAACAACTCTCTGTTGGCTCCCACATTCAGCCAAACTAAGTTGTTTCCAAACATCCCATTCTCTCCCAGCCTGGGGGCCCCTGTCCTCCGGCCTTTCCTTGGAAGTACACCTCAGAGGCCAGATCTGCAGGAATGCCTCCCATGGCTGGGACCCTCAGAATGACAGAAGCAAACTTTCTACAGGCTGCACCAGGCCCCAGGAGGCAACATCTGGGAGACAGAGCAAGGAAGCCCGCCTGGCAAAGAAATGACGAGAGCACCCACATACCCACCCCCAGCCACTCGATCCTCCTGGCAGCTTTCCCACATTGCGCATCTCTGCCGAGAACCATCCCAACTGTTGTTCACCTATCAGGGGATCACTGCCTCCTCAAATAAGGAGAGACAGGCCTCCCTGCTGTGGAGTCCCTCGAATGCAAGTGCCAAAGACACCACAGGTTCTTGCATAAAATCTCTAGGTCCAGGGCCACAGTGAGCACACACAGTGCTTTCTGTGAATTACAAAAAAGAGGCCCCTCTGGGCAGAAGAACTTTCAGAAGTGCCTCCTCTGAGTGAGCAAAGCAGGAAAAAGTGTTCCCATTTGTGCCTCCGGACTGGCACTCTTGGGCAGGGCGTAATTTGTACAATCACATATGTGATCCTGAGTCAGCCCCCCTTTCAAAGCCTCCCCTAGGTGGTCTGGGGATTTTCCAGAGCCCTTGTGCTCACCAACCAGTCTTCTGCCATGGTCTTCCTTTCCTGCTTCAGTTGCCTGTTTGATGGCTCTACCTCTGAGGCCACTGGACAGGGTGCTGGAAGGTGCTGGAGACTGCTGGGAGGGTGCTGATGTCTAGACCGGGAGTACTCCCTGCCCCGCCCCCCCCCCCCACCCCCACCCCGGGCCCCAGGGCCCTCAGAACTGCCAGTCTTTGAGAGGCTGGAGCTTGGCTGTGTCCTCAGCACCCGGGAATGAAGGCAGTGTTGCTGGAGGCTAGCATCACACAGAATCCGCTGCCTACAGGCCCTCTCTCTATAAGGCCAAGAGTCCCTGGGGCCAGGCCAAGCAAGGGTCACTATTCAGGGTAAATAGCAAGTGGTCCTCCCCATTCCATTTCCCTCTGAGCCCATGGGGAAACCCTCCTGCTTCCACCATTCCTCTTATTTGAGGACAAACAAATGCCTGCCAGGGGCCCCATCCAACAGTTTTGGGGAAATACCTAACACATTGGAGTGAGTGGAGGCTCCCATATGATGCTGGGTGACCCTGAATTTGCTCCTCCCCCAGAATGTGCCACCCTGAAGCTGAAGTTTATTAAACATTAGAATTAGTTAAATTGCTTAATGTAGAGCTGAGGTTTGTGGCACCCAGAGCCGTGGACTTGAAGTGAGAAGCTGGAAAGTAGATCCAGATCTACTTTCATGGATGATGCTCATTATCACTTTACTTCCTTGAGTTTATTTTTTTATTTTTTTTTTTTAATTTTTTTTCAACGTTTTTTAATTTATTTTTGGGACAGAGAGAGACAGAGCATGAACGGGGGAGGGGCAGAGAGAGAGGGAGACACAGAATCGGAAACAGGCTCCAGGCTCTGAGCCATCAGCCCAGAGCCTGACGCGGGGCTCGAACTCACAGACCGCGAGATCGTGACCTGGCTGAAGACGGACGCTTAACCGACTGCGCCACCCAGGCGCCCCTACTTCCTTGAGTTTAGATCACCTAATGTGTAAACTGAGCACAATGATGAATATTTGGGCACTCTCTAGATTTTCTAAGACCTTCCTGGAGCACAAAACTCTGGTCGGGATAATGCCAGGGCAAAAGAGCCCAAATTTGTACTTCTTATTACTTTATAGTGTATTTAGCTCCATATCTTACCTTGTTTTGTAACAGCCCTGCCATATGATCGCTTCTGTTCTCAGCTTGTGGTCCACTCCAACCTTTTTTTTTTCCTGCCAGATGCAGAAAAGTTGATAACTGGTATTGATTGCCTCATTCAGCGCATATATTTTTTGCGTATATCAGTGTGGAATTTCTGGGTCAATTTCCAGTGGCTTGAGAAGACCCGTGAAGAGTAAGGTAGTTCTGCAGAAAAGCAGAAACCTAGTCCAGAAGAGGTTTTCTGTGGAATTGAAGAGAGAGAAACCCAGCTCCTTGGAGAGTTCTCTAATACCCTGTTAGCAACAGCTACTGTGAGATGCAACTGGGTAGCAGCCAGTAGTCCCCAGCCCTAGGCTCTGGCATCTTTTCACCCTTCACCTCCCTTCCTCCTGCAAACACAAGACGGTTTGGATTATTATGCCTCCTTCTCATTGGTTCTTCTACCTCAAGGCACCTCATCACTGGTAAATCCAAGATGCAGCTGCTGCCCTGATTGGCTGATCTGTTGCTGGGGTGAAAGCCAGCATGGTGATACTGCTTTCCCAGATGTGGTCTCCTTCAGGCCCCGAAGCTACACACCCCCCATTCAGTGTCTCTTGACCTTCCTCCCACCCCCAGATAGTCCCTCCTTCCTCTTGTGGTTGCACAGTAAACAATCAGTCCATCCAAGGGTTCCCTGGAGACCCAGAGGTTTTCATCTTTGCAGTGTTTAGCCTGCTAAAGTAGGCTTTCATATAATCCATGAAGGCAAAGTTGGGGGAAATCAGCCTTTGATAATCAAGAACACACACATCTCCACAAGACCCAGCAAGAGATCATAAATTTTCTAACAGCTAAATCCTCTAAAAGCCACTGATGCTGATATGTATGGCTTTGCATATAAAGCAAATGTATAAAAATGAGCGGCTTGCTAGTCCCCAACTGTTATCAGTCACCACTGGGCCTGAAATTCCACCATTAAGATTTATTCCTTTATGAATTTTCTTCTCCTGAGACCGACTGTTAAAATACAAAGAGCCCAAAATCTGTTCTGAAAGATGTGTGGAAAGGTTTCTTCATGGTCAAATGTGTTCAGAGACACCAACATATTTTACACCCCCTGTGATAGGCGGAATCATCACAGCCAAAGATGTCCGTGTCCTAATCCATGGAACCTGTGGCAAAAGGGACTTGGCAGATGTGATTAACATTCAGAACCTTGAGATAGACAGGTTATCCTGGATCATCTGGATGGGTCCAATGTAATTACATGAGCCCTTAAAAGCAATGAGAGTTTCCTGACTGTGGTTAGAGATGTGGTGACAGAAGCCAGATCAGACAGATGTTGTGTTGCTGGCTTTGAAGCTGTAGGAAGGGGCCCACAAGTGAAGGAAGTGAAGGAATACAAGTGAATGCCTCTAAAAACTGGAAAAGAGGAAACAAATTCTCCCAAAGGGCTTCCAGAAACACAGTCCTGCCAACACCTTGTTTAACCCAGTGAGGCTTGAGTCAAACTTCTGACCAACCAAACTGTAAGATGATAAATCTGTGTTGTTTTAAGCTACCAAGTTTATGGTATTTTGTTACAGCAGCAATTGAAAATGAAAACACCCTTTCCCTTAGAGATTCATAGTGCACTTTGGCCTATTAAGGGCTCTAGGGAGCCGTTCAGTAAAGATACCCATTTAAGTAAGCATTTCAGAAGTTTAGTTGAAAACCCAACCTTTATTCCCCTATAAAATCTACTAGCATCTTAGAACAGGATGTGAAAGGGGTGCCTGGTTGCTCAGCCAGTTAAGTGTCCGACTTCAGCTCAGGTCATGATCTCAAGGTTCATGAGTTTGAGCCCTGCGTCAGGCCCTGTGCTGACCGCTCAGAACCTGGAGCCTGCTTTGGATTCTGTGTCTCCTCTCTCTGCCTCTCCCTCCCCCACTAGTATTCTGTCTCTCTCTCTCAAAAATAAATAAAACATTAAAAAAAATTAAAAAAAGAATATGAGGTGCAAAATACTGCATTCAAGCCTGAACTATTATTAACATCTTAGTGTGACTTAGTTCGTGTTTTCTTTTTCTTTCTTTCTTTCTTTCTTTTTTTTTTTTTTTTTTTTTTTTTTTGAGAGAGAGTGTGTGCACATGCACAGGGCACATGCTCAGGAGGGGCTGCGGGAGAGGGAGGGAGAGAATCTTAAGCAGGCTCCAGGCCCAGTCTAGAGCCCCGCACAGGGCTGGATCTCAGCACAGTGAGATCATGACCTGAGCCGAAATCAAGAGTCGAAGGCTTAACCAACTGAGTCACCCAGGCGCCCCAGTTCGTAAGTTTTCAATGTGATAGCTAGGTGAGAGAGAACAGGACACAGGATAAACAGTTTTTGATGGGCCAGCACGGAGGTCTAAAGAAGTGAGACCTGGGTACAGGAAGTCAGAGGAAAGAGCAGGGAAATGGAGAGGAAGTGGACACATACTGAAGAAAAACTTCAGCTGCTACACAGCTTGTGTTGTTATTCTCAATAGTTTGTGTCAAATCTTGCCTATCACGTTTACCATCTTCTCTACAAAATTTGCCTTGACTTCCTCCTTTCCCTCAGCCCCGGGCTGGAAGGTCTTCGTATGTGTCTCCATGCCCCCCTGTGTTTATTTACCTCTGGTTATGGCAGCAATGTACTGAAATTGCCCGTTTATTTGTCTCTCCAGCTAACCTGAAGTTGCCAGAAGACAAGAGCTGTGTCTGGTTCATTGTTCAGATTGTTTGTATCCCACTCATGCTCAGCACATTGAAATATGTGAGCCTCTGTCTTACCCTCTTTGGACCAGAAATGTATATGAGCTTAATCCTGACTTCCTTCCTGACTGGTGGGTGCTATTGAGACCCAAATCACCACTCAGCCACAGTCCAGTCCAACAAAAACTCATGTTCCCAATAAATCCATACAGTACCTCTGTCATACCTTTTTATTATTTTTTTAATGGTAGATTGTGAGCCAGACTGATAGATCTCATTTTATTTATTATTTTTTTTAATGTTCATTTTTGAGAGAGAGAAGAGAGAGAGAGAGAGATAGGGGCAGAGTGCAAGTGGGGGAAGGGCAAAGAGAGAGGGAGACACAGGATCTGAAGCAGGCTCCACGCTCCAAGCTGTCAGCACAGAGCCCAATTTGGGGCTCGAACCTGAAAGGGTGAGCCTACGCCGGCCAACTCCATCTTGTTCTGTGTCCTTCACCTCGACCACGCCTCCTCCCCTTGAGTAACCTCCCGCTCACCTGCCTAACAGGACTCGGACCCTTCCCCAGCCAATCGGCTGAGGCCACAGCCATTACCTCACCAACTGCCCCTAGGCCCCAATAAAATCTTTGTCCTTTTGAAACTCGCTCTCTCTCCCCGGTATCTCACCACTGGGTCGGTGCAGGTAGGGGATTGAGCTCGAGCTAGCTCGAATAAAGGCTCTTTTGCTTTTACATCGGACTCGGCTCCCTGGCGGTATTTGGGGATCACGAATTCTGGCCGTAACAGAACCCACAAACCATGAGATCATGACCTGAGTTGAAACCAAGAATCGGACGCTTAACCGACAGAGCCACCCAGGCGCCCCTGTCATACTTTTTTTTTTTAAAAATCTATCTCCCTTCTTCTCTGGTGAAACAAACAGAGTTTAGCTTGAATGTGTTCCATGTTGTACCACAGTTTGTGGGGCTACAAGCAAGACTGAGATCAAAAGAACAAATGCTACACTTCCAAGATGGTTTATAGGAAGCAACAGAAAATAAGGAGTTGTAGATGCGAACAGGACACCCTGGGGAAAGGAAATGAGAGACTAGGTTAGTACTGGTGTGAGATGAGAGATAAAATGACACAGAGAGGGAATCCCATATATCACCTCTCCCATAATCCAGAAAGTCTTCTTGGATTTAGAGGACTTAGAAATAAAGAGAAACCAAAATTTCCTGTGGGGAATCACCCCTTCGCCTCTCATCTCCCAAGATGAAACACATGATTTGGGCCTGAACAATCAGAATCCTGAATCTACTAGTTCCAGTGACTGCGGGGAAGTGGCTAAAGAGAGCGACTTCTAAGTCTGAACTTGAACCTGGAAGGACAAAGTCCTGTAGCTGTTACTCAATGGAGAATGACAATAAACTAATATAAATAAGAATAGAGGTGAGAAATGGAGAAGGCCCCAGGCCTGATGACGCCACAGGACATGAGTCCTGGATTAAGTGTCATCTGAAGTCTTTTATATATGAGCCAATAAACTTCTTTTTCTGAGTAAGTCAGTTTGAGTCAGATTTCCATTCCAATGCAATCAAGAGTCCTGATGATGCAGAAGAAAGAAGAACTTACATAGTGTGAAAAAAAGGTGGAGAGGCGACAGGCTGGCTCAGTGGGTAAAGGCTGTGACTCTTGATGTCAGGGTTCTAAGTTCAAGCCCCATGTTAGGTGTAGAGATTACTTAAAAATAAAATCTTAAAAAAAATGTTGGAGAAACCTGAGAACCAAGAAGCAAGGAGTAGTGAACACCTACTCCCAGTTCCCCACTCTAGGAAGGGCCACCTCTCACCACCCCTAAGTTCACAGGAAGAGGACTCCTCTGTACTGGGTTTGTTCAAAAGGTCGCTCCCCTGGCCACAACTGAGCCCACCATATTTTCTTCCTCAGGAAACTGGAACTGGCCCTAAGAGTCCAATGCCAGTGGAGGCTGGTGTCTTGAAGAGGAAAAGAGGCCAAACCTTGGCAGCCAAGGCATAGCTGTATTTTCTGTGTGCGGACTATGCAATAAAGGCAATGCATCCCATTACAGATGAGGAAATTTGAAGGTCAGAGAGAGTATGTGACTTTGCCTAAGGCTGCACACTTGGTACAATTTTTACAGAACTAGAGTTCAGCTTTTCTGAATTCAAAGGTTAGGCACGAAACAGCTGGGTCAGAGCTCCCTAAGCTGTGGACATATGAGCAACTTGAGTCGGACAGCAAGGGTGATCACAGCCTGGCCAGCTACCTAAGAAGAGTCCAGCCAAGTGCAAGCACTCAAAGATATCTCTCTGCTCAAAACATCAAAGAAATTCTGGTGCTTAAAGTGTCCCTCGCTCGGTTCAGAAACTGGCTTTAGAGCGCTCTCAGACAATTTATACCGCCACTACCTGCGCGGACTGAGCAGCCACAGACTCCCCGGAAACTACAACTCCCATTGTGCATGGCGACTGCGTGGACTAAACCCGGGCTAAACTACAAGCCCCAGAATTCCTTGGGAGAAAGACGCGAGTACGAAGGGACGGAGGGGCGTATTCACGTCGTCCGCGCGGGACCGTTAAATTTGAAACTTGGAGGGTTTGAGGTGGCTGCTTTGCGAAGGAGTCAAGGGCACGCTTTTGTCCTTCTTGTCTCTTCATTATCTCTAAGCGCAGGTTGCAGGAGGAAGCCCAGGCGTTCTGCGGCCCTGAGGAAAGGCTTGCGGCAGGACGAGGGCCTGAACCCGGAATGCAGGATGGCGGCGATGAAGAAGGAAGGGGGTGCTCTGAGGTAGGTACGCGAGAAGGGCTGCCGGGAGTTGGGCCTGCGAGACCCGAGGGTGCCTAGTCGGTGTCAGAGGCTCGGATCAAGAGCAGTCAAGGGGAACACGGTCGGGAGAAGAGCGGGCCCGACTGGAGCCTCCCTCCTGCTGGAGTCGCAAGGGGTGGATGTGAAGCCCCGGTAAAACCTCAGTGGGGTGAGGGCACGTGAGAACCCCGCTGCACCCAGCTTCAAAGCTAAGGTGGCTGTGCGACCCCAGTGGTACAAGGAACTTGGAATTTGTAGTGTGGTCTGTGTCTCTCAGCTCAGACGTTTGCTAGCTCTTTGACCTTGGACTTGTCTTAATACGGAAAATGCTGACGAATTCAAAGTATCTGTGAAATTAACTGCCTCCAAATAAGTGCCCAACAAGTGGTAGGTGCTTCCATGGCAATGGAATGGTCAGAAATCTAAAAAGCCCTTCTTTGCATGCTTGCTGCTTTTCCTTATTTAAATATATATCAGTTCTTCCAGGTTGGAATTCTGTATGCGTTTTCGTTATGGGGTCCACAATACTTAGATAAATGCCATATGGAGGGTTCTTTAACTCATGCAACAAATACTTATTGACCACCTACTAAGCGCTAGTATGGCAAATAAACAAAAAACACAAAACCCCCTGCCCTTGTGAAAGTTCTGAGGTGGGAGCAACAGACAATAACCAAGATCAATAAACTAAAAGATAGATGGTCAGTCCTAGAAGAACTAAAATGGTGGGGAGTAGGGGGGTTGGTGCAATTGTAGATAGTTTTAAACAGGAGTCTCACTAAGAAAGTCTCATTTGGGTCAAGACTTGAAGGGAACTCAAGAGCTAGTCATGCGTGTATCTGGGGGGAAGTACAGAGTTTTGGAGGGTGAGGGTTGGGGGAGGGAGCAGCACCTGGCAAGTGTAGCTGGAACCAAGTGAGCCAGGAGAGTAAAAGGTGAAGGTGACGATGCAGGCATTCTAAGGACTTGGCTTTTACTCAGGTTTGAAAGTCACTGGAAGGTTTTGAGCAGAGGAAAGTCATGATCTGATATGGATTTCAATAGGATTGTGGGCTACAGTGTTGAAAAGACTTAAGGCAGAAAAGGATGAAAGCAGGGAGACCAGTTAAGAGGTTATTGAAATAATCCAGGCAAGAGAAGATGGTAACTTGAGCCAGACTAGAGACAGTGGAGACGAGAGGTTGGTTCCTGGATCTGTTTTGAAGGTAGAGCCAACAGGATTTGCTCCCTGACTGGAGGTAGGGTGGTAGTGAGAGGGGTGTTAAGGGTGGCACTGAGATTTTTGGCTTGTGTAACTGGAAAAATGAAAGTGCCATTTATATGAGATGAAGGAAGACTGTGGGAGGAGCAGGTCTGGGAAGAGACAAGAGCAGGAAGGGATGGATGCAGTCCCAGCTCAGTTTGGGACATTAGTTGAGGTAGTTTAATTGCTATTTCATGATCAAGAGAAGAATTTCAGATGAACTCAGCAAACATTTATTCAGTGCTTACTAGCGTCAGATCCTATATTAGACCATGGGAATAGAAAACTAAATGACGTGCTGGGGTGCTTGGATGGCTCAGTCAATTAAGGGTCCAACCTCAGCTCAGGTCACAATCTCAGGTTCATGAGTTTGAGCCCCACATCCAGCTTTCTGCTCTCAGCACAGAGCCTGCTTCAGATCCTCTGTCCCCCTCTCCCTCCCCTGCTTGCACTCTTTCTCTCTGTCTCAAAATAAATAAACAAACAAACAACAACAAATCAACAAAATGGCACAGCCCTTACATTTATAGGAGTCACACAATATAGTTAAGAAGTTGTGAGTAGTTACAACCTAAATTATTAATCACTCAGAGTTTACTTTCTTTAGTTCTCATCTAGATTGAGGTCACACATAACTTTCACTTTATTTTGAGGATTAGTTCCTGTTTCTCTGTTTTAAACTCAGAGATGATGTCCCAGAGCCAGAAGTGGGCTTCTATCTGACAATTGCAGAGCTCTGAAGTTCAGAGCACATACCCCCTATGGTGATTGCCTTCAAAAAACTTGTGGGAATTTCCCCATCAACAGGCTTAACAGAATTGGAGTGGTGGGGACCAGTTGTGATCACTAAATTGTATCTTTGTCCCCTCTCTGGGAAATACATATTCATTCCAGTTTCAGTTTTAAGCCATCATTTGAAACATGGGGTGTTAGTCCAACAAACTATTTGCTAACTTTAAATGGGATGATGCATTAGTGGTAAGCATAGAACTGCTTTTTATCTACCTTGCCGAATTTATAATTTTTTCCCCTTCTTTTCTTCCTGGCTTAAACTTTACTCTTAGAACTGTCCACAGTATCCTAGTCACATTCTCTTTTCCGTTAGGCAATATTACAGCCATAAACTTGGAAACCATAGAAAGGCTCAGAAGCTTAGGAGTATAAGAACACTACTAATGTGCCAGCCCACCATATTCAGCTCAAAGATCATGAATAATCACTTATCTGAAAGCATTTATAATAATCTAGTGATACGATAATGCGTTATTAGTATTACTTTTGTTTCTCTCTTCACAGTGAAGCCATGTCTTTGGAGGGAGATGAGTGGGAGCTGAGTAAAGAAAATGTCCAACCCTTAAGGCAGGGGCGGATCATGTCTACGCTTCAGGGAGCATTGGCGCAGCAAGAATCTGCCTGTAACACTACTCTTCAGCAACAGAAACGGTGTGTAGAACGATTTGGGGTGAACCTGTCATCATTCATCCCTAACTGTGGTTAGTAATGTAGGTGTGGATCCATGCAGATTGGCTTAAGAAGTACTTTTCAAAGTTGATAGTGTGAGAATCTGTTCTCCACCTGCTTTTTCATCACACAACAGCTATCTAAAGATCTCCCTGAGTGCAATTACGAACAAGAGTATAGGATTTCATTTCATTATGTTATGGAGCAGCCAAACTTTTGTATCAATAGAAGTACATCTTGGGGCGTCTGGGCGGCTCAGTTGGTTAAGCTTCTAACTCTTGGTTTTAGCTAAGGTCATGATCTCGAGGTTCATGAGATTGTGCCCCACTCACTTTGGGCTCTGTGCTGACAGTGTGGAGCCTGCTTGGGATTCTCTCTCTCCCTCCCTGTCTCTGTCTCTCCCCTGTTCTCTCTCTCTCTCAAAATAAATAAATTAACTTAAAAAAAAAAAATACATCTTGAGGCACCTGGATGGCTCAGTTGGTTAAGTGTCAACTCTTGGTTTCGGCTCAGGTCATGATCTCACAGTTCGTGAGTTTGAGTCCCGCATCGGGCTTCATGCTAATAGTGTGGAGCCTGCTTGGGATTCTCTATCTCCCTCTCTGTCTCTCTGCCTCTCCCCTGCTTGCTGTCTCTGTCTCTCTCAAAAAATAAATTAAAAAAGATTTTTTTTAAATAAAATAAAATGATACATCTTATACAGGGGACAATGAGAAGCAAAGTAAAGCAAGTATCATATTACAGTATTTACCAAAAGTATCATGTCATTCTGGATCCCTAAATAGAATTAACTCTTTAATAATAACCAGTTAGAGAAATCGCTTCCTTGGATTTTGAGTACTCAGAGAGAGGGGATCTGCTATCTTGTATGTATACTCAATTTTTAACTTTCTAGGAAAGTATTTTTGAGAATGTGCCAAAAAAGAAATAGTGACCTCCAAAGAAAAATATAAACCTGAGAGAAATTAAATTTATACTAGAAAGTGTCTCATTGATGATTTAATAAACTCTGAAAAAAGAAAAGCCAAAAAATACTACGGTTGGACAGCACAGGGGCTAGGGGCACCGACTCCCCAAGCGGTAGAAAATCCATTTGTAACTTTCAACTCCCCCAAAATTTATTAAAAGCCTACTGTTGGGGCATCTGGGTGGTTCAGTCGGTTAAGCATCTGACTCTTGATTTTGGCTCAGGTCATGATCTCACTGTTGGTGGAATTGAGCCCCACATCAGGCTCTTCACTATCAGTGCAGAGCCTGCTTGGGATTCTCTCTCTCTTTCACTCTCTGCCCTTCCCCCTCCCCACCCTCAAAATAAATAAGTAAACTTAAAAAAAAATAAATAAAAGCCTCCTGTTGACTGGAAGCTTTACTGTTACATAACATAAACAGTTAACACATATTTTGTATATGTATTATATACTATACTACAATAAACTACAGAAAAGAATATGTTGTTAAGAAAATCAGAAAGAAGAGAAAATATATTTATAGAACTATATACTATTTACTTGGAAAACATCTCCATATAAATAAACCCACATAGTTCAAACCCATGTGGTTCAAGTGTCAACTGTACTGCATTATTCAAATGGACCTATAGAACTTACTTTCCTAAATAAGCTTTTTTCAAAAGAGTGAACTAAAATATCCTTTCCTACCTTGAATCTCTGACAAAAAAATTTCGCCATCATAGTCAAGTTATCATAAATTTGGGGTTATAATGTAATGAACGTCCTCGTTCATCTCTTTGGATCTTTAAAAGTATCAAAAGATTGTGGTGTTGTATTGTTAACTTTTCTTCCTGGTTTCTGTGATATTGTACTAGTGTTTCCACTTCTCGAACCTTCCTTTTTTCTTATTGGCTTCTTATTGCATTTTATCTAAGTCGTTTGTTCATTGCCCTGTGTGTCCTTACATATTCACATTTTCCGGGATTGTTTAACAGCTATTTACATCTCTTATTTGCCTTCTAAATGTCTTTTTATCTACTTGTAACGTATAATCACTAATGTATTAAATACTGAATCACTTCTCTTATAAATGATCTTCCTTCTTCTACTCCATTTTGGTTAAGGGTACCAAAACTCACTTGAATGATCTTTCTCATTGCCCTCTCATCCAAATTATATTTAGTCAGTTTCTCAGGTCTGGGATTTTTTTTTTCTTAAAGTATAATTTACATGCTGTGAATGCTCAGATTTTTAAGTGTACCATTTAATCAGTTTTGACATGCACTTCAACCCACAGAACATTATTACCTCTGAAAGTTCTCTCATGCCCATTCCCAATCAGTGTTCTTCCTCTCCCCCATGAAGAAACCAGTGATCAGATTTCTGTCATCATAGATGATAGAATAAGCATCATTTGATGCTTATTCTAGAAGCTTATGTAAATGAGGTCATGCATTTCTTTCACTCAGCATGTTTTATTAGGCTTTTCCATGTTGCATGTATCAGATTGTTCCTTTTTATTACTGAGCAGTATTTCATTTGTTTATCCATTTATTAATTGATGGACATTCGATTCTTTACTGTTTTGTGCTTCATGAATAAAGCTATTGGGGACATTCTTGTACAAGGATTTTTGTGGACATAGATTTTCATTTCTCTTAGAACTGTTGGGGGATGCTTGGGTGGCTCAGTCGTTTAAGAGTCTGACTTTGGCTCAGGTCACGATCTCGCAGTTTGTGAGTTCGAGCCCCTCATCAGGCTTGCAACTGTCAGCACAGAGCCTGCTTCGGATCCTCTGTCCCTCTCCCCCCTGCCCCCCTGCCCCTTCTCTGCATGCAGCTCTCTCTCAAAAATAAACATTAAAGGGCGCCTGGGTGGCTCAGTCAGTTAAGCAACTGACTTCAGCTCAGGTCATGATCTCACGGTTCGTGGGTTCGAGCCCCACATTGGGCTCTGTGCTGACAGCTCAGAGCCTGGAGCCTGCTTCAGATTCTGTCTCCCTTTCTCTCTGCCCCTCCCCCACTTGTGCTCTGTCTCTCTCTCTATCTATCTCTCTCAAAAATAAATAAAATGTAAAAAAAAAATTAAAAAAAAAAATAAATAAATAGACATTAAAAAAAAAAAAGCATAGAACTGAAACTGATGGGTCATATAAATATGTTTAACTTTTTGGGGCACCTGGGTTCCTCAGCTGGTTAAGCATTGGACTTCGGCTCACGTCATGATCTGGAGGTTCATAGGTTTGAGCCCCACATCAGGCTCTGCGCTGACAGCATGGAGCCTGCTTGGGAGTCTCTCTCTCTCTGCCCCTCCCCCATATGCCTGCACTCTCACTCTCAAAAATAAGCTTAAAAAAATAAAATGAATGTATAACTTTTTAAGAAACTGGCAGTTTTCCAAAGAGATTATAACATCTTACACTTCTGTCAGCTATGTATGAGAGTTTGCCTTCTCCAAATCTACTTCAGTATTTTGGTGGTGCCAGTCTTTCATTTTAGCCATTTTGGTGGGTATGTAATAATATTATGGTTTTACTTGTGATTTCCCTGGTGATTAATGATGGTGAGCACTTTTTCTCATGGTTACTGGCCTTTTTTTTTTTTATTAATAGATCATAGATTTTACTCTTTTTTTCTTTCTTTCTAGAGAATGCATGCATGACTGGGGGAGAGGGGCAGAGGGAAAGAGAGAGAGATGCTTAAGCTCTACACTGAGCATGGAGCCTGACACAGGGGCTCTATCCCACAACACTGGGATCCTGACCTGAATCGAAATTAAGAGTCTGACGCTCAACCAACTGAGCCACCCAGGCACCCAGTTATTGGCCTTTTAAATCTCTTTTGTGGTGTATTTGTTTAGACATTCTGCCCAGTTTTAAAATTGGATTGCAGGAGACCTTTACCTAGTCTGTGTACAAGACTTCTATCAAATAATGTGTTGCAAACATTTTCTTCCAGTTCATGGTTGCCTGTTTTCTCAGTGGTGTTTTTTGATGAGCAGACATTTTTCATTTTGATTAAGCTTAATGAATTACTGTTTTTCTTTTATGGTTAGTGCTTTTTTGTGTCTTTAGATCTTTGCAAAGATCCAAAGTTGCAAAGATACTCTCCTGTGTTTTCTTCTAGTAGCTTTATTGTTTCACTTTTTATGTTTCAGTCTATGATTCATCTTAAATTTATCCTTGTGTACACTGTAAGGCTGGAAAAGTTCTTTCTGCCCACCCCCCATCCCCCAATATGGATTTCTAGTTGTTCTGCCTCCATTTGTTGAAGAGATTTTTTTTCTTTTTCCCTACTGAACTGGTTTGGGGCCCTTGTGAAAAAGAAATCATTTGACTATGTGTGTGGATATTTATGGACTGTATTCTCTTCCATTGATCCAGTTGCTTATCCTTTCACCAATTGCATATTACATATTGTCTTGATTAGCTTTATATAGTAAATCTTGACTTAGGGTAGAGTGAGTTCTCCACCTTTTGTTGTTCTTTTTTAAATTTGTTTTGGCTATTTTAGGTCCTTTGCTTTTCCAAACAAATTTTAAAATCTTGTCTGTTTTAAGAACAGAACTTGTGAGGTTTTGGTTGGATTGCATTGCATCTACAGAGAAATTTGGAGGGTTGCTGATATTTATCAGTAGTGTCTTAGGTTTTATTTTTTCACCATTTTGGCAGGTAATCCCATCATCATGTCATACTTAAATCACCATATTAGTTTCATAATTGTAGTTCCTTATATAAATTCTTTTATTCCTAAAATGTTACTTAATTGATCTTTTTGAAGTCTTTACTTATCATATTTAAGATATTCTCCAATTTTTTTTTTTAATGTTTATTTTTATTTTTGAGAAAGAGAGAGTGCGAGTGTGGGAGAGGCAGGGAGAGAGGGAGACACAGAATCCGAAGGAGGTTCCAGGCTCCGAGCTGTCAGCACAGAGCTGGACATGGAGCTTGAACCCACAAACCACAAGATCATGACCTGAACTGAGGTTAGATACTTAACTGACTGAGCCACCCAGGCACCCCAAGATATTCTCCAATTAAAGAGTCAGTAGTAGCTTGAGCAGATGGAACCCAAAGTCTTTATTTTTAATTTTTTTTTTTTTTAAGGTAATCTGTATGCCTAACAAGGGGCTTGAACTCACAACCTTGAGATAAAGTGTTGCATGCTCTTTCAACTAAGCCAGCCAGGCACCCAAAGTCTTTAAATTTACATTTAAAACATGCCCTTCTTACTTCTCCAGATATCTCCACCTATTCCCAATACTAACTGTCTTATAGCTCAATTTCCTCTTGATAAACTCTCCCACTTTTACAACTTTATTCAATGCTGATTTCTTGGAAAACTCCACTTTTCTTTGAAATTTTCTGGTTCCTTCAGAGTCCCACCTTCTGATGCTGCTTCTGTGATACCTCCTTTTGCTTCTCAAAGGCTTTACTTTCCATTCTTGGCAACTGTAATATACTATACCACTTTGATTTTTTTTTTTTCAACGTTTTTTATTTATTTTTGGGACAGAGAGAGACAGAGCATGAACGGGGGAGGGGCAGAGAGAGAGGGAGACACAGAATCGGAAACAGGCTCCAGGCTCCGAGCCATCAGCCCAGAGCCTGACGCGGGGCTCGAACTCACGGACCGCGAGATCGTGACCTGGCTGAAGTCGGACGCTTAACCGACTGCGCCACCCAGGCGCCCCATATACTATACCACTTTGTATTGTGGGTTAATTTTTCATTTGTATACTTTGTCTTTTATTTTTGATGTTTGTTTATTTTTATTTATTTATTTTTTTAATGTTTATTTATTTTTGAGAGACAGAGCGCAAGCTGGGGAGGGTCAGGGATAGAGGTAGGCACAGAATCCAAAGCAGGCTCCAGGCTCCACGCTGTCAGCACAGGGCCCGACGCGGGGCTCGAACTCACAAACCGTGAGATTATGACCTGAGCTGAAGTCAGAGGCTTAACCAGCTGAGCCACCCAGGCGCCCCAATGTTTGTTTATTTTTGAGAGAGAGAGAGAGAGCGAGTAGGGGAAGGGCAGAGAGAGAGAGGGAGACAGAGAATCCGAAGCAGGCTCCACGCCGCTAGTGCAAAGCCCAACGTGGACCCACGAACCTTGAGATCATGACCTGAGCCAGAGTTGGATGCTCAACCAACCGAGCCACGCAGGCGCCCCTATACTTTGTCTTTCTTATTGGAGTATAAATTCCTTTGTGTCAGGAACTATTTTTGTAATTCTGACATAACCCTTTATACAGCTATTATTGATGAAACATTTATCTAAAGTGTGGTTTATTACCTAGTACTTCCCTCTGTTCTAACTGGTCAGTCTTAACTTAATCGTAGCCCTGCCTTTCCCAGCTCTTTACAAAGTAAAATTTTACGCTTTCTTTGAAGCACTCCCCAAAGTACATATTGGTATTATTCTTCTCTGACTGATGTTACCCATGGAATTTTACTTTAAAATTCTTACTTCTATGTTTGTGTGTGTGTGTATGTTTAGTTCAATACTACTATATACATATAAAATAATAGCTCTCATTTATTGAGTACTTATTCTGTCTAAGCACTTTATACTAAGAGTAATCAACTTAATAAGATAGATAGTTGCTACAGTAGTCCTGCCTTTTCTGTGGTTGCACTTTCCTCAGTTTCACTTACTCACTATCAACTGCAGTCCAGAATCCGACGACCCTCCTTCTGACATATTGTCAGAAGTCAGTAGTAGTCTAATGCTACATTACGGTGCCTACATCATTACCCTCACTTCATCTCATGATGTTGACATTTTATCATCTCACATCCTCACAAGAAGAAGATGAAAGATGAGCATAGTAACAATAAGGTATTTTGAGAGAGAAACCACATTCACATAACTCTTATTATAGTATATTGTTGTAATTGTTCTATTTTGTTATTGTTGTTTTTAATCCCTTACGATGCCTAATTTATAAATTGAACTTGTTCATAGGTATGTATGTACAGGAATGAAACAAAATATATATAGGTTTTGAAAGTATCCTGGATTTCAGGCATCCATTGGGTGTCTTGGAAAGTATCCCCCTACACAGAAAGGGGGGGTTTCTGTATTATTATCTCCATTTTACAGATGAAGAGACTGAAAATAGAATTTAAACAGCTTGTTTAATGTCACTCTGCTAGTGATGAGTGGAGCTGCATTTGAACCTGGGGAGTCTTGTTCCAGAGCTTTAAACTGCTGTGTAATTCTGTTTTTTGATATGTTGTCTTAGAATTTGTTTATCTAATTTCTACATGTTTTGTCCCTCCTGTTTTGTTATCTGGAAGAATCTTGATGATTTCTATTTTTCTTTCTATTTAACAAAGCCTCAAACTCCAGTGAAGTTATTTGAATTGATATTAAACACTTAAAAAAATTAATAAAAATGGAGGTGTGACATATTTATTTGGCTGTCATCGCTATTGCTTATGCTAACATTTTCTGTTTAAATTTCAGGGCATTTGAATCTGAAATTCGATTTTACACTGGAAATGATCCTCTGGATGTTTGGGATAGGTGGGTCTTTTTTATTTAACAAGGGCAATAGAAACTTAACAAATGAGTCCTTATGACCATACTTCTCAAATTAGGGTATACAGAAGTATGTCAGAACGCCAAATTATGGAAAGAGCCTAAATGTCCATCAACTGATGAATGGATAAAGAAATTGTGGTTTATATACACAATGGAATACTACGTGGCAATGAGAAAGAATGAAATATGGCCTTTTGTAGCAACGTGGATGGAACTGGAGAGTGTGATGCTAAGTGAAATAAGCCATACAGAGAAAGACAGATACCATATGGTTTCACTCTTATGTGGATCCTGAGAAACGTAACAGAAACCCATGGGGGAGGGGAAGGGAAAAAAAAAAAAAAAAGAGGTTAGAGTGGGAGAGAGCCAAAGCATAAGAGACTGTTAAAAACTGAGAACAAACTGAGGGTTGATGGGGGGTGGGAGGGAGGGCAGGGTGGGTGATGGGTATTGAGGAGGGCACCTTTTGGGATGAGCACTGGGTGTTGTATGGAAACCAATTTGACAGTAAATTTCATATATTAAAAAATAAAAAAAAAAGAAAAAAAAATAAAAAAAGAAAAAAATAAAAAAAGAAAAAAAAAAAAAAAAAAAAAAAAGAAGTATGTCAGAGTACAAAGTGGTGTCTTGGGGACATGGAGAGACAGAATAATCATAGTGTTTCTTTTTGAGGTGTTCAGGACTGAAGAAATTTCAACTTTGTGGCAGGCAGCTGAGAGCTACACCCTTTTTATCCCCATCCTCTTTATTTCCCAGAGGTATATGTTAGCAATATTTGGTAAAGCTCGAGGGATATAGACTTAGGACATGACATTGAGGACCTCTAAATAAACATACTTTCAATATATTAGATATTTCTGCCTAAGAAAGTCAAGAATGGGTCTTGGTGCAAGAACAAAAGTACACATTAAACTTTAAAATTATTTTTTTCCTTTCCATTCAGGTATATTGACTGGACAGAGCAGAACTATCCTCAGGGGGGGAAAGAGAGTAATATGTCAACATTATTAGAAAGAGCTGTTGAAGCACTGCAAGGAGAAAAACGATACTATAATGATCCTCGATTTCTTAGTCTCTGGCTCAAATTGGTAAGTCGTTCCTCAAGTGCCATCTGGGTTTAAAATATTAAACCACGAGGAGCTCCTGGGTGGCTTAGTCGGTTAAGCAGCCTACTTCAGCTCAGGTCATGATCCCACAGTTTGTGGGTTCGAGCCCCGCGTCAGGCTCTGTGCTGACAGCTTGGAGCCTGGAGCCTGCTTCAGATTCTGTGCCTCCCTCTCTCTCTCTGCCCTGCCCCCATTCACACTCTGTCTCTCTCTGTCTCTCAAAAATGAATAAATATTAAAAGAAATTTTAAAAAATAACATATTAAACCAAGAGATTTTTTTCTAGAGCTGTCTGGTACACACCAGAAAATGGCAACACTCAAGTCATTTAATAGATACTAAACATTTAGTAAAATACTCAATGTTTGTTAAATTGTCTCTATTTAAAGATAGATTTTAATGTAAGGGTTTTTTACCCCTTTAAAAGTGATCATAGGGCCATGCAGCTGTGCTGGCGGGGAGGGTGTGTAGGAGCCAACACATGGCAGTAGCATGATTGTTTGGGAACAAGTTTTGTTAGGTGATTCTGGTATTCCTTTGTCTCCTTTTTGAGAATCATTACCATAAAAAGGTAAATGTTTTTTATGTAGTATATTGCTACATCCAAAAATCTCTGCCTGACCACTTTGTACTGTCTCATTTGACATGTAGTTCTTTTATCTAGAAAATTTTTTTATGAAAACATCTTCAAATAAAATAATGATGTGGGTTTCCTAGGTATTTACTTCATTGATTTTATCCTAAAAGAGATTAGAATAAGTGATAAATATTTAGATTAGAATGTTAGATAATAGATAACTAGATAATGGATAATTAGATACTTATAAAAATAAATTATTAAAAATTAAAAATAGGGAAAAAATTAAAATAAATAAATAAAAATAAAAAAATAGGGGGCCACCTGGGTGGCTCAGTCAGTTGAGCATCTGGCTCTTGATTTTGGCTCAGGTCATGATCTTGTGGTTTATGGGTTTGAGCCCCACATGGGGCTCTGCATTGATAGCATGGGGCCTGCTTGGGATTCTCTCTCTCCCTGTCTCTCTGCCCTTCCTATTCTTGTGCATGGACTCTCTCAAAATAAATAAATAAACTTAAATAAATAAAAATAAAAAATAGGCGTGGCTCAGTCAGTTGAGCATCTGACTCTTGATTTCAGCTCAGGTCATGATCCTAGGGTCATGGGAATGAGCCTCACGTCAGGCTTCATGCTGAGCATGAAGTCTGCTTAAGATTCTCTCTCTCTCTCTCTCTCTCTCTCTCTCTCTCTCTCTCCTCTCCCCCTCTCTCTCTCTCTCTCTTTCTTTCTCTCTCTGTTCCCCTCTCCCACTTGTGCATTCTCTCTACAAAAAATAATAATAATAAAAATCTATAAAAATAGATAATTCTATAACACTAAATAATTCAAAATAATAGAATATTTACAACAAGTGTTATAATATAAAATACTGACATTTAAAATTGATAAAATTTCTGGCTAAAACATATCTCTTGAGAGCTTATCTTAAACTTCAAATAGGGACTCCTAGGTGGCTCAGTAGGTTAAGCATCCTCCACTTGTGCTCTATCTCTCTCTCTCTCTCTCTCTCAAAAATAAATAAACATTAAAAAAAAAAAAAAACGTTCAGGGGCACCTGGGTGTCTCAGTTGGTTAAGCATCCGACTTCAGCTCAGGTCATGACCTGCTGTTCCCAAGTTCAAGCCCTGCATTGGGCTCTGTGCTGACAGCTCAGAGCCTGGAGCCTGTTTCAGATTCTGTGTCTTCCTCTCTCCCTCTCTGCCACTCCCCACTTGCGTGCTCTCTCTTCCTCTCAAAAATAAACACTAAAAAGAAATTTTAAAAAAACCTTCAAATATTACTAATAAAGGAAATTAGGTAAATCCTGAAGGCATACCTATCTTGGTTTCCGTAGGACATTTGACATATTTTGGCATCATTATTGACAAGTTGGAGAAATTATCTTAGAAATATCAGTGATAGGAATTTATGACAAAGGATGATATCCAAAGAATGCTAAACAGATTGTTTGCATGGGGACTATGGTCCCTGGTAGCATGCTGATGGATTTTGTTTTTCATTCTATCCTATATAATACTCTTAACTTATATAATGTTCTTATGTGTGATTTATTAAAGGTTTGGACTAGATAAACCTCTAAAGTAACTCTTAATCCTAAGATTCTATGATTATATTTACTTGGAACTATTAAAAGTAACAATTGGAATAATTTTTATGTTCATAAATGCTAACCTGGTGCTGGCACTAAAGAGTAATGACACTGTCATAACATAAACAGCATAGTCTAGACCAGTGCTACTGAAAGAATGGTCCGTGGAGTGTTCAAGATAAAAGTTCCGAATAAGCATTTAGAGGTTTGGTTAACAAATTTGACATTACCACAACATCCAAACACATCATCATTTTTCTAGTGACTTCTATTTCTATTGTAATTTTTAAAAATACCAGTCAACAATGGAATGGAAACTTTAAACACACACACACCGAAACTGGCCCCTTTACCACAGGCAGTCTAGTCTGAGAAGTACTGGTCTAGACACCCCTCATATTCAAATGATCAGCAATAATTGGAACATAGTAGATAGTTAGCAAGCATATTAATCTATTTTGCTGTTTTTATTTTTTCCCTTATGGTCAAGAGGAGTAACAGTTGGGTTCTTCACTCTACTCCTTTCTTTTGCTTTGCAGAAAACTTTCTCCACTCCAAGAGTTATTTTTATAAGGAATGACTACAATCTAGCTAAGGAAAAATTTGTTCTTAGAAAATATCCAGGATTTTGAGTTAAAAGTATAAAATTGTTTTAGTTGGCTTATTAGGGGTTACCAAAAAGATTTATTTAACTTTTGGATATATTAATCTAACCATGTGGTCCTTTTATTTATGTTATTTCTTAAGTGATCTCATTCAGCACTCTGGAATAACCTGATCTTTATTGGCTGTTTTATGCTGAACCAGAGCTATTCAGAAAGCCATTAACAAGTGCAGTCAATGTTAACCTTTATTTATGTAGTAACAGATATCAAAGACCAGATCTGATACTGATAACATATTCAGAATTATAACTTTGAATCACCATCACATATGGGAAAACATCACTAATTGGGATAAGCAGAGAACTCCATTTACTGACTTACTACAAAATTAAACTATGAAATATTAATTGTTTTTGTCAAAGATATAAGTGGAGCATTTCATTTATTCAACCTTTTTCTACCCTGGTTAGGAACTGGAGATATAGTGGATAGCAATGTTTTGTGCCTTTGTGGAGCCTACTTTATTGGGAAAGACAGATGTTAAGCATTTAATTGTCACAAAAGAGAAAGAGAGAAGTATCGAGTTGTGTAGAAGGGAATACATAGAATGAGGACTTAACCTAGGCCAGACAATCAGGAGAGATGAGAGAAACTATATTTAGTAAATAAACAGGAGAAAATGTTAGCCTCCTTAGTAGTGTAAGAACTCCTAATTAGAACACTGAAATGCCATTTTTATATGAAATTAGAAACTTAAAATAGGTATTTTCTGTGAAATTAGTATTTGGGAATAATTACTAGCATTTTAAATTTGTATAACCCTTTTAGAAAGCAATTTGTTACTTTTTAACATAGTTCTACTTCTAGAAATTTATCTTAAGGGAATAATATAAAACATGAAAGGTGGTGTGCATGAAGATATTTGTTACAGGGGTACCTGGTGGGTGTGGGGGCTCAGTCAGTTAAGCCTCTGACTCTTAATTTCAGCTCAGGTCATGGTCTCATGGTTTGTTGGTTCAGGCCCCACATCAGGCTCTGTGCTGGCAGTGCAGAGCCTGCTTGGAATTCTCTCTCTCCCTCTCTCTCTCTGCCCCTCTCCCAATTGCATATGCTCTCTCGCTCTCTCTCTCTCTCTCTCTCTCTCTCTCTCTCTGTCTCTCTCTGTCTCTCAAATAGACTTGAAAGAAAATATTTAAAAAAAAGATATTTGTCATAGAATTATTTTCTATTTGGGTAAAGTAGAAGCTGTATATCCAAAAAATAGGGGAATGGTTAAATGATGGAAGATTACTAGATAGAACATTATTCATCCATCTGAAAGTGATAAAGAGTAAGCAGAAGCATGGAAAAATGAACCCTGAACTGCTAAGTGGAATTAAAATTTCCTTATGATTAAAACTTTATAAATGATAAAAATCCTTTTATGCTATTTAAAATGATATATGTTCCTTTTTTTTCCTTAAGGGAAAAAAAACTGAAGAAAATATGTCAAACTGTTAATGGTACAGGATTTTTTATTGACATGTTCCCCCACCTTCTTACTACTAGAATTGTCTGCATTATAGCTGGTCTTAAAAGATCGCTTGTAAAATGCAGATTTGACCATATCATTCCTTTGCTTAGAGTTCTCCCATGGGAACACACATGCATTGGGTATCAGGTAAATTTAAAATCGATTAGCTTGACATTTAAGACCTGTCACACCTTTTTTTCCCAAACTCCTGTCTTGTCTGATCCCCACAAACTTTTAGTCTTCTCTGTCTTTGCTTATACTATTTTCTCTGTCTGGAATGCCTTTCCATTGCCATTTTCTACCAGATATAAGTCTATTCCTCCTTGAGGGCCACACTCAAATGTCATACCTTCTTGAAGTCTTCTCATCCCTTTTTCTTACAACTTAATCTCTTCTGTCTACTTTTTAGGTCTTACCAGTATAGCCCTTATAACGTTATATTATAATAAATACATATTTTTTCAATGCAGAAACTACATATAGTAATGCCAGTGATTTTTTTAGCACATAATAGACAGTAAATGAATAGAAATTGGTTAACTCTTAATGCTTTTAATTTGTTACAGGGGCATTTATGCAATGAGCCTCTGGATATGTACAGTTACTTACACAACCAAGGGATTGGTGTTTCACTTGCTCAGTTCTATATCTCATGGGCTGAAGAATATGAAGCTAGAGAAAACTTTAAGAAAGCAGATAAGATATTTCAGGAAGGGATTCAACAGAAGGCTGAGCCACTGGAACGACTGCAGTCACAGCACCGGTAAACTTCTCTGGAGCTTGTCTTTACTCTTTAAAACTAATAAATATAAATAGTTGTTTTTGCATCTGAATAAAATGCTCCCCATGGCAAGTTTACTTAGTTACTATTTAATTTTTTAAAAGATCTATTTAAATATTTTTTATTTAACATATAGTAAAATTTGTTTGGTGTATAGTTTTCACAATCGAATAGGGACATGTAACCATTACTGTGACCAAAATATCCAATAGTTCCATTGCTCCATAGAATTTCTTTATGCTCTCCCTTTGTAGTTCAACACTTAGGCTCACTCCCAATCCCTGGTAACCA
This sequence comes from Neofelis nebulosa, assembly GCF_028018385.1. NCBI lineage: Eukaryota > Metazoa > Chordata > Mammalia > Carnivora > Felidae > Neofelis > Neofelis nebulosa. The sequence continues at coordinate 63,541,354 of NC_080788.1, read as the reverse complement.
CTGATGTGTTTTCCAGCCCAGTAGTTTTGCCTTTTCCATGATATCATATACATTGCATCATATAGTATGTGTGGCCTTTTGAGTGTGTCTGCTTTCATTTAGCATAATGCATTTCAGTTATTAAATTGGTTCTACTTTAAAGATGGATTTTATATGTATAGTCTGAATACCAGTCTTTTGTTAGATATGTGACTTGTAAATCTTTTCTCCCAGATTGACTGTTGACTATGTTTTTTCTTAACGGTGTTTTATAGAACAAAAGTTTTTAATTTCGGAGAATTCTAAAATCAATTATTTAAAATAAAATAAAATAAAATAAAATAAAATAAAATAAAATAAAATAAAATAAAATAAAATATTTTTTTTGCACTTGATCTTAGCCAAAAGGCCGAGAAGCGATAATAAAATATATATATATATTTTTTTGTATGGATCATGCTCTTGGTATGTCTGAGAGCTCTGTTTAGCAAAAAGTTGCAAAGATTTTCTCCTAAGTTTTCATCTTGAAGTTTAAAAAAAATTTTTTTTTATTTGAATATAGCTGATACACAATGTTACATTAGTTTCAGGTGTATAACATAGGACAGATTTATACCTTATGCTGTGCTCACTGCAAGTAGTTACCGTAGCTCTCCATACAAAGCCATTATAATAGTATTGACTGTATTTCTTATGCTGTACCTTTTATTCCCATGACTTATTCATTACATAACTGGAAACCTGTGTCTCCCTCTCACCCATTTGCCCATTTCCCCCTTTCCCCCAACTCCCTCCTCTGGCAGCCATCAGTTTGTTCTCTGTATTTATAGGCCTGATTCTATTTGTTTAATTGTTCTTTTTTTTTTCTTTTAGATTCCACATGAGTGGAATCATACAGTATTTCTCTTTCTCAGTCTGACTTAGATCACTTAGCATAATAGGCTGTAGGTCCTTCCATGTTGTATCAGTGGCACCATCATGCTTTTTTATGGCTGTGCAATCCATTATGCATATATATATATATACCTTATCTTCCTTATCTATTTGTCTATCAATAGACATTTAGGTTGCCTTCTATATCTTGGCTATTGTAAATAATGCTGCAATAAACATAGGTGTGCATATATCCTTTTGAATTAATATTTTCATTTCCTTTGGGTAAATAAACACCCAGAAGTGAAATTATTGGACTGTATGGCATTTTTGTGGTTAATTTTTTGAGGAACCTCCATACTGTTTTCCACAGTGGCTATACTTATTTACATTCCCACCAACAGTGTGGGAGGGTTCCTTTTTCTCCACATTGTCATCAACACTTTTATTTCTTGTCTTTTTGAATTTAGCCATTTTGACAAGTGTCAGGTGATATCTCATTGTGGTTTTGATTTGCATTTTTCTTTTTTTTTTTTTTTTTTGTCTATTTATTTTTGAGAGACAGCATGAGCGGAGGAAGGGCAGAGAGAGAGACAGAGACATAGACAGAGTCTGAAGCAGGCTTCAGGCTCTGAGCTGTCAGCACAGAGCAGGCTCGTGGTTCGAACTCACGAACCGTGAGATCATGCCCTCAGCCGAAGTCAGACGCTTAACCAACTGAGCCACCCAGGCGCCCCTGATTTGCATTTTTTCTGATGCTGAGTGATGTTGACCGTCTTTCCATGTGTCTGTTGGCCATCTATATATCTTTGGAAAAATGTCTATTCAGGTCCTATGCCCATTTTAAAATCAGAATGTTTGTTTTTTTGGTATTGAGTTCTATAAATTTTTGTATATATTTTGGATATTAACCCTTTATTGGAGATGTCATTTGCAAATATCTTCTCCCATTCAATAGGTTGCCTTTTTGTTTTTTGATGGTTTCCTTTGCTGTGCAAAAGCTTTTTATTTTGATGTAGTCCCATAGTTTATTTTCATCTTGAAATTCTTATAGTTTTACTTTTTACATACAGATCTCTGATCCATTTTGAGTTAATTTTTGTATAAGGTATTGATCAAGATTCTTTTTTTGCATATGAACCTCCATTTGTTCTTGTGCCCCTTGTTGAAAAGACTTTCTCCATTGAATTGACTTTGCACCTGTGTCGTAATCATATTTGAGGGGTGCCTGGGTGGCTCAGCCGGTTAAATGTTCCACTTTGGCTAGGGTCATGATTTCACTGTTTGTGGGATGGAGCCCTACATAGCACTCTGCGCTGGCAGTGCAGAGCCTGCTTGCGATTCTCTCTTTCCCTCTGCCCCTTCCCTGCTTGTGCTTGTGCTCCATTGTGCATGCATGTGCGTGCTCTCTCTCAAATAAGTAAACATTTAAAAAACTTATATTTGACATTAAAAAATTATATTTGTGCAGTTATTTCTGTTTCTCTATTTTGTTCTTTTGATCTATGTATTCATTAGTGTATATCACAGTATCTAGATTACTGTAGCTTTATTTGTAAGTCTAGAAATCAATTAACAGGAGACCTCCAACTTTGTTCTTCTTTTAGCTTCTTTTTAACTAGAGTTCCTAGGGGCGCCTGGGTGGCTCAGTCGGTTGAGCATAGGACTTTGGCTCAGGTCATGATCTCATGGTTTGTGAATTCGAGTCCTGTGTCGGGCTCTGTGCCGACAGCTCAGGGCCTGGAGCCTGCTTTGGATTCTGTGTCTCCCTCTCTCTCTGCCCCTTCCCTGCTTATGCTCTGTCTCTCTTTCTCTCAAAAATAAACATTAAAAAAAAATTTTTTTTTTAATAAATAAATAACTAGAGTTCCTTTGACTTTCTGTACAAATTTTAGAATCCGCTTTCTGGGATTTTGATTAGTATTGAGCATGAATTTGGTATAGTTCTCCTTTTATTTAGATCTTTGATTTCTTTGAGTAAGCTTTGAAAGTGTTTTGGGGGGGAGGGGCAGAGAGCAGTGTAGAGCCTGATGTGGGGGGCTCAAACTCTCAAATGGTGAGATTGTGACCTGAGCCGAAGTGGCATGCTTAACCGACTGAGCCACCCAGGCACCCCATGGTAGTATTTGTGTTTGAGGAATTGATTCGTTTCATCTATGAGTTTATGAGCATAGAGTTGTTTATAGTATTCCTTTATTTTCCTTTTAATGCCTGTAGGTTATGTAGTGACCTCCCCTCTTTCATTCCTGATATTGGTAATTGTGTCTTCTCCTTTTTCTCCTAGTCTGGCTAGAAGTTTATCAATTTTATTGATCTTTTTAGAGAACCAGCTTTGGTTTTATTACTTTTCTCAATTAGCTTTCTCTTCTTATTTTTATTAATTTCTCCTCTTTATTATTTCCTTCTTTGTGCTTTCTTTGAGTTTAACTTGCTCTTTTTCTAGTATAAGGTGACAAGTTAGATCAACTGATCTAGATCTTTCTTTTCTAATATAAAAAATTTCTTTTCAAGCACTGCTTTAGCTATCCCCCACAAATTTTGATACAATACTATATTTTTATTTTCACTCAGCTCAAAAATTTCTGATTTCCCTTATGTTGTCCCTTTGACCTGTGGGTTATTTAAAAGTATATAAATTTAATTAAGAAATATTCAGAGATTTTTCAGATGTCTCTCTGTTACTGATTTCTAGTTTAATTCCATTATGGTTAGAGAACATAATTTGTATGTTTTCAGTTTTTTTTAATTTATTAAGTTTTGTCGTATGGCCCAGAATATGGTCTGTCATTGGTGAATATTCCATGGACACTTGAAAAATATGTGTTTTGTGCTGTTTGGCAATGTAATGTTTTTTAAATGTTATTTAGGTCTGTTGTGGTCTTCTGTTTCCTTGCTGATTTTCTACTTATTCTATCAGTTACTCAGAGAAGAATTTTGAATTCCCTTTTATTGTGAATGTGTCTCTTCTTTAAGTCCCATTTTTTTGCTTTATATATTTCGAAGTTCTGAAGGATACATATTTAGAATTGATCCCTTTATCATGATATAATAACTACAGTATCTTTATCCTTGGTTATATACACTTTGAAGTCTTCTTGGTCTGATATTAATATAGCTACTCTGGCTTTCTTTTGTTTATATGATATATCATTTCTCTTTCTTTTTTTTTTTTTTTTTTTTTTTAACAGTTTTAGAGTTGTGTGACCATCACCACAATGTAATTTTAGAACATTTTTAACACCCCAACATGAACCCCATACTCATTTGTAGTCACTCCCTATTCCCTCTCACCCACTTCCAGGCAACCACTTACCTGCTTTCTGTTTCTAGGTTTGCCTATTCTAGGCATTGCACATAAATGGAATCCTGCATTATGTAGTCTTTTGTGACTGGCTTCTTTCACTTAGCCTAATCTTTTGAAGGTTCATCCCAGTATATTCATCATTGATGAACATAGTTGTATTATATATTAATATTTTATTCCTTTTTATTGCTCAGTAATATGTCATTCTGTGGATAGACCAGATTTTGTTTATCCATTCATTCATTAATGAACATTTAGATAGTTTCTATTTTTTGGCTTTTGTGAAATACTGCTGCAAACATTCATGATACAGGCTTTTGTATGGATTTTCTTTAATTTTTATCTTATCTATGTCTTTTTATTTAAAGTGGGTTTCTTACACACAGCAAATAGTTGAGTCTTGTTTCTCAGCTCTCACAGTATCTGTTTTTAAATGGTGTGTTTAGAACATTTACTTTAATTATTAATTTTTTTGGATTTAGATCTATTATTTTATTATTTGTTTCCAATTTGTTCTCTTTTATTCCTTCCTCTATTGCCCATTTCCTGCCTTCTTTTGGATTGTCTGAATATTTTTTAATATTTCATTTTAATTTATTTTATTGGCTTTTTTGTCTGTTACTATTTTTTTAGTGGTTGCTCCAGGGTATATTATAAACATGCGTAACCTCTAATAGTCTACTCAGAGGTAATATATTACCACTTCAAGTAAAATATAGAAGCTTTATCACCATATAGGTCCCTTTATCTTCCCTACTTTTTTGATACACTTGTCATATGTATTATTACATCTAAATACACTGAAAACCCCACTAGACAATGTTATAATTTTTGCTTTCAACAGCCTTACATATTTTAAAGAACTTTGGAGGAAAATGGTCTTTTGTATGTATAATTTCTCTTTCTTCATTCCTGAAGTCCCAAGTTCTCCTCTAGTATAATTTCTCTTCAGCCCAAAGATGTTTGGCCATTCATTTAGAGTGAGCCTATGGCCAATAAATTCCCTTAGTTTTTCTTCATCTAAGAATGTCTTCATTTCATTTTAATTCCTAAAGGATATTTTCAATGGATGTAGAATTCTGGGTCAACAGTTCTTTTCTTTTGGTATTTTAAAGATGTTGTTGCACTGTCTTCTGGACTGCATGATTTCTGATGAGAAATCTGTGGTCATTTGATTGGTTCCTTCTCTATATGTATTGTGTTGGTTTTCTCTGGGTGCATTTAAGATTTTTGCTTTTAACATTATTATTCAGAAATTTGATTATGGTGTGTCTAGGTGTGATTACCCTTGCATTTAATCCATTTGGGGTTTACTGAGCTTTTTGAATTTATAAATGTATGCCTTTTACAAAATTTTAAAAATTTTTAGCCCTTTAAAAATGTTTTTTCTGTACTTACTATATCTCTTTTTCTGGGACTTCAATTACACATATATTAGACCTTTTGATATTGTTCCATAGGTCCCTGAAGCTGTCTTTTTTGTTGTTTTAGTTTTTAATTTTTTAACCTTTTTTCTTTCTGTTCTTCAGAGTGGCTAGTTTTTATTGATTTGTCTTCAGGTTCATTTACTCTTTCCTCAGCCATCTCCAGTCTGATATTGAGTCCATCCAGTAATTTTTTTATTTCACATAATGTGTTTTTCAGGTCTAAATTCTCCTTTTGATTCTTTTTTATAGTTTCTGTGTCTCTGCTGAGAACTTCTGTTTTTTTATTCCTTTCAAATATTTTTACCTTTATCTCATGGAGCATTGTTATAATAACTGCTTTTAAATCTCTATGTGAAAATTCCCAGCACCTAGGTTATCTTGATATTGATATGTGTTGCTTGCCTTTTCCTTTGAGAATTGATCACATTTTACTGGTTCTTGGTCTGTCAGGTAATTTTGGATTATATCCTGGACATTGATCCTGATACTATGTTATTAGACTCTGAGTTCTGTTGTTTGATATTCTCTGGAGAACGTTGATACTTTTGTCTTAGAAGGCAACTAACCTTCAGATATCCTCAGTTCTTTCTTATGTAGATAGTGGTTCCATTGTTAGTTCAGTTTTCAAGACCTTTGGGTCTATCCCATGTGTAGGCTGCTCAGGAGTTAGTCTAGGACTTGGGTCATGGTTTATATCATAGTTCAGTCCTCAAAGCCTTTTCTGTGCTGCTTGGGGCCTGCCCTGTGCATACATAGCTCAGAACTGAGTCCAGGGCTTGTGCCAATTCATGTAGAGAATTAGGAGATCCCCTTCTTAAGTTCATCCTCTCTAATATCTCTCCCACATTCATTGGCCCGCAGAGTCCCCTTTTCCAAGTATTCTGGCCAGAAAGATGAGGTTTTAGCTTCCCACACCATCATGGCAACAATTTTAAACCACAAGAGAAAAAAGAAGAAGAAAAAAAAAAACAGGAAACAACCCTGTGTGGGTTGTTTCTTCAAGTTTGACTCCTCTCTACAGTCCACTTGCTTTTGTTTACTTTGCAGAAGCCTCAGTTGCTTTTTTTGTAGTTTGTTTAGAGTTTTAAATTCTACCCAGTGAGAGAGAGGCTACCATGGCCTTACTCCATTTTGGCCAGTACTCTCAGTTTATTCTATATTTTTTGTTTTTTTATTTTTTCTTTTTAAACTCTTTTGATAATACTTAAGGCTTTGGCAGCAGGACAGGAAGTTTAATCTTCAAACTTCTGCCAGCTTTGCTAAAGTAAAATGTCATGTGGGATACATCTTCATTTGATATGGTTTAGGAAAAAATGGTATAGAGGGGAGAGTGTGCATAGAGAGAGAAAGAGACATAGACAGTGACAAAATAGATGTGGCAAGATGTTAACAGTTGGTGAATCTAGGTGAGGAGTATATGGGTGTTCATTTACACTTGCAATAATTTGTAAGTGTAAGCTTTGTAATAAAATGTTGATGGGGAACTCTGATTTTAATAAATTCTTTAATCTTAGTCACCCTGCTCTGATCCTCAGATCAACCTAATGGTGCGCTTCAGAGTATGCTAATTGGTCAAACTTGGACATTTAAAGGGGAGGCTAAACCATTCTATTCCAAACCTTCTCTCTGATTTCAAGGTAGCTTTCTTCATTTCTGACATAATAAACATTTTCTGTGGGCTATTCCTCTATATTTCTTCTCCCTTGTTTTAACAAGTTAGATATTTGATTCTGTGAGTAGTGTTCATCTCCCCAAGGGTTAATTGTCCATTCTCTTACTTTAGACAATTTCAAGCTCGAGTGTCTCGGCAAACTGTGTTGGCACTTGAGAAAGAAGAGGAAGAGGAAGTATTTGGATCTTCTGTACCACAACGAAGCACACTGGCTGAACTAAAAAGCAAAGGGAAAAAGACAGCTAGAGCTCCAATCAGCCGTGTAGGAGGTGCTCTCAAGGGTAAGTTTGTTAAGTGTTATTATGGGAAGCTCTTAGTCTCGGGTGCTGGGCAAATTATGTAAAGAGATAACGTATAAATATATATGTGGATACTGTCCTAGTTTTCTGAATACTAGGTAGCAAAAAGAAGGAAGTCTTCAGAGAGCTGAGATCACAGTATGCAGTAAAACCAAAACATGTCAGCAATTTTGTGTCTTAATTAAGAAAAACCTAATATATAGGAAGCATCAAGAGTTTCTGAACTTGAGTTGTTAGTTGAAAGAAGATATTCAATAATATAGCTAGTATTGTCAAATTAAACTTACATAAAACCAAAGCCTCAGAGAATGTGTTAATATGGTCTTCAAGCTTTTTGGGGGCCAGAAATTAGACTCTCCTTTGTGCACGTAAAGATGATTAACCATGGGCTTTTTTTTTTTTTTTTTTTTTTTAAATTCACTACGTTTAGGGAAGTTTTAGATTTACAGCAAAATTGGGCAGAAAGTATAGAGAGCAATAAGCTTTTACTACATTTATAGCAGTTAGACCTATAGACCAGAATTTTGAAAAATCTCTAACTCCTTTCCTGGTATTAACTTACCATTATTCAAAATGTATCCTAGAATTAGTGTATAGGGAGTATATAGACCTAAAGAATATTTCATCCAGATCATACTGAAGCTTGGTTGTAATAAAGAACCCCATAACAGAGAGTACCACTAATAAATGGGCTAATTTGTCTTCTCTAGATTCAGCACATTGCAGCTTATTTGCATTGAGAGAAAAATTTTAAATTGAAAAATGACAATTTAGGTTAGGTTAATCTCTGAGAAAACTAGACAATGTTAGAATGGTGACTGAAGGAAGAGGTAGAACTTTTTAAAATATCTATAAATAAAAGATTGGAAGTGAGGGAAAGGAGGGACAGTATAAGTAACAAACAGAATGGATTCAAAAGTTAGTAATTCGATTCATTTAAGGTTTTAAAATATTATTGTTTAAAAAAATCTCTTTGTTTCTATGGTAGTAGAAGTAATCGCCTTGATTTGAGGAATGATTGGGTATACTTTATCTGGCATCTAGATTGATAATTAAAGATTTTACTTAAAGTTTTAATGTTTTTCTCCTAGCTCCAAACCAGAACAGAGGACTCCAAAATCCAGTTCCTCAACAGATGCAAAGTAATTCCAGAGTTACTATTTTTGATGAAAATGCTGATGAAGCCTCTAGAGCAGAGTTGTCTAAGCCTACAGCTCAGCCGTGGATAGCACGCCCTGTGTCCAGGGCCAAGGAGAACGAGCTGCAAGCAGGCCCATGGAACACAGGCAGGCCTTTGGAATACAAGGTAAGGACTTTTGGATCCATTGTATTTGCACACATAACACAGACTTCACATTTTGAGTAGAGAAGTAGTTTCAGCATCTCTTTTAATTCCTCTTGAATAATTAGGCAAGGTCTGCATATATTGTGTTAGAATGGAACACTATGGTAATTTTCATTTTCTTCTGCATCACCAGACTCGTGGCAGTACGGCTTCTGTGACAGCAGTACCTTCTCTGCTTCCCAGTTTTACTCCATATGTTGAAGAAACTGCACAACAGCCAGTTATGTGAGTTTGATTTCCAGACATTTTGAGGTGGAAATTATTAACAGTGAGCAGGGACACCTATCTTGGTTCCCAAGGGCATTTCCTTCTTTGTGGAGATGAAAGTAACCAGACACATTTTGTTTTCTTTCTTCTTTTTTTTTTTTTTAATGTTTATTTATTTATTTTTGAGAGAGAGAGAGAGAGAGAGAGAGAGAGAGAGAGAGAGAGAGAGAGATAAGAGAGCAAGCAGGGGAGGGACAGAGAGAGAGGGAGATACAGAATCCAAAACAGGCTCCAGGCTCTGAGCTGGCATCCCAGAGCCTGACGCGGGGCTCAAAACCCACGAACTGTGAGATCATGACCTGAGCCGAAGTCCAGCACTTAACCGACTGAGCGAGCCACCCAGGCTCTCCCTTATTTATTTTTTTTTTTTAAAGATTGTTTTGACCATTCTGGTCCCCTTGCAATTCCATTTGAATTTTAGGATCATCTTGGTAATTTCTGCAAAATAGCCAGCTGGGATTGTGATACAGATTGTGCTCTGAATCTGTAGATCAATTTAATGAATATTGCCATCTTAATAATATTAAATCTTCAGATCCATGGACGTGGTATATCTTTTATTTATATCTCCTTTCATTTCTTTCAACAGTGTTTCATAGTTTTCAGAATAAAATTTTACACTTTTTATTTATTATTTTTTTTAATTTTTTAAATGTTTATTTATTTTTGAGACAGCACACGTGGGAGAGGGGCAGAGAGAGGGGACAGAGGATCCATAGTAGGCTCTGTGCTGACAGCAGCAAGCCCAATTGTGGGGCTTGAACTCACAAACTGTGAGATCATGACCTGAGCTGAAATTGGACTCTAAACTGACTGAGCCACCCACGTTCCCCAAAGTTTTACACTTTTTAAAAAAATGAGTAGATGTTATTTTTTGAGCTATCTTAGATTTATAGAAAAATTGTACAGCATTCCCATGTACTTCCTCCTCAACCCTGCACACAATTCTACCTATTAACATCTTGCATCAGTGTGATTCATTTGTTGTAATTGACGCACCAATATTGATACATTATTAACTAAAGTTTATAGTTTATTAGTACTCATTCCAGTGTGTTCTACAGTTCTATGGGTTTTTCATGTGTCCATCATTACAGTGTCACATGAGTAGTTTCACTGCCCTAAAACTTCCCTGCATTCCAGTAGTTCATTTATCCCTCCCTCAACTCCCTGGCAACCACTGATCTTTAAATTGTCTTTATAGGGGCGCCTGGGTGGCTCAGTAGGTTAAGCGTCTGACTTCAACTCAGGTCACTATCTCACGGTCCGTTGAGTTCGAGCTCCGAGTCAGGCTCTGGGCTGATGGCTCAGAGCCTGGAGCCTGCTTCCGATTCTGTGTCTCCCTCTCTCTCTGCCCCTCCCCCGTTCATGCTCTGTCTCTCTCTGTCTCAAAAATAAATAAACGTTAAAAAAATAAAATTTAAAAAAAAATTAAAAAAATAAATTGTCTTTATAGTTCCGCCTTTTCCCAGAAGTCCTATAGTTGGAAAAAAAAAAACAGTATGTAAGCTTTCCAGACTGGCTTTTCTCAGTAATAAGAATTTAAGGTTTCTTCATGTCTTTTTGTGGCATAATAGCTCATTTATTTTTAGTGCTGAATGATATTCCATTGTATGGATATTTATCCATTTGTGGGAGGACATCTTGCTTGCTTCCAATTTTGGCAATTATGAATAAAGTTACTATAAATACTTGAGTGCAGAGTTTTATTTTTTTTTATTATTTTTTTAATTTATTTTATTTATTTATTTATTTTTTTATGTTTATTTATTTCTGAGGCAGAGAGAGACAGACCATGAGCGGGGGAGGGTCAGAGAGAGAGGGAGACACAGAATCAGAAGCAGGCTCCAGGCTCCGAGCTGTCAGCACAGAGCCCGACATGGGGCTCAAACTCACAAACCGTGAGATCATGACCTGAGCGGAAGTCGGTTGCTCAACCGACTGAGCCACCCAGGCGCCCCAAGTGCAGAGTTTTATATAGACATAAATTTTCAACTCATATAGCTGGATTCGATTTTAAGACTAAGTTTATCTTTGTAAGAAAGTGCCAAACTATCTTCCAAAGTGGCTGTACCATTTTGCATTCATTCATACCAGCAATGGTATGATAGTTCCTAATCCTCCACATCCTTGTCAGTATTTGGTGTTGTCAGTATTTTAGATTTTAACCATTCTGATAGATATGTTGTGGTATCTCGTTATTGTTTTAATTTGTAATTCCCTGATAATATATGATTGAGCATCTTTTATGTGCTTGCTTGCCATCTGTATATTTTTTTGGTGTCTAGTCACATTTCTTTTTAAAATTTTTTTTTTTTAATGTTTTATTTATTTTTGAGACAGAGACAGAGCATGAACGGGGGAGGGGCAGAGAGAGAGGGAGACACAGAATCAGAAGCAGGCTCCAGGCTCTGAGCCATCAGCCCAGAGCCTGACGCGGGGCTCGAACTCACGGACCGTGAGATCGTGACCTGAGCTGAAGTCGGCCGCCTAACGACTGAGCCACCCAGGCGCCCCCACGTTTCTTCTTTAAAAATTATTCTGAAATACTTCATTCTTTTGGTGCTATTGTAAATACAAATGTTCTCTTAATTTCATTTTCAGATTGTTCATTGTATAAAATACAATTTTTATATATTAATTTTATATTCTGCTTCTTTGGTGAACTCATTATTAGCTCTAATAATTTTTATGATAGATTCTTAGGATTTTCTATATGTAAGATCATGTTATCTGCAAATAGAGACCATTTTACTTCTTATCCCATTTGGATGCCTTCTTTCTTTCTTTCTTTCTTTCTTTCTTTCTTTCTTTCTTTCTTTCTTTCTTTCTTTCTTTCTTTTTTTTTAACCTAATTGCCCTGGCTAGAACTTCCAGTACAGTTTTGAATAGAAGTGGCAAGAATGGACCTTCTTATCTTGTTCCTGATCTTAGGGCAGAAGCATTCAGTCTTTCATTATTAAGTATGATGTTTGTGTGGGGTTTTTGTAGATGTCCTTTATCAGATTGAACAAGTTGAGGAAGCCTTTTAAGTATGTAGATGCTTGGACCCTAGCATTAAAGGTTCTGATTTAGTGGATCTGGTGTAGGGATCAGATATCTTTAGTTGTAAAAAGGCATATAAGGAAATAAAAGGTATATAAGTGATTCTGATCCATAGCCAGAATTGAGAACGTCTGCCCCATTTTGTGTGAAGTACTTTATGCTTCATTCTTTTCAAACCTATATTAGTACTCTCATTTTCTCCCCTTCAGCTGAGAACCTTGAACTTCACATTATTAATTCCCTAAATGCTGTATTCCTAACTAATTGTTTTTGGTGTGAAACAGTAGAAAATGGGCTGTAATGTAGAGGTTAACTTTCTTTCATTTGGTTTTTTTTTTTAAGTTTATTTTATTTTAAGTTTTGTGTTTTTTTTTTTTTTTTAAGTTATTTTGTGAGAGAGAGAGTGCATGCCTGCTAGCAGCAAAGGGGCAGAGAGAGAGGGGGAGAGAGAATACCAAGCAGACTCTGCACTCACATTGCACAGAGCCAGATGCGGGGCTCAGCCCCATGAACCATGAGATCATGACCTGAACTGAAATCAAGAGTTAGACACTCAACTGACTGAGCCACCCAGATATCCCTCATTCATTGGGTTTGATTAAGATATGATATTCACATTTATTTTCACCTATAAGGTATATAACCTATTTGATTACCCTTATGTTTAATTTCCTGCCTCATCATATCATTGTAGTACTCAGAACATAATTGTTGATGACCTGTGTGAATTATTTTTTAGCCTTTTTCCTCAATCTTCTTTGTTTTTATTTTTTGAAATCAATTATACATAGTCGTGCCACTGACATCGTTTCTATGTTCTGTCAAGACATAAAAGAAATAATTCATTTGATCTGTATGGTGAATAATAATTATTTTGCTTCCTTAGGACACCATGTAAAATTGAACCCAGTATAAACCACATTCTAACCACAAGAAAACCTGGAAAGGAAGAAGGAGATCTTCTGCAAAGAGTTCAAAGCCATCAGCAAGAGTCTCAGGAGAAGAAAGAGAAGATGATGTATTGTAAGGAGAAGATTTATGCAGGAGTAGGGGAGTTCTCCTTTGAAGAGATCCGGGCTGAAGTTTTCCGGAAGAAATTAAAAGAGCAAAGGGAAGGTATGTGTATTAATCTAGTTCACAGAAGAATTTCTTCTTAACTGCCCATTATTTTCTCAAGCATTCCCTCTATTCGAGTGAAGCAGCTCTGATCATGGTAACCAGAAACCTTTTTTTTTTTTTGCTAAGTCCAGTGGCCATTTCTCAGTCTTGATCTTTATTTATTGACCTTTTGCCTTCATTTGACACAGTTGATGAACTACTTCTTTATGAAATGCTTCTCTTGGCTTTTTCCTTGGTGTGTATTCCCTCTCAGTTTCCTTTACTGCTATTCTTCTCATCAGAGACCTCTTCTTGAGGCCCAGGATAGAGTCTTGGAATATTCCAGTTATCCTTTCTTTCTATAGGTATCAGTAAGTAATGTATTAAATACTATTTACAAGCCATGGACTCTCAAATTTATATCTCCATCCCTGACATTTCACCTGAACTCCAGACTCCTATTTAGTTGCTTGTATCTATTGGCTATTCTAATAGACATTTTAATCTCAACATAGCCAGAACAGAATTATTGATTTCTGCCACAAACTACACCCCAGCATGTGTACACACAGTATGTGTGTACACATACCATAGGCATCCCCATTTCAGTAAAAGGTAACACCATGCACCCAGATGGTTGAAGCCAAAAAAAACCAGAAGTCATCTCTGATCCCTCTTTCTGTACCATTCCCCGACATCTAATGGGTAAGCGTATCAACTTTACCACCAAAATATTCCCACATCTTTATCACCATTCTCATTATTTTTTTTAAATTTTTTTTACCATTCTCATTATTAATCCAAACCACCATCTTTTGGGTAGACTACTGCAACTAGACTTTCTGCACTCATTCTGGCCTTACCATAGTCCATTTTGCTCACAGCAGATGAGCATTTTATAATATTAAAATGATCTTCCCTGCTTACTGTTTTGTTTTTTTTTTTTTCTAATGTTTATTTATTTTTAAGAGAGAGAAAGAGCACAAGCCGGGGAGGAGCAGAGAGAGGGGGAGACACAAAATCCGAAGCAGGCTCTAGGCTCTGAGCTGTCTGCACAGAGCCCTACATGGAGCTTGAACTCGTGAACTGTGAGATCAGGACCTGAGCCAAAGTCTGATGCTTAACCGACTGAGCCACCCAGGTGTCCCTTCCCTGCTTACCGGTCTTAAGTAGCTCCTGACCTCCATCCCCCTACTCAGTCACACATTCTCACATCACCTATTTCATTTTATTTTTAACACTGATTTTCTTGTTAATTTGTGTGTGTGTGTGTGTGTGTGTGTGTGTCCCCTCAGGTTGGATGTTAGTGTCACATGACCAAGGACTTTGTATTATGCACCACTGAAATATAAATGCTCAGAGTTGTGCTTGGCACATCACAAATATTCTGGTTTTTATTGACTAAGTAAATGAATGAACAGAGACCTAGACCTCAATTAGAGGACTTTGTTCCATCTATATTATTATCTGTAATATTAGTGTGTTTGTTGAGGCCATGAGCTCCGAAGACAGTTTTTGACAATAAATTGCTATGAGGAATAATGCATCAGCCAACCTTACCCTTTCTAGCTGAGCTACTGACCAGTGCAGAGAAGAGAGCAGAAATGCAGAAACAGATTGAAGAAATGGAAAAGAAGCTAAAAGAAATTCAAACTACTCAGCAAGAAAGAACGGGTGATCAGGTCATTTCTCTCTTTTTTTTTTTTAATATAGAAAACTATGCTTATTGAAACAAATTTAAACAATATAAAAGCACAGAAGGTAAAAGTCCTCCCAAATCCATTCAGTTTCTGGTAGTTTCATAGCTATTAGTAGCAATTAAGTCCATCAGGAAAGTAATATAACAGATGAAGACTGCAAATGGAAATTGTGTCACTAGAAGTGACAATTTATTGACTTCTTAGTTACACTCTAAACTATTATTTTGTAGTTTCTGACCTTTAGCTTTTTGTTCTAGTCATGTTCCCCTGAATGGGGTTACCCAAAGAAATTTAGTAAATCTTGGCACTGCCCAGTTGAGTAAAACAGAACCAGTTTATACTAGGAACGTAAATTATTGGAAAGAAGTTTTGTAGTATAGATATTGTATATGGTTAGTGGATATCTAGGGGAAGAGTATGGTAAACCTAATTTCGGAGCTAACGCTTGAAAATAGGTAGAATTTTGTAGGTAGGAGAGACACATTGATTTTGTGTGTTTAATGCAAATAGCAAGAAGAGAAGATGCCTACGAAGGAAACAGCTGAACTGCAAATTGCATCAGAGTCTCAGGAAATACCAGGAATGGCTCTATCCAATTCTCTTTGTCCAGTAAACTCTTGTGCCAGGTAGGACCGCATTGGCGGATGGGATAATGCTTATAGGAGGCCATTTAGAACCAATCTTTGACTCTAGTGACTTGAAGTCTTTCATACTATCAAGACGTAACTTTTGCAAGTCTTTGTCACAACATAAGCTCTGATGCTGATGAAGGAAGACAGGGTACAGACTTTTTTCCATTAAAAAAATAGTATGTTTCTTAAACAATCAAATATAATTTTTAAAAGATAAAACCACCCATTTCTACCACCAAGAGATTACTGCTATTAACATAAGTATATCCTTCTGTGTTCTGTTTTTGTTTTGTTTGATGAAAATGAGAGTTTACTGTTTTGTAATCGATTTACACTGTTAATGTTATGATATCCATTATCAAATATACTTGTATAACATTTTTAATGACTGAAGGTTTTATCTTCTTAAAGAATTTGGATAGACAGTACCAGAATATTTCCTCTATCGTAGAGTGAGGATTATATTTGATGAAAACCCCTCTTGGACTTTTAAGATAATTCTTTCTGTGGGTACTTAGCACATGTTTTAAAACAAGTTTCTTTCCAGGGAGACTTCACTTGCAGAAAACATTTGGCAAGAGCAACCTCATTCTAAAGGTGAGTTGTATTTGATAATCTCATGAAAAACTTGGTGATAACAAACACATTATGTAATATGTAGTATATATTTTTCTTAATTATGGTAAAGGGAATTGTAAGAAAACAGAAGGAACCATGGAATTCAGTTATAAGCATATGATTTAGGATAGGATAGACATTTAAGAGAGTGTTTTTTGTTTTGGTAAGATTCCTCAATGCTTTGAAATGTTTAAATGTAAATTTAAATTTGTATTAACTACCAAATAATATTCCACCTTAGCTAGTGTATACTGAGCTATCAGTAGGATCCAGCAGCCGAGAAAGTAGTTTTTCGGAAGAAAGGAAAAAAAAGTTTAAAACTAAAGCTATTTTATATTCACATTTGTTCTCTTTTCACTTAAAAATAGTTTAAAAGTTGTAAAAGATAAATATCCACCTATAAGTAGTTTAAAAAAAAAAAATCAGATTGAACCCCTAATTTTAACCACCAGTTTGTAGGAAATACAAAACCTGGAGGAACATGTTAAACAACTTAAGGGGATGTAATTGATGAAATATATAGAGCATTATAGAGCAAACATTGTAGTTGAACAAAAAATTACTAAAACAACCAACAAACCCTATAGAATCAAAGTGTTTTAAGAGGCATTTAAGGGGCGCCTGGGTGGCTCGGTTCCTTGAGCATCCAACTCGATTTCAGCTCAGGTCATGATCTCAAAGTTGATGAGTTCGAGCCCTGCCTTGGGTTTCACACTGACAGTGCAGAGCCTGCTTGCTTGGGATTCTCTCTCTCCCCCTTTGCCCCTCTCCCCACTCATGAGTACTCTCCCTCTCTCTCTAAAATAAAATAAAAAATTTTAAAACAGGCATTTCAACCATAGTATATAAATCTCACTTTGCATTCCCAGTCCCAACTTTCTAAACAATTTTGGTAAAATGTGAATCTTCTGACTGGATATATGACACTCAGAAATATTTAATCCTATAGGTATGTTTTGAGATTATTCCCTTTTGAAAGATCCTCTCTCTTTTAGAAATATATATTGAAATATTTACAGATGAAATGATGTGATATCTTGGATTTGCTTTAAAATAATACAGAGCAGGGGCGCCTTGGTGGCTCAGTCGGTTAAGTGTCTGACTTCAGCTCAGGTCATGATCTCACAGTTCGTGGGTTCAAGCCCCACATCGGGCTTTCTGCTGTCAGCGCAAATCCCACTTCGGATCCTCTGTCTCCCTTGCTCTCTGCCCCCCCACTCCGACACTCATACTCTGTCTCTCAAAAATAAACATTAAGAAAATTTTTAAAAATAAATTAATTAGCCCTAGTGTTTAAAAAAATAATAATAAATAATAAAATAAAATAATCCAGAGCAGGGGCACCTGGGTGACTCAGTCGGTTGAGCGGCCGGCTTCGACTCAGGTCATGATCTCACGGTCCATGGGTTCAAGCTCCACGTTGGGCTCTGTGCTGACATCTTGGAGCCTGGAGCTGCTTCAGATTCTCTTTGTCTCCCTCTCTCTCTCTGCCCCTCCCCTGCTTATGCTTGTTCTCTCTCTCTCTCTCTCTCTCTCTCTCAAAAATGAACAAAAATTAAAAAAAAAATTTTTTTTTAAATAAAATAAAATAATCCAGAGTGAGGTTGGGTTTAGGAGGTAGTAGCAGGAGGTAGTGGTAGTGAATAAAGATGAAACACAATCAGCCATGTTTAGATAATTGTTTTTAAATGATCTCAACTTTTATATGTTTGAAATTGTTCATTATAAAAGATTACCTTTCTGCTTCCAAATAGCACGAAATATTAATTGACCTAGTTGTCTTGAAGAATAGGTGTTTACTCTTAAGAGTATAAATCTATTCTCTTTCTCTTTAGGTCCCAGTCTACCTTTCTCCATTTTTGATGAGTTTCTTCTTTCAGAAAAAAAAAATAACAGGTTTGAAGCTTTTTGTTTGACACTTAAAAGTCTTCTGTTATTACAAATGAGGGTTATTCTTACCTATTTTAACAGAAAAATTAATTGTTAAATGGGGTAAATTAAATTGTTAAATGTCTTTTTCTAGTCCTCCTGCAGATCCCCCACGGGTTTTAGCCCAACGAAGGCCCCTTGCAATTCTCAAAACTTCAGAAAGCATCAACTCGAATGAAGATGTGCCTCCAGATGTTTGTGTAAGGAGCAATATTCCTAAGTTAATATAAACCGACTAGTGAATTGTTTCATTCAATTCTCACAAAGCTAGGGTTAAAATTAAAATCACTGGCTTAAAATGTAAGCATATGAACAGACACTTAACATCATTAGTCATTGGAGAATGCAAATCAAAACCACAGTGAGATACTATATCACATGCTGTGATCTGTAGCAATGCAGGCTATAATCAAAGACAGAAAATAATAAGTGTTGGTGAGGATGCGGAGGAATGAGAACCCTCATACAATGCTGGTAGGAATATAAAATGGTACAGCCACTTTGGAAAACAGCTTGGCAGTTCCTCAAAATGTTAAACAGTTACCGTATGTATGACCCAGCAAATTCTCTCCTAGGTATATATCTAAGAGAATTAAGAACATATTTACATTAAAAAAACTTGTACATGAATGTTCATAGCAACATTATTTATAGTAGTCAAAAAGTACAAACAGTGCAGTGTCCATCAACTAATGCATAAACAAAATGTACATCCATACAATGGAGTACTATTCAACCATAAAAAGAAATGCCATACGGATAAATCTTATGATATAGATGAACCTTGAAAACACTTTGCTGGGTCACCTGGATGGCTCAGTTGGTTAAGCGTCTGACTCTTGACTTCATGGTTTGTGGGTCATGATCTCACAGTTCATAGGAATAAGCCCCAAGTTGGGCTGACAGTGTGCAATCTGCTTGGGATTCTCTGTCTCTCCTTCCCTCTCTGCCCCTTCCCTGCTCACATCTGTGCCTGCACACACACTCTCTCTCTCAAAATAAATAAACTTAAAAAAAAAAAAAAAAGGAAAGAAAGCACTTTGCTCAGTGAATGAAGTCAAACACAAAGACCACATATTGTATGATTCCATTTGTATGAAATGTCCAGAATGGGCAAATCCATAAAGACAGAAAATAGGTTAGGAATTTCCAGAGAGTTAGAAAGAGGGGGCTGGAGAGTGACTGCCAGTGGGTACGGGGCTTCTCTTTGGGGTGCTGAAAATGTTCTGGAGTTAGATAGTGGTGATGGTTGCACAACCTTGCGAACACATTAAATACCATGGAATACATACTTTAAAGGGTATGAATTTTTGGGTATGTAAATTATATCTCAGTTTTTTCAAGTGGGGAGAAAAATCACTGTCTTTGAAAAGCCTTTAGCATTTTTTTAAACCAACGTAGCAAAGCATCTTTGTTCTTTTTATATAAGATGCTTTTTGTGACATTTGAAGTTATGTGGACCATTTTTCTTTAGTAATGTTTTATTTTAAGTACTATGGACTAGTGACATGATAATCCTTAGGGTACAAAGACCCTGCTTAGAATTCAAGTCAAAGAACCTTTGTCATTGACATTTTCATTAAAGTTCTAGGGAAGCAAATCATCCCTCTCTTCAAATCAGCATCTGGAAACTTGTCTTGAGGTTGAAGAGAACTGATTGTTTTCTCTGAAGACTTTTAAGGGGAGATGTGTTCAGTAGCTCTGATTTAAAGCAATTGTTCTCTATATCCTAAAGAATGAATCCCTCAGGGTAAACATGTTTTTCTTTTTTAAACATGTTTTTCTTTTTATTTACTTACTTATTGAGGTACATTTTATATCCAATAAACTGCACAAATATTAATTATACAGCTAGATGAATTTTTACATGTGTGAATATCCATGCAGTCTCTACCCGGATTAAGATACAGAACATGTCCAGCAACCCAGAAAAGCCTAGGCAGTTGCTTATGGCTAAAGGTGGTGAGACCCCTTTCCATCTGTACTGAATTGGAGTTTCCGGGGATAAAGCCCAAGCAGGGATTTTTGTTTATTTTAAATACTTTCCCGAACAGTTCTGTTAGTCCGCTGACTGCTATGAAAAGAAGATGATGTGGGAGATCGATGCATCACGTACTGTGTCCTGGAAACACACCAGACAACACAGTGAATAGGTCGGCTGGATTTGGAGACGGTGGTTCTAGGTTCAGGTGCTCAGGGATGGACTGAATTATTAAAGGAGTCAATTTTAATATTTTTTTGTCTTAAGCCTTTTCCTTGAATTTTGTTAATAGGTGCCTACCAACGGGAGGTGGGGGGGGATGGGCTAAAGGGGAGATGGGCGTTAAGGAGGGCGCTTTTGGGGATGAGCACTGGGTGTCGTATGTAAGAGATGAATCATTGGGTTCTACTGCTGAAAACAAGACTAGACTACACTGTCTGTTCACTAACTTAAATTTAAATTAAAGAAAAAAAAAATAGATGCCTACCAGAATTTCTCCCCTAAGAAAACACTTCTATTTAAAATATCTAAACTAATAGGGCATATAAGTAGTGTTTGCATAAAATATATTCCTAGACCATAGACCTCTATCTTGCTTTGATCTTAAGATTTTTTAGCTACATTTATTGTTTCGTCTAGATGTACCTCTCACCTCTGTTTACTAACATTGAGTCAGAAATTCAAAGTATATGTCAAATTCATAACGATCTAGAAAATTAATATCTAGTATTCATAGTTAAATGAAATAGGCACTCTTATATACTGCAGGTAAATGTTATATAAAGTGATACATTGTCCCTGAAGGCAGCTTGGCAATATGTGTAAAGAATCTTACTACTTACAGCCTTTTTGACCTGATAATTCTACTTTTAGGAATTATTCCTCAGAAAACTAAGATGTTCCTAAAGATTTAAATGTATAGGGATATTTAAAGTAGTTTTTTTATAATAGTAAAAAATGGGAATAATCTAAAAAAGTTAGTTAACTTCTGATAGACCCACAGTGTGACTCTCATGTTTTTAAAGACTTTTTTTTTTTAATGTTTATTTATTTTTGAGACAGAGACAGAGCATGAACGGGGGAGGGTCAGAGAGAGAGGGAGACACAGAATCCGAAGCAGGCTCCAGGCTCTGAGCTGTCAGCACAGAGCCCGACACGGGGCTCGAACTCACGGACCGCGAGATCATGACCTGAGCCGAAGTCGGACGCTCAACCGACTGAGCCACCCAGGCACCCCTTAAAGACTTTTTAATGGCAAGAAAATAGGCTAAAAGTATAATGAGAAATAATAGTATATACTAGCATAGATGCTGTAATTTCACTTGCTATGGAACCCCTTTTTAATTTATTTAAGTAGGCTCTGTGCCCAATGTGGGGTTCAAACTCATGACCCTGAGACCAGGAGTTTCATGCTCCATGAACTGAGCCAGCCAGGTGCCCCTAAAACCCCTTATTTATTTATTTATTTATGTTTGTTTGTTTGTTTGTTTGTTTTATATAATTTATTGTCAAGTTAGCTAACATACAGTGTATACAGTGTGCTTTTGGCTTTGGGAATAGAGTCCCGTTAAACATCACTTACATACAACACCCGGTGCTCATCCCAACAAGTGCCCTCCTCGATCCCCATCACCCATTTTCCCTGCCCCCCCCCACACCCCTGTCCCCATCAGCCCTCAGTTTGTTCTCTGTATTTGAGAGTCTCTTATGTAAAACTCCTTTTTTAAGTGTATAGAATATGCTTATGCACGTAACCTACCAGATGTATATGGTAACAACAGTTGCATCTGGGGAGTAGTAATTGGAGTGGAGGTGTGGGGGTCAAGTGAGGGAGGGTGACCTTTTCACTATACATCCTTTTAAACTAGTTGATTTTTTAAACCATATACATGTATTACTTTTATTGATAAAGTTTATTTATTTTGAGAGCTAGCAAGTGCGGGAGGGGCAGAGGGAGAGAGAAAGAGAATCCCAAGTAGGCTCTGCACTAACAGCGCAAAGCCTCACTCGGGGCTTGACCCCATGAACTGTGAGATCATGACCTGGACCCAAACCAAGAGTCGGAGGCTTAACTGACTGAGTCATCCAGGTGGCACTACATGTATTACTTTTTTTTTTTTTTTTTAACGTTTTTATTTTTGAGACACAGAGACAAAGCATGAAATGGGGGAGGGTCAGAGAGAGGGAGACACAGAATCCGAAGCAGGCTCCAGGCTCTGAGCTGTCAGCAAAGAGCCCGACGCGGGGCTCGAACTCACGGACTGCGAGATCATGACCTGAGCCGAAGTCGGCCGCTTAACCGACTGAGCCACCCAGGCGCCCCTACATGTATTACTTTTAAAGGCAAAGGAATATTTTAAATATTTTCCATTTTTTATACCTTATGCTTTGTTTTCCATATTTTCTACTATGACCATGAATTATCCTGAGGAAATAAATTAAAATTCAACATTTGGCATAGAAGACTTAAAAGGTAGGAGGATAGTGGATTATCAGAACATTTTCTAGGCCAAAGTCAGGAGAAAAGTATTATTCCTCTAGTTCTTAGGTGAAATTGGTTGGGGAAAAAACATTGTCCAATATTTTTGCTTTGTGTGGAGAATCCTCAGTGTATTTTTTTGGTAATACGTAGTTTGCTGTTTTCATGATACAAAACCTTTTTCCTCGGATGTTATGATGTGGTTTTTAAGATCGTCTTTCCTACAGATTGTGATATGCTACTTCTGTAACCCTATGTTGAAAATCACTTATCTAACGTGTGTCTCGCTAAGTAAAAATGATGAGTGCTCCATATGCTGATTGAAGTATTTCAGCTAAACTTTATGTGGTTTTTATTTCAGGATGAATTTACAGGAATTGAGCCCTTGAGTGAGGATGCTATTATCACGGGTTTCAGGAATGTAACTATATGCCCTAACCCAGAAGACACTTGCGACTTTGCCAGAGCAGCTCGATTTGTGTCTACTCCTTTTCATGAGATAATGTCCTTGAAAGATCTCCCTTCTGATCCTGAGAGACTGCTGCAGGAGGAGGATCTAGATGTGAAGATCTCTGAGGACCAGCAGACCGCTTGCGGCATCACCTATAATCCAAGTCTCAGCATCAAGAAGCTCAGGTGATTGTAGGTTGCACAAACCAGATTGTTTGAGTGATCTTTTTTTTTTTTTTTTTTTTTAATTTTTTTTTCAACGTTTTTTATTTATTTTTCGACAGAGAGAGACAGAGCATGAACGGGGGAGGGGCAGAGAGAGAGGGAGACACAGAATCGGAAACAGGCTCCAGGCTCTGAGCCATAAGCCCAGAGCCTGACGCGGGGCTCGAACTCACGGACTGCGAGATCGTGACCTGGCTGAAGTCGGACGCTTAACCGACTGCGCCACCCAGGCGCCCCAATTTGAGTGATCTTTTATTCTGTGTGTGTTTGTCAGTGATAGTGATCATTAACAAGCTCTTACTACCTGCCAGGTACTGTGCTGAGTGCTTGCTTTACACAACAGTAGGACTCCCCATGAGAAAGTGTCCATGGGATTTAATAACTGATTTGAATATGAGGGTCAGAAGAAGTAAATTGTGATGGTTATGAGACTGAGAGGCCCAGGAGGATTATGGTGTCTTTGGGGGAACTTGGCAAAGTGTACCTGTTGGGGAGAGATTTTGTTTTGCCTTTAAAATCGAGTTTTAAATAATGGTAGAATATGGTACACCTGGGTGGCTCAGTCGGTTAAGCAGCCGTCTTTGGCTCAGGTCATGATCTCTCCTGTTTCACGAGTTCAAGCCCCATGCCAGGCTCTTTGCTGACAGCTCAGAGCCTGGAGCCTGCTTCAGATTCTGTGTCTCCCCCTCTCTCTCTGCCCCTCCCCCACTCATGCTCTGTCTCTCTCTCAAAAAAATTAATAAACATTTAAAAATTAAAAAAAAATAGTAGTGGAATAGCTGGATACACTGATTTCAGATAAGCAAGTAGAAATGTACTTTTTTAAAGTATCTTTTAATGGAGAGGTGGCAATGAATAAAGAATGGTATTGAGGGAATGGCATAAAGAGCCGTGGGCTAACTATATTTAAAAGTTGGCAAATGTAAACAAATTTTAGTTTTAGGAATATTCTTTAATTTGCCAATTTATGCTTTTAAAACTGCATTTTCAGATTTTTTTTCCTAACAAACTTTTTATCACATTTGCTAGCATTATCTTGAGTGATTTGGGTTTCACTTTCTCTTTCTTGACCTTTTCTTATTGAAGAGTAAAAAGTCCACAGATAGGATAACCAAGAAGAAAGTTGGTATCTTAGTCAATGTTTCCCAGTAGTTTAGAATAGATGTAGAGTAGGCATTTAGTATGGATTAAGTGAATAAAGCATAAATTTAGAAAATCTAATGCTGAGTGTTGCTTGTCAGCCAAGGTAGATAAAGTCACCTAGATTCTGATTATGAATCTATATCTGTTTCAGGAAAATAATGGACTTTGAAAATTAAATTGAATTAAAATGAATATTAAATAAAATAACAAAGATGAGTTAATATATATTATCCCTGTGAGGACTGACTCATTTGTGGTTCTTTCAGCCCAATTATCGAAGACAGCCGAGAAGCAACACACTCCTCTGGGTACTCTGGGTCTTCTGCCTCAGTTACAAGTTCCTCCTCCATCAAATGTCTTCAAATTCCTGAGAAACTGGAGCTTACTAATGAGACTGCAGGTAGCTTCATATGTACCACTTGTAAACAAACATGCATCTGCATTCATGTCTAGTGAATACTTATTTATCTCAGCAAACTGATCTTTATGTTTTGTTCTCTAGAAAAGTTACCATAAATTATGAAACTTCTAGAATGAATCAGTACCACCTGAACAGCATAAAGACCTGAAATATGAGTGCTGTTAGGTTAGCAGTGTTGACTGTGCAATCTTGGTTTTGGGTCCTCCCCCCGCCCCTTCCGCCACTGTTTATAATACACATTGAGGTTTTGGGGTGATCCCTTTGTCAACTTTTTTTTCTCCCAGACAACCCTACTCAGTCACCCTGGTGTCCACGGTATCGCAGACAACTACTAAAATCTCTATCAGAGCTGAGGGCCTCAGCAGAATTTTTTGTAGAAGATAGACCAATGCCCAGGTTGGAAATAGGAAAGGAAATTGAATTAGGTAAGTATCATTGGTAAGTGGGTTTTTTTGTATGACAGTATACAAGTAAGTGATTATTTGTACTTGAGCTTGACGTTTGAGCACAATAAATATTTTTGGATTATAAGAAACAGCATTATAGGGGCTCCTGGCCTGCTCAGTCAGTAGAGCGTGTGACTCTTGATCTCAGGTAATGAGTTCAAGCCCCACACTGGGGGTAGAGTTTACTTAATTAAAAAAAATTACTCATCCTTTAAAAAAACAAACAGCATTGTAGCAAAATGAAACGGCATTATAGAGTTGACACACTGATAAGTTCATGTCCCAGTAACAATAGAGATTCTGTCTTCCCCTCTTTCAACTTTTAACAAATGATTTTGAAAAGTATTCTCGATGCTGCTAACTGGCAAATACAAAGTGCCTTTAGCCCTTAAACCAGGAAGTAAAAGTTAAGGAGCTATATACATTCACAATGATTTTTAAATGGAACCATACCTCTCAACAGGTCATGAGGATTATTGCATTAAACAAGAATACCTAATATGTGAAGATTATAAATTATTCTGGGTGACACCAAGAAACTCTGCAGAGTTAACCATAATAAAGGTGGGACTGGTTCTTTGTCATTTCAATTATCTTGTAAAAAAAAAACAAAACAAAACAATGTGGGTTGAGGCAGTGATTGTGGCCCCATGGTACCATCAAATCCTTTGAATAGTGTATCAGCTTCCTGATAGAAAAGTCAGTGAGACACCAAGAAATCACTCACCATTATATGTCAGGATGAGATATCAAAAATGAGAGGCTATTGTGTAAATCTCTTAATATGTCTAAACATACTAAGTATTCTATCATTGTTATCTTTTTTAGGAAATATTCTGAAATTTTCTGGCCTGCTCCAATCTGGATAAGTGACATTCTGTGTTTGACACGCACACACACACACACACACACACACACTCACTCACTCATTCACTCACTCACTCGCTCACACTCACACAGTATTACCTTGACATTTCCATTCACCATTATCCTAGGGATTCATGTTACCTCTTTCTTACATTGGATGCCCAGTAATACTGGCTCCCATTTTTCTTTCTTTCTTGGTTTAAGGCCTCATATTTTAGTAGCTTCCTGAGAAAGGATGCATGTGATATACATTTTTTTGAAATCTTTCATGTCAGAAAATTCTTTAATCCACATCTTTACTTGATTGGTAGTTTGACTGGATGTTACAATTCTAGGTTCAAAACTTTTTTTCCTTAGAATTTTGAAGATAGGCTTTATTATCTTTTGACTTGGGGCCTTGCTTTCTAAAGTCTTTTGGCATTCTTTGTGTGAGACTGTTTTTTCCCTCTCTGGGAATCCTTGTAGGATCTTATGTTTGTCCCCAGTGTCCTGAAATTCCACAAGTATATTATGTTTTGTTAAAAACCTATTATCTCCCGTACACTAGACACTGGATGGCCATTTTAATCCCGAAACTCCTTCAGTTTTGAGAAATTTTTCTTCAAAGAATAAATTATTTCTTCTTTTAAGTCTTCTCTGTTCTCTCATTCTAGAATTCTTTTTATTAGGACATGGAGTCTCTTAGAGATCCTTTAAAAATCTTATCTTTTTTCTCTTTTTCTCTGTCTTTTTTTTTTTCTTTCTGGAATGTTTTGTCAACTTTATTTTCAGAACTTTCATTGGATTTTTCATTTCTTTTGTCATGCGTTTGATTTGTAAGAGCTCTTTTTTATTCTCGAGTTTTTCTTCTTTGTAACATTCTTCATTTCAAAGGTGGAACATTCCTTTTCTCTCTGAGTATATTTATGATGCTTTAAATTTTTTTTCTCCCTGCATCATCTGTTTCCTTTTGTCTGTTTTGAATTCAGTCTTTCATATTAGAAGCTTTCTTCAAGACTTTGACTTTCTATTCATATATAAGCATGGGACTCTAAAAGCTCATTTAAAGCTCTTTGATATAGAACCTTGACATTGTTGGGCCTCACTGTAAGAAGAGTTCACATGGCCATTCAATAAATGCCTCAATCCTTGAGGTCTTTTCTTTTAAGCTGATCAGACCCTTCAGAGAAAACTTCTAATATCCTGCCTTGATCATATAATCCTGGCTGCTGGCTTCCTGAAAACTAAGTGGGAAAATTAGTCTGGAGAGTGGAGGGGTGGAAAGGTTCATCTTAACATTTGATATATAAACTTTTTCCTCTTCCCCCCAACTCTTAACAATGCCTGGTGTCCTCTAGTCCAGAGCCCTTCTGTTTTATACTCTTTAGGGGTTAACTTTTGGTCTTCTAGAATGGAGGAGAGGCAGTTAGTCTGGGCTACAGGAGTTACTCCTGTACTTCTAACCTCCACGTTAAGTTACTCCTAACTTCCACGTTAATGGAGTCCATCCACTCCTGTATTGGCTCCACCTCCACCCTTACTTCTGTAGGTGATTGGTGCCATCAGTTTTATACTGTGGGGAGATGGTCTTGTAGCATAAATTTGGTTGCTCTTAGCTTTCTCCACTGCTAGAATCAGCTTTCCTTGGGTCTGCTAAGTGGATTGCCTCATACTGTTCTCCTTCCAGCTTCCAGAATTTGTTGCTGCTGTGTTTTTTTATTATAGATTTATGACTTTTAAAACATTCTTTTATTGTTATTTCTGTTGTAGTATCATAAGGGCTGGAGGGAATGTTTTCAATCTGCCAACCATAACCATAGATTCTGATAGCTCTTATTTTTAAAATTTCTTACAGGTGTCCTCTCAACCTGTCCCATGGGACTTTTATATCAACCTCAAGTTAAAGGAACGTTTGAATGAGGAGTATGATCATTTGTGCAGCTGTTACCAATACCAAGATGGTTGTATTGTTTGGCACCAATATATAAACTGCTTCACTCTTCAGGTTTGAATAATATATAAACATATTTGTGTTCCATTTAGCAAATGAATTTAGTGCAAGATTCCTGTTAATCTTCTAGAAATAGATCAGTTAAGTTATAAATTAAAGAGTGCCTGGGTGCCTCGGTTGGTTAAGCTTTGGACTCTTTAATTTCAGCTCAGGTCATGGGCCCACAGTTCTGAGATTGAGCCCTGTGTCAGGCTCATGCTGGCTGTGAAGCCTGCTTAGGATTCTCTCTGCCCCCCTCTCTCTCTGCCCCACCCCTGCTTGTGTGTGCTCTGTCTCTCTCTCAGAACAACAACAACAACAAAATTATAAATTAAAAGCATTGATCATTTTCCTTTCCCAAGTTCTCTTGACCAAGAACTTCTTTGGTATTTTTTTAACTTTTTATTATGTCAATTTTCAAACATAGACAAAAATAGCATTGTGCAACGACCTAGTCATCTAACTATGATCATCATCAGCTCATGACCACTCTTATTTTAAATTCCTGGTGTGATAATTTCAATATTCTTTCCATGTCTGGTTTTGATGCTTGCTTTGTCTCTTTAAATTGTGTTTTTTGCCTTTTAGTATGTCTTATAATTTTTCTTGATAGCCAGACATGATGTACTGGGTAAAAAGAACTGCTATAAATAGGCCTTTAATAATGTGGTGATAAGGTGTGAGGGGAAGGAAAGCATTGTATAGTTCTATGATTTATGTTCTTTTATAGTGAGCCTTTGCCTCTGGACTGTGTACTTCACAAGTATTTCTCCTCCCTTAGGTGGGACAGGATGGCTAGAGTGGGCTGCAGTTGGGTATTTCCCTTCCACAGGTCAAGTAGGCTCTGAGAATACTCTAGCAGGTTAGGCTCTGGTCAACTAGTTTCTCCTGAGACAGAGCTTTTTAAGAACAGAGTGCTCTGGCCTGTTTCAAAATGGTTCCTTTTCCACTCCCCCTCTAGAAGCACAGAGAATTTTTCTCCAATGTTTAGTGTGAGAACCGGATCTAGTTCCTAGACATAAAACTCACAGAAGTGTGAGGGACCTTCCCCACCCCCTCCCATGCTTATAGATCCTAGAAGAGTTGGTTTTTCAGTCTGTTAAGATTTTTACTTGTTAGGACAGAGTGGCAACTTCCAAACTCCTTACATAAGGAATGGTCTATTTTTGCTACTCTTGTTTTGTCTATGCTATCCCCCACTAGATTATATTTAGAACCCAAATACAATATATCATTCTATTCTTTGGAATGTTCTTAAGAAGGTTTTGTTGCATATTTTGATGGTAATATGAATTTTCTAAAATGGTTGGAATGAAACTACCATTTATAGAGCACCTATTATGGGCCCGGCTAATCCTTGATGTTCTTCATCCATTATTTCATCAAACCCTTACAGCCTCACAGGAGAGCAATGTTGTTAACACTGGGACAAAGACCCAACTACAAAGGAGCCCAAATTCTAGTAGAGAACGACAAGGAAGAGTACAAAGCAGCAGGTAGCAAGGTATTAAGTTTAAGTACAGTCATCCCAACTTAAGAAGTATGTGAATTTTCTGTCCTTTTGTTTCCAGGATCTTCTTCAACACAGTGAACTTATTACCCATGAAATAATAGTGTTGGTTATTTATAACCTTTTGACAATAGTGGAGAAACTACACAGAGCAGAAATAGTCCATGGTGACTTGAGTCCAAGGAGTCTGATTCTTAGAAACAGGTTGGTCCTTTTCATTCCCTTATAATTCTGTCAACTTTCTCTTAAATATGATAGTTTCTGGGGCGCCTGGGTGGCTCAGTTGATTAAGCGGCCAACTTTGGCTAGAGTCATGATCTCATGATTTGTGAGTTCCAGCCCAGCATCAGGCTCTCTGCTGTCAGTGCAGAGCCCACTTCAAATCCTCCATCCCCCCCTCTCTCTGCCCCTCCCTAGCCCCATCCCCACGTACATCCACGCATTTTCTCTGTCTCTCTCTCATAAATAAATGTTTAAAAAAAATATATGACTAGTTTCCAATTCCTTTTGCCTTTTGATAAATGCCATACGGAGGAACACAGTATGTTAAGAGTTATTTGCTATCTAAAAGTCAATAATCATTTGGAATACTTTAAAAGAATTCAAAGAAAAAATACATTGAGGAAACATATTAATTCATAAAAAAGAATTAACCTCTCAGTATTGTGATGATTACTGTCTAGAAGAGATATAAAATATGAATATTTGGAGGAACGTGAAGTAGATTGTATAGTCTTTCTTTGAGTGGGGCCAGTGCAGATCTAGTGAAGATTTTAGCAAAACTGAGGCACTTCTTGGTTTCAAAACCAAAGCTTAATTAAGTCAAGCCAGACTGAGGTAATTGTCAAGAGAAGTGGGTAAAACCAGAGTGCAAATGCAAACTATGCCAAGAAAAAGGGCTTGGTGTTCAAATTAAAACCAAGTTTAGACATCACGTTCAAGGAGTGAGCACAGAGCAAGAAATATATAGTTTTATGATGGCCAAAAAATGTTGTATCTTGAACCAAGGAAAATTGGGAGCGAATGTAAATTTTAAAGTAAAATCTATCATTCTGTGATGGGATTAGTCAAAGCCTATATTTAAGAATATAGCACCTATCACTGATAGTAATCAGGGATTTGAAGGAACTGAGAAAAGCAGAGACAAAAGGAACACATGAAAATAATTCATTCTTCTCTGTCACATGTGTAGTTCTTCTGTTTATTCGGAGAGTAGCTTTATTGCATGGAATGGCTAACAAAGAAAACATAATTAATAGTGAACTTAGTGTTTAAAATTGTCTTTTTTTATTTCTTTTTTGTTTTTTTTAAAAAGTAAATAACAGTTGGAATTACAGATAAGAGTAAGAGAGAATATGGTGTTCGTTTAATAAAAACAGGATAGTTTACAGTAGAGGTGGCATTTTACAAAAAAAAACTGCCTTATATTGTTGTTTCAGTTAAATTCTGAGAAAGAGGAATCTGAATAACACTTGGAAAACCTAATCTATATAATGAACAAGAAGGCCTATGACATCTATAAAAGCTTATTTCTTCCATCATAATTCTTATCAGTGTGTAAAACATTGCTCTTGTATGTATTACTGTGTCTAGTGAGACAGAGGATTGCACTCTACTTTCAGTATTTATGTTATGTAATAAACATAGTATGATAAATGTTCTGTGGTGGGTATACATTATGGTTTAGATGTACTTTTGTCACTGGACTAATCTCAACATTCCCCACTTAAGGTGGACACATCTGCTGCTCTTACAGGTGCATTTTCATAGCTAACCACTGGAGGGAGCTGTTGGCATAGCTAAGAGTCACCTGCAGTACCTATTTTTTTCTTTTCCTTTTTTTTTTTTTTTTTTTTTTTTTTTTTTTAAGACCGGCTCTGCAGCTTCTTTCATGGCCTATTTTTATTATCTCTTTCTCTTAAATCTGGGCTTAGAATCCACGATCCTTATGATTGTAATAAGAACAATCAAGCTTTGAAGATAGTGGACTTTTCCTACAGTGTCGACCTTAGGGCGCAGCTAGATGTTTTTGTCCTCAGCGGCTTTCGGACTGTACAAATCCTGGAAGGACAAAAGATCCTGGCTAACTGCTCTTCTCCCTACCAGGTAAGTGTAAAAGAAGCCTGAGCAAATATGGAAAGGGTTTCTTAATCTCTTTCTTATCTACATAAGCCATGAAAGCTAGTGTTTACTGATATTGTCTCGCCTGGAATAGATGACCTAGTTTTCAAATAGCACCAAGTCAAGCAAAATGTACCATTTTTCTATCACAACATTGAAGACTGTACACATACACGTGCAGACACATGACTAACTCAGTAACCTAAATGGCAGGGCCATTTCTATAGCTTATCTGTTGTGTGGTCTTTTATTAGACATTTTCTGTAATCTTTGTGAAATAAGGAGAACAGTCTGCTCTGTGTATGTCAAAATTGTTGTGAGGATTAAATGGAATAGTGTGTATAAAAAGAGTATTATAAGTGTAAAGTGTTTTATATGCTAGCATTGTATACAAAAATTCCTCTGACTTGTCTCTGAACATTTGGCATTCGCTGATTGAATATGTAGCATGAACTTGAACTATCATGCGAACCACGTTTAGATCACAGCTAGAGGCCATGCAAATTCAGTAGGTCTACAAATTTGAATTGGACAGTCAGATATTTTTGTTCTTCAGGACAATTTTGTTCTCATCTTTTATTCTTAAGGCTAAATCCTAGAGTTAGCTCTGTTGATCACTTCTTTGGGGGAGCTTCTCCCTTTATGGTAAGGGTAGGGAACAGTCTACTAAAATGTATGTCATAAGATAAGCATTATAATAACTTTCAACTTTCTACATAAATAAGTTGCCATGATCGTAGCAGAGAATTATTTTAGCTGATGGTGCTTTTTGTGATTTCAGGTAGATCTGTTTGGTATAGCAGATTTAGCACATTTACTATTGTTCAAGGAACACCTACAGGTCTTCTGGGATGGGTCCCTCTGGAAACTTAGCCAAAATATTTCTGAGTAAGTATTGGTGATTTCAGGGTCTTTGCCTGTCCACATAATTTTCTCTTGCTCTTGGATGCCCTCTGCTTGGGCAGCCTTAGTTTTCTTATTCCAAATGCCATAATTCCGTTAATTTCAACTGGTTTCCATTAGAATATCAGTGGAGGATCTAGTGCAGGACAAAGGAATTGCTAATTAAAAATAAGAATTAAACTATTCAGACTTCAGGACATCATTCTGTACCTAGATGTATCATAGAGACTGTGACTATGATAAGGAAGCCTCTCAATCTAAAAGTGTTAATAGAAACATTTCATGAGAATAATTTTCTAACCAATTGATGTTAGTCTTATACTCCTTTTCAGTAGCTATTGTTATCAAAGTTAATAAGCATTTCTTGAAGAGAACTAAATTTCTAAATTATATACTAATTTTAGGCTATTTAATGAATGGTCAGAACCAAAGCAGAGAACTGAATCTCCTTAGAGAAGTAAATGCTCCCTTAATAAGAGCTGCTTGGTCTTAGAACCTTAGTATTCCCTTAAGCCTACTCATAAAACTTATTAAATATCCCATGTTCCACTTTAGCTTATCATAGCTAATAACTTCCCAGAATAAGCTTCCCAATCTATCACTTATTGGTATGTTCTTTGGCTTAAAAAAAAAAAAAAAAAAGACAATGTTGAGAATTTAACACCCCTTCTCCATTCTCCCTGCTCCCAACAAATTGAATTATGTATTTTTTTCTTATTTAAATCAGAATTTGGCCAGTCTTACTTGTCTCTTAAACATGCTTTAAAAATAGGCTTTAAATATAATGTAAGACCTGTAGGATAAATTCAGGTATCTCTAGTTGGTTATGGTCCTAGGTGGGTCTAATACAAACAGGTGGCATCAGCTGGGGTTTCCTAATAACCCTGCCTTACACAATAATAGAAGCTTCTCTGATTTAAAAAAGTTACAAACATCACAGACTTAAGCAATAGTTACTTCAGTCAAGCTTAGTATTCTCAGAAGATTGTGAAGATAATAAAACACTGGGCTGGAGGAGAGGGAGAACTGCTGTCTCTGTAAGACCTACCTAGACTTTAGGAAAGTTAGAGAAGAGAAGCAAAACTCATATTTCTTCTATTGTAGAACAGTGCTGCATCTTAGTGCACAGAGGAAATTTATAGATTCAGATCAGAGACTTTCTCTTTACATGCATTGTATTATTGGCTTTCCCCACCAGAGTAGTCTTTTTTTTTTTTTCCACCTTGTGCTTTGACAGGACTACTTGAATGCGCTCTAATCCTAGAGTTGTAGCTATTACCTTAAATTATTTAGTGCATAAATGTACCACTGATTTAAATCCAGAGTTCTTTTATGTGCCTAATCTTGATGGAAATGGTTTTATATATTTTTAGGCTAAAAGATGGTGAATTGTGGAATAAATTCTTTGTGCGGATTCTGAATGCCAGTGATGAGTCCACAGTGTCTGTTCTGAGGGAACTTGCAGCAGCAATGAATGGGGTGTTTGACACCGCATTCCAAAATCACCTGAACAAAGCTTTATGGAAGGTAGGGAAGTTAATCAGTCCTGGGGCTTTGCTCTTTCAGCAAGATAGGCAGTCAAGTCTCTCACAGATTCCTGCCTAAAACCAATGGTTGTATTATGGAACACATTTAGGTACACTACCAACACATTTCTACTTTTTAGTAGAGGTATATTTCTAGGTAACTCGCATTTTTTACAAGGCCACTATTCTTCGCCTTGTCTAACTAACAAAGAACTGTTTTATTCTTAATGGGCTCCGTAGGAATGGGTACCTTATTGTCATTTAACACATCTGTCTCTACTTTTCCCTGTACGTTTTTCTTGTGTAATTTGTGACATGTACCCTAATGGTCGCTATGTATTTTTAAGTAATAAAATAGTATTTGTTGAATTTGTGCTTCTAACATCTAATCTACTTTTTGCCAACTAAGATAACAAATGGCTTGATTTTGCAGACAGGAGCTGTTTTACCATGGGAATTTATATATATCCTAGACATGGAACTGCTATGATAGAATCATAATAAAACAGAATAGCCAACCATTCCTTCGGGTGCTCCTCACCTTCCACTAAGTGGCCTAGATTTAAAAGTAGATAAAATTATTTCTGTAAGGCCAAATTTCTTAAATTTCAAGCAGCAAAATTGTTCGTTTTGATTCTATTTTAATGTTTTCATTTTTTATCCACAAGACCCTTTTGTGTGTTTTATATAATCCAGTGGTGCTGCAGCTCTTGGGTCTCTTGATTAGGATTACGGCTGTTAGAAAGGAAGAGAGAAGGTTTTGAACAGGGTGTAGCAGCCTTTTAGAAATGGAATAATCATTCTGTGACATGCAGAATGACTTGGGGCTCAATGAAAGAATGGAAGCAAGTTTTGTCATTTGGAAGATTTGAAGAGATAGAAGGGCAGAATGAAAAGATAACTTTGAAGCATGTACTAATTGGGGAGAGAGTAGTTCTAGATGAAGTATTGGACCCCCAAACAGAAGCACGAATTATACCTGGCCTTAGGCATAGGGAGGAAAATTGGAAGAATGGGGCAATGAAAATGATCTGCTTCATTTCTGAATATCAAAATTCTCAAATGTGCCTCCCTCCATGATGGTGCCTGATTATTTCTGTGTGTGTGTGTGTGTGTGTGTGTGTGTGTGTGTGTGTGTTGACTCTAGTTGTCACTGTTACTGCTCTAAGATTGCTGGAAAGCAGAAAATTCTAAGTATATCTCAACTAAAAATATTTAAGCGTATATAGTTAAAGCGCTGAAATATGACTTGAATCTGAAAGATAATCAACTTAGAAATTTTTGCTTTTAACCAAAATACAACTTTTCAAACATTTTTATGGTCGCTTTTTGTACAACTGATGATGTAAAATTATGTATCTTTATCTTTTGTGTAATTGGACCCTTCTACGCCTCTGCTCTCCTCATTTCTCAATCCACCCCTTTGACACATTAAAATCATTAGTCTGAGGCTGGACAGTAAATTTAGATTCTTTCTTAACATAGGCATAGCTACCATCTAGTGAATTCTTTAAGAACTTTAACAGAAAGCCTGAAAAACCACTGGTCTATAGATAAAGCTTTGTCTTTCAAATTCCACTCTGAGAAGAAAGAGGAGAATCTGAGGAAGTTCCATTGTTAGAGAACCTGCAACTGTTTTGCCAGCTCTCCCTCCTTTCCCCAGCCCCTCCAACCCCAACCCTTCGTTGTAGAAGGAAGAAGACAGTTAGGACCTGTGATGTCCCTTTTTTGTTTTTTTTAAATGTTTATTTATTTTTGAGAAAGAGAGAGACAGAGCATGAGTGGAGCAGGGGCAGGGAGAGAGGGAGACAAAGAATCTGAAGCAGGCTCCAGGCTCTGAGCTATCAGCGCAGAGCCTGACTTGGGGCTTGAACTCACGGACTGTGAGATCATGACCTGAGCTGAAGTCGGACGGTTAACTGACAGAGCCACCCAGGCGCCCTAGGACCTGTGATGTCTTAGTTTTTTCTTTGCCTGAGCATACAACCACCAAGTGGGCATATTTCCATTTCCCTTGTGTTTTATGCTTGTTTTCGTCTTTGGAGAAGGAAGCCTATCTTTTGGCAGAAGCTTCAAATGGTTCTTATTTCTTGTCTTACTAAGGCAGAAGTAGCCTAACAATGGACCTGGTAGGGGAAATAGCTGAAAAGATAGGGTTTTTACTTTTGAAAGAGACCATGGAATGTATAGTGCCTCACCATTCACAAAGGGTGCATCCACTCATCTTCTACCACTGTTAGAGCCCTCATCTTCCAGTGCCAGTTGAGTAAGAAACTTTCCACCCAAGTCAAAGTGCTCTAACTGATGCCAAACCTGAATCTGGAAATAAAAAGGTTTCCTATAGCAGTAAGACTTTAGACTGTTGGTTGAGCTGTTACCTCAAGGTAGATAAGAAAGCCTTCCAGATGGTTCGCGCAAGCCTCTTTGAAATGACTATTGTTGATGTGTTTAAAGTTTTTAAGCAGACACCAAAGAAAGGCTTCTTTTCCATTGCATTGGAAAGGTGGAGTTCTTCCTCCCAACTGCACCAGCTCTTTTTTTTTTTAGATGACTTTATTAACTTAAGTAGCGATGATCCCATTAAGGAGATTACAATTTTTTTTTAGTTTATATACTCATTTTGAGAGAGAGAGAGAGAGAGAGAGAGAGAGAGAGAGAGAGAGAGAGAGAGAAAACATGCACGTGTGGGAAAGGGGCAGAGAGAGGCGGGGAAAATCTCCAGCAAGCTCCCTACTGTCAGCACTGAGCTGGACACAGGGCTTGATCTAAGGAACCGTGAAATCATGACCTGAACCAAAATCAAGAGTCAGAGGCTCAACTGACTGAGCCTCCCAGGCACCCCTGTACCAGCCCTTTCTAACATGCCAAAATTTGCTTCCAGTCTGGCTCCTAAAATAGACTTCCCTAGTGAGGAGGATGTATTTTAAAAAATTGTTTTTAAGTTTATTTATTTTGAGAGAGAGCAGGGAAAGGGCAGAGAGAGAGGAAGAGAGAGAATCCCAAGCAGGTTCTGTGCCATCAGCACAGAGACCAAGGTGGGGCTCGATCCCACAAACTCATGAGATCATAACCTGAGCCAAAATCAAGAGTCAGACACTTAACTGACTGAGCCACCCCGGTGCCCCTAAAATTTTTTCTCTTAATATGGTCAACTTTGACCTTAATGAGGTCCTTCATTCCACCAAATTTAATAGGATAAAGGTGGCATTTCAAATCAGTATGGGAAAAGGTGGGGTATTCAATAACTAGTGTTGAAACAATGGATTAGAGTTTGAACTCTAATCCTCTAGTGGATTCTGTACCTCCCAGTGCACTGTAGCTTTCCCAGATTTCAGTCTGCACTTACCCTGTCAGCCGTGTGCCCTTGTGCAGTGAAAAAGTTGCACAGCCACGTGCAGTGGTCCTGCCTGTTTCACTGCTTAGCTGCAAAACAATTTTAGATAGATCAAAATGTTAATGTAAGAAAATGAAAATATGAAATACTAGATGGCTTTGTAACCTTTGTCTTTGTGGCATAAAGCTAAGATAAAAGCAAGAAGATTCCTATTTATTACTATAGTAGATAAAAACCTAAATCTAATATGACTACCTATCTCTCGCCTCAAAAAAAAAACAAAAAAAAAAACCCATAAACTGAAACTAGGAAAAATTACTTGCAACATGTATTTGCATCATCTTTCACTTGCATTACCTCAAGGTCTCATAACTGATCTCTATGCTTCCCCACCCACCTCCATTTATAACAGAACACATATCACAGCCTATGAGACCCTACCAGTTTGAGCCCACTATTCCCTGACCTCTTCCCTGACTCTGCTTTTCCTCACTCACTCCTCTCTAGCCTGTCCACCTCCTTGCTTCTCCCTAAACACTCCAGCTAGTTTATCTCTTTATGGCCTTTTTGCTTACCATTTCTTCTGCCTGTATCTTCACATGGATTATTCCCTTACTTCCCTTTAGGTGTCCTCTCAAATCTCCACCTTACCACAGAGGTCTTCCCTGGCCATTCTATACACACACATCTTGCCACACACACTGCTGCTACTCTCTGTCCCTCTTTGCCTTGCTTTGTTTTCTCCAAAGCATGTATCACAACTCTGCGTGCGCGCGTGTGTGTGTGTGTGTGTATGTGTGTGTAAATTTTTTTTCTATATCCCGCTACTAGAATTTAACTTTCTTAAGGGCAAGGATTTACTTGTTTCCTGTTTTAACCCCAGTGCCTGAACGAATAAAATATGACAAAGCACTATTTAACCCTAATGTACAAACAAACTCTTTAAAAATTTTTGAAAACCAGTAGAAATAGACAAAGGACATGAACAGTCCACTAAGAAACATTTTAATGGCCAACTTACCTGACATGTTCACCCTTCATTCTGAATTAAGTAAAATGCAAAATAAACCTGTAATTTTTATCATTCACGTAGAAAATAGTTGAAAATTGTGTTTGTTAGTGTGAGGGGAAGCA
The DNA here is from genome assembly GCF_028018385.1 of Neofelis nebulosa. Classification (NCBI taxonomy): domain Eukaryota; kingdom Metazoa; phylum Chordata; class Mammalia; order Carnivora; family Felidae; genus Neofelis; species Neofelis nebulosa. The sequence continues at coordinate 63,502,657 of NC_080788.1, read as the reverse complement.
GATACTCATTTATATTGTTAGTTGGTACAAATTGTATGTTATTAGAAGGTGATTTGGCAATATTTATTAAATTTAAATACTCCCTCCAGCTGAGAAAATTTTCTAAGAATTTATCTTAAAGAAACATTGGCACAGGTGCTCAAAGATAAAGCACTGTTTATATTGTTGTCTTCCTTGCTTCCAAGGCTCATTAGTCCCGAAAGGATGATCAATATGACAGACCCCAGGAAAATGTGAATCCTGGAACCAATGCAGAGGTGACGTCAGACCATTTTTGTAGATTGTAGGGGTGCCTTGGCTTTGGTGCTGAAAGCCAGTCTTCCAATTTGGCATGAGTCCACAGAGATGGCAGAAACCTGCATTAGGCTTTGAGAGATTAATTCCAGACATTTTCAGCTTAGGTTAAAAAAAAAAAAAAAAAATGAAGGGAAAAAGTGATTACCTTTGGGGAGAGTGTACAGGAGTGGAGAGAAGACAGAATGAAGGCTTTTACTTTTCAATTTGTGTGTTTCTAAACATTTTGAATTTTCTGACCATGTACATGTATTAATTACTTTTTTATTTTTGTCTGTTGTCTAAGAAATTTGATGGGCCATGGTTTTGTCTTTTCCCTTCTTCTATTGAAAAATAAAAAACCTGGGGCACCTGGGTGGCGCAGTCGGTTAAGCGTCCGACTTCAGCCAGGTCACGATCTCGCGGTCTGTGAGTTCGAGCCCCGCGTCGGGCTCTGGGCTGATGGCTCGGAGCCTGGAGCCTGTTTCCGATTCTGTGTCTCCCTCTCTCTCTGCCCCTCCCCCGTTCATGCTCTGTCTCTCTCTGTCCCAAAAATAAATGAAAAACGTTGAAAAAAAAATTTTTAAATAAAAAACCTATGGCGCCTGGGTGGCTTGGTCGGTTAAGCATCTGACTTCGGCTCAGGTCATGATCTCACAGACCGTGAGTTCGAGCCCCGCGTCGGGCTCTGTGCTGACAGCTCGGAGCCTGGAGCCTGTTTCAGATTCTGTGTCTCCCTCTCTCTCTGCTCCTCTCCTGTTCATGCTCTGTCTCTCTCTGTCTCAAAAATAAATAAACGTTAAAAAAAAAAATTTTTTTTAATAAAAAATAAAAAACCTAATAAGTGTTAGTTTTTTTTTTTTAATGGGAAATTTGGGAAGTTTATCATCCAAATATCAAAGTGGGATTAATTTGAAATTAAAATGCAAGAGTAAAAATAATTATATATATATATGTATATTTTATTATTATTATTATTTGAGAGAGCATACACACACAAGCAGAGGAGAGAGGCAGAGGAAGAGAGAATCTTAAGCATGCTCCACGCTCAGCACAGAGCCTGACGCAGAGCTTGATCTCATGACCCTGGGATCACGACCTGAGCTGAAATCTAGAGTCAGCTGCTCAACCAAAAGAGCCACCCAGGCACCCCTAGAGTGAAAATAATTTTAAATCATTGAAGAGAATCTATCTAAACTTCTTTTTTTTTTTTTTTTTTAATTTTTTTTTTTTCAACGTTTTTTATTTATTTTTGGGACAGAAAGAGACAGAGCACGAACGGGGGAGGGGCAGAGAGAGAGGGAGACACAGAATCGGAAACAGGCCCCAGGCTCCGAGCCATCAGCCCAGAGCCTGACGCGGGGCTCGAACTCACGGACCGCGAGATCGTGACCTGGCTGAAGTCGGATGCTCAACCGACTGCGCCACCCAGGCGCCCCTAAACTTCTATTTTTAGTGTGCTAAAAATTAATATATATTCAAATGTTTTGTAATTTTCCATTAGATATATGATTTCCATGATTACCATCTTCCTTATAATTTCCTATGTCTGTGAACAAGGAATTGAATTACATAAAACTTGACTTTTTTCAAAACAAAATTTATTTTATGATTTTCATATAAACACTTGAGTTTCCACAAACTTGACATTATATGATTAAGAAAGGAACAGACAGACCATGATTGAACTTAGGCTAAACTTCTATAAACATATACCTCTTTTTTTTAATCAAAGAATACCACTACCAATAATCTTGTTCTTTAGATGCTCCTGTGGCAGACTTTCAGCTGCCCAAGATATTGTCACAGAAGTTCAAATTGGCCTCTCCACGGGAAAGGAGTGGTTGCCCAGATTGCTAGTTTTCAAACTCCTTGTGAACAAACTATGTGTCTATTAATTTTATATACTCCCAGATATTAGCACATGGTTGCCAACAGTAAGCCGTGAATTAAAATGTTGGGAAAGAGCGGCTATGAATTCAAAAACTAGTCAAACCGGAGCGTTGGTGAAAGGGAATAAAATCTATCATAGGCTCTAGATATGCATGAAATCATAATCTCACTTTCTAGTGTGGCACCTTATGTTTCTATAACCTTCTGTTGTAATTGACAGCTGACCTTACATTGTGATACGCTTCATTGTCCTGTTTACTCCTTTCACAATTAAATGTTATTTTCACAGGTGTATTCATTCCATTGGAATGTGTACTTTATTTCCCACGTGTGTTTAATGCAGCCTCACGTTCATTTGAAACAGTTATGTGAATCAGCGTATGCTGCAGTTTCAAAGTAGTTTAATCTTACTGGCCTGGTCATGTGATGCATTTTTATTTAATTGCTTCAGTCCTGCAATTAGCAAAGTGAGGATGACATTTCATAAAAACCAAATACCCATTAAAATCTGTGAACAAAAAGAGGAACATACATTTATTTGTTTGCTTTTGCATTTTTCAAATAAAATTGAAAAAGCTGGTAATGCTAGAATAAAATAATAAAACATTGGAAAGGTGACACATGAAGTTTCAATGAGATTGGCTCATTCAAGGAAATGAGCTAAGGATGAGCGCGTGTGCTCAGTGAGCCGAGGAGTCCCAGCAAATCAAGGGGGTCAGGCGGGCAGAAATAAGAGCTGGGCAGAGTAGATGAAAGTTGACTAGCGGTGCTGGGAGAGACCTTCCACACATCAACTGTACCCCATCACAGAACAGTTAAGGAAGCCACTCCACGTGCTCAGGACTCCCCCAGAAAGTCACATCCAGTATCTTAGCATGTGGACCAATGGTTGAGGTTCCACCACTAGGTATAGGCCACTAGGGGCCGCCCGGTAGCTCCTACCCGAATGTTCCCCTACCGCATTATATTATTAGCCGCCTTGAACAGGCATATGTGCATGCCTTGCCTTCCTCACTCAGATAAGGTCTTTGGGACAAGATATGTGTCTTTTTTTTTTTTTTACACTTAGAACCCCCATGCAGTGCTCACGTTATAAGGGGTCAATCGCACAGGCCCGGGGTCTGCTAGTACTTTCTCAGGATTGAGGTGGCTCCCTGCCTATGGTGCCAAATCAAACATTAGCACGGGGATGCTTGGGTGGCTCAGTTGGTTGAGCGTCCAACTTCGGCTCAGGTCATGGTCTCATGGTTCATGGGTTCAAGCCCCGCATCGGGCTCTGTGCTGACAGCTCAAAGCCTAGAGCCTACTTAGGATTCTGTGTTCCCCTCTCTCTCTGTCCCTCCCCCGCTCGTGCTCTGTGTCTCTCTCTCAAAAGTGAATAAAGATTAAAAAAACAAAACAAAAAACACTAGCATGGTGGTTAGAAATGCTGCCTCTAGGGCCGGAATGCCTGTGCTTGAATCCTGGCTGTGTGGCATTGAACAAGTTACTTACCGTTTCTGAGTTAGTATTCTCTGTAAAATGAAGACAGCCTGAGTGTCTACCGAGTATTGCAAATTAAAGTTTCTAGTACCCGTAACTTGTAGATACTTGTATTGATTTAGTTCTTATGTTGCTTGAGCAATCTAAAGTTCTCTGGCATCCTCTCAAGTAGATTGGGATCCCAGCCAGTTGGTTGGAGCTTTACTGTCTTAAAAGTCAATTTATAGTATAGCATATAGCCAAATCTGTAGTAAGATAAAGGTAGGTGAAAGAAGCATGGTGTCTGTAATCTAAAGATAAGGGGAAAGGAGTTGTTCCTGTTGGAGGTGACCTTCCGGGAACCAAATCTTTGTCCTTAAGACAGGCTCAAGATCAGCCAAGTACCAAGCTATCAGGAAGGTCCGCCTGGTCCCCGGTCTTCAGTCCACAAGGTCACTTCAGTCTGCAGGGTCTCCCCCAGCTTATAGCTCTCTGCTGCTTCCGTGCTGTGTTCAAAGCACAGAATCCTTAAAAGGCTACCTCTGGTCAGTTTGCTCTGAGGCATCAGGCAGTGTTGGTGCCCTCGGTGGTGGAAAGCAGGATGCAGATTTCTTTCCCTTAAGCTGCTGACAGATGCCACTTACTCTTCTCTCTGACCAGGGGAAAGAACACCCGGCTTAGGGAGCAGGGCCTACTCATCCCACTTAAGGCCAAGACATTCAGTCTCTTTCTGATGCTCCTCCTGCTACAGTTTAGGCTTTTAGAACGATTTCTATTTTACACTCTGCTACCAACTTCTGTGCCGATGAGCACCAGATGACCACTTGCTTAATACGAAAAAGAAAAGGGGGAACATAGGGAGCCCTATAAACTCAGTGCAGAAACTAGAAAACCTGGGCTCAAACCCTAGGTCTGCTTGCCAGCTACTTGATCCGGCCAGGTCAACGTGCCATCCAGAAACAGGTGCTGACGGCTCCTACCCAAAGGGCCATTGTGAGAATTAAAACCCAAGATGTGGTTGCTAAAGATGAAAGTTGCTTGGCTCATAGCAAGCAGCAGATTCCTCTGCATCTCCCCAGCAGGAGCCCAGAGCTGCGTGCACAGGAAGCAGCTGGAGCTGCTGTGATCCATTGTGGAGGCTAAGCCACGTTGGAGACTGGAGACTCCTGACATTCTTATTCACTCAGGCCTCCAGCTGCAACCTGCTGACGCCTGTTTTACTCTTTGTTGAAACGTGTTCATTTACTCCTCTAGGGCAGCAAATAATCTCTTGGAATGTGTCAAAGAAGATTAGCCAAGAAATATTTATTAAGCTCTGCCAGTGTTCTGTATTAATGACAGGTACACGAAGGGCATAAAGGGACGGAAGGACGCTTACTCCCTTCAGGGAGTTTATAAGTTAGTTACAGAAACGGGATATTACAGGTTAAAAGCCAAGAGATACACGGATAAGTCAAAGGACATCTCCAAGTAAACAACCAAGAGTCAAAGGAGTGGAGAATATGTGTTTTAAGACATTCAGAGGAAGTGAGGGCCAGCCTAGGCCGGGGGGTCCTGGCATGGCAGGGATTGGAGCCAGTTTATATCTGGTAGTTTTCGGCTACAAGTCAGAAAGAAACAATCCAAAATTTCGTAAGGGGTGAGAGTAACTGTTATCTCCCATAACAACAAGCGCTGGAGCTCAGCAATTCATAGAGGACCCAAGTTGCTTTTCCGCCATCTTCAGCATGTCGGTTTTTGTCCCCAGGCTGGTCATCTTATGGAACCAGTTAGCTACCACAGTTCCAGGATCAACAACTTGGAGCAGCACAGGAAAACTTTGCCCAAGAACCCTCCCAGCAAACCTCCCTTCTTGTTTCTTAATAAGATTGTCATCTATACGGGGCGTACCTGGGGCCTAAACTAATCCCTAGCAAAAGGAGGGAATTAGGAAGATTGGTTCAAACTAATCAAGATTCACTCCTGGGGCTGGGCCTGGGAAGGGGCCCTTCCCTGAGCACACAAGTGTAAAAGTGTACATCCGTATAAATTCAGTTTCTTCCAGCAAGTAAAAAGGGGGATGGATTCAGAGAGGCAAACGATAGTGTCTGCCACGTGGGTGGTGTTGGGAAGAAAAAAGGAAGCATTTGGTAACAAAATAGCATCCTGGACTCTGGAACAGATTGCCTGAGTTCAAAGCCCTGCCCTGTCACTTAGTGACCTGAGCAAGGAAGTTAAATTCAGGAGGCCTGAGTTTTCTCATCTCTGAAATGGGATGATAGTTCCTACCTAGAGTGTAAACGTTGTGAGGACGGCTACTTGTCTTGTTCCCTGCATTACCCTCAGTACCTAGCACAGAGCTTTGCACCTAGCAGGTACTCAATAGATCTTGGTTGGAAGGGTTCATGAATTAGAATGTTGTGAGGGTGGAATGAGCTGATACATGGCTAGGAAGGGTTTAGCACGGGGCACAGACAACAGATTGTGCCCAAGAAAATGAGCTTTTGGCCACGTTACAGAGACAATGGGAACCCTCCTCCACACATGTCCTTTTGCTGCTTTGTGTCACCTGGGTGCCAGATTTATCACTAAGCCCTTGCTCATGCAGAAGCTGTGGTGCATCACAAAGGCTCTGCTCCTAGCGGACGGGGCTAGGATGACAAAGGCCAGTCACATCTTCTGCTGGAGACAGGATAACGCGAGTCCCATACTTGGGGCTCTGCAGTTCGTAGCTCTGACCGGTTTCTGAGCTGGCCTTCACATTGTGGTTAACTCCTCCGGGTCAATCCCCTGACCCCGCCCCAGCCACTGGAACCAGCTCAACTCACTTCTAAGGCCCTGTGGCCAGAGGGGAGGGGGGCCTATTTCACTCCGACAAAGCTTTCCTTTTGGCCTGTGTCTCAAGAGAGGTCCCAGCTGGTTTCTGACAGAGGTGGGCCAGCCCCTCTCATAGAGGCTGCTCCCAGGAAAGGCTCATCCTGTTTCTCCTGAGGGAAACTCCTGCAGGACAACAGCAGAGTCCCTAGCCAGGGTCACTCCTAATCCTTTTGAGATCCTGATCTGTCCTTCCCTCTCTCGTGTCTCCTAGTGCGTTGTGACAGGGCATAATGGCAAGAAGGGAAGACCATACAAAACGGTATCTGCCTTCTGCCCTCTCAGGCCATCTGCTGACCCAGGCCTCTTCTCTGGGTCTGTCTCCCTCTCTTCTTGACTCCCCCGGTTGACCCAGAGGCAGGGGCACTGTAGGGACGGAGGTGTGGGGAATGCTAACCCAGTTTCTCAGGGAATCCTCCTAGTCTTCCCTCAGACTGCATTATGGTCCCTTGGCCTCCTCCCTACTCCCCTGCCCATTGGTATCTGGGTAGGTTCTGCAGTCCAGACCGGGCTATTGGAAGGCCTCATCATTCCCTCTTCTCTTTTAGGCAGCACTGGGCCAAGGGTCAGGGTCAGGCAAGGCTGTTAGCCAGCAGCAACAGTAACTCCACCTGGGCTTCTCCCCTTTGCTTTTGTTGAGGAAGAGTTCCTAGAGAAATTCCCTAATCTGCAGGCCAGCCCGCATTCCTACTCCCAGGAGCATGGAGAAAATTCCCCTGCCAGCCATCCGTTACATACCTTGCCCAGCCCCCAGGGCACCTCCTTATCCTGGGTTTCCCCTATGCCCCCGCTCCCACCCACACAGGATGACAGAGGAGCAGGGCCAGAGAAGTGGGCACAAAAGGGACCCAGAGCATTCCTATCTGACAAAGCCCTGAGGCTTCCTTCCCACCGAGGACCCCCAGGATTTGACCTGGTCATCCTCCCCTTTGCTACCAACACCCTGGAGGACAGGCAGGTATCTTGGAAACCTCTGCTTCCCAGGCACCCCACCTGCCATGCAGGGCCATTTGGGAAAATCTCTTGCAGGTGGGCCTCTGCCTCTGGTCTGGTTCTCTTGGAGGCCCGAGGCTTAGGGGCCCCTCTAAGGTAGTGCCAGTCCTGGAGTGCAGGATACATACACAGGCCTCCAGTGACAACACTTGCTCATTAACTCAAGCCCTTCCTTTCCGGGTAGGGGCTGGAAGTGGGAAGAATTTGTCCCTCCCTTCCTGGCCCTACAGTAGAGGTGTTGACAAGTGTAGGCAGGTGGAGACAGGCCTGCACAGCCATTAGGAAGTTCTTCGTAAAGCACCCTGTGTACACGCAGCACAAAGGGGAGGCAGGAAGTGTGAGGGAGAACCTAAGTTTCTAGAAAAATTTGCCTGTTAAAAGGAATATTTACCACACACTAGAGCCCTAGGCCTGGTTTCTGAAATGTTTTATCCTTCGGGAAAACCCAGGATGCATTGGTTCATAAAAACGTTAGGACTTCACTGTCACGTGGCCTTTCCGAGCCGCGGTGATTTGCTGAAACCATGCGGTCAGTGGGACACTGTCGATGTAAGCAGTCATCCCAGCTGAAGCTGACGGAACCAGAATAGCGCAGTTGAGGCAAGTTACTTTTGAGGCTGTGAGCATATCTCCACCTTCGAGAACAAAAGAATAAAGTGAAAAATTTTCTTGAGAAATTATAAGGCCATCGTCTTGGCAGATCCATATCGGCCACAGCTCTCAGGGAGCGGAGATTCAACGGCAGGAACGCCCATGGTGACAGCACCGCCACTGCCTTTGAACCACAGATACGCCACACACTCAGGGCTTGAGCTAGAACAGGCCTGTGTGAGCGGCAAAGGGAACAATCCAGGCCTGTGGGGAGGGAAAGCGGAGTTCCAGTCCTGACTGCCTCTCATCTCCCCTGCGGCTGTGCTGAGTCACTCAGCCTCTCTGGGCTGCAAGTCTTCGCACCTGTAGAAGTGGGGGCAGGGCTGGTGATTCTAGAGTCCCTTTCAGCTCCACCATTCACCGCGTTCTAAGTAAGGATGGCTGGAGCACAGAGCCTCTTCAGATGTTCGTTCATTCAACAAAGTTAACAGAAGCATTTACCATGTGCCAAGCACCACGCTGGGTTTCCTGCCCCGGAGCAGCTCACGGCCCACTGGGACTAACAGAGAGGTGGCCCTGCCGGGATAAAGAAGGGCACAGGACGGACCCACTGGCCCAGGAACAACTGGGCATCCGCCCACCTGTGCCCTGCAACAGGCAGTCCAGCTTTGCAGGGTTTCTTCCAATGGCTGGCACGTCCCTCCTTCCCCTTCTACAACCTACGAAAGGAACAGATCTAAGTTTGCAGATAGTCTCGCCAAATCAAGGAGTCATGCAACATGACAGAGTAGAGGTACAGGTCTCAGTTGACGCAGACCATCAGTTTTCAGAAGCCTATGGACAGGAAGAGTAAAAGAGTCAATGCTCCCTGATTATCACACTCAGGAATTGGAGATGAATAGAAAAAAACAGCAAAGATTCTGCCTCGAACATCAGCTGGTTTTTGGCCTCTGACACCCATTCCCCTTTCCTTCAGTAATAGCATCCTAGTTTTCTTCCCCACATCACGTGTGGTAACAGAAGCACCGTCCAAGCCCAGCCTCCCTCCCCTCTGCCCATGACCTAGCCTGCCAACTAGGAACAGAGGTGCGCTAGGTGGAGCGTGCAGTCGGGGCACCCTGTACCCAGGTTCAGGGGAGTATGGAGACTACAGAGTCAATCCTGATGCCTCAAGCGCTGGCTTCTGCCCTGGACTTGATTCTCCAGGCTTCTCATCAGTGCTGGGTGTTAGTTACCTGACAGCCATCAAAGAGTTCCTTTCCTGCTCAGGATGGAGGTGGGGTCGGTTCCATAGCTGGTAGTTGGAGGACCTGACTAACCGAAATTTTTATGCTTCATGCCATGAGGTCCAATACAGTGCAGTTCAATCAACATGTCTATGTGTTCAGCTTCAGACCTTAGCCCAGGAGGTGACTGGGGGTCATGGTTTTGGAAGCTTAACCCGCCACCATTTGGTGGGTGGATAAGGGTGAACAGCAAAAACACAGTCACGAAGGTGGAGGAAAAGATTTAATGTTTATGAGCAGTCCCTATGCCAGGAGCTCTGTTCATTTAATTCCCACACCCTGTGAGGCAGGTGAAATCATCCCCATTCTATGGATGAGAAAATTGAGTTCAGCTGATTAAATAACACACCAAAGGTCACCCGGCTGATAAACAGCAGAGCTGGGAGGTGACCTCAGGACTGTGAAAACCCAGAACCTGGGCTTTTAACCAGACACCACATTGGTTCACTATGGAAGATTTATGAAAGAGTTCTCAAAAATAATGTAAGCAGCTTAGTGTCACCTTGGCTCTAAGGGGCCAGCAGTGAGAAGAGCCAAGGAGAGCATCTCCTTCCGACTGTCAGCAACTGGGCACTCAGAGCAGGAGGTGGCTATGGGGGGGGGGGGGCGGGGGGGTGGCACCTGCAGCAGGGCAGCCAGACGTGGGGTCTGGGGAAGCGTGTCCAGGTTGACGGTCAAAGCCACGGAGAGGATGGTGTTTCAGCGAGTGTGGTAAGAGAGGAGCAGGGGGCCAAGCCAGGAAGGCTGGGCTCCACCTGGTGTACTCAGAGGTGCTGGCCTGCAGGCACCCAGAGGAGCTCAGGCTGCCTACATGCACACGACCCTGTTCCTCAAGGGTCCAGCTGAGTGGCTGGCTTCGGCCCCTGCCAACCCAGGAGCTGGCACCCACCCTGCCCATCACCCACCCATTGTATGCCGCTCTCCCGCCCTTCACAGCAAAACCAGCTGAGACCCCGAAAGGGGAGTTTGGCCCAGTTGTGGCCAGGTCAGCCAGTTCTGTGGCGTGGGGAGCCTGGGTGGGAGGGTCTGGCTTCTGCGGGGCTGGGGGAGGCTTCCACTGAGGCTGGCAGGCAGCCCTTCCCTTCCCTCCCCCTCAGTAAAGGAAGGCAGGAAAAAACGTGTTTTTATAAATAGCTCCAGCCCCAGCTGATTTGTAAATTCAGTGGGTTTTTTGTGTCAATGACATCACCCTCCTCCCCATAGCAACCCCCGACGATATCAAAATTGCCAAGCAACGTTGGAGCAGCTCAGCGCCCCAAACGAGCAGGTCGCTGCCTGAGGATTTAATGGAGAAATCCCAAAGTGAGCCTGGGTGCGTGGTGGAGGAGGGGCGTGCTGCGGCTGGGAAGGAGGCCGGAGCTTGCCGCCCGTGCAGCCTGCCAGGCAGCCTCAGGCCAGCTGGCGCTCCTCGGCCAAGGCCACGCTCCCTTTGACAGCCCTGTTGTCGACAGCAGATGGGGGAGGGCACTGCTCCCTGGCTGATGTGCCAGGAGCTGGGAGCAGCCATCCAGGTGACTAAGCCGGCCCACTGGCACTGAGTCACCTGCTGGCCCGGAGATTTCTTCCTTCTCTTTTGCATCTGATTATTTTGGGAGCTGGAAACTTGGAGCTGCACCTGAGTCCCGCCCCTTCTAGTTCTCCCCTCTCTACCTTGGGCTGTGAGGAAGATGGGACCTATCAGGAATCTGCTGCCACCCCCCAAGGATATGGAAGATGCTGTGGGGGCCCGAGGTTCCGAGAGAGAGATGCTGGCCGGCAAAGTGCAATAACAGATATGGTGATCAGGCTGCTGTGTCCTCTGGAGGTGTCGGGAGAGAAGGGGAGACTGGTCCGTGCTAACTGGAGTCCTCCTGGGCCGGCTTTGAACTCACCTCTCACAGGATATTGCTGTTCATGAGTGGCTTCTAGGGTCAGAGTGGCATTTGGAGAGCAAGGCTGGATTGGCTTAGGCTGGCCGGGGCAGGTAGGTGGCTCTGTGCTGGGTGTGGCCCCACGTGTGTGTGAGAGCATGTGTGTCGTCCCCCTGCTGGGGACAGAGAGCAGGACTTGGCAGCAGTTCATCCTGATGCTGGGCCCACCCAGGCCCTGAGACAGGTGCTGCGGAAAAGGGACACCAAGCGCCTGGCTGTACCCAGGATGAGGAGCACCTCCAGCTCAGACACACCCAGGCCCTATCTGAGTCCGCAGGACAGAGACACGGGAGGACTTCAAGGTAGGGAATGGTCCAGAGGGGTAGCCCAAGGATGGAAGCCAACCTGCCAGGGGGTCAGACAGCACACTGGCTGCCCCCTCTTGGGACAGCCCCGGGTCCTAAGGAGACAGCCTCCTATCAAGGAATTCTGTCACTCGACCACACGGCGCCAGTTAGCACCGATGGGTGTGCTCTGCTGAGCGCATAGGGACCGGCCAGGACATGGCTTCCCTGCACTCAGGACCCAGCTGGGGACCACCCGTGGCCCAGGCCAGACCCCCACAGAGCATGCTCCGGTGTGTCAGGCAGAGGGGCGTGGGCCACCTCCCCCCCCCCCCCCGCCTCCCCCATACAGCTGGCAGCCTCACGGGCACACCGGTGAGTAAGCTGCCAGAGGGAGGAGGCTGTGTGCCCACAGAGGCAGGACGACACCATCCAGGAGCCTTCAGGAGAAGCGGCTAGGCAAGAAAAGCGCTGAGGTTTTTCTTCTTCTTTTCCTTTTTCTCTTTTTTTGCCTGAAGGGAGTGCCGCTTCCCGGGCTCCAGACAAGCACCAGCCTGCAGTGAGGAGCTTGAGGCCCAGCGGCCCCGAAGAGCGGCCACGGTAAGGTCCCTGCTGCCGCTGTGGGTTCGGGCTTCCCGGGCGGGGCTGGGGAGCCCAAGTGTCGGGCTGCCCACCACCTGGGACAGGGGGGGCAGCAGCCGGCTGCTAGGATCGGTAGCCCCGCACCCCAGCGGACCTGCCGCTCCCTTTCCAGACTGATTTTGAAACAGCCCGACGCAAGCTGATTTCCTATGGCTTCCTGGCCATAGGAAGAGACGCTTGTTTCTGCTGTTTCTGCCTTTACCTCCCCCTCTTGCTGGGCCGAGCTAGTGTGGTGCCACCAGGATGGCCCTCGGGAAGGCCCCTCTCACCCCACCACACCTGGGACACTCTGCTCACCTGTTCGGCCCACAACTATTTATGGAGTATCACTGGGACCCAGCTCCCAGTCACACCCTTCTGCAGAGCTTGACCTGGCAGAGATGCTGACTCTGAAACTTTGGAGTCAGGTCAGGTTCAGGGGGCTGCCTGGCTGAGCACCATCGCTTCTCACAGGCCTCAGGCTCCCTGCCTCTGCTGCCGGGTTAATGACCTGGTTGGCTCCCGGGGGTCAGGCCCAGTGCGCTTGGGGTTTAAAGTGCTAGGGCCCCACCAAGAAGCAAGGCTAATACCGCATATGCAGCTTCTTCTTTCCCTGGTGTCACGCACCGAGGTTGGAGGGACCTGCTTGCGGTCTTCCCCTAAGCCGGTTCTGGTGGGAACTGATTAGGGCCGCCGGACTCGGCCCCCACAGAAGTGCATCTGGCTCAAAATAAGGCCTTTGGGCCAAGCAAGGGGTCCCCTCTGCAGCCTAGGAGTGGCAAGCCCGGGAACCGCGCTGGCAAGGGTGTCTAGTCAGCAAGGCATTGGAACTTAGGGACAAAGCTTCTGGAAGCACCTGATTGGGGTGGAAAACTCCATGCACCCTGATAATGGCCGCAAGGTGGGAGTGTGGGGGCTCCATAGACCTTCCAGTCCCCCAAAGACGGACTGATTCTTGGTGAGCTGACCTCTCTGGGATGTGCCAGGTACAGGGAAGGTGCAGGCAGGTCTGAGGTCTCTAGCCACAGCAAAGCCCACTCAGCACAATTCCCAAGGATGACCAAGAATGCCCTCTGTCCTAGAGGAGCACATGGGACTAGAGTTGGGATGAACCCAGAAGAGTCTCCCATTCCATTAATCCCCATACCTGGCTCCAGTAGGAAGAAAACGGCCCAGCTGAGGGGGTATTGCCTCCTTACAAAAGGTGACTCCAAGCCTAGGGGTCTCGAATGTATGCAGAGCTAAGCAGCAGCCAGTACCCAGAGGCTGTGGAGTGCCAAACAGCAGGCTGGCAGAGTGGCAGCTGGCTGGGCTAGGAGGGAGCAGAGGATAAAGGCGAGGGCGTAGGAAGCAGGAGAGGCAGCCTGGGTTTTAGGCTCAGGAAGGGCTCTGGGGGGCTGGCTTTCTTAAACCTGCCCACCTGTATGGGAGGGCGGGGCAGGGAGAAGGTGGAGACTCTGAGGGACTGTGTTCTGTATGCAAACAGTCCCAGAGATGCCTGTAACGCACTCTTTCCTGGGTGCAGAAGGTAGGGGGGATTTGTGGGAAACTGTCTTGTGGCCCGAAGCAGAGCCCTCCCCATAGGATTTTCTCCACACTGTAAGTGGGAAGGCCCAGGATTCGGGAGCAGTTCCCGACGTGGGCAGTACTGCAAACCTCATAAACAGGCATTCTGCCGCCTGCCCCTCAAAGAGGTAGGCTAGCCAACAGGTTGGAAGAGAGCATGGAAAATGGAAGCTTTAGAAGCAGAAAGAGCTCTCAACTTCCTGAAGCCCAGCTGGCCCTGCTGCCCGAGGTGAGCAGACTGACTGGAAGCTGTCTGTCCCCTTCTGAGCTCTGCCTCAGGGCCCTCTCGGGGCTAAGGTGAGATGTGGGGGATGTGAGATAAAGGGGAATTTGTCTTTTCTTGGCCAGATGCGGGCTCCAGGCAACACTTGGTGATGGCGCTTGGCACCTGGTTCTGGCTCACTGGCTTGCAAGCAGGGAACAGGACTGCCTGACTACAAAACGCCACGGGTGGTGGGGACAGGGTGCAGGGGAAAGTGCTGACAAATGAAGGACCAGGCCTTTGCCTTGGGGAGCTTATAGCTCTTCCCCGTGAGTGGAAAGGGCAGCTGAGTCTGGGGGCCACCCCACCAGAAAGCAGCTGAGCTACAGATCAGCCATGATCAGCAACAGGTGGCAGCATCCTCTTGCCCACCCTGGGCCCCAGACTCATTGCTGAAGCTGTCGGCCGTGACCCATCCAGTCCAGAACATTTATAAACTTAGACCGATGCTGGGAGATGGTTCTCAACATAGAGCTTAACAAAGATGGACAAAGACAGATTAGCTGAGAAAGTGGAGCAAAAGAAGAAGCCCCTTGAACAGTAACGGGCAGAGGACGCACGCTCAAGGAGAAACACAAGTGCAAGAAGAGGGAGAAGGCTGGAAAGAAATGCGGTGCCACTCCAGTTTTTCCCAAATAGCAAATTGTCTGTCACTGAGTTTCTCTAAGGAATGACTGGAGTCTGTCGTTCAAGGAAACCTGAGTTTCCTTCTCCATCTGAGATCTAGTTTCAGGCCTCGAGGACTTAAAACAGGCTGTAGACAGTGAAGGAACCAAGAGGCCTGGTCCCACTTCTCTCTGCGCCTGAAATTTTGTCACGTGTTGGCCCCGATTCCTTGAAGAACTGTATACTCATGAGCCCCATCTGAAAGCACAAACTCGGAGGGGCTTCATGCAGGGGGCCAGACCTGAGACCCCAGGGGACTTCTTGATCACTCTGGCAAATGACTTAGAAATGCCCAGGCACCATAAGGTTCAGACTCAGAGACTTTTTGCTTTTTCTGCCAAAGTTCTATGGATTTAGGAAAGTTAATCCGGGTTCTTTCACCTGAAAGAACAAGGTAAAACCAAAGCACAGCATACTTTCATATGCTGGGGGGAAATCAGCATGCAAAAAAGGGTTCCCCCATAACTGCATGGAGCCACATTAGCCCCAGCAAAGGGACACTCATGCTGGCCAGCATTTTCTATAAAACCTCATTGTAACACATCATTCAGTGCAGAGACCCATGTCTTTACAGAGGGAGGACGATGGCCTTTTTTGTACATCTGTGGGTTTTCTGTGGCGACCATCCCCCCTCAGAAGTGCTCCCTCAGTCAGCAAACACTAGCATCTTTCTGCTTGGCTCTGGTTTGCCCATGTCAAAGCACTCAGGCCCCTGTGCCTCTGGCTAACAGGATGGCGGCTGATGTGTGTTCTCTTGCACACTCAGGCTGCTCAGGATGTGGAGAGGGGGGCCTCTGGGTGCTCAGAGAAGCAGGTCCAGAAAGGTCTGGTCAGCTAGTGAGTTGTTCTGATCTCTGGTACCAGTGCAGCAGGGACCCAGCCCGCTTCACCTCAGGGCAAATAGCTACCAGCCGGTCACCTTTACTCAAGGCCTCCTGCTGTCTGCGTGCATGTCCTAGCTCCTGAAGGCTGCAGCAGCAGCAGAGTTAGAACTGGGAGGACTGGTTCTCTGGTTCAGCTTCCTGGCCTGGAGCCTTCGGCCTCCATTTTCTTTCTTTTAGCTTCAAATGAGGAATTGCACAAGAAGGCACAGAGGGTGGAGGGAGCCAGGGGGCCATTTATTCCACAGCCTCATGTGCTTCCAGAGTGCAGTCTGGGGTCAGGGGGGTGGGGTGCAGAGGAGGAAAGGACTGCTCCCAAAAGGAGATGGCCATCTTAGATTGCTAGAGCACATTCAAGCCAAAAGGAGTCCCTAAGAATGTCTGATCAAGCCCCATAATATTATAGAGGAAGGCAGAGGCCCAGAGAAGGAAAGTGGGTCCCGAGATTACATAGCTAACTGATGGCAGAGCCTTGGTTTCAGGCTTTGAGGGTCCCCACTTCCCAGTCCAGGATTCTCTCACTGCCCAGACTGCCTTTCTATCTGCAGTAACATCAAAGGTGACCCTGCAGGCAAGGGCAGACAAAAGCTGCAGAGGCTTGAGGAGACAGCCTGACCCAAAACACTAGGAGGCCAGAGGGGGCCTGATGCTCCTGTGTGCCTCCTGCCCTAACAGGGGACTGGCCCTGCCACACACACACACACACACACACACACACACACCACCTGGGCTGCCCTGCTCCTGCAGCTTATTCAACAGGCAGCCCCAGCCCCAGCTCAGCCCATGCTCACTCATCAGCACCCCCCAAGGAGAGGCTTTGCCCCTCCCCCGCAGCCTCCCCTCCTGGACACTCTACGATAAACAGATCCAGCTAATTCATAAATGGATTGACTCAAGTTCTCCTTGTCCCAGGAAGCATTTTACATTTGAACCATAAGGCTGGCAGTGTCTTAAGCCAAGGAAGAAAGGAATGATGAATGTGTCTAGGAATGAGAGATTCTGGGGCAGAAGTCAGGAAAACACAGGAGACCCTTTACTTCCGGTACTTACTTACTTTTCACCAGCATATCCTCTGACCACAGGCAGGAAATTAAATGTCCAATGGCCACCATCACAGGTCAGATCCCAGAAGCAAGAGGCCTGTTGCCTGTCATCTGTCACCCTGTTACCAGGCCACAGCTGGACTTCTCTTTTCCACTATAGTGGGTCTTGCTGGAAGGTGGTGTGTCTGGGATCCAGAAAGGTGGAGAAAGTTGGGGTCTCATACCCTGGAGAGGGACAAAGCCAGGACTGGGGGCAAGAATGCAAGGCCAGGAGCGGGCATGCGTGCAGAGCTCCTGTGGAGGAAAGGATGGGCAGACAGGAGGAGCTTCCCCCACATAGTCCATCATCCCGGCAAAGGCGGTTATGGCAGCCACTAGTGAGGACATGCCAGTGCACACCAGGACCCCGCCATGTAAGTGTTCACATAAAGTTCCCATGGGCCACCATCCCTGTGGTAATCAAGGTGTGGGCCAGAGATTAAGGAAGGAAAGACCCTGAGAAGGGATGGCAGTAGCCGCCTGGGCCCCTCCAGGCCCCTCTAAACACAGTCCAGCCCAGTCAAGCCGCAGTTAGATAGGCCACGCCTTCTAACCCTGACCCAGGGCGGATGCAGAAGGCAGCGTTCTAAGAGCACTGCAGCTGGATGGCCAGTGCTGCCAAGAGGTCACACAGTCCAGAATGTGTGGCCTTTGTGCACTTAGAGTGAAGGTGTTGCACCCAGAGGGCTGTGGATGGGGCTTGAGCAACCAACATCATGTTTCCTCAGACTCTTCCCTTCCTGGGGCTCTGGCCTGTGCTCTTACCCAGTCAGGCACAAGCCTTCTCCTCCCTCCCCCCCACCCCCCCGCCCCTGACCTTCCTGAAAGTCAGGCCCTGGGATCTAGGACATGTGTGCCGGTCATGGCCATGCCCCAGCCTCAGACCAGGGATGACTGCTACAGGCTGAGCGGAGAGAGGAAAGACAATGAAGGGTTTCCATTCAAGCAGCTTCCAGCTGTTAGTTCGGGCAGCAAAAATGCCAGCCAGAGAGCTGAACTGCCAGCAACAGACATTTGGATGGAACTTTGGAGCCCATTAGGAGCAAGGGCTGCAAAGTGATCATAGTGAGAAGATATTAAATGAATTCATCATGTCTCTAAAGTAAGTCCTTGGCATCTAGGTGGCTCTTTCTGTTTCCAGCCCTGCCCAGAGTAGCTCATGCCCCCATGTAACTGGCAAGGCAGCCACAGCCTGCTGTGTCCCTGCTTGAGCCCCTTGAGGTGGGTGGACAGTGACCTCTGCATCTGGTGGCTTGCTCACATGACCAGGCCCCTTGGGCACTGCCAGACAAGTTCAGCCTCCAGTGTCAGTTTGCGTTTGGGGTGGACAGGCCTATGTACTCCCATTGGCATAGGAAACCTAGTACAGATGCAGAATCTGAGAGAAAGGCAGGCAGAGAGAGGCTGGAGGCCTCTGGCTGTGGTGGTTTCCCTCTGCTAAGGTTCAGGATGGCACAAGGACACATCTGCCCAGCAGCTGGGCAAACACCTAATTGGGCCCAGACAGTGCTGCCACCTAGGGCTAGGGTTTTCTCTCTTGGATATGTAGTAGATAGACCTATTAGGTTGATGTAGTAGCAAGTTCTCCTGGAGGATCCCTGGGATTCAGCCCCTTTGGCACCAAAACTGGGCTCTCGTGCTCCCTGTGGCAGCTGGGTACATACATGGAACAGGGGAGGGAAGTGTCCACCTTGCTCCCTTTAGCAGCTACGAGGGCTGTGGGTCAACAACCTCTCGCCCTGACCGGGGGATGCAGGTCCTCGGGACTCTGGTTCCCCAATGCTCTGGACCTCATCAGTCCATCACCTTCCCAAGACAGACGGACACTGTCTCCCCTGTTCTACACATCAAGAAACCGAGACTGAGGCATGCTGGAAGCCTAGAGAGGCAGAGGACTCCAATCCTGCAAGAATCCATGGTCCCTTCGGAGGGGCCGTCTCCCTCTCCAGCCTAGCAGCCCCAAGGGCTCGGCAATGTCAGCTCCCTCCATTCACGCTCCCAGACCCCGCCTAGGGCATTTGTACCTGCCTCCTGGCCCCATCAGAAGAAACACGTGGGCAGTCCCATCAGGTGAGGGGCACTGGCCCAGGCCATCCCACAAGCAGGAAGGGACAGGGGTTGAGCACCCTGGAAGACACAGAGAGGAAGGGGTCTTTTCCCAAGTGTGCCTCTCTCCTAGGGCTGAGGACTGCAGGGCGAGTGCGCAGCCACCCCTCCTGGAGCCCAGGCTCCAGGAGCTCCTCCAGCCAAGTAGCAAGCAGGCACGCCGGCACCTGCTGCCCCAGTGGTGCTGCACGTGGGCCTAATAGCACCAGGCCTCGTCCAGGTCTGCGAAGGACAGACGGCTTGATGTAAGGACTTCAGGCAGTGTGCTGGTTCATGACTGGAGAAACCTAGCACCTTGCTCCTAGCAGGGGACTCAGTGATAGGGTGAGTGAGGTGAGTGAGGGAAACTGAAGCCCCCTCCGCCCCACACGCCCAGTGCCATGTGGGGGTCCTCATGCTCTGATCAGAAATGGTGCAGGGATATTCCCCACATACGCTCTGTGTCACATGACTGGCCCTTGCTGGGTGGTGGTCAGGGTTGGCACAAGGAGGCAAATGTTCCCCCACCAACTGTTCACTGACACTTGACCCCACATAGTCAAGTCACATCAGACAGTCCTTGGAACTAGGGACCTCTGGGCAGCGCAGATAAGAGAATGGGCTAGGGGCAGATGCACTTGGGTTGAAATTTTGGTTCTACGCTCAGTCACTACAAGACCTTGAGCAAGTTCCTTCACCACTCTGAGCCTGTTTCCTTGTGTGTAAAGTGAGAATATAATAGTATAGTACTTCTGTGCTGGGCGGTTGTAAAGACTTGAGTGAGATAGTATGTGGGAATGGCTTAGCATGGGGCTAGCCCAATGGAAGCATTCACTAATTGGCAGGCATTTTATTTCTATTATTAGAGGAGGGCAGATTCACCTAGAGAAACGAGCCCTGGAAGGAATAAGTGAGCTTGTCAGCAATTCTTGATCCCCAGGAAGCTTCTCGAGTCACAGAGCAGAAAGGTGCAGGGGAAGGATAATGTGTTTTTGTTTCTAAACCACAAGTAGATCCGTATCTTTCCTTTCTGGCCCTAACCTGGGCTCTCAGCCCTGGCAGTAGGTGCTCGGATGTTACAACAGGCCCCACAGGCTGAGAGCCAGCTAGCTGGGAAGCACTCGCCCAGCCCAGTGTGCCCACCCCGATGCCCTCTCAGACAGTACTGCTTGGCCAATGCCCCAGAGCTGGCGAGGCTCCAGCAGCATCGCCCAGGGTGAAATGTCAGCTTTCAGTGTCCCTGGCCAGAGCTCCTGCCCCATTTGTAGAATGGCAGCACATGGACAAGCAGAAGGCCTATGTCAGCCACCGGGGCTCTTCAAATAAGGGTGTGCCTGGTCCCTTTCTCTGTGCTCAGCACTGCAACCTGGGAACAGGGCCAGAGGGAGGCACATGGACGCTGGAGGAGACACTGTCCCCCAGAGTGTTCCTGCCACTGCCTGGGCAAGGCTGAGTCAGGCGTGGATCAGAAGAGGATGGGGTGGGGATGGGGGTACTCACATACCAGAATTGACCACTCAGGATCCATTCTGCACATACCAGTTGTCCCAATTTGCAAATGGTCATTGAACCCAGTGCAGCAGACCCACCTGTAGATGTGACTCGAAGTGCAGAAACTTGGGGTTGGGATGGGTCCAAGAGGTCTTGTCTAGTATCCAGGATAGGAACCTTTTCTCTAGCATATCTGACGGATAGTTATCTCGGTTCTTGCATACCTACAGTGATGGGGCATGCATTGCCTCCTATGTCAGTTATATTTGGGAGTCTCCACCCTCCTCCAGCTCCAAACCCCATCTCTGCTCCCAAAGGGCACCAGGGTTCCCTAGACTCACTCCTAAAGGGTGAGGATGGGACTTGACTAGTAGCCTTTCTGCGACACCCACGCTTGGATTCAAACCAAATCAAATACCAGTTCAATTCTGATAATATTCTAATGCCCACACTTTATTGTAGCTCAACAGTTCAAACTGCTTGGGGCTCTGGTTTGGGTATAGAAGTTATTTGTATTAAAAGAAAATTCACGTGCGCATTTGTGAGTCAGGAAAAAATCTTTTAGGGTGTTGATTCTAGGTTCAACAATGCAGCGCAGTTCATTCTAGCTTGGTTCACCGTTCATTTCAAATCCCCTACAACCACTTCCCCAAACCCTCCCACCCAGCACACCCTGCTTCCAGTAGCCAGCAGTCAGCCAGTGCTCCTACATCGCTAGGTACTTAATCTGTGGGGAAAGCCATATGTGTGTGTCAGCTGCCCCTGCCCTGCCACATGGCCCCATCAGCCTAGGCTCAGCAGGCAGCTTCCTGGAGGGGGAGGGCCACAGGAGATCAGGGGTTGGCTCATGAGGTCAGGCCTCAGTGTTACCCTGTCAGAGGAAAGAGAAAGAATCCACTTGGGAAAGACACAGAGAGGAGGAGGGAAGACAGAAGGTAAGGAGAGGAGCAGAGTGCATGGAGGAGGGCAGCGGGGGTACCAGCCATTAGCTGCCCAGCTTCTGCACCACTAACCCAGGGCTCACAGGGACAGCATCTCCGCAGGCACCACCATTATGCTTCCTCCCCCCCACCCCCCGGAAGGGGGGGCTGTAGTGTAGCCAGACAGAGTGCAGGTGTTTGGGGCTGGCAAATTCCCACTAGCCACCTTAGCTTGATTTGGCAGGAGGCTATAGTAAACCATGCATAAACAATAGAGCCTACATGTAAATGCTTTATCTATAAATTGCACTGATATATCTAAAGAAATCAGTGAACAAAAATGATTCATGGCAATAGGACCTCGATTAATAACAAAAGTTTGAGGCACCCAACAATGACAATAATCCCAGCACTGTCCTCAGTCCCACTCTGTGACACTGGTAGTCACCCAGCCACTGCTTGGGGGCAGCCATTTAGGGTCTAGATATACCGAATTTCCAAGCCAGAATGCCCTCAGCATTCAGTCAGATACAGCCCTCTCTGGGGGCCCAAGTCTAGAACAGCAAGTCCCTTGTGTAGGGAAGTGACAGGCACACGACCCCTGCCCCTCACCCACAACAAACATACCCTCTAATTCAAAAGAAGCAGGGTAAAGGGCAAGCAGGAGTGAGCCATTCCCAATGGCCATCATGCTCCTAGGCCAGGGAACTGCTGGGGACTGCTGCTGACGGCCAGGGGAGGCCGGCTCTGTAACCAGGCCCATTCTCTGGGAGGACAGGGCTCTTGGAAGCTCTCTTTTTCCCAGAGGTCCCCTACCAGGGAATCCTGAGGCCACAGGTTCTCAGAACTGAGCAGGTTCTGACAAGGGAATTGGAATCTATTTAAATCCTGGCTTTCCTGCCTGCTCAAGAGAACTACCCCAAAATAGTCTCAGGGCTTTGTCCAGATGGGACTGACAGGCCAAAATGCCAGATTTTAGGCCTCCAGCTGAGGCTCCCCAGGATGTGTAGGTGGGTGCACTCAGCCCCCTGCACCTCTGAATATCCGGGAGGAGTCGGCAAGGCGGCCTCCAGATGTGCATCTGCAATGCAAAATAATGAGCTAATTACACAGCGAGGCGCTCAGCGGATAATCCAGGTCAGGCCTCTGCGCGGCCGTCCAGGGGGCCATGGGGCCACCGGCAGGTCGCAGCGGGCCCGACCGAGATCAGGACCCCGAGGCGAAGTACCGGCCGGAGCCGGGGCAGAGCGCTTAGAGGAAAAGGCTAGAGAAGGGGGACGCCCCTCGGGCAGACAGAGGCTCCTGGCTGCGGCCCCGGCACCCCTCGCCGACTTTTCCCGGGCTTTGTGTTCGCCTTGTCCTACCTGAGGCCACACCCTGAAACCAAACTCGCGGCCAGGTGAAGCCGGCGCTGCACAAACAAGTAAGTGCGGCCTGTCTTCGTCGTTCTAGGCGCCGAGGTCCTTCCCGCGGAGGGCGGGCCCGGCTCCCGCGGCCGCTTCGAGCTCTCCAGGGACTTCCCGCTCGGCAGGTGGGTGCCCCGGCCACCCCGCGAGGCTGGCGACCCCTCCCCGGGCTGGGGCCGGGACGCGCGGACAGGTCTCCCCGCCCGCACGGCCCCCTTTCCCCGCGCTTTCATTCCCCAAAGTTCAGGGCTGGCCGGCGCCCTGTGCGCGCAGGAGCGGCCGTGGGGAGGGCGCCGCGCGGAGGGGCCCTGAGCGCCAGGACCGAGAGCTGGCGCAGCTGGGAGCGCGACCGACCTCCGCGTGTGCGCCGGCGCTTCCGGCCTGGCTGCCGCGGCTGCTGAGGCGCGGGGCTGGGGGATTCGCGTCCCGGAGGGCACCCCACTCCCGCCCAGGAGGTGGGGCCGGTGACCGCGCCGGCTCGGAGCGCGGTGGGAACAGGGGCCTGACGCGGTGCTGCGCCCACTGCCCCTCCTCCCCGTGCTCTGCGTGGGGAGCCCGCCACCTCCCTTTGTACCTGAGATGGTGGCTCGGTCGGGAGGCAGGCCTGGGGCGGTTCCGAATTCTGGCCAGTCGCAACATCCGTGGAGACATGTACTACATATTTCACGATGAATTTCTGATCTGTTTCCACCCAGGCCTCGGACTGCGGGCCAGGGAGGGTCCTCAGTCTTCCCTCTCCTCGGTGCCTGAGAGCTCTGCCCACTGAAGGGTGAGGATTCAGGAGGAAGAGCAGGGGAGGAAGGCAGCCAGGAGGTGAGTGAGGAACCTTCAGCCCTGGTAGGGTGTCCAGTAGCCTTCTCAAGACCTCCTTGAGAGACAGGCTGGAAGGGTCAGTGGGCAGGCAGGTGTCCCCCCTGGGATGGCCCATTCTTGGTACTGTCAGGCAGGGGCAGTGGCCCTTTCTAGGTGCCATTTCTCAGTCCTTAATGAATGTGCATTGCTACTTACACCAGCCCAGCCCACATGCCCCACCTGCCCCTGACCCAGCCTCTGCTGTCACCCGGTGTGATGCCTGTCTGGGGCAAGTCAGTGTCACCACTGTGAGCTTGGGAAAGAGGCTCCCAAACAGGAAGGGCAGTAGCAGGCCCCGTGTCTGTGCTGAGCAGGCCAGGAGGCAGCTCCAGGCAGAGGTCCTGTTTGGCCAATCCCAGCCGCTAGCTCATTCCCCAGATCTCCAACCTGCTAAAATCCATCCAGCTTCTCTCACAATGGGTGAGTGGCACCCTATCTGGGATGTAGACGCTGCTAGGAACACCAAGGGCTAAGACATAAAGAGCTTCCGGGGTGTGGGCTGTGTTTTCTGTGTCTTGCCCTATTCTGGTGTGTTTTTTGGCTCCCCTGACTTGTTTTTCTAGGTAGGGGAAGAGAGGGAGGTCAGGTCTATGTCTGCCCTCGGGTCTTTTGGAACTGAGCAGCATATACTATCATACTGCAAGTTCTCCTCAGGCCATACATAGGACAGTAGCTGAGAACACATTTGGAACCAGAAAGAGCTGGGTTCGAATTCTGGCTTGGCCTTTTATTCCCTAAGCAAGTTGTTTTACTTCTCTCTAAACTTTATATGAAACAGAGCAGTCATGCCTTCCTCATAAGACAGTTGTGAGAAGCCACAGTGATAAAGAATAAATGTAGACCACCCCCAGCAGTGAGCCACCTCCCAGCCTCCAGTATTACTTTGGAAATGTTAAACTACCTGAACCCTCCCCTCTTGGAGAACTTGGAGAACGGTCTGGTTCTGTGTCAGGAGCTTGTAAAGGGCTTAGAGCAAGCCATGAGAGTAAAGTAAAAGTAGATGGTCCATACAGGGCAGGTAGTGAGGTGGCCTAGGCAAGGGGCCATTTCTGGAAGAGGGTCCAGCTTTGGAGACAGAGATAGCAGTATGTTCTGTACATGTCACAGGTACTCACATGTCCATGGGTGCCCCTGGACACACTGTTGCCACAGGGCTGCCTAGGACAGAGGGGGCCTCTGCCCTCAGCGGCTGTGTGATCTGGGGCAGGTCATTTGACTTTTCTGGGCACCAGGCATGTTAGAAGAGCTTGGAGTCAGAGACATGGGGTTTGAATACCAGCTCTGCCACTTACCATCTCGGACAGTCTTACTCTCTGAGCCTCAGTTTCTTCACCTGTAAAACAAAGCTCATAATATCTACCCTGTAGGTCATGACCATTAAATGCACTAATAAAAAGCACCTAGAACAGGGTCTGACACGTGCTAGGCACTTTACACCTGCACGTGTGTAGTACATTCCAGAAAGCTTTCCACCTTCCTCTCCCAGCCACCTTCCATCTTTAAGATGCACCCAGTAAAGCAGGTGTGAGCCATCTCACAGTAATGTGAGTGTAAAATGAAGAGAACAAGACAGAGACATAGAAAGTTAAGGGCTGTAAAACATAAGTCTTTTTGTGTGATTAGGGGCCTTAATCCTGTGACTAGGGGACTCTAGAGGTTCTTCTGGCTAGGCCCCAAGGACTCTGTGATGAGGGCTCAGGCCCCTGCATGTGGAGGCTGCTGAGAAGCTGGAATACTGATAGAGATGCCTGGCCTGCAGCCCTCCCCGGAAGGCCATTCTTCACTCTTCCCTTGGAGATAACCCCATGCCCAGGAAAGCCCAGTGCTGTGGATTCTAAGTACACTGAACATAGGTCAGAGGGCTGCTCTGGCTTGAGCCGCTGCTGGACTGCAACAGAGATGCTGGCCCCCGAGGTGGGCCTGAGTCAATATTGACCTTCCTGGCTGGCCAGCCTGGCTCTTCGGCCTCTCATTCAGTTGGAGTGTTGACACAAGAGGTTGAATGAGATTTATTATCAAATTCTTTTCAAGAACAGCTCCTGTATCTCTCCCCTGGGGATTCACTGGGACCTGTAGTGTGGGAATGGTGACAAGAGCAGGGAGTCCAGACATTTTGGCTTGTGTGCATAGTGCCCTCTGCCTTGCATTCTCAGCTTCTCTCTGGGTCTGTCCAGTGGGACAGCAAAACCTCAGGGGACTGCTCAGCATCCTGGGGACACTGTGCTTCGAGCAGTGGTGGTTAGGGGCACAGCCTGGGTCTAGGGCCCACCCATCCTGCAGGTGACAGCTGGGCAGAAGTACAAATGGAATTCTTTCCAGCCCCTTCCCCCTAGTGAAACTTCGGGGGGCCAGGAAATGGTGCTGGGATGCCACCTCTCCCGACTCACGTTATGTGACGAGGGGCAGATGGCAGGCCCAGACCCCTTCTAGAGGCTGAGGGAGGATAGAGATCAGCTTCATAGAAAGGATGAGCAGCAAGGGGACAGAAGGACAGAGGGCAGGGGCCTCGGGAAGGAGGAAGAGCCCCCATCACCGAATGTATTCAAACAGGGCACAAGAGCAGGTACAGACACCTCCCTGTCAGGAATGCCGAGTGACTGAAAGTTGGCCAGGGAAGGAGGGGAGGCCAGACTCCTCAAGAAAGTCCCATAGCACGTGCATCACCATCTCTTCTGTTGCGCAGTGAAGATCAGGGTGGGGTAGTCTGATGTGTAGCCACATCTCTTCGGAAAAGCAAGCCACACTGCATGAGACTGAGCATCTTGTTTTATTCACCATGGTCCCTAGAACCCGGAGCAGAGTCGATGCACAGTAAATGAATTTATTGAATCAATGAATGAATAACATAATTTTATATCTAAATGAACTCCAGAAGGTAAGTTTTGAGAAAAATATTCCTGGCCAGTAAGAATCCTTCAGTGAAAGGCTGGCTTCTGTCCATGGTCTTCTCAATCAGGGGGCCAGTGAGGCCTGTCATTCTTTACAGAAAGACGTGTGGGATGACAGTTCCCAAAGAGTGTTATAAAGAGGGCGGACAACCCATTGACAAATCTCTGGGTGGAAGGGCCCAGCCCTGGGGGTGACACGGTCCTTTGAAGGCCAGTCCGTGACTGGGTGGTGGCAGTAGTGGGGGTACCTTTCTAAGTGCTGTAGAACGCAGGGGGCTTACCTCTATGTCGGCGCCATGATTCTACAATAGTTCCTTTCCCAAGGCCTCATGAATGGGCCTGAGAATGACACAGGGTGTTGTGCTCCTGCCTGCAGCAGTGTTCACATCAGGTCGGACAGACACAAGTCTCCCCTTCTTTGCCGCTCTCCTTGGACAAATGACTTAATCTCCGTAACATGGGTTTCCTCATCTGCATAATGGGTACAGTAATAGTCCTGCCTTATATAAAGGCTTGTGGTAAGGAGATCCTGTCTGTGACATGATCAGCCCCGAGCCTGGTGCTTACAGTCCTCACTCCCTGAGTGATGACTGACTGAGTGGGTATTTACTAAAAATACCTAAAATTGCTCCTTGAGTTGCAGCAGGTACTGTTTCTCTCCTCACCGTACCTGGAGTAGTGAGCTGGCAGAGGTGAATGAGTCCACTCCCTGGTCACCACCAGAAATGCTACAGCCTAAGAAGGAGGAGAGCAGGCCAAGGTCACATGAAGGAACTTAAAAACCCCACGCTCTGGGGCCACGCCGAGCCGGCACTCAGCTCTGATAAGCAGACACTGAGCCTCCCTCAGCGGAAGCCCACGTGTCTCTCCACTCTGGCTCACTAGCACTTGGAGTGGGGCCCAGAGTGCAGCTGCCTTCTCATTTCCCCGTTGCCCATGAAGGGGAATCCCACCAGCCTCATTCCTTTTAAAAAAATTTTTTAATGTTTATTATTTTTGAGGGAGACAGAGAGAGAGAGAGAGACAGAGCATGAGCGGGGGAGGGGGAGAAAGAGAGGAGGCACAGAATCCGAGGCAGGCTCCAGGCTCTGAGCTGTCAGCCCAATGCAGGGCTCGAACCCACAAGCCGTGAGATCATGATCTGAGCTGAAGTCGGACACTTAACCGACTAAGCCACCCAGGCGCCCCTCCACCCGCCTTATTCCTAAGAATTTACCAATATCTCAGGACTGACAACACCCAGCCAAATCCTGCCCCCCTCAGAGTCACTGCAAACTCCTTTGGACTCACTTTCTGGAAGCCACCTTCCAAGTCTGCTGCCCATTTTTGTGGATTCCTTCAGTAGGCTACAAGTCCTTCCCTTGAGAGGGATTTGATGTGTGGAAACAGCCAAAACCCACTCAAAGCTGGCTGCGGAAGGTGACTGTGTTGGACACACCCTCACCACTAGCGAAACAGCTCGGTGGGCCTGGCCCTCCCTGCTGGCAGATGGATGTCTTAGAGAAGCAGTTTGTGAGGGTCACCCACCCACTGCAGCTGTCCTGCTTGTCCCCACTGTGGACTCTAGACCAGCCTAGCCACAGTGCCTGGCTCTGGGGGGTCCACCACCCAAACCCCTTCTAGTCATGGAACAGTAGCATCAGCCACAAAGCTCTGCCCAGCACTCCTTGAGCCGAGCCTGCAGGTTGCCTGGCTTTAGGCTGAGACCCTGTGCTGGAAAGAATACACTCCTGCTGCTTCTGTAGCTCTTCTCATGTATGCCAGGCCCTGATATACCAGCCATCACCATGAGCTCTTTGGAGCGTTTTACCCACCCCTTGTAGGGCAAAACCAAAACCTGGTTCCAAACGAAGTAAGGGTCAGCCTGCAAGTCAGGACGGCCCTAATCCCCTCTGGCTTCTGACTCACAGATCAGCCCAGGATAAAAAACCTAGCAATCTTGATAGAGGGAGCTGGCCCTGGCTGCCCCCCTTCTCCATACTCCCATGAGTTTACTCGGGCTGCTCGACCCCATGCCTATTCATAGACACCCCCAGGAAAGAGACTAAAACAGCCCAACTCCCTTAGGTCAGGCATGGTGGACAGAGCAAGGGCTTTGGAACCAAATGTAGGTTCAGACCCCAACTCAGTTATTTCCTGATTTTATCCCGTTGGGCAAGTTATGTAGCCTCTCTAGAGTTATGTAGCCTCATCTAGAGTTGTGGGTAATAATGATAATTCCTACCTCCCTCCGGTTGTAGTGAGAATTAAGTGAATTGATCCTTGGAAAGAGCCTAGCACATTTCCTTTCTGGCTCCTGCTTCTCTGACACGACAGTCATACCATACCCGTCAGTGACGCTGGGCCTGTGGCTCCCTGAACTCTCCCACCAGCTCCACCCTCGGGTTTACTGGGTGTGGCAGCATTTCCTCCAGAAAGCCTCTGCCAGGAACTGACAGGCTTCCCATCTGCCAGAGTCTGGCTGGAGGAAACAGCCTCAGCAGGAGCTGTGCCTGGAGAGCTTCCTTCTCAAACTGGTTTGGGCAGGGTTCTTTGCTCCTGGTGCTGGGCATCCCCCTCGGGTCCAGTCAGGGGCCAGCCAGCCAGCAGGTGATATCTGCGGACATTCAGAAAAGGAGAGTTCCAGGGGTGCCTGGGTAGCTCGGTTAGTTAAGCATCCAACTCTTAATTTTGGCTCAGGTCATGATCTCACCGTTCATGGGTTTGAGCCCCTCATCACACTCTGTGCTGACAGTGGGGAACCTGCTTAGGATTCTCTGTTTCCTTTTCTCTCTGCCCCTCCCCAGCTCATACACGCATGCACTTGCTTGCGTGCTCTCTCTCTCTCTCTCTCTCTCTTAAATAAATAAATAAACGTTTAAAAAAGAAGAAGGAGGAGAGGAGGAAAGTTCAAAGCATTTCTCAATCACGAGGATGGATCCCAGCCTAGAAAAGAACCCTCAGCCTCTCCCTCCCCTGTAGGGGGATGAGGTGTCAGACAGGAGGTGCTGGGTCAGCAAAGGCCACCCTGAGCCTGAGCTGGTGCTCTGCTTCTGCCCAGTTGCCCTTCAGAGTGTCAGGTCCAGGGGGTTTCCATTGGGTTAGGCAGGAGGAAAGGCAGGGGCTGGCTCTCAGAGGAAGAATCCTCCTCCTCCCTTGTTCCCCCTCCCTCCTCAGGAGTATCTTCTTTGAGGAAAGCCCCTCTGCTGGGTGAATGGAGTGTGGATGCACAGAGGTGGAGATACTGGGATGGCAACTTTAAAGGCTGGCATGGGCTGATTTACCACTGCGGCCTCATGGTTGAGGCAGCAACCACCTTCCTTCAGCCCCTGGGCCCTTGGTCTTGGGTCAGAAGGTAGGAAACTGGGGTAGAAAATGGAGATCTAGAAATGGCCAGTCGAGGCCCCTGTCTGGGCAGGTGATGTGCTCCAAGGACACAGGCCCTACGGAGAGATGCAGGATGTCTTTGTCTCAGGTGTTTCCACACCCAGTGACCTGGCAACATTGGACACTTGAGTGGATGAGTACGTCTCTTAGAAACTCAGTTCTCATGATCACTCTTTAAACATGTTTTGTTTTCTTTAGAAGGAGATCTCGGAAAGGATCCCCCACTCCTAACCTTTGCCATCAAGAATTAGGCTTTGGACAAAGGAAACCTTGGTAGTTCCGTTTGTCTATGGGACCCATGGGTGTGAAGGTTTTGGCCCCAGCAGACCAGCGGCTCCAGGAGAGCCCACCAAACTTGGGACCCCATGCAGTCACCCACACTGGACCTGGGGCAGGCAATGGCCTGTCTGTGGGTTTCCCCTTCTCCCGTCCCCCCATCACCGCCTCCAGCTTATTATTTTACCTTTCACATCTAGATCTGATTCATTTCAGGATATGACATGAATTAATTTTTTTTCCATATGGCTATCTAATTGCTACAGCTACGTTTATTGAAAAGATCATCTGTTCTCTACCATATTGCAATGTCACCTTTGTCATAAATTAAGTGACCTTATATGACTGGATCTATTTCTGGATTCTCTCTTCTGTTCCATTGGGCTATTTGTCAATCCTTGTGCCAGTTCCACACTATATCAATTTTTGTACTATTATAATAAATCCTTGATATATAGTAGGGTAATCCTTCAACCTTGTTCTTCAAGATTATCTTTAGTATTCCTGATTCTTTGTTTCTCTGTACATTGTTGTTTTTTTTTTTTAATTGGCTTTTTTTTAGAGTTTATTTCTTTTGAGAGAGAGAGAGCATGAGAAGGAGAGGGGCAGAGAAAGGAAAGAGAATCCCAAGCAGGCTCCACACTGTCATCACAGAGCCTGACGGCTCGAACTCACAAACCGTGAGATCATGACCTGAGCTGAAATCAAGAGTCGGACTCCCAAACGACTGAGCCACCCAGGTGCCCCAAAGCCTGTTTTTCTCCTTGTGTTTGTTTGTTTGTTTGTTTGTTTTTAGAGAGAGAGACTGTGTGAGTTGGGGAGGGGGAAAGTGGTGGGGGGAGAGAGAGAGACACTGTGAGAGAGAGAGAGAGAGAGGGAGGGAGAGAATCTTAAGCAGGCTCCATGCTCAGTACAGAGCTGGACACAGGGCTCAATCCCAGGACGCTGGGATCATGACCTGAGTCAAAATCAAGAGTTGGACGCTCAACTGACTAAGCCACCCAGATGCCCCCTTATGTTTCCTTGTACATTTTGTAATCAGTTTGTCAATTTCGACCAAAAGAAATATGTTGGGATGTTGACTGTGATTGAAACAAATTTGTAAGTTAATTCAGAAATAATTGGTATCTTTGTATCAATGAGTCTTCCAGTCTGTGAACATTCTTTAATATCTTTAATAATGTTTTATACTTCTCAATGTAGGGACCTTGCACATATTTGATTAGACTTATTCCTAGGTATTTGACATTTTTAATGTAAAATGGTAAATGGTATCTGAGGGATTGTTTCCATGGTAACGCTTCTGATAGCAAATGACAAGGCTTTTTTTTCCCCTCCTGAGGCCATTTCTCCAACTTTTGGACACCAACTGGGTATTCAACAATTCAATTCAATTCTGACACTACCTGGAGTCCGCACAGACCCCACAGGCTCAGTCCCACAAACCCCCCTGCCCCTCCCCCCACACACACTGCAGATGCCAGTTGTGAGTCTTGGGCCACAGGTCAGGCTTGACCAACTGGCTATAGTTGAGTGTTCCCATGAGCCCCTTCTCAGGTTCTATAATTTACTAAAATGGCTCATGGAACTCAGGGAGGCACTTTACTTACTATTACTCATTCTTATAAAAGATAAAACCCTTGGGCGCCTGGGTGGCTCAGTCAGTTAGGTATCTGACTTCACCTCAGATCATGATCTCCCTGTCACGTGTTCGAGCCCCATGTTGGGCTCTCTGCTGACAGCTCAGAGCCTGGAGCCTGCTTTGGATTCTGTGTTTCCCCTCTGCCCCTCCCCTGCTTGCACTCTCTCTCTCTCTCTCTCTTAAAAACAAATAAACATTAAAAAAAATTTTTTTTTAACTTAAAAAAGATACAACCCAGGCACAGCCAAAGGAAAGAGATACATAGGGCCAGGTATAGGGCAGGACCGAGCTTCTTCCACGCCCTCTTGGTGCTTCACCCTCCCAGAACCTTGACAGGTGCGCCAACACGGAAGCTCCCTGCTTCCTGTCATTTAAGGGTTTTTATGGAGGCCTCACTGCACAGGTATGCTTGATCAAATCATTGGCCATTGATGAGTAACTCAATCTCCAGCCCCTCTCCTTCCTCAGAGGTGAGGCAGGGCTGAAAGATTCTTTCCATTTGGGATTCCAAGGGTTTGGGGAGTTGTGTGCCAGGAACAGGAAACTAAAATCAAATATCTATTTCCCATTGTACCCTAGAATCTTTAAAATTTTATTTCCAGGGCACCTGGATAGCTCAGTCAGTTAAGCATCTGACTTGGGCTCACTGTTGGCTCTGCTGTCAGTGCCAAGCCCGCTTCAGATGCTCTGTCCCCCTCTCTCTGTGCCCCTCCCCTGCTTGCACTATCTCTCAAAAATAAACATTAAAAAAAATTTTTTTTATATGTACATGGAGCTGACCCCATGTACACATTTAAAATTTTATTTTCTATTTGTTTGTTGTTGGTATGAAGAAATACAACTGATTTTTTTATATTGACCTTAAATTCACCTAATTCCAACAGTTTGTATGTAGTCCTTTCTCGATTTTCTATGTAAACAAATCATGTTGTCCCAGATAGTGTTAGTCTCACCATACTTGGGATGAGTCTTAACAGCCTCTCTTTAGGTGGGGGTTTCCCACTAGCTCAGTGATTGGCTTTGATTATTTTATTTTATTTGGACATGATGGCCTGATTACAACAGCCATTTTCTTTCTTTCTTTTTTTAACTGTTTATTTTATTTTTGAGACAAAGAGGGGGGAGGGGCAAACAGAGGTGGGGTGGGGGGACAGAGGATCTGAAGAGGGCTCTGTGCTGACAACAGTGAGCCTGATGTAGGGCTCAAACTCATGAACTGTGAGATCATGACCTGAGCTGAAGTTGGATGCGTAACTGACTGAGCCACCCAGGTGCCCCTGGCTCTGATTTCTGACTCTCTTCCCCCCTCCTCTAAATCCTGAGTTCAGTTCATTGCTTCCAGCTGTTCCCCACACCCACCACCACAACTCTGGGTCCTAGGACTCTGTGGTGTCCTTTTTCCTCCAGCCTTTCCTGCTGCCCCTGGGAAAAATTTGTTCCCAGGAGGGGACCCAGGAGGGGGATACTAGAGCCATTTACTATTTGCTAAAGATGCTGTCCTTGTGCATTCCTACAGAATGCACTCAGGTGGGGCTGCGGAACTGGGGAGAGGGATGTTCTGGGGATAAAAGTATTAGCTGGCTCTTCTTCAGTTCTAGGGTGCATCCCTACATCTGCATTTAAGTTCACATAGTGAGGCAGGAAGGTGGAACCATCAGTGAAGCTAATCTAGGGACAAAGGGTCTGTCTGTGAGGCTGTAAGGACAGAACTGTTGAATAAAGACTCTGGGGGCCAAAGGCTGAGGGGCAAGAGGATGTTTTACCAAACCTCAAAGTGTCTATATAATGGAGAGGTGATGAGGTGCCCAGACCCTCAAAATTAGGTGTGGTCCTTTGACCAATGAATCTGTGAAGAAAGATATTGGACATCTTTTCCGGATTTGTATCTGCTCATATCCCAGTATCTGCAGGGCCCTGAGTTCAGAGACAGAGACTCACAGAGAGGTAACATGGCAAAAGAAGTAGCCCCTGTTCACTGGGATGTCTGGTCACTTAAGCCTCCCGAAGCCCCGCCCCCCGCCCCCCCCCCCCCCCCCACGAGGCAGCCTTTATTAACCCTGTTTTGTAAACGAAGAGCCCTGGGACACAAATCATTTGGATAGCTTGCTCAAAGCCTCCTCAAATTAGTGGGAGACTCCCTACAATTCACCTGCAACTCAACAGGTCTATTTCATTCCAAAGGCCTTGGTCCTTGGGGGTCCCGCACATGTGGCTTTGTCTAGAGGGAGTATTAGGTAAGCTCCCAACATTAAGGTCCCATAAGTTGCTGACACTCCAAGAGGTGTGACATAGATTAACTCACATGTGGTGAGTTCCTCGTGGGAAAGCTGTGGCTATTCAAGCCTCCTTGCCTTTCTGAGTGGGTGCCAGCTGCCTCCCAGATCCGTGACCTCCTCCAGAGCCTGCTAAAGTGACTAGGAAAGTGCTATTTCCGGAACAGGAGCCAAAAGAGAATGCCACGGCTCTGTATCCCAAATCTTTGGGGGGAGGGGTTGTTTGTTTTATATACAAGAACTTATGTTTACTGCTAACAAAAACAAAACCAAACAATACCAAAAAAGAGAGCTAGGGGAAGAGAGAAAATGGTCAGAAGCACAACACCAAATCTCTGGATAGATGAGTGATCCAAGCATTCATTTCAAGAAACAAACATGTCTGTTTCTTGAAACTTAGAAGTGGACTTTCCAGGTGACATTAGAGCCCATTCAGTGTACTTGGCCCCAATAAAGAAAAAATTAAAACAAAAACAACCCCAAAACCCCACATTGAGCTGTTTTGAGCCACTTCAGATACAAAAGTATTCAAATGAGCCATCCTGCCCAGTCTCCCTGAAGGCAGGCTGGGGTCATCACTATACCCTGGGCTTCTAGGCTCCCCATCTCAAGTCTGAGTGCCCATGTCCCTGGTAGCTGTTGACATTGCTCACAGGGCCTTAGGCAAAGCCCAGATTAGCAAGGAGAAGAATGGAAGTTTGGCTACAAGTGATGTTTTGCACAGAGTCCTGAGACTCAAGGGGAAAGGTCCAAGCCCGGGGGGGGGGGGGGGGGGGAGTGCTTTCTTCCCTGGGGAGACCTACCCCTAGTACAGTTGTCCTCACCCACACCAGCCGTGCCCTTGACTCAGGACCTTTCTGGAATGAGGGCCAAGCACTTGGTGACCAAGAGGGCCCTTTTGGGGTCCCTGATCCTATGATACGTGGTCCCAGACTGGATAACACGTTGGTTTTTTTATGAATGTTATTTATCACATAAACAGGGATTCTGTGGTTGAACCATCCTGGGACAAACAGGAGTTGAATGTGATCTGAAAGAAAAAACAAAAAACTTTAACGTGCTGTCAGATTCGACTTACTAGTTTGTTTAGGATTTTCCTTTTTATTCACAGGTGAGATTGGTTCAGCTTTTCTTTTTCTTGTACTATTCTTACCTGGTTTAAGAGTCAAGGTTGTACGTACATGTTTCATAAAATGCATTTACCTGCTTTCTTCCCTCTTTCCCCTCTTTAAATCATTTGACAGTGGAATGATATTTGTAATGGGCTTTGGATCTTAGAAAAACACACCCCCAGAGTCTGCCTGCTCGGCAGGAGACTTGGCACAGACAGGCAGAGAGACAGACACCTCTTTCCCTTGTTTGTAGTCTGTGTTGGCTTATTTCTGGCACTTTTGTTGTTTCTGGGACTGCTTTGCTGGGAGCTGGCCATTTCCCTGAGGAAGTAGGGCTGAGAGGTGAGGGAAGCCCTGGGCTGGGGGAGGGAGCACTGAGAGAGGGGTGGGGGTGGGGGTAGCACCCACCTATGCTTCCCTGGACCAGGCTCCCATGAAGCCCCTCGCTGGAGCTCAGCCTGACCCTACCCACACAGGCACCATGTTCCGAAAGAAAAAGAAGAAACGCCCTGAGATCTCAGCCCCACAGAACTTCCAGCACCGTGTCCACACCTCCTTTGATCCCAAAGAAGGCAAGTTTGTGGGCCTCCCACCACAATGGCAGAACATCCTGGACACACTTCGGCGACCCAAGCCTGTGGTGGACCCTTCTCGAATTACTCGGGTGCAGCTCCAGCCCATGAAGGTAAGGGAGGCGGCAGCAGGGATGGTCCTGCAGAGTCTGGCCTCTCCCAGTCCACAGAAGCCCGTGCCTGGCAAAACCACAAAGGCACCTGGAGGAACCACCTAATTACCAGCTATCGATTAGCTAGCTGTTTGCGTTCCCTGCTAATCAGCCTCACCCTGGATGAGGATTGAATTTCCAGGGAGGGGGAGCCTGGGGCGTCCCTCTCTGCATGCAGGTTGGTAGGGTTGCCCGATTTAGCAAAGAGAAATACAGGATGCCCAGCAAAATTTGAATTTCAGATAACAACGAATAATCTTTCAGTATTAAGTGTATCCCAGGCAATATTTGGACCCGCAGCCCCTCTGGGGCTGGGGCTCCCAGACCAGGGGGATTTAGTTGTGTGGGTCAAGAAGGGCAAGAGCGTGGTAGGGGCTGGGGTCAGGGGCCCTGCCAGGGTTTGGAGGCCACAAAGCCAGTTAATGTGGAGGAGAGCCCTAGACTGGCCACTGCCTCCTCAAGAAGCTCTGTGTGTCTCCCACAAGGCCACAGATAGAGCTAGAGAATGACAGCAGACCCCAGGCAGGGTCTGGACCCTACCTCTGTGCCCCCTCGGCTCCTGAAGCTCAGATGCCCACACCACTTGGCGTGCTGACTCCCTGTCTGCCCTGCTGGACTGTGAGCCCCATGACAATAGGCCTTCTCCCTGTATTTCTGCCCCCACATAGGCCCAACCTGCTGTGGACCCTGGTGAGTGACTGAAAAATTAAGAAACAGCTAGATGACACAGCAAGCGAGATCCTCAGGTGTTTCTCCCGAAGGCCCCTGGGAAGGCTGTCTGATCTGGTCCAGAACCACCCCTCCCTGCCATGAACTGGCTGCTCACCCACACTCTTTTCCCTCCCCTACAGACAGTGGTGCGGGGCAGCTCAGTGCCCATGGACGGCTACATATCAGGGCTGCTCAACGACATCCAGAAGTTGTCGGTCATCAGCTCCAACACCCTGCGTGGCCGCAGCCCCACCAGCCGGCGGCGGGCACAGTCCCTAGGGCTGCTGGGGGATGAACACTGGGCCACTGACCCGGACATGTACCTGCAGAGCCCCCAGTCTGAGCGCACTGACCCCCATGGCCTCTACCTCAGCTGCAACGGGGGTACACCAGCAGGCCGCAGGCAGATGCCGTGGCCAGAGCCACAGAGCCCAAGAGTCCTACCCAACGGGCTGGCCACCAAGGCACAGTCGCTAGGCCCCACCGAGTTCCAGGGTGCCACACAGCGCTGCCTGCAGTTGGGTGCCTGCCTACAGAGCTCCCCACCCGGCGCCTCACCCCCCGCAGCCACTGGTAGGCGTGGGACCAAGGTTGCCAGACATGGTTCTGAGGAGGCCCGGCCACAGTCCTGCCTGGTGGGCTCGGCGACTGGCAGGCCAGGCGGGGAGGGCAGCCCCAGCCCTAAGACCCAGGAGAGCAGCCTTAAGCGCAGGCTGTTCCGAAGCATGTTCCTGTCTACTCCTGCCACAGCCCCTGTGAGCAGCAGCAAGCCAGGCCCTCCCTCTCAGAGCAAGGTAGGTTGGGATGGGCCCCGTCAGCAGAGCCCAGGAGCCTGGCCTTCCCCACTTACGGGGTCAGGCTAGGGAGGGCACAAGGGAACACAGTGATCAAGAAGCCAGCTCAGCCTCAGCTGAGGATTCTACCCTGAACCAAGTAAGCCCTGGTCGTCCAAACCTTAGCACAGGTGAGTCCGGTTCAGGCTGACTCATTTTCTGGGGTGGGGTGGGGGCCTCAGAAGGGCCTTTGGTACATCCCAGTTTACATTCTTGCCCTCTGCGGTGTGTCTAGATGGGCCACACTGGCAGGCAAACATCTCTAACCATAAACCCAGACTTTTCCCCGCCCCCAGCACCCAGAGCCAGGTGCTCTGGTGCTGGACAGGGGCAGGGTCTCTGCCTCCCTCTTGTCAGCTTCTTTCCGCCTCCGCCCCCTGCTTGCCCCAGTGCTCTCCTCAGGTCCTGCTGAGGTTCCCTGTCCAGACTGCTTCTCCCTAAGGCATCAGGAATGTTCAGGTTTAACCCCTTCTCCGGTGAGAATGCTTTCCTTCCTCCCCTTTTCCTTTAGTGGCCGTTTGAATGTTCTCTAATGATTTATTTGGAGTCCATGTGCCCTGTGAGAAGCTAGAGCAATAAGCGTGCCTGGGCCGGGGAGCAGCAGGAGAGCTGACTTTTGGCATGTGTGACAGCCTTAAATCCACATGTTTTTCCTGTGAAATAGGAAACAGTGAAGGGAACCCTAACGGCGACATTTCTTGACAGGCAGAGGAGACTGTTCTTGCCCTTAGATGTCCTGGCCGTAGTGACAGCACCAGCCTTTCTCATTAGGCAGAATAACAGGATGTACTCAGAGAGGGTAGGACGAGTCCCAGGTGTCTCGAATGAGTCAGGGAAGGAAACGGTGAGAGGGCCCTCGGGTTCAGGCCTCTTGCTCCTAAAGGTTTCTGGCATCTCTAGCTCCTTCTTGAGGGGCCAGTGGAAATGAGCTCACATTGCAGCACCGAGGGTGGGGAGTCAGACCTAAAAAAGTCAGACCTCCCCTCCCTGGAGGGCTTTCAGAGCAAGCCTGGCTCCTCCCATGTTGGTGGTACATGAGTGTGGTTCCAGCTTGGGGAGTGGCCTGGACCCTTAACCTTTGCAAGTCACTGCCAGCCCAAGGCATCCAGGGAAGGTTCTGGGCTTTGTGTGCTCACTGGAATGAAGGATGTGGGCTGGGCTTCCATGTGGGGTGCGGGTTTAGGGGTAGAACAAATGAGATGTGGCTTGATGTATCCATATGAAGAACATGTCTGTGAGCTGAGAGGTCTCTGGAAGGCCATCCCCTGGGGAGACACTTCCTTGAAAACCAAGGTGGGAGCAGGACAGTTCACGCTGCCCAAGAGGTGAGAACTGGTACTTGATTGCTCTCTGGCCTCTCAGGAGTCCTGTGGCAGGGCTTCGGGGGTTTGGGAAAAGGGGGTGTCAGCCCTGGGCTGGGCACTGACATGCATGTTTCTGAGCTCCTGCCAGCACCCCACAGCAGGGATCAGGCTGTCCACCCAGCCTCTGTCGGCCCGTCCATCCTACATACTTTACCAAGGATCTCCCATAGGCCACCACTGCTGCATGTGTGGGGCTGTCCCCTGCACCAGAGGCAGGTGGTAGTCATCTGCAGCTTGGAGATGCCACAGTTCCAGATCCAGGGGAGTAGTTTCCTTCCAGGCACCTTGGGCATGTATTTCTAAATAAATATTTTCAAGCCAGGCCTCTAAAAGGCAGGGCTGAGACTTCCTCTGAGCTGCTCTGGGCCATAGCTTCTCAACCCCTTCACTATTGACATTTGGAGCAGATGATCCTTTGCTGTAGGGGCTTTCCTGTGCATCGTAGGATATTTAACAGCATCTCTGGCTTCTACCCACTAGATGCTGGTAGCACCTCTCAGACGGGATAACCAAAAATCCCCCCAGACATTGCCAAATGTCCCTTGGGGGATAAAATCAGCCCCAGTTGAGAACCACTGCATCCGGCTTCCTACTCCACCCCTACAGCCCCAGGAACCACCAGACCAAACCAGCAGCCAGCCTTCCGCACCTCAGCACATCCCAGGGGCTGGCTCAGGAAGCTCACAGCAGCTGTCCATGCACTGGTGCCCTAGGAGGTCAAGCCACCAATTGTCACCTCCAGCCGGAAGAGGCTCCAGGAGGGTCTGTGGCTCTAGGGCTTTTGTACCCAGCCCCAGGGAGCTTGGCCTGCAGTCACTCACTTTGGCTAAACAGCAAAAGACCTCAACCCTGAGTGGGGGCTGGAGGCCAAAGAGTTAAGACAGGAACTTGGGGGATTTAGGAGTGGTTCCACTTAGAGGCAGAAAGGCCAAATCAGAAGACCTCGAGAATCAGCAAGCCTTGGTTAAACACCTACTGTGTACCCTGTACTCTGTTAAATTCCAGGTACCTCCCGTAGGACCACAGCATAGGGGTAGGGAGTTATGCTGACCAGGGCCAACATTGGCCTTGCTCCTTACTACCTAGTGACGCTGGGCAAGTTACTTAACCTTTCTGAGCCTGTTTCTTGTCTACAAATACAGATAATAATAGTACCCATAGGATAATAAAACAAGCCCCAAGGTTGTGAGAATTAAATTAGAAATGCATTTAAGGGCCTTGTCAGAGTGGTATACCCCCAATAAATGGCTTTATTATTTTTAAAATATTATGACATGGCCTTTGCCTCTGAGGCACTTACAGTACAGCCCCTAAGCCCACGGCTGGAGAGCCTGGCCCTGTCAGCATAGCCGGGGAAGGGAAAATGAGGCATCATTGTAACTCTACTCATGACTCTTCTGGTGGCTTCCCGCCCAAGGAGACGTCTCTATCACACCAGGAACTCTAGAGCCCACAACAGTGAATTCCATCTTTTGTCCCCCTTTCTCTTTCTTGGTGTGGCTTAATAGGTTTCCTCTGATTTTTTCTTGTGGTGACATTAAGTAGAAACTCCCTTCTTGTGGAGACAGGCAGCGAGGCCAACAAAGGGACCAGATGCTGCTGAGGTGAAGACTGAGTCCAGGTGCTGGGTCCCTACCACCCCCTATCCCATGTTCCAGGCCACACTGGAGCTGGGCTCTCAGCTGGATCCCTACTGTATCATCCACCCATCTACCCCTGCACCGTTGGTGCCTGAGTTCAGCCAGCACCTGCAGCAGTGTCTCCACAGGGGCCTTGAGAGCGGCGGGGGAGCAAATCCCCTCCTAGGCCCCTCCACAGGGCTTGTCCTTACCACGCCCACTCCCCTCCCACCCCCTCACCCCACCCTCCCACCCCGCCCCGGCCGACTGACAGCACCCACTCAACCACAGAGCAGAGATAGCCTGTGTGGGAGACCAAGAGGCCAGAAGGTGAAGGGAATCATTTTACAGCCTTCCTTAGAAATCCAGGTAGAGAGAGCAGCTGTAGTTGTTTGTAGGCCCTCCAAACTCTGTCCAGCCCCACCCAGATGCTCAGAGAGCATGTTTTCTGTGAACCATACCTCACAGGCCAGCAGACAGCCTTTCTACAGGGCCTCAGGGGCTACCTCGTGATTGGTGATCCTGTGATGTAGTGAGCCATGCAGGCTGAAGTCTTGTGAACCATCTGCTCCTGGGACATGGCCTCACAGCCTCAGCAGTGGCCCTGCCCCCTCCACTCCTATCCCAGTCCTCCCACAGTCTCCCTGAGGCCATGGAATCACAGACCCCCATTTGTCCAAAGCTGCCCCAAGTGTGTCCCACAGTCCTCCTACATCAGAGCCCAGGGGCCTCATTAAAATGCAGGGTCACTGCTCTAGGGAACCTACCGAGGCAGAAATCTGCATTTTATCCAGCTCCCCAGATCACTGTGCATTTATAGAGGAGACCGGGGCTCAGAGAGGGTGAGGTGCCTAAGACTCATCGCTGGTCAGAGCAGTGTAGTAATGAAACCTAGGTCGTGACCCCCAGTCCAGAGGTCTCACTGCTCCAACCACACAGAGTGGGGAAAGGTGGGTGCGGGCCAGGTGCTGGCAAAGACGTGGGAAGATCTATTTACTACCCAGATGTGCTCAGTGGGCAGGATGGAGTAGTCACAATGGGTGCTGGGAGGTTCTCCTGGCTCCTTCACTGTGTAGGCTGAACCCAAGCACACTCTGCCACAACTTGGCTCTCTGCCAGCAGGGGCCCTCGCACACATGCTCACCCCTAGGCAAGACCAGGGGCTGAGTGGGGTGGTGTGAGCGCTCCGAAGCCTGGGGAGAGGGTGCTGAAGAGGTTGACAAGGCTCTGCTGAATGTGGTAGGACCGAAGGCCCAGACTCGGGGTCCCTCAGCCCAAGCTGAGGGCCTGAGATTTCCTGGAGGTCAATGGAGCTCTGGGGACCTGGACCAGGACCCACTGGGCACCTAGGCAGCTGCTACATGATGGGTTCTGAGACGTTCCAAGAAGTTCTCTGCAGCTCCTCAAGTGTCCCTCGTTAGGTAACTTTGGCCCTTTCTGGGGTGCCCCTTTTAAAATCATATAATGCCTGGGAAGAGTCATATTGCACATCACCAGCTCCTTGGAGAGACCCCAAGAATGGGACCCTTTCCTGCTGGGCTGCCAGGAGGGCTTAGGACCTGAAAGGCAAGGAACCTCAGAGGCTTCCAGGGCTGGGGCTTGGGCTCACTGAGGCCCAGTCTGCCACTCAATTCCACTTCCCCTCCTGTCCCACCAGAGGCCATAGAGATAGGCCCCTGCCTTCCCTTCCATGTGGGGGTTATCAGCCAGGAGTTTCATGCTTGGGAGCAGGTAGAGAGGCTGCTCTGTGGAGCCCCTAGGAAACCTCCCCACCCCTGGCCCCAGGGCTTGGGTTTGGCTAGACCTGCCCTCCTGATTCCAGATCTCTAGCCCAGGAAGCATACCTGAGAACACTCAGATGGTAACACGGCTCTATGGTCCTCTGTTAGGGACACACTCTCACAGCATAGACACGCAGACTCCCTGCTGTCTGGCACAAGTGGGGTTATCAGAGCCCATGCTTGGCTTCCCTGCCCTGTGCTGGGAGCCAGTCACAGCTGCCCTGCTGTCCACACCCCCACCCCACCACCCAGGGCCTCTTCCACCCACATGGCCCCTTGGGTGGGAGCGCCCTGGGAATGAAGAATGCCTCTGACCCAGATTCCCCGCACAGCCCAGCAGCACAGAAGGAAGTCGGCCTCTGGATGGCCTCCCAGGGGTCTGGCTGTCAATTACCCAGGAAGAAATACCCGGCAGAGGACACCCCAGGGACTCTGCTTTCTTCAGCTTCCCAGGAGTGGCAGAATGGATGTAAAGAGCTGCTGTTGGACTGCTCACCTGGGAATGCTGGGGGCTGGGTTGCCAGGCAGGACCAAGCTTTGGCTTCTGCTCCGTTTGAAAATCCTTGCCTGTAGCACCTACCCTATTTGGTCTGACACCCTCTAGACCTGCCCCTGTCCAGAGGTCAACCCCTGCTTCTGGAAAGGTCACAGCAAACGCTCCCACAGTCAAACCCCTTTCTGTTTCTTTTTCCCTCCCTGCAGCCCACCTCCTCTTTTCGACCGCTGCAGAAAGAACCCACCCAAAGCCTGGTGGCCAAGGCCCAGTCCTTGCCCTCAGACCAGCCCATGGGGACCTTCAGCCCTCTGACCACCTCGGATACCAGCAGCCCCCAGAAGTCCCTCCGCATAGCCCAAGCTGCCGGCCCACCCCCAGGCCGGTCTTCCCCCGCGGGCTCCCCACGCACCAGGCAAGCCCAGATCAGCACCAGCAACTTGTACCTGCCCCAGGACCCCACGGTGGCCAAGGGTGCCCTGGCTGGCGAGGACACGGGTGTTGTGACACACGAGCAGTTCAAGGCTGCGCTCAGGATGGTGGTGGACCAGGGTGACCCCCGGATGCTGCTGGACAGCTACGTGAAGATCGGCGAGGGCTCCACGGGCATCGTCTGCCTGGCCCGGGAGAAGCATTCAGGCCGCCAGGTGGCCGTCAAGATGATGGACCTCAGGAAGCAGCAGCGCAGGGAGCTGCTCTTTAATGAGGTGGGAGGAGAGGGCAGGATGTGGCGGGGCGCTTGGGATGAACATCTGGGAGCGGGGGCAGTGGGGACTGTGCCTGGCACTCAGGCACCCCCACCTGTCCCCCCCAGGTGGTGATCATGCGAGACTACCAGCACCTCAACGTGGTGGAGATGTACAAGAGCTACCTGGTGGGCGAGGAGCTGTGGGTGCTTATGGAGTTCCTGCAGGGCGGCGCCCTCACGGACATCGTCTCCCAAGTCAGGTGGGCAGCTGCGAGGGCCGGGCAGTGGGAGGGCCGGCTGCCCCCCCACTGTCTTGGAAGGAGTATTGTGCAGCCTCAGGCCAAGGACACTGGGGTGCCTGTCACGTCATTGTGAGCACCTCCCGTCTGTTGGGGTTAACAGACTCATGGCGTTCAGGAGAGTGGTTTGGGGAACACCAGAATGTCTCCAGCCTAAGTCCAGGCCCATTTCCACCAGGGCCCTGGCCTGACTGGACCCCCACACATATTGCCTAGGAGCTGTGGGGCCTGGAACCAGGGGCACCTAATCTGGCAGCCAGCTGCCCCGCAGCCCCGCCA
Source organism: Neofelis nebulosa (assembly GCF_028018385.1). Lineage (NCBI taxonomy): Eukaryota > Metazoa > Chordata > Mammalia > Carnivora > Felidae > Neofelis > Neofelis nebulosa. The sequence continues at coordinate 63,458,933 of NC_080788.1, read as the reverse complement.
AAGCTAACATTCTCTTCTGCCTGTGGCCTTCCCTGTCCAGGCTGAATGAGGAGCAGATCGCCACTGTGTGTGAGGCCGTGCTGCAGGCCCTGGCTTACCTGCATGCCCAAGGTGTCATCCACCGGGACATCAAGAGTGACTCCATCCTCCTGACCCTGGATGGCAGGGTAGGCCCCTCCCTCCCTGGTACACCCGCGTCCCACCCCCTGCTTCCATATTCCCAGCTCGGCTCCTGCTCCACCACTCACTCCCGTTTTTCCCCCTCTCACCTCAACCGCAGGTGAAACTCTCTGACTTCGGATTCTGTGCTCAGATCAGCAAAGACGTCCCTAAGAGGAAGTCCCTGGTAGGCACCCCTTACTGGATGGCTCCTGAAGTGATCTCCAGGTCTCTGTACGCGACTGAGGTAACTGGTCCTTCCATCCCCAGTCCTCCCAGAAGCAGCTTGGGAACAAATAGCTCTTGTGGCCCTTGCAAAGACCTGCCCCCACTCCCCAAAATAGCCCTAGTTTTCAGATTCCTACTTAGTCAGTACCCTACCCCACTGCCCATCACACCCTGCCCGCTCTTAGATGGGTCTGCTCTCACTTGTGACTTTGCTTCTCGAAAATGCTCCGACGGCAGCTCAAGGGCAAGGTGGGGTATGGCCGGGCTTCCTCATGTGTGATGGCCATTCTCAGAGAATGGCTGACAGCTATGTCCCTGCAGTCAGTGGGCACTCATGCAGAAAGGAACTGACCACGAGGCAGGTGGCCAGGAAGGATGCCAGCTCACCGAAGAAAGCTGGGGCCAGCTGCTCCCATCCCCCCGCGGTACACTGCTACTGAAGGGTCAGCTCTGGTCAGTGGAATCAGGGACATTCTCTTCCTGCAGGTGGATATCTGGTCTCTGGGCATCATGGTGATTGAGATGGTGGACGGGGAGCCACCCTACTTCAGCGACTCCCCAGTGCAAGCCATGAAGAGGCTCCGGGACAGCCCCCCACCCAGGCTGAAAAACTCTCACAAGGTCAGTCAGTGCACAGGGTGTGCCCTTGCTGACCCCATTCTTCCTGAGGCTTGGAGGACCAGAGCCTGGGCTCCCAGGCCAAGCTTCTCCCTTCCACAGAAGCCAGAGGCTCCCAGAAAAGGCTCTTCTTTCTCTGCACAAAACCTGCACCTGGGTGTGGAGCCACATCTGTACACAAGCCTCTGTGGTCACTCAGACAAGTTTCTGCCTGCAGGCAAATGACAAGAGCCTGAGAAAATGGAAAGCAAGCCTTCCAGGAATCTAGAGAAGCTAGTTGAGCAGGAACCCCTCTACCCCACCTGGCAGGGGAGCCATACCAAGGCACAGTGTTCCGAGTCTGTCATAGCAAATTGCCTTGTCCTTCATTGGTGCACATCCTGACCACATCTGAACCACAGGTTTTCCCTTAAAGGTGGTGCGTGTGTGTTTAACCCTTTTCTGTCAAATCCACCCAAACTCACAGGCCTTTACCAGTGGACACTCCTTGCTGGTGGGCAGGTCAGTACAGGGCAGCAAAATGGCACTGCCATCTCGTGGCCAGAGCGAGAAATGTCCCAGAGGGGTGAAGCCCAGTCCCTGAATAATAGTTCTGTGGCCCCACCACAGCTGGATGGGAGAACAGACAGGAAGACACCTTCCGAGACAACTGGTCCTTGGAGCCTGCACCACCAGCCCCAAGATTAACATATAGGGGAGATTTCCAATTGACTAATTCCCCAGAGGAGGTAGCCTTCTGTAACAGCCCAAGATTTAGCTTAATCCCAAGATATTGGCACAGAATGAACTAAGATAAGCCCCTGACTTAGACTCTAAGGCTTAGAGCAATAAAGAAATCTTCCTTTTCAGGTCCCACTTTGTTTTTTTCTTTTCTTCCAAACACTTCATCCCTGACCTCTTTCTTATCTTCACTAAAGACATGGCAAGCACATTTTATCATTAGTCCATTGGGCAGATGAGAAAACTGAGGTCTAGAGAAAATTGCAACTTTCCCAAGATCAGGGATAGACCCAGGACTGGATCACTAATATGAATCCCATGCTTCTCCCACAGAGCCACAGAACCTGAAGGCTGAGAGCCCTGAGAAGCAGGGTGAGGAATGGGCTATATTTGGAGCCCAGCTTCCCAGGACACCAGGCTTCTTAATTCCACTGCTCAGTAGCACCCCCTAGAGGTGATCTAGCTACTTTTCCTGGACCAATGCCAATTTTCTTTACCTATCCCATAATCCAGAAGGTACTGAGCCTGGGAGCTACTACCAGGAAGTAAGAAACGAGAGAATTCAAGACTTTCAAATGATGGTGAGGCCAGGCAGACAAGTAACCCCGAAGCCACCCCATGCTGTGGCTTCCTCTCACCGATGCCCTGTCTCCACAGGTCTCCCCAGTGCTTCGAGACTTCCTGGAACGGATGCTGGTGCGGGACCCCCAGGAGAGAGCCACGGCTCAGGAGCTCCTGGACCACCCTTTCCTGCTGCAGACAGGGCTGCCCGAGTGCCTGGTGCCCCTGATCCAGCTCTACCGCAAGCAGACCTCCACCTGCTGAGCCCGGGGACACTGGGCAGCCAGCCTGCCGGCGGGGCCTGCCTGCCTCATTCTCTCAGTATTCTCTCCAAAGATCGAATGTGAAAACCCACCCACACCCTTCTGTCCCTCAGCCCACTGGGCCAGGCCGGACCTGCCCCTCGGTCTCTCTCCCTCCCAAGAGAGTCCCCAGTTGCCTTTGGGATGGTGGAGACCCCCTTCTACAGAATGACCCTCTGTTATTTGCACAGGGATATTTCTAAGAAACGTGGAGACCCGCACTCCTGGCCACGTGGCCAACACAGCAGAAAAAGCTGCTGCGGTTTTTTAAAGGTAGTTGTACATTAGCATCCCAGGCCACCGAGAGGGCAGACTGCCTGTCTTTGCCAGGATACTTGCTGTTCTCAGCTCCAGCTCTAAACCCTGGGGTCTCAAGAGGGCCACAGGGAAGGTTTCTATTGCCTGAAGCCGTCTTCCTCCTTTACGTCTGACTTCCTGAAGGTACGGTCCAACCTGCACCTGTTTCCCGACCCACCTGCACTGACACCACTCTCCCTGCACAGTCTGCTCCAAACTGTGAACAGCCTGCTCTCTGGCCAGGGGTGGAGGAAGGGCATTTGTCTGGGTAAAAGAGAAAGAATGCGGTTGGTGGTAAACATAATCTCACTTTACAGGATGGAGAGAACATTGTGTGTGTGTGTGTGTGTGTGTGTGTGTGTGTGTGTGTGTGTGTGTGTGTGAAGTGGAGGACAGTCACCCTGACAGCCTGGCTCCCTTCAGGTCACTCACAGGTCACCAACTTCAGTAAGGCTTCCCATCCTTTCTGCCACTAAATTCTACCAGGAAGGGACCTGCTTTCTTGGCCTGGCTTCTCACCTCCTAAGTCCCATGTTTCTACCTGAACAGTGAAGAGAGCTGACACATCCCAGGGGCTTCGCAGATTTCCAGGTTTCTCCTGTACTGTGGAGTCTGAGAGCCAGAGATGGGAATGGTAAAGGAACAAACTTTGTTTTGCCTGTGAGCTTTGTCTCAATAACCAGGTCATCAAGGACCCATTATTTTCAAAAATCTTGGTCTGAGGGAGATGAACCACCCCCTGGGGCTCCATCCTGTCAAGAAAATGGACACCCCCTTTGTGCAAACCATCTGCCCTAGCTGCCTCTTCAGACATCTGTCTCTTTGTCCCCCTTCCCTCCCCACCTTCAGGGATGTTGTGAGTCAGGGAATCCAGGGAAGAACTCCAGGTGTCAGGACCCTATCTAGATAATATTTTTAGATTCCTCTGCTCCCTAGTGGCCTGCTTTGGGCCCCCCCCCAAAAAAAAAACTTGCAAGGACTTTTTTAAGGGTCAGAGTTTTAAAAACAAAAGCATCTTCCCTAGAAACTTTTGTGAATTGTTTGCACTTGTGCCTGTTTTAAATTAAACTGAGTGTTCAAAACCTCTGGGCTGTTGTCTCTGACAATGGAGCCAGGCTATCTTCAAGCTGGACACTTCAAGCAGCTGTCTGGTGTGCCCCCTCCCATATGAGCTCCCCAGCGGTCACTCAGTCCACAGAAAACCCAACTCCCTGGTGGCATGTGGGCCCATGAGGGCGGACAAGAAGGGAAACGGGAAGCGAAAGGCCCTTGGGACTGAAAGAACTGAGAAAGGGACAGAGCTGTCCTTCCCAGGGGAGAAGAACCCAGCCAGGAAAACAAGGGCCATGCGCTCTGCTTGCTGGTACCACAGGGGCTCTGCGGGCAGCCACTGGAGCTGATGGCCACTTTCTGCACCGGCGTCTCCCTGCTCCCTTTTGCTTCCCACTCCAAGGAAAGTCAGAGGCTGCTTTCCTCCAGCTGTCCATAGAAAGTGGCCTGGAACTGCTTCCAGGGAGAAAGCAGTCTGCGTTTCTGTTCTCAGAACTGAGGGGTTGTGGAGCAGCAGTGCAGTGACTGGAAATCAATACACCTTGGTCCTAGTCCTGCAGGTAGGGGAGGTAGATGGCATGATCTTTAAGCTTCTAGCTTTGACACTGATTCCAGCACTTCCTTCCTGAGAGTTCATCCTACCCCCACCCCCAGGGTTCACTGAAACCTCTTACCTAGCATCCAGGAGTCACACAGACTCCTGCTCCTGCTCCCCTCTCCTGCTCCCCACACCAGCCCCACCTGGAGAGCTGCCCTGGTCTCAGGGTCCTGGTCCCACCAGCTCAGTTGGAAGCAGTACCTGAGTCCTTCCTTCAGGAGGCGGCCACAGTGCACGGTGGAACAGGCAGGGATGGAGGCTGACAGAAGGCAGAACCTTCACAGGAAGCAAGCACACCCTCTTGTCACTCCATAGGGAGCCCAGAATCAGGAGCAGTTGGCGAGGCAAAGAGAGGCCAGTTCTTGCAACTGAATAATACTGGATTTATTAACTATTCTTCTGAGTTCTAATAGTCCTTCCACCGCCCAGTGTCATTCCAAAAGCGTGTGCGGACGTCATTTGGCCTCCCATGCAGCCTAGTTCTGAGTTTGATGTTAGGGTACTGAGCTCCAGTGGCCTGTGTGACTCTTCACAATGATGAAAGCAACAAGGATTGGAAAAGAAAACTGTTTAGAAAGGTCTCTTCTAAAGTGAGCGAGCTAGAGAGGACCCCAGCCTCAATGCCTGGGGGCTGACAATGAGAAGGAAGTGCAGGAGAGCAAAATGTGCTGAGATGTAGAAGTTTTGCACAGAGCTGGGACTAGTAAGTAATCTGCAAGAACAGAAAGTCACACACAGTTCATTGCAGACAGGAAAGATCTGCTGTGGTCTTTTAGAAACAATGCTTTCAACCACCAAGCCCTTGGCACCTCCATGGAGAGGAGCCCTCATGATTGTTTACTCAATAAGGAAGGCCCAGGGTGACATTCAACCAGAAAGCCACAGGTCAGCAACATTTGAAAGATGACAGCACCATCAACCTAATGTTCACCCCAGACCTTACAGTGTTTTGAAGAAGTCAAAATACTTGTATTCTTACACCATTAAAAACACTGTGGAAATTAAACACAGTCAGAAAGGGAATAAGTGAACAAGCAGGGATCGGCCGGAGTGGGGGGCGGGGGGGCAAGAGTTTGTGCTTGGGATGTCCAGTTATCCCCCATCCCACCCCACCCCAGATCCTCTCCACCTGGCTTTTCAGGTGCTTCTGTATCCTTCACCCACCACCCAGACAGTGGGACTAAGGAGAGGCAGATGTCTGGGGAGAAAGGAATGAGAGGAGGGCAATACACCCCCAAAACGAAAGCAAATCTCATCAGAAGAAAACAATGCAGGTCCCAAGGTTCAGAAATTATAAAGAAGGGGTTGGAAGCCCCTGTTTTTCAGAAGAGAGCAGGAACTCTCTGGACTTGGGAGCCTTAATTTGGAAGATCTTGGGGTCCTTAGTGAAGAAGGGTCTGGGCTTCTGCTACTCCAAATCCGGGTTTTTTGTTTACTGTCCCTCACTCCACTGCTGGGAAATGGCTTCAAGTATCCGGATTTAATATACTACAAGAGTAAGGGGAGTGCATGGGTAAATGCACACGGAGGGAGAAGTACATTGCCGTAATCCCAAGTGAAACCAGAAAAAGTCTGAACCCCGAGCCAGGGCGCCGCGAGGTAGGCGCAGCGCTGCCACCAGGGGGCACCAGAGATCACGTCCAGTGCGGGGTGGGGTGGGGTGGGGTGGGGTGGGGTGGCTGACTTTTGAGGGGCAGAAGGATTGGGAAGGGGTCTGACATCTATACAACGCCCACTCACCCGCCCCCGACCCTGCCCCAACTTCTCAGCAGAGATCATTCTCTCTGGGCAGTCCCCTTAGAGTTATGGTGAGAAACCTTTCGTTCTGCAAAGGCGTTTTAGATCGACGCCTTGAAAAGCCCCCACCTCAGACGGGTGAGGCGCTGCACGCTCAACCTTCGGGGTTCACAAAAAAAGCCCCCAAGCGCAGCCATCCCGCGGGCTGGGCGCACAGGTACCTGTGCTAGGGTTTCCGCAGGGTCCTAGGGCACGCGTTCACCCGACCTCCTAGAATCCCCCTCTTAGGCCAGCACAAAGAGGAGGCAGGGGAGGGGAGGCGAGGAAGGACCACGCCGGAAAAGGGCTTTTAACCACCTCTCCACGGTTGCCACTGACTCACTAATCTGCCCAGTAATGAAGCTTTGCCCGGCCTGCGTCCCACGCGCTGGGGCAGAGGCAGGGGTCCTTGGTCTCGACCTCCAGCATCCACCATCCGCCCTGCCCTCCATTAACAGCCCAGCGAGAAGCAGGAGCCCTTTAACAGCCCCCTTCCAGCTCTCGCCAGAGTTTGATGTAATTTAAACCCGGACCTGCGGCTCGTGTGGGCTTCCCGACTCCCTCGCGCCGCCGTTCAACGTGGCAAACACTTCAGTCAATTATCCCCCTCGCAGAGCTTCTATTTAAAGAGACATTGTCAGGTTCTTAAGCCTCGGATCAGACCCGCTGCTTTCTGCTTCATATACAAAGACTCAAAACACGAGTTCTTTGAGGATTGGAAGAAATACAATTAAGCCAAGCCTTCGCAACCGTTCCACCCTGCGGGAGCACCCACATGGCACCCACATGCGGGACGGGGGAGCTGGGAGGTGGTGGGGGCGGGGAAGTGCCAAGTCCTTTCATTTCAGGCCTCTAACAGTTAGCAGAAGTAAGGCTGGGTCACGAGAGACACGACCTCAAAGATAAAACTCGAATGCCCCCGAGCTGAAGTACAGGCTGGCTCAGGTGCTGGGAGCTGGGCTGGGTAGGGGTTAGTGTGGGGCAATGACCCCCCATCATCAATGAAGTTGAATCCTGGGTCGGCCAGAGGCACAGGGAGCTGGAATCACCCAGGAGCTGTTTCAGGAGACAACCAGCATTCAATACCAGGGCCTCTGCCACCCCCAAATATGCTCTCATTGTCTCGAGGCAGAAGTTTCTCCCCAGAAAAATGTAACCTTCAGACTCCTTAACAATCAGCCCTCCTGTCCAGAAGGGCTCAGAGGCCAGTCTCCTTGCTCTCCTTCTCCAACACTTAAGAGGAAGGGAGACTTAGGTCACGCGCAGCATTACTGTCTTATCACTACGCAGAGGAGGGAGGCTAGGCCTTTGTTCTACAAGTCAACTCTTCTGCTGCCTGGCTACTAGGGTGTGGGAGACTGGCCAGGAGGAAGTGTCCAGGCAGCAGTCCCGCAAGACTCAGAACTGAGCCTTAGGGCTCAGAGTAGGGGGTCCATCTTCCTGGCTGGAAGGCTGTAGCATGTGGAACCAGTCTTCTACTCTTCCTCTTCCAGGACAGGAAAGGTAGGCTGTAGGGAAGGCGAGAGACCTAGGCAGGGAATACCAACAAGCACAAAAAAGAAATAAAATAGGGGCTCTTTTCAGAGAGAGGGTTGGTAAAGGTCTTGCCTTGGCAGTGGGGGACAGGTTCTGGATCACAGGCCGGGAAACTGCCAGTTAAATGAAGGACCTGGAAGAGAGAAATCCCAGTGGAGGCGAGACATTAAGAGCAGGGGGAGCAGGGCTCAACCTCGACGCTGTTTACCGCTGAGAGTGCAGCACCATGGCCTCTGTGCCTGCCTGCCAAGGCTGAGGCCCAGGCCCCGAATGGGGCAGAGCGTTGGCCTCTAACTCTGCGCCGCTCTCGGGCCCTGGTGCCTCCCCGACCAGGCTGGGGATGTCTGGAGCTGTGGAGCGTCGGCGCAAACCCAAACGGCCAGAGCCCGGGCCGCCCTCCGGGTGGGGGCTAAGGCCAATGGGGGCTTGCACTAAGGTCGGAGGCACTCCCTCCAGCACCTCCTGCGAACGCCACCTCCCGGTCCCCGAAGACTGGGGCGACTGTGGTCGGGCCATCAGGGCTCCTGCCCGCAGACGAGCCGCCTCCTCCTCGGTTACAGCACCCAGCGCCAGGCTCATGCTCCGGCCCAGCTCGGGCCTGTCGCTGCCCTGCGCTCGGTGCCGGCCAGAGCCCTTGCCCCCTGACCCTGCCTCGCCACCGTGACCGTGGCCGCCGGCCGCTCGCGCAAAGCGCGCCAGGAGAGGCCGAGGTAAGCGGCGAGGACTGGGTCGTCGACGCTCGGGGCTGGGCGCGGGAGCCGGACGGCCGGGGGGGCTGTCGGAGTTGGAGCCCCGGGCCGCGGCGGCGGCGGCTGCGCGGCCCCAGGGCCCGGTGAGGGCTTGCACGCAGGTCCCGTGGCCGCGGGCGGCGGCCAGTTGCAGCGCGGTGAGACCCGCTCGGTTGGTGCGGTCGAGGCGCAGGCCGAGGCGGCGGAAAGAGCGCACCAAGAACTCGAGCACCGCCCCATGGCCGCACGCCGCCGCCCACATCACTGGGCTATTGCCCGCCGAGTCGGCCGCCTCCGGGTCGCCGCTGAACTGCACCAACAGCTGCACGGCGTCCAGGTGGCCGCGCTCGCAAGCCAGGCTGAGTGCCGTGCGGCCGCGCTCGTCCCGCAGGTTCACTGCTGCACCCTGCTCCAGCAGTAGCCGCACAAAGCGCGCGCGCAGCGCGGGGTCCGGCAGGCCCACCGCCACCATGAGCGGCGTGCGGCCCTGCTCTGCGCGGCAGTCGATGATGCTGCGGTCCAGCGCATCCAGCACAAAGCGGGCCAGGTGCACTTTGCCCGCCTGCATGGCCTCCAGGAAGGTGCGCGTACCCGCTCGGGGGCACAGGTCCTTGGGCTTGAGCATGACCCCGGCCGCCGCTCCCAGGCGGCCCAGCAGCTCCGCACGGGGGCGCCCCTGTTCCCGCGCCCCGCCGGCCTCTGGGCCCCGCTGGTGCTCTGGTTTGGCTCCCTCCGCGCGTGGGCGGCTGCAGCCGAGGGTCCTGATGTTCCCAGTCTTTTGCTCCCGCGGCTTCCGCTGCCCCGCCGCTCCTGAGCCGCACGCCTGGCGTCTCGCTGCTCCTTCCCTGAGCTTCCCGCCTGGAAGTGTAGGTTGCTCGCTACTCTGAGCTCCGCTCCTGGCCCGCTACAAGACTACGAGAGCGAAAGCTCGGCCCCTTTCTGTCTGTCCCGCTGTTTTCCGCGTGTCCGGTGCCCCTCCGTCCCTCGTGGCTTGGAGCCGCGCCACTCACCCGCACCCGAGGCAGCCCCCGCTCCCCTGCTGAGACGGTGGCGCCCGCCGAGCGCGCCTGCCTCCAGCCCTGGCGGGGCGCGCCGCTCCTCAAGCTGCTGGCGCCGCTCCTCCGCCTCCTCCCCGCTCGCGGGGGCCGGGCCGCGCCGGGGCGCTTGCTCCTTACTTGGGGGGCTCAGCGGCGCGGGAGCCGCCGCAAGCCTGCACACCTGGCTTTATAGCCTCGGGGGTCTCCATGGCAATGGCTGCCCTGAAAGCGGGCTGAGCCTTCAGGGCAGGAACGCACGCGGCGGGGGAGACCGCCCCTGACCCCCACCCCTTTGTGGGCCACGAAGTCGGGGAGCGGCTCCTCCTCGCGCTCCCCTGGGGCTGCGGCGGCAGTTGTGGGGCGGGGGTGGCGGCTGCTGCTGGGGGCCACATGCAGCAGGCCAGGCCAATCCCAAAGTCACAGTCGTCTTTCCTCGTCTCCCCGCCCTCCGCCCCCCCCCCCCCCCAGAGTCGGTGCTCCTGGCTCCTTAGAAACTTGGGACCTCGGACCCGTCGGGGAAGACGGAGGGCTTCTCTCTGCCCCCAGCGGTCCGGGTGGAAGGAAATGGGACCCCAAGAGGGCAGAACTGGACCATAAGCGAGCTGGGAGTTGGCGGCGAAAGGCGAACTGGAAGTAATTGCGGGGCGGGGGAGGGGGTATCTGCGCTGCGCACGGGGTGGGGGGGGGCGCTCATTCTGGCTGAGAACTGCCACTCGAAGTGTAGCGAATCACGCACTCACACACAATTGTTCTTCCCGCACACGCTCAGTCTGAGCGGGGGTGGAGGGGAGAGTGTGCTCTCCAATCTCCGACGTCTCCAACCCCGACCACGCGCCCGATTGCCAGCTCCCGGCGGCTGACAGGCACCGGAGGGAGGAGCCGAGACGCACGGCCCGAGCCGGAGCCTGGAGTGCTGCAGCCTCGTGAAGAGTTCCCTGGCGCCGCCACCCCGGAAAATGCGAGGGACAAACACGCAAGGCTCCCCTACGGTCCTCGCCTCCCTCCTGAGCACAAAACCACCCCCAGACCACAGGGCTCTGGTTTTGACTACTAGCTGACCCGTTTGAAAGGGAAGAAGAGAGCTCGAGTCAGGGGGGTGTGGAAAAACCACGGCAACCCCACTCGCTCCTGAGATGAAGGGCCGAGGTGCTGAGGCCTTGGTTGAGGGGAGTCTGGGCTCCTCAGAGACGCTGTGGGGTGGGAGTGGGGGGTTTGGCTGAGAGGGTAGGTGTGTGTGTAGGGGGGATGAATAGGGGGAAGAGAATCAGGTACCAGCTTCAGAATTTACTGAGACTTTTCATGAGCCAAGTATTGTGTTCGCAGTTGCGGGGAAACACAGAAGTTCAGTTCTGGGTAGAAGAGACCTTCCCTCCCAAGCAGGGAAGACAAGACCCGGACAAAAAAGTAGAGGCTATCACCAAGGGCTCAATACATAGGTTAAATACAAAACTGAGACAGTGCTCAGAGGAAAAGGTGGAGTTGTGGGGAGGAGAAGGCTCTGGAGGAAGTCTGAAGACAGGACTTCTGAGGTGGTCTTCAAGCCTGTGGGGGATCTGGCTGCTAGGAAATGAGGAAGACATTCCAGACAGGGTTACTGAGGCCAGGCCAGGAAGCAAGAAAAACACCTATAGGGGACAGTATTGAGGGCTGCTTTACGGAGAACCTTCCTATAGAAGACAGGAAATTAAGGGAATCATAAAGGTGTCCTGAGCATGGGCAGAGCATTGATAGTATGCTTTGCAGCAGGAGCCGCCTGTGGAAAGGTTCTGGGCAAGAAGAGGATTTGCCCTTCCAGAAAGAAGACAGTGGGCTCAGATGGGTGAGTGGCAAAGTGCACATTGGGCCCTGCACTCCAGGCTTCTTGCCTTTCTCCAGCTCCCAGGCTTCAGGGATGCCCACTGGCATCCTGAGCCCAGCTATGGGGCTGGGACTCCCACACCCCTCTGTTCTGGGCAGTGGCGGTGGTGGTGTGTGTGCATGTGATATATACCTGTACACACTGTCAAGCTCCCACTCCCTTTATCTTCTCTCATTCTTTAATCCCTCTGCTCTGCCCATTTTCTCTCCTGGTGTCACAAAAAGGGCACAGCATTTGACATTGGAGTTAAGTCACAGCTTGAAGGCATTTATTAGCAGTGTGGCTCCAGGCCTGCATTGTCTCATCTGCAAAATGAAGCCGACAATACTAGCCCTGCCTACTTCTGGCAAGATCAAACTAGAGAGTGTCAGGGAAAGAGCTACATGGTTATTCAGAGTGTAGAAAATCCAAACTCACCCACCCCAGACATGGGGGCCCCTCCTGGGGTGTCGCCTCAGGGTGAGTATAGACTCTCCAACCCCAGTGGGGGTGCAGGAAAGCTCTCCCCCTCCTCAGCAGAAGAAAGGCTTTCCTTCCCTTCATGACTCAATTCCCCTTTTTGCAGCATGAGGGAAATTGCTTTCTTCCCTCCTGTTTCCAGAGTCGGGGAAGGAGGTAACCCTGGAATCTGCATGTGGCAGGCCCGCCTGACAAGCCAGGCAGCGACACACCCCAGGTAGAGGAGAGAAGCAGCGGGAACATGGAATGGGTCACTGCTCTGTCCTAAAGAACCATGGACTCCCTCCTCATTGGGGCTTCCGCCTCTGTTCCTGGGATGGATGGAGACAGTTCCAGGGAAGCACAGGAGTCAGAGGTTCCTGTCAGGGCCTCCACCCTGGCTTGGCAGACAGCGCCATGCTGGCCACTCTTTAGAAGGAGCAGCCAGTGCATTTGCCCCATCTGTCATCACCAAGCCAGCCAGGCCTGTGGCGGGTCTCAGGCCCTGGAGCCCTAGCTCTGACTTTTCCGTAGGCTCAGTAGGTTCTGAGCAGAAAAGAAATAGCAAAACTGGCGGGGGGGGGGGGGGGGGAAGAGCTGAGACGGTGCTGCAGAGCAGAGGCCCCAACAGCCAGAATTAGAAGCTGTCGCTTAGGGAGCTGAAGGCTGACAAGAGATGGAGCTGAGGCAGGGAGCAGGCAGGCACTCCACACTCTCCTCCCCTCCACCTGCTGAGCCTCTTCCCCCCGGGCAGGCCCCAGGCTGGCAAAAGAGCTTCCTCCCAGAGGCGCTAGGCTCAGGTCTGCAGTCTGTCATTATGTCTGCAGCCAGCACCCCTCCCAGACCCCTTTCTTTCCCCCTCAAGTGTCACCAGCCCCCTCACCCTGTCATGTTGCACCACCTCAGCAGGGTTGGGCCAGGTGGCACACGCCTGGGAGATCCAGAGAGCCGGGGAGGGGGTGGGGGGTGCAGGGGGTGGGGTGAGTCAGCAGGGGACTCTAGTATCTGAGTCAGCAATGGGACTGGGAAGGGGCGGGGACCCTTCTCTTCATGTAAAAGGTGAAACTGAGGCATGATGAATGGACGGGGAACCTTGCCCCAGCCCCACAGATACACAGCAGGAATTCACCAGCTCAGGGCCCTGAGGGAAGGCATCAACCTCTCCTCTGCACATCCCCTACAGCCAGAGATTAACTCATCTCCAGGGCCCAAAGACTATGACATTTTCCCAGGGGGACACCTTGCCCTTTTTCCAGAGGACAGAAAGCAGGGAGGTGGGTATCTGGGGCTGGCCCCCAACCTGCTATGCAGAGGCCTCTCCAAGAGGCAGGATTGCTTTTCCTTCCCTATTCCTGGGCTTCCCAGCTCCACACTGGGGCCGGGAAACTGCCCGGTCTGGCTGAGAGGCTCGGGGAAGGCAGCTTCTCCTTCCCCTCAGCAGTCTCGGCCAAAAACAGGGGACTGTCCAGTTGACTCTATTTGGCACTGGCTCTGGCTTATGCCCACGTGCCTGGGTCAGTGAGCTCGTCTAGCCTGGATCCTCATCCCTACACGGTTCTACCCCTGGGCTGGCAGGGAGATGGGGCAGTGGAGTGCCCAGCAGGAGAACTAAAGACAGCACACTGCTCTAGGGTACAAGTGTCCCACCCTTGGCTGTATCCAGTGTGTATGCAGGCTGGACGTGTCAATGACAGGCCTTACTGCTGTGAATGAGCAGGACCCCTAGTCTCAACCTGCAACCCGGGAATGCTGAGATCCCAGAGGTCCAGCCCCCAGAGGTATGTAGGGTGGTGGCGGTGGTTGTTTATTTTTCGAAGGCACAGGTGCTCAGAGCTAATGGCATTTGTTATAACTCTCTGATAAGAAAACAACCTCTTCCCAGAATCAATCCCCACCTGGCTTCTCCCAGGCCAGTGCCTATTCCCATTTGGGATTTGGGACCATGCCACAGATGCGGCGAACAGCTGCCCACAAGCCCCTGTCGAGCAAGTGTTGGGTTCAACCATAACTACCACGGGGGCCTAAGAATGTGATCACTCTAAGTCTGCCTAAAGGGGCCCAGGTGGCCTGGAGGTTCACAGCTCCCCAAGAGGGTGGGGGGCACCTTTGCAGTAGGCTCTTCTGCTGCAAGCCCTGAGGGTGGAGACAAGGAAAGCCCACATCTGGGGGCGGGTGGAGAAAAGGAGTGACCTCATTTTCCAGTGGTTGTGGCATCAGAGCTGCCAGAAGGGGAAGTGAATCCCCTTCGTGCCCAGAGGCAGGGCCATTCCTTTCCACTGGGCTCTGGAAGGCACTTCATCCTGGGGTTCAGCTCCCAAAGGGTTTTTTTTATTTTATTCCCCAGGCTGTTTCATTTCAGGAGCATACTACCCCTGCCTCCCATTTCTTAGCTGTAGAGCAGAGACCAGGCTTAGGCAGGAAATATTGGGACAGGGTTCTTTTCAGTAGCAGTAAGAAGGGGAAAAAATAAATAAATTTCATAAAGGCAGGAGAGAAAATGATACTGACCTTGTCAGGCAGCCTGCATAGGGGTGCATACTAGGAAGTAACCACCCCCCCCCCAGGCCTAGAAGAGTGTCCCAAAGGCCTTCCTTGGCCCCTCCCTGCGAGCCAGAGGCCCAGTGTCTCAGAGACCAGACATCTGAGGCAGCTTTTCCATGTCAGCCTCCCGTCCCCCACAGGCAGGAGGCCAGGGAAGGGACCTCAGCCTGGGATCCCGGAAGCAGCTGTCCCCAGGGAGCTTGGAGGTAGTGCCAGGCTCCACATCAGGGAGCTGACAAGGAGGCCAACTCAGGACAGGTCTGAGATGGGGCCTCACAGCAGCAGGGTTTGGAGTTTGGTCCTGCTTGAACTAGAGGTGCTAGAGTGGAGGTTCCAGGTGGCCAGACCTAACCCTCCAGGTGAGAACAGTGAGTCCGGAGTGGGGCACCAATGGTTGCTCACTAGGAAAGGTGGAGTGCGGCCAGGACCCCATTTCCTGCCTCCCAGTCCATATTCTTGTGCCCTCAATGAATCTGTGACACTCATTCAGAGGAAGAAGTGAGGGATGAAGAGCAGGAAGTCCGACTGGAGAGGGCCTCTAAACCCAGACAGGCCCCTGCCCTGATGGTACCAGGTTCCTGCCTCCTTCTCCAGCTTAGCTGGAGGAGGGGGCTCCAGAGTCCAAGGGAGCCCCAGCTTCTGACAGCCTTAGAATGCGGGGGCCTTTCCTCCCAGGGGGATGGAGCCACATCCCAGAAAAGAACGAATGTCCTTACAGAATGTCCCAGTGGGATGGGGGCATCAGAGGCGACTCTCCTGGGCATCTGTCTTTGCTGTGAGTGGGTCCTGCTCACACAGCTCCTTGAAGGCCCCAAAGGATCTCTCAGGCTTGTCCTTGGCCTCAGAGGGGAAGCAGTCCCTGAGGCAGGTCCTCACTGACTCCTTCACCTCGGCCTCCAAGCCCTTCATCCTGGCCTCATACTCTGCCAGTGCCTCCTGCTGGAACTGTGGGGACAGCAAAGACCACCACCTGTCTCAGAAGGGGCCAACCGCCCACTCTCTGGACAGTCAGACAAGGAGATGCCCAGTCTGTTCAGAGCTCCCAGGAGACTGGGGTGGGAGGTGGAGGGTAGCGGAGACCATCAGGGAACCTCTCAGGGAAGGGGGTACCAACCAGGCAAAGAGATGTATAGAACTACCTCCTCTTAAAGGGCCCCAGGACCCCGTGGGAATCGGGGCCTGTGGTCCACCAGTGAAGGCTGAGTCCCCTTCCCCTCACCCCATCCCCTGACTGGCAGCTCCCCGGGGCAGGCCAACTCTGCTGGTGGCCAGTGTAGTGGTCCCTGTCACCTGCTTTTCCATCTCCCGGATCTGCTCCAGGCAAGCTGCCTGCTTCTCCTCCAGCTTCTCCTGGTGCTTCTCCAGGTTCTCTGTCATCTGGGTGGGAGTGAGAGGCAGGGAATCAGGATAGCACAGACAGGCAACCTGGCTTGGAATCCAGCTACAGTCCCAGTTAACCAGCTGTAAGACTGGGGACAAATTTGTTACCCTTCAAACAGTTCTTTCAAATTTGTAAAATGAATAGTGTGTCTTGCTGGATTGTGCAGGAGTGTATGAGACGGTTCAAGTCAAGTACCTGGTTGAGAGCCTGGTATGAGGTCAGGTCTCAGTAAAAGCGAGCTGTGTTAGTGTTGTTAATGGTCCTGGGGGGGGGGGGCGGTTAGGTCCATTCTCAGCAGGGTTTTCCTTCCTTTTCTGACTTCTCGGAGCCTCAGGAAGCCCCCCTCACATCCCATCCTCCCCTGGCCATCTAGCCCCTTAACATTTCCATCCAGGGTGATTGGCCACAGACAGATCCCCTTAGGCTGGTACCCCACCCTCCCACAAAGGCCAGAACCATGGGATAGCCTGGGGACTCCTCTTCCTCTTTATTGCCTCCTCCCATCCCTAGCTGCAGGGCCTGCTCTGGACTGTGCATCTCTTAAAGGCAAAGTAAAGGCCTGGGACCACCCCTTCCCTCCTATGTAGTGTGTGTGTGTGTGTGTGTGTGTGTGTGTGCGCACGCACATGTGTGTGTGTATGAAGGACACAGCTCTTACACACCTGCTTGATGGTTTGCACCACCTCCTGAATGTGAGAGTTGTTAATCTCTCTCTTCAGCCTGTTGGGGTGATCAGAGTTTCAGAGAGGGCAGGGGGGCCCTAGGAAGAGTTGAATGAGACCAAGTCTCCTCAGGGTGTAGACAAAATGAGAACTCCACCCTAAGAGCAGAACCAGCCAGAGGGGGTAATCATGGGGACCTAAGGAGGACTTGAGGGGCCACTGGGAGCTCCAGGGACTGTCTGAGGAAAGGGCTTCCTCACTGAAGTGCACTGTCCTACAAGGTGTGTGGCCGGGGGGGGGGGGGGGGGGGGGGGGGGGAGCTACTGTCCCAAGGTTGCACCTCCCTCTTTGTATGATTGGTTTTCCCTTAAATTCTCCTTTCTGAGAATTTTGATTCTCCTTTCTGATGGCTTCTGTGTTTTGCCTAAGGAGGACACTCTGATCAGAGGTGACAGAAATGGGATTAACTTTCGAAACCCAGGGGACAGGCACATCTCTGGAAAGTAAGTCAGGATCCACTTGTAGACAGGCCCCCTCCCACCTGGAGTGGTCCCTTCTCAGACCCGCCCTGGAGTCTGAGGCCTGGGCCTCCCTCCAGGGCTCACCTTTCTTGAGCCATTTTGTCCGAGGTGACTTTGACCATGGCCTGGATCCGCTCTATCCTCTTGGCCTCCAGCTTTTTCTTCATCTCTTTGGTATCACTGCAGAAAGACAAGCATCAGGAAGATGTTCTGAGGGGCCTGAGCCCTCCTGGGAGATAAGAGTCAGGCATGGGCGGGAGGCAATCATACGTCTCCAAGGTCTCCTTGAGGGTCTTCAGCTCCGCAGCCTGCTTCTCTCTGGCCAGCTCCATCATCTTGGCGATTTGCTGCGGGAGGTGCGGAGGGGGGGGGGGGGGCGATTGTGCAAGGATGGGCTTGGCTAGAGGAGCCCTTTGCTGTGAGGCGGTGGGGACCGGGTGGTGTTGGTTGGGTTGTGGCTCCCTCCCCTCCCCCGCCCGGGCACCTCGGCCACGTGCTGCTCCTTGCGCTTCAGGATGCACTCGTACCGCTCCTCGCCCTGCTGCAGCAGCTCCAGCTCCAGGCGGTCCTTCAGCTCCTGCGCGCGCGCGTCCGCGCCCTCGGGGCCCTCGCGGCCCTCGCTCGGCGCGGCCCCGGCGGCCTCCTCGCAGAGCGGGGTCCTGTGGAGGCCACGTGTGGGGACAGGCCCTGAGCCCGCCTCGGAGGGCAGGGCCCGCCGCCGCCGCCCTTACCTCTTCTTGCGGGAGCCCTTGCTCGCGCCGAGCCTGCGGCCCCCGCAGCCCCCCGGGCCCGGAGGCCCCAGCTCGGCCAGCTGCGCCGCGCCCCTCTGCAGCAGCTCCTCCCAGCGCCGCGCGCCGCGCCGCTCCAGGTCCCGCAGCTCCTTCTCGTGCCGCCGCTGCAGCTTCACGACGCCCTTCAGCTCCCGCAGCTCCTCCGGGCTGGCCGTCCGTGGCTCTGCGGGGGCCGGGGTGAGGTGCGCCGCCTCCCAGATCCCCCCACCCACCCCCCAGGAGTCTAGGACCCTCCCCAGACTCGTTCCCAAGATCACTCGGATTCAGCAGGCCTTACCCGCAGCTTCTTTCACGGCCTCCTCCCTGGCCCTGGCCCTGGCCCCGGCTGCTGCAAGAGCCACAGCGTGGGCTGAGAGGTGCGGGACGGGGATTAGTTCTGTAGCCTACTCTCCCCTTCCTGGGGGGTGGGGGGGGTGGCATTATGGACCCCCTGTAGCACACTTTCCTGGTGCTGCGACTTCTCACACAGTTGTTCCCATCCCAGGTGAAAGTCTATTTTTGGGGGATGCTGTGGGTACCGCTGGAGAGGTCGAGGCCCTTCGAGTCTGTGGGAGGACCCTGCAGTGCTTACCTGCAGACCCGTTGCTCAGTGGGGCCAGTGCCCCATTGACGTGGCCGGCGACTGGACTCCCGGGTGGGAAGGGTTTCTGTGTAGGGAGAGCAGATTCGGAACATAGCACCAACATCTCTTGGTCTTTCAACCTAGGACTCTGCCTCCTCCCTCATCTTCCCTCCCAGAGGACAAAGCTCCTGAACCAGGCAGCACAGACCTCAGGCAGAACTCCTATGGCTTCCTTAAGCTTCACAGACTTCTTATCGTGGGCACTGAAGAACTTGATGGGATTGGCAAGAGCCACGGTGAGATCTGGGTGCAGAGGGGCATCACTGGCCTGGTATGGAGATGTACCTGGAAGCCTCCCCCATCCTCACCTACCCCAGGATGCCCTGTCCTGCCCCACTCTGGAGGCTGGCTTGAGGAGGGGGAGGGGGAGTGAGTGGATCCCGGCTCCCAACATACTAAGGGCCTCCTACCTGCCCAGGTGTCAGGTACATAGTCCTTCATCTCCAGGAAGACAAAAAGCGCAGGCATGGTAAGGGCCATGTTGCTCTCGCTGTGCAGGCACAGATGGTGGTAGCCTGTTGGGCATGGCAGGGTGGGCAGTAAGCCATGCTCATTGCTGCCCAGCACTGCACAGGAGCAGCTAGGTACTCAAGACTCCTGGCTTTAGAGTCAGAGAGGCCAGAGCCTGAGTATGATTCTGCACCTTCCTGGTTGTGTGACCTTGGGCAGATTAGTTTAAATCTCTGAGATTTTCCTCAGCTGTGAAATGGGGTGACTAGGGTCTACCCATGTGGTTATTGTTAGCATTAAGTGAGAACGTGTTCTAAGCCCTAACTCATTTTAAGTGCCCAGTAAGTATCAGCTACTTGGGAAATTGCCCCAGTAGTTCCAGAATATTACAGACATTCTGATAGGTGGGCAGAGGCCTCACCTCTGTCAGTTTCCTATTCTTGCCACATTCCTTAGGGCTGATAACTTGAGAGGGTTAGGTAAGGTCTCAGGGCCACCTCCCTGAAGCAGCCCCACCCTCTGGACAGGCTCCTAATACTGGCCTTCGTCTCAGACTGGCTGACAACAGCAAAGAAGGACTCCATCCTTACCAGAATTCAGGGCATTAATGGGGATGATGCGGTGTCCAAGAAATCTGTTGCCTTCCTCCATTACAGCCACCCTGAGGGAGGCCAGCTCAGGCATCAAGATCTAAGGAGAGTTCGGGACAGGACAAGCTAGGAGGTGGCCAACCTACCCACCTCCCTAGCTTCAGAAGTCTTAGTGTCAGTGTGAGAACATGGCAGGTGTTACCAGATTTGGCACACTCTAGGCCACACACGTAGGCATCCTCTCAGCTCATGCCATGGCTGGTCCACGCAGGGGAGAAGGGCTGGGTATGCAGCCCAGGGCTCGGGGGTCCTGGTGCAGGCAACCCTTGACAGCCTTGCCAATGAGCATCCAATGGGAGCAGAGCAAAAGACCCTCACCATTCTGTGGCATTCTGTACCCTCGACTGGGAGTTCACATTTCTGCCTCTCATCCTAACATGAACATACACACATACACACACACACACACACACACACACACACACACACACACACATGCACGCACGCACCTGCTCACAAATTTCTGTAAACGCGGATTTGGGACTCTTAAAAATCAGGAAGCCATGGGGGGAGGGGAGGGGAGGGGAGAGGATGAAGGAAGTCCCTTTATTTAGTTCCTCTTTTCTATAAGTAGAGGCCAAGAAGTAGGGACAGACCCCAGCCCCTGCCCTAGGTCCCCACCTTCTCAAAGACAAAGGGCTCCTCCTTCCAGACAGGATTGATAGAGTTGGCACTGGGTGACAGCTTGGTGCGATAGCGCCTCTTGGGGTCCCCAGGAAGGCCAAACAGCTCCACTTCGACATAGGTGCGCACACTGCGTTCTGACAGGAACTGGCCAGAGATCACCTAGGGGTGGGGGCCCATGGGAGGCCGGCGTCAGCTCCCCCACCCAGGCCCTTCCCTAGCACCTGGGGCCTCCAGCTCCTGTGGCTAAAGCATCCATTCTTGCATACTATGAAGAGCCCCATTCAGCTGGGGCTGTGTGGCTCAAGGGTTACAGCTAAGCTCTTGGCGACCAGGTGTTTCCAGCATTCAGGGAAGAAGTGTGGGCCTCCCCACCTCCCTCCCCGGGCAAGGAAGGAACAGCGCCCTCCCCCAGGGCCTGGGGCTCCTGTGGACCCACTCTGCCTACTCTTCTCCCCTCCCCCATCCCAGCCTCAGCCCTTCCCCTTGGTTTCCATGGGGACCGAGAGGCAGCTTCCAGTGCTGAGGAGGAGGCAGTTTCCAAGGCAACTTGCTACTGCACGAACTGGCTTGGGCTGAAGTTTTCAGGATATCAGGGGAGGGGGGTTGGGAGGGGAGGAGTAGAGCTCTCTGTGTCTTTCTCCTCAAGTCCCCAGCCCTCCCGGCCACTTGTCCACCTCAGGGCCTTGCCGTAATGGAGAGGGTGGTGGCTACCACCACATCGATGCGGTCCACTGAGAAGGGGTTGAACTGCTTGTCTGGCCGGCGCATGAACTCATGCTTGAGGAGGTAGCCACTCTGCCCATTGAACTCAAACAGCGCCATGTTCTGCTGCATGGGCAGGTCTGGGGGGACAGGGGCACTCAGTGAGGAAGGCCCGGCACTCGGTCTGCACCCAGTCTCTGTGTCCTACATTTCTCAGCCTCTCCTATCTTGTGAATGGGGCGCTTGGGCTGACTGTGAGAATGAGGGTCTCTCATGACCTAGCCTGTTCCCTTGGGGTGTCTCATCTCTCAGGAAAGCTCCACAACCTGGAGTCAGCAGGAACAAAGCCACGACCAGACCACAGCTCGCTGTGGAAGTTGAGGCCAGCGAAGCAGGTGTTTCGATGGGCCCATTCAGGCAGAGCAGCCAGAACCCACGCCAGCACCCTGGCACCTTCACGTACATACCCGTACACGTGCAATCATATAGGCATGAGCTAATGCATTTAGATCCCTGACCGCTCACACACCTGCACGTGCTCCCACAGCCTGAACAAACATCAGGACACTGATGTTCTAAAGACACCGAGCTGTTCTAAAGAACCCCCCCTCCCCACAGGGATGGGGTGAAGGTGGGAGAGGCAGGGGGCAGGAGAAGGTTCTCAGGGGCCTAGGAGTACCCTCACCCATCGTCTGGAAGTTGAGGGCAACCATCTGGCAACCAGCATTCCAGAACATCTGGGGCATGTAGTTGGAGGAGTCCATGCGGGTGCCCTTAGGGTAAATGCGGCTCATCTGGCGCTTGTTGTAGCTGTCTCGGAGTTTAGGAGCCCGGCCAAAGGCCGCCCACACCAGAAGGACCCAACAGCTCCTTCTGGGAGCCCTGTCCCCAACCCTCCACCCCCACCAGGGACCCTGGCTATTGAGGCCTCAAGGATACTCCACAAACTGCACCGAGGCCTTGGAGAGCAGGTCATAAGCCTTGAGCTCTGTGAAGGAGGAGATGACATAACTTCGGTTCTTCTCTGTGTCGGAGAGAAAGGGCAGGGGGCCCATGTCAGGCTGTCCTCCTCCCTCCTCCCTCCCCTCCCTTTAGGCTAGCTCCCTCCAGCACAGAGATCCCTTCAACGCAGCATTTCTACTGAGGGCCAAGGGCTTAGGGGGCCAAGCTGATGTGCAGATCCATGTGGGTAACGGTGTGCTGGGGGCAAAGGGTATATGTGGGAGACGTGCACAGGGATGGGGTGTGTGCCACAGTCCTGCAGAGTGAGGGGTGTGTGCCCTGGATGGTACAGGAACATGCTGTGATATGCAGACAGTGAGCATGCAAGTTATATCTGAACATCAGGGCTGGGGGCAGGGGAGGGAGGATATACATCAAGGATCGGACACGCCATGGCTGAGCACAGGTGAGTTTGCAGGGTGCGGGTCCAGGAATGAGGAGTCAATGTTGCAGAGGTACACACTGCACAAGTGTGTGCAGAAAGAGGTGTTTACATGGGGGGGCACGCCCAGAGGATGAGGGGAATGCATTATGCCTGTGTCAGGAGAAGTTGAACAGCATAGGTGTGCACAGGAAGGGAAGGGTGCAAGGGGCAGATGTGCACTGTCCCTTGCCTCTGCCTTTGGCCCTGCCTGGGAGTTCTCCTGCCTGGGGTGGGGAGATAGGAGGTGGGGGAGGGGACAGGGCTCCTGGGCTTGGGCCAGCCCGAGGCTCCGTTCATCCCTGAGAGCCACAGCACCTGCAGAAGGCTGCAGGAGCCTCAGGCCAACAGGGCTAAGATGGCCTGTCATAAGTGGCCTGCCTGTCACGGACACACTCCAGAGCATTCTGGTAGGTGCCAAGTTTCTCACTACAGTGCCAGCAAACTGGGAGCCGCTGCCACGTAAACAAGCCCTTTGCCTGACTCCTCTGCTGGCTATTTATAGACAGGGTCCCCAAGTCCAAGGAAGTGGGGGGGGGGGTCCTTCTTCCTCTTCTCCCTACCCATCAAGCTGCTCTGCTGTCAGGATGCACTTCTTAAGGGCCTTCTCTTGAATCTGGCCTCGTCTCCAGCTTACCACCTTCTTCCTGCTTCATGCTTACTTACGGGCAGAGAACTCAAAGGAGATGAACTTGGTGGGTTGAATGTAATTCACTAGGCTGGACATCTCCTCATAAGCTGTCACCTCCAGGCCCGCTGTGCCCTAGGGAAGAGAGGGGAGGGTGGAGAAGGGGAGGGCAGGTACAGAACCCAGGGAGGTGCCCCCTGCCCGCACCTGGAGGGCTCCGCAGAGGACACAGCAGAAGGGGCTCGGGGCTGCCCTCTACACACCTCGTCCGACTGCATCTTCTTGATCTCTTCCTCATTCAGGCTTCCCGACTCCTCCTCCTCTTCCACCTCTTCCTCCTCCGGCTCTGTTCCTTCTTCACCAGCCCACGCTGCCACACGCAGCTCCGTGAGCACTGGGGCCTGGGGACCCCATACATCCCCTCCAGGCCCAGCCCCTCTCTCCCCCTCCAGATGCTCCCCCTCCCACACCCCCTCTCCCAGGCCGCCTCACCTGTGCCCTCACCCACAGAGGCACTGGGTGGGCAGTCGCCCTCAGCCTCCCCACCCGGCTCCTTGCTGGGGGATGCTGGGCCAGAAAACTGGTTCTTTTTGTTCTTGATGAGGATCTTGCCTCGGAGATCCTCGGGGCTGGGCAGGGGGATGCCTGGTTTCAGCTGAGGGAGAAGGGAGAGGGGAGAGGGTCAGTACCGACTCCTCCCCTTCAGGGTGCAGTCTCAGCAACTCTGTACCCGACCTGTGCTCCATCTGGCCCGCCTGCTTCTCCAGCCTCTCATCCCATCGTATCCTGTTGTGTGCTGTGCTCCTGCCTGACCCAACGTACGCAGTTCCTCAGACAACACTCTTCTTGCCCAGCTGCTAGAATACTCTTTCCCCACCCTCACCAAAATAATCCAGTTTCCCCCTCAGATTTCAGCTTAGCCATCCCTTCCTCCAGGAAGACTTCCCTGATCCCCAAGTACTTCCATAGCAGCCCCTGGTTGTGACGACCTGGTTACTTGTCTGTCTCCCCACCAAAAGGTAAGCAACCTGAGGGCTGGAACTGTGTCTTTGTCACTAACATAGCCCCAAAGCCCAACACGGTGCCTGACACATGGTAGATGATAAGATTCTGGTCCCACAATCTTCCCAAATAAACCCCAACATCTTCTGGGAACATCTGCCTCCTTAACCTGGCCTTGACCTTGCCCTGGGCCCCCAGCCCCCAGGCCCAGATGCCCCACAGCAAATTCCACTCACTGGGAACTTTTCCAGGGGCTCTGTGAGTAGCATGTCCCCAAACATCGTCCGGCAATACTCAGCCATCTTGGCCTGTTGGCGGGGTCTGCAAGGAGCAGAAGTGGGTAGGTTTCAGCAGCTCTACCCCCTTCTTGTCCATCTTTTTGGGCCCCTGACCTGGGTCATCAGGGGCACAGGAGGTCAGGGAGGCAGGGACACAGACAGGAGAGCCTGGGGTCCCAAGGAACTTATAAAACCCAGGAGAGAGCTGGAGGGCATGGCTAGAGGTGGGGGACAGTCGGGAGAGGGCAGCTACAGGCAGGAGATGGGACAAGAGAGAGAATGAGGCCGAACAGGTCTGATACGTACGAGTCCACATGGTTTTCAAATGACAGGATGACAGGATAGGGGGAGGTCTTAAAAGCACTTTCTGCAATGGCTTCAATTGCTTCCTGGAGGAGAAGGGGGCCCAGCCGAGAGGAGGTCGGTGCTCCAGGCCTCCCACCCCCAGTGGAACCCGTCCCTACTCCCCAGTTTCAGGACACACACAGAACTGGAGGGCCACTGCTGGCCCTGTCTCCTCTGGTCCCCTCTAGTCCCTTCACTGGTCAAGGCCTCCCACCCCCCCCTCCTTTCAACTGCACCCCCAGAGAACTTATGGCCCAGGGCCCTTCCCTAGTGCCACTGCCTCCAGCTTCCACACACTGAGTCTGACCTTGAAATAGATGTCTGTGGTCATGGTAAAGCCGTGGGTGATGATGGGCTCCTCGTCAGGGGGCCTGCCCTTCCAGCAGTCCAGCTCCACGCAGCGACAGCCAGCCAGCAGCACCTGGCGGTACATCTCTGCCGAGGAAAGGCCAGAGAACTGGCCAGCTGCACCAGAGCAAAAGGGAGAGGCGGGGGCTTCACCAGAGGCCGGTCCAGCTCGTCCAAGCCTTCTCCAACACAGTCTGTCCTTTTGCAGCCTGTGGGCGATCCCTGCGAGGGATGGATTCAGGGAACAGGAGCAGCCCCCGTAAAAGGAGAAGTCACAGTGAGGTCACCCTGGTCACCTGTCAGGTAGGTGTTGTGTGAGGAGTTGATGAAGTAATGGTTGAGTGGCTGTGTCATGTCTTGGTAGAGTATCAGCTTGTCCTGGGCCAGCACACTGTTCTCCGGCCCACAGAGAAACCACACCATGCCCTCAGGTGACAGCTGGCCTGGGGGGCAAGGGAAAGCTGTCAGGGCTGCAGCCCAGCAGCCAGAGCAGGTCAGGCCC
The DNA here is from genome assembly GCF_028018385.1 of Neofelis nebulosa. Lineage (NCBI taxonomy): Eukaryota > Metazoa > Chordata > Mammalia > Carnivora > Felidae > Neofelis > Neofelis nebulosa. The sequence continues at coordinate 63,433,554 of NC_080788.1, read as the reverse complement.
ACAGGGATGAGGGGCTCCCTTAGTCCTCACCCCTCTGCACGTTGATTGCACTGGGCTCGTACTTGTCGATGAGGCCCCGCACTTGGTCAGGCCGGGCGGGCGGAAACAGCAAAGAGTTGAGGCGGGAGTCCCTCTGTTTCTGGTTGATGAATTTGGTCAGGTGCTCCTTGGTCATGTAGGGCTTGGCCTTGGCATGGCTGCAGGCCAGAGAGGTCTATAGCCCCTGGGCCGGGGAGCACGGACCACCGCCTCCTCCAGAGAAGCCACCTAATTCCCAGCATGGCAAGTGGGATTTTAGCCACCACCCCTTCCCCATGCCCAGCCCAGCTAAGGAAGCTCACTAGGAAGTGAAGATCTCATCTATTTCTGGCCGAGGACAGAGGCTCATGAGGAAACTCTTGTAGACGGATTCTGGGAAGTCCTCAGGATTGATGGCATCATTCTGGGGGGATAGTCACCTGATCATTCCTGTCCCACCTTCTCAGTGCTAAGACCCACAAATGAGGCCCAGCCCTGCGCAAGGGGGCCTGTCAGAGGGAGGGCTCAGGGCGGGCCGAGCAGCATCAGGTACACCCCCAAGCACTGGCTTCTCAAGGTGCTGGTTGCTGAGCAGAAAGCATGCTTAGCTGGTTTGCCTTGCCTCTGAACTTGGACACAGGCTAGACCCTTGGCTGGGGCAGGATCAGAACTAGGGATGACCAGAGCAGGGAGGAAACAAGGTTAGCAGCAAGTAATGCTGCTGCCAGAGCAGTGAGCTGTCTTTGTTTTTTTTTTTTTTGTTTTTTTTTTTTAAGTGGAGGACAACTTTTCCAAAAGACGCAACTTGAATATAAACAGTGCGCGGAACAGCAGGGCCCCCAGATGCACGAAGCAAAAACCAACCGAACTGAAGTGAGAAATAGACAGTTCAACGATAGTAGAGACACCAAAGAGCCCAAGGAACAATAACAAAAAAGACAAACTGGACTTCACCCTAATTAAAAACTTTTGTGCTTCAAAGCATACCATCGAGAAAGTGAGAAAGTCCACAGAATAGGAGAAAATACTTGCACACCGAATGTCCGGTAAAGGGACAACTCAACCAGCAAAGAGACAAATAACCCAGTGGAAAGACAGGCAGATTTGAATAGACATTTTTTCAAAGAAGATATGCAAATGACCAGTAAACACATGAAAAGATGCTCAGTCTCATTAGTCATTTGGGAAATGCAAATCAAAACCACAATGGGATACCACTTCACTCCCACAGGATGACAACAATTTTAAAAAGACAGACAACAACAAGTGTTGGTGAGGAAACTGTAACCCTCGTACATTGCCGGTACGATCGTAAAATGGTCAGTCGCTTTGGAAAACAATCTGGCAGTTCCTCAAAATGTTAAATAGACAGTTGCCACACGACCCAACTATTCTACCTCTAGGTATAGAGAATTGAAGACATATGTCCAGGCAAAATCACGCACACGAATGTTAACAGCAGCATTATTCAAAATAGCCGAAAAGTAGAAACAGCCCAAATGTCATCAACTAACGAACATACATAAGCCACATGTGGTCTGTCCAAACTACAGGATATTACTCAGCAGTAAAAAGGAATGAAGTACTCATGCGTGCTACAACATGGAAGAACCTCGAAATCCTCACGCTAAATGATTGAAGCCTGACATATTGTATCTTCCATTTACGTGAATGTCCAGCTTAGGGATCTTTATAGAAGCAGAAACTGAAAGTAGACTAGTGGTCTCCAGGGATACTGTGCCTTTGCATTTCATCCCAGAAAAACCCAACCCATGTCTTCCAGGATCATACAGGAAGGCCAACATCAGTCATAGTTTGGAGCAGAGGGTCTGAACAAGAGAGCCAGCCCGTATCTCCCTAAGCCTGGGTCTTGGACCCATCAGCTCCAAGCAGAGGTAGGTCAGTGGGTCCTAGCAGGACACAAGGAGAGCTGACAAATAAGGGGGACTTAGCCAAGGTGGGAGCTCAGGAGGCAGGAGAACAGGAGAGGGGATGTGCAGCAAGCAGTACCGGCTGCAGGGCCCTCTGCAGGAGCCCATTTCCACCCTGTCTTTAACCCTATGCTTGCGTTCCTGTGACTGACTACATCAAGGAGTCACTAGCTGTGCCTGGAGGGGGAGTAGTCTTCCAAGGACCCATGTGGACAGGTGATCGATGAGGTCTTTGTTTTATTTATTTATAACATAACAATTTCTTACCAGGAGACAAAACTCCATGGGGTGCAAGCAGTGCCCCCCATGGGCACAGGGGACTGAGATCCACTCCCCTACCCAGGCAGGAACACTGGGCTAGGGCTGCATCTGCCCAGAGGGCTCTTTTTTGGTAATCCACTTAAGGCCCCTCATGGGGTGACCCTGCATACAGCTTGTAATTTTAAATTATTTAGCCAGAAGGGGAAAAATGTTTTCCTGTGTTAAGCTAAAGGCTGTGTCCTGGCAGCTTCAATGCTTGGTCTGTTCCTCTCCCCACACTGCACAACTAACCCCTTCCCCATATTTCAGACCCCTGCAGATTGTCCCCATCCTTGCTGACCTTATCTCCCTCCTCTAGGTGAGAACTTTCACTCTCACCTTTCATTCCAAGGCTAGAATGGGGATGCACCCACCTGTTTGCCCTGAACACAGTCTACCACCCACTGCCCGCACAGCCACCCAGGAGTAGGCGGTGTAGACCAACCTGTTCTGGATCCAGGCACCTCACCCCCACTGCCCTGGTTCTGTCTCTGTGCCTAGTATCAGAACCCGGTGCTCTAGGGTTAACTGGCTTTTGGGGCTGTTGGCCGGGCTGTGCCATCATCCCTGCCTTCACCACCCCCGACCAGACCTGGCCACACTGGGCCTCTTGTCACAGCCAGCTCAGGTGAGAGGGGGTGGGCTGGGGCAGAAGAACCACTCACCTTGCCTTTGGGGAGGTGGCAGGAACTGAGGGCAGCTTCTACCCGCTTGCGGTCAGCAGGAAACATCTGGAAAAAACTGAAGGAGCAGAGAAAGGCACCAGGCAAAGATAGGGGTCAGACCTGGAGAGGAAAGGCTTTGAGGAGCTGAGCTGAAGTGTGGGAAGAGATTTGGGGAAACTCACTTCTTCACAGGAATCTTCCCTTCGGGATTGAGCTGCATCTTGAGCTTTACCAGGCTGGTGGGGCAGAAAGCATCTCACTTAGGCCCTGGGGCTGGCACACTTAACCCCACACACCAAGGCCGGGCAGACAGGCACTTACATTTTGTCCAGGAAGGTGCTGCGAGAGGCATTGGCTGTCAGCGGGTGCTTGACCAGAGCCAGTACATCTTCAGCCCAGTTCTGCAGGACCCCAGGGCACCGCAGTCACACCCCTGACCACACAGGTGCCCTCACCCCCTGCAACCCTGGCCTGTCTCACGGGAAGCCCAGGCTACCCCAGGTGCCCACCCCAGGCGAGCTGTGCCCCCACCATGTACCTGGCCCACGTTCTCCTTGTAGGAGACAAAGTTGTGGAAGGTGAGGTCCACCATGTCAGGGCCAGACACCACAGTGAGCGTCTTTAGCAGGAAGTTGTTGTCAGGAAAGTCCATGTTGAAGACATCCCGGAGCTTCTGGCTCTGCAGCAAGCAGCGACACGGGAATCAGAAGTATGCCCCCATCCCTGCCCACTATGGCTCTCCTTGTCCCTCCCCCTCAGCATTTGAACTATGGCCACCCAGGGTGGAGTCCCATCCCCATCTGAGGAGTCATGGGCCTCCGCACCTTCCCATCCCCGACTCCAGGGGCCGGAGTGGAGATGGAGAGCCCACAGGAGGAGATTAACCTAGCCGCAGGGCCTGGGAGTCCTGTGTATTTTGTTTGCCACTTTTCATTTGAAGATGAATTCTCAGGTCCCAGTCTCATGGAACCCAGCTTCCCACCAATCCCTTCCTCCACTTTTCCTACTGGCATTAGGCATATATAGGCAAACCAGATGGGGAGGGGGTGGGCACAAGCAGTACCACCCAAACAGTCCAGGGTGCTCTAGGGGCAGGAACTGACCACACGACATGTCTGTTTATGGTACCAAAGCTCTGGAAAGCTCAGGAGCAGCCATGTCCCTTCCTCCGCTCTGGGATGAGGCCCTGCTACCCAGTTTGGGAACTCTTCCCCTTGCTCCAGAGATTAGGCTTCCCATACCCACAGGGACTCCTGCGTTGACCCCACAGAGCTTGTGGCCATGTTGAGCCTGGGATGCCACTGGGCCCACCTACCTTGGGTATCTTGGCAAACTTCCCAAAGCGAGTATCCCTGATGCTGGTGATATCCAGAAACTCTATCTCCTGGAGGGTGTCCCGGTAGGAGCAAAGAAGGGATGAGAACAAAAAGGTCAGTCAAGAATGAAGAACAGAGAGGAGGGAACTTCCAACACCCCTTCACATCTTGACCAATTGCCTTCTGTAGAAGCCAAGACTATCTGGGGTGGCCTGGACCCTACCCTTCCCTTCTCACCAATCAGGTTCTCCCCACTCATAGGAGCCTCCTCCCTTCCTCTGTCCATTCCTTCCCTGGCCATTCAAGTTACTCAGGACATATAGCCTGTGGTCTTGCCCATGCTATCCTGGATTCTCCCCAGGTTCCACTCCCTTCCCTCCATCCAGGTACTGAGACCCTATTTAATCTTTCTGAGCCCCCAGTTTACCCAGAATAACAGGTAGAGAACCCGCCTTCAGTGGCAGTTCTTTTTCCTTTCTCTCTCTTTCTCTCCAAGGGATGCTAAGTCTGGAACATCTTGGCCCAAGGCAGCCATGGTTGGAGTGACTGCATCCTGCCTCCCAAAGCAAATAGCCTCCGCCCACAGGAGATCCCCCAGAGCCACCCTTCCAGGTCTTTTTGTATTCCCTGAGCATTCACACCTCCACCCCTACATTATCAAAAGGTTGCTTTGACTCAACAGATCAGCAGGAGCTCAGGGCCATGGTAGGTAGGGGCTGCTTCACCTTACTCTGATATGTCCAATATAAGTAGTAGCCCTTGGGATCCACGCGGAGGATAACCGGGGAGGCTATTGTGGTTTCCTGTAGACAGAAGTGGGGAGGGAAGGAAGGGAGGGAGGGAGGGAGGGAGGGAGGGAGGGAGGAAGGAAGGAAGGAAGGAAGGAAGGAAGGAAGGAAGGAAGGAAGGAAGGAAGGAAGGAAGGAAGGAAAGAAAAACAAAAGACAAAAGGGGTTAGCTGTCTGCTCTGAGACCTCAGGCCAAGCTTCCCTGGCCCAGGCCAGGGGTTTCAGAGCTCACCATCTCCCCTCCACAAACCACTCCCCACCAATCCATCCAACTGTCCCATAGACACCAAGTGCATTCCCACCTTCAAGCCTAAGAACCCAACCCTGCCTGAAATACCTTCAAAGAGCACCCCAAGTCTCTCCTCTTCTGAAAAGCCTTCCCAGAAACATGCTATAACAGTGTGTGTGTTCACACAGCTAGAAGCCTATCCAGAAAATCCCCAAGGGCTTATGGACTCCAGGGAAACAAGCCTGTGCTGTAGCATAAGCTAGACCATAAGTTTATGCGCTAGACCATGAGCTTAGTGCTTCGTGTTTGCTGAAGAGCCAGTGAATGGCTCTAAATTCTTGTTCCACTCACAGAGCACACAGGCTATCTTTCATTTTAATGGTCTTCGTATGCATATAAAACAAGATGATAAAATTGAAGTTTCGAATAAGGCATGGTAGTTGCTGCACACCAAATCACACCAAATGCAGAATTTTCAAAGGCAATGGTCAAAACAAGGTTCTCAGGTCAGGGGTGGTTAGAGTATGGGGAAAAAAAACAATTTGGGAGGGGGATAATTTTAGAGAAACCTGTGTTGTGAACTCCATTCCCTTCCCTCCCAAAGGGAGGGTTGGGGGGGTGCTGACCCCTCGCTTTAAACCTAGTGAGGGGTTTCAACTGTACTTAGAAAGCTTTGGTCACCCCTGCAGTTGTGGGGCAAAGCAGACTGGGGTCTGACTCCTGCCCAGGAAACCGAGTGTCAGAGGCATTGGGACGCTGGTTGTGCTAGATAAACCCAAAGTTCAGAGTCTGTTGGGGCAGTGAACACAAGAGTATGTGCTGAGGTTTAGAGGAGGCCTGTGGGAAAGAGGGACAGAGTCCAAAACCATAGGAAACTGAAAGTGGTAACTGGATTCCAAGGGGCTGAAGAAGTAATTTTGAGCGACCTTCTGAAATAGAGATGGCAGAGGGACCCTTACATAAGGGACCACCAGCTCAGGGAAGGAGGGTCTCCTCACTTTGAGGAGAATCTTCAAAAGTGTCTACTAGAGAAAGAATAAGCCTAACATTCTGCCAGGCTCAGAAAGCATGAGCCAACTGATGATGGCATCTGTTCATGAAGGACTTTGGTCCCCTCTCCCTCATCTCTCCCTGCACCCATGGTCTGGAGGGCTTGGTGGAAGATCAGGGAATCCTGCCTTCGCAGAGCACATGCAGTCCACCTAAAACCATTCCTAGAAGGAGGAGGGCAGAAGATGTCATCCAAAGTAAGATTTGAGTTTTGAGTTATAACTAGTTTCCGAAATAAGATTGGGTATTATGAGAAGTGACCATAGGATTGTCTGTTCCCCAAGAGTAAATGGAATCTCTTGTGACTGGCTGAGTTTCCCTCCATGGGCAGGAGAAGAGCCTTTCCCACCAAATACACTGTAAAGGGACCGTGGGAGACAGAATTAAGTTGGGAGTTGATTACATCTTTTGCATTGTGCTTATTCAACATGACATGACATACTCAAGTCATAGGCCAGCTGGGCCAAAGGCAGTCTGAGCAGAGCCCTGTCCCACAGGTGCATGTGCCCCGTGACTAGGCTTGGGAGATTCCTGCTCATGGAGGTCAGGCTCCTGGGGTCATGCTGTGCCCTGCCCCAGGGAAGGGAGGGGGGCAACCTGCCACATAGGTACTGGCTTGCAGAGAAGGCCAGCTAGCATGTCCCCCCCCCCCCCCGCCATGGCCCTCTGCCCAGTCAAGTTACACACACTTCCCAGAGGAACCGAGAGAGGCCACTTCACTTTTCATTCTGAGCCACTTCCCCCATTCCACAGTCTCCTGGGACATGTCACCACCATGCCACATCCCCCACACCACTTCTAGAGAAGCAGAAAGCATCTAGCCAGGGCCTCCTACCCATAGTCATGGCAACCAGATTATTCAGCCTAATGTAGAGCCCCAGGCTGCCTTAACTCACAGACCCAGAACCCCTTCATCCCACCTGTAAGAATGAACCAGCCCTAAGGCCCCCCGCCCACACATACCCCTGAGCCTTCCAGTTCCCTTCCTGGGATCAGCCCACAGTGGCTCCAATACTGGACCCACCTAGCAGCTTCACAAAGGACCCCAAATTAGTCTCACTGCCCAAGAGAGTCCCTGGCCTGTCGCCACACATTTTCAGGGGCCAGGAGGACCAGAGTCTGGGAAGCAGGTCCCAGTCTGGGAAGGAACAGACAGCGGAAACAAAGATACAAGGCAAAGCAGTGGTTTCCCCCTTTCCTTGCAGACAGGCGGGTGGCAGGGAGCCCGGCTGAAAACAGCCAGCAGAAGCAGAAGTCAATCAGTTCCTTCCCAGCAGAAGCCTCCAGTTCTCGTTTAGGGTCCCCCGGCCTTGTGTAGCTGCCCCACGGCAGCTATGGGAAGAGTGGGGCTCCCCTGGGCCAGGGCAGGGCCAGATGGGGAGGAGCAAGAGTGCACCCTCTGTGCCAAGAATAGGGGCCTGGCTCACCTCTGCTTCTGCCCCTGCCTCAGCTCTGGGGCACTTTCTTCCCACTAGTACTGAGACCAGGAACAACAAATCCTGCTTGTCTTGGGGGCTTTGGGGAAGGACAGACGCAAACCCAAAGAAACTCCCTCCTGTGACCACCCAGGCAGCCCATCCTCTTCTTACATCCAGACACAGAGCCCTAGCCCCTGCAGTCCAGGGACACACACTCAGGGCCACACACCCTCACCCCCAGGTTTGTTTATCCAGGCCATTGTGTCAGCTGCCTGGCCAAGCCACACAGGCGCCTGGTCCCAGAAGATGTAAACCAACCCACCCACCCCAACAAGGCCCCTGACAACAGGGCTCCCACCACCCCAGTGCCCCAGCAGCCCACGGCCCCTGCCCCACTCACATCGTCCCATTTGATGAAGCGCTCCCCTTGGCTCAGATAAGCCTTCACCTTGGGGGGCAGCAGGACAGGGTTGAGCAGAGACATGCTGCTAAGCGTCCCTCTTTGGAGAGGCTGGACAGGCACCCGTGGGTAGGAGGAGGGAAGGAAGAAAGGCCCGAAGGAGGAGAGCCAGCCGGGCTGGGCTCACATGGCACCCGCCCCGATCGAGCGGGTCCGGAAGTCTGGATACTCTTTTAGCCCACGGGTGGCAGTGGCTGGGGGCAGAGCTGAGTGCTTTGGCCAGAGGCCCATCTGTCTTTTAAATCCGTCTCCTCCCCCCTGCTTTCAATGGGGGGCTGTGGTCACTGCTCCTGCCCAGGGAGGTTAGGCTCCCCTCCACAAAGCCCCCGCCCTCACCCTGTGCCTCAGCACTTCCTGCTCAGGGCTTCCTTCTATGTGCTGTTCAGGACGGAGGGGCGGGTCTTGAGAACTTGTCATTTTGGAGCTGGGGGCCTCAGTCCCAGGAGTAATCTCTGGTCAGATGCAGGTGAGGAGCTGGAGAAGGAACAATATGGGGACCCCCCGGGGATGCTGTTGCCCAAGCAGGGCCTGAGGGGAGGGTGTAAGTAGCTCCCCAGGGGAAGGGACCTCCACAGAGGTGGGCTCTAAAGCATAGGAGGCTCTTCCCACAGCTGAGGAGGCTGGGACCACCCTGGAGGTGGGTGTTGAGGGTGGGGCTGGGCACAGCTGGGATTTGGTGGTTTGAATAAGCAAAGTTTGCTGCACACCCAGCTCTTCTTTCTCAATGCTTCCTCCCATGAAAATGAGGTACAAGTGAGGCAATCAGGCCCTTCGCCCGCCGCACATACCTCCTCTTGGCCCTCTGGGCCTGGCAGAGGTCTAGAACCCCCACAAACCAAACATAACCCTACACACACACAGCAACCCTTGTCACCGCCTCCAATGTGCTCTCTTGCCCAGCTCTCTCCTCTGCTCTGTGCCCAGGGCCTGGGGTGAGAACACCAGGGGGCAGGAGGCCACTTGGTGAAGCCTCAGTTCTGGCTGCCTGCTGAGGGTGCATGGACCTAACACTGACTGGGCCCAGGGAGCTCAGTCCCAACCTCCCTCAGCCAGCCCACTTCCTCTTGCCTAACCTACTCCTCCTTATCACCCTTCTTAGCTTAGCTGGGGGAGCAGGGAGCTCTGCCCAGGACTTCCTTCCCCTCTGAGGGCCTGGCTTTCTGCCCCAGGTCCCATGTGAGCCTTTGTTCCGCCCCTTAACAACTGTGGGGCACTTACCCAGGCCCTAGAACTGCCTCTGCTGGCCAGTCTGGGCCAGGGCAGGAGGATGGGGGCCACTGAGGGCTGGAGCTAAGGGGATTCCCAGCACAAAAATAATCCCCGGAAAAGTGATTCTAAGGCTACTGGAGTGGATCCTGTAACAAGGCCCGACAGCCTGTGGAAGCCGTTCTGGAACTGCCCTGTGCTTCCATGCCCCACTGCCTTCAGGATTCATCCTCTGTCCCCTCCCTCCAAGCCTTCCGTCTGTCATCACTCCTCCCTCCAGCCAGCAGTGGGCCCCCTGTAGGGCCCCTGCAGTTCCCATTCCCTCCCTGGGATCAGGTTCTCTCTTGGTCTGTTTGAATGCATTTTGCAAGGGAAATCCTTGCCCTTTCCCAAAGACCCTACACCTGTCACCTGCAGCCACCTCTCGTCCTGCACCCAAGTCCCTCCCTCTTGTCTGCCTGGAAAGACAATCCCCACCTTCTCCCTCAGCCTGGGGAGAGACAAGAGACAGGCTCCTCTCATTTCATGAGATTGGAGGTGCCACAGGAAGGCAGGGATTTCAGTACTCCTTACTCTGATCCTTTCAATCTTGGGCTCTGAATCCACAGAGGCTCTAATCCACAGAAGAAAGCCTCACCCATCTTCTCCCGGTGATGGTAGTGCCTGGACCCAGTTCTTGAGACCCCCAATTGTAGCTTCAGCGGGGCCTGTACTCTCCTGCCCTCATCCTACCTAGCGGCCCTCAGAATGCAAGAAGACCGGGCAGCAAGGAGAGCCAGGAAAACCTTCATCAAAGAGGACTTTTTTTTTCCTTTAAAAATACATTTAGGTTTCCTGCAATGTGAATTGACAAAGAAAAATACCGTGTAAGTAACGGTAGAGGGGATATGGAGAAAATCAGGGAGGTCACACGAATAACCAGTTTGGGAAATGTGGCTCCTGGGCTGAGCTGAGTAGTAGGCACCCCACGCTGCCTGCCAATCTCACCCCCAGGGCAGAAGGTAGAAGGGCAAGGATGCCCCCTGCTGGGCGCACTGGAAAGCATGTGCCTCCTAGGGAAAGGCTGGGGATCCCGGGAAAGCCGACTCAGGGAAGTCACTGGAGGGTCTGTGTCATGGTGACTCACGGAGACACGTTCGCTGGGGAGTTTGGCATGTGTGAGCTTTGGCGGTGAGAAACTACACTCAACAGAATGCCTCCCAAGGAGATGCTGGTACCTAGAACCCAGGAGGCAGGCAGGTGTCGAATTCTCTCGCTCACTTGGCACTTTTGGGTGGGGACCTTGTGCTGTGGTTCTCCAACCTGTTCATCAGCAAAGATTAGTAGTGGAAGTTAAACTCCGATCTCCAGGTTATAGCCAAACAAGAGAGTCAGATGAGATTGGTTTCTTACCTGATGCCATGACTTACCGGATAAAGCAACAAAGTTCAAGAGCCTGGAGATCTATGGTGCATTTTAGGCCAGTGGTTAGCTACTTTGGGAATGAAGATGCCTTGGTCGTTGCATTCTCTGGGGCCTATTTCCCAGTCTGTTATAGGGAGCCACACTCAGTCTCCATGAATCCAGCCACTTACCAGCTGGTTTATCTTGTGATACTTAACCTTCCTGTGCCTCCATTTCCTCACCTATAAAACAAGGATCATAATGCCTCCAAAGGTGGTTGTAAGGATTCAGTAATATGTATATCCAATACTTAATATAGTGCCTGCAGTTGAGCTCGATAGTATTGTTATTATTATTTATCATTATTATTTATTGGCAGACACTGGCAGGGGAAATACAATTTCTCGTCACTTCCTCTGCAGTATATATGCTGTTCTTTCCAAAGCAAGTATCTTCACTGACTTGCTTTTTGGACTGCTCTTTTTTCTTTTTCTCAGCAGTTTGTGTGGGTCAGGGGCTGACCCATCTTCAAAGGGCAGGCAGAGTTAAGGGTGCACCTGGTTATAGACTTGAAGCGGGCTGTCTGCTATTCAAGCAGGCAGCCTGAACTCATGAAGTCATGGGCATGAGGACTCAAATCGTGGGCAAATGCCAACCTCCTGCCACCTTTAACCACCACAGCCTCCACAGCCGATGAGGCAGGTGTGAGAGTGAGGAGCTGTCCATCAGTCCAGCTGAATGTCCGGCTGTGGCTCCAGATCCAGCCACCCTCTGCACGCTGAGAGCTAGATGTGGATGGAGGCCCAGATAAGGCTGGGAGGCAGGTGCTGAGGTTCTGATCCCTTGGGGAGGAGAGGAGAGCTTGTTAAGAGTTCTCCGCAGAAGCCCAAGAGGAAGACATTGCCTGTCTTCCCAGGCCAAGCCCTTCTGGAAGCATAGAAAGAACCATCTGGGACTTATAATAAGTCTCATGGGCGTTTCCCTTTGAAGTACCATTTTGGATCAAAGTTACCTGAAGGTATAGCTGAGTGAACACTGGGCCCAGCCTCAAACACCCAGATTTTAGTCTCAACCAGAGCAAAGGTTTGCTGTGAGATCTTGGCAAGTTACCGGAGCTCCCTGATCCGTTAAACTTTTGACTATTTCTTTTTTTTTTTTTTTAACATTTATTTATTTTTGAGACAGGGAGAGACAGAGCATGAACAGAGGAGGGTCAGAGAGAGGGAGACACAGAATCTGAAGCAGGCTCCAGGCTCTGAGCTGTCAGCACAGAGCCCGACGCGGGGCTAGAACTCACGGACCTCAAGATCATGACCTGAGCCGAAGTCGGCCGCCTAACCGACTGAGCCACCCAGGCGCCCCTACTTTTGATTATTTCTAAGATTCCTTCCAACTCTAAAAAATCTTCTCTTTACAACCAGAAAGGGCAACCTCGTCATTTTTATCTCCTGCCTTTCCTCTGAGAGGTGACAAACCTAGAGGCTAGCACTGTAGATGGCAGGAAAAGATTGGCTCCTACCCCAGAAGGATGTTCTTGGACACAGTATTTATATTCTCTGCCTCTGTTTATCTATCTGTGAAGTGGACCAGTTTTTATAAGTGTGATGGAAGTAAGCTGGGTGGGCATATGGTTCGCTGCACACAAGGAATGCCCTCAGAGCTGATGGGTGGCTCATCCTTTTCCCTGTGCTGGTCCACCTTTTTATCAGGGCCTGGGTAAAGCCACAGTGAACAAGACCGTGGCCTTTGTGAATAGCAGAAAGCCAGTGAAAACAGGGAATCTGTTGGGAGCTACACTCAGGATCCCAAAACATCCTAGCCTGCTCAAGCAACAGCCTCAGCCTCACAAGGTAAAAAGAACAGGGCTTAACTGAGAGATCCGGGCTTGGCTCCAAAGCACCAACTGTACAAGGACAGGGTGGGGAAGTGGCGGCTTAGCAGAAGCATGTGTGAATAAAACTGAGGGTTTTCGCTCACAGCCAAGTCCATAGGAGTCAAATGAAAAGCTGCTAACTAAGCGGACAGACGCTTGGGCTGCTAAATTGAAGTCAAGTATTGAGCCCAGTGATTCTCCATCTTGATATTAATCAGAATTGCCTGGGAAGCTCTAGGAACACTGTGAAACTTGCTGCATCCAGACCCTCTGATTCAGGACCTGGTGTGGGTAGATGAGGGAGGGAAGGAAGGTGAGGAGTTTGGATTTCTGAAGAGTTTTGCCCTTGGTTCCAGTGTGCAGCCAGGGCTTGAGGACCAAAAGAGACTCAGTCCATTCTCATTCTTGGCATGCATGTCAGACCACAGCTGATGTACTCAGGGACCCAGTTTTGGCTGCTTTATCGTGGGGGAAACACACAAGCTGGAGAACACTGGTGAGGGGCAACCAGGATGTAGGAAGCACACAACACACGGTGAGGACTGTTAGAGAAAAACGCAGCACAGAAGACACAGGCGGTCCATGAGGTCCACCTTCAAATGGTTAGACTTGTTCTCTGAGGTCCTAAAGGTTATATCTTAGGTGATAGTCTTAGGTCAGGTTTCTTATGAAACATCATGAGACAGAGATTTGCTTGTAGGAAGTTTATTGGGAGGTGCTCCGAGAGGCAACACCGCACACCTGCAGAAATGAAGGACTAGGGATTGATGGGGGCGGGGAGAGAGAAATTGATCAATGATGCAATCACAACAAGGGACACTCCAACAGGGAGCTTTAGGGTTGAGATAACCCTTCAGAGGCAAGTTGAGATGGCCCCAACTGAGGCAAGAGAGCTCGTCCTTTGAACCCCTACATTGGCCATCTACATTTTCCCTAGGAAGGGCTCATGAAGTCAGGCAAGGCGGCTTCTTTTGGTGGCTTAAGGAAATGCCCAGGAAGAGACTCATTTGTCAGCCATTACCAGCCAACCCTTCTGGCAACTTGGGGATAAGCTTCTCTGTTCCAAAGGTGGGATCTGGGTAGTGCATCATAGCAACCATGGCAATACCTACTTTGCACAGCTCAGACCTATTTGCTCCACATGCTAAGCTCACTCTACCTGGAATAACTCCTCCGGGATTCTGGTGATTGCTTTCCCTGGGAAACTTACAAGAAGGTAAGTGGAATGACCTATAGCCCCTACTACTGCAGCTTGTCACTTAGGTGACATAAGTGATATTCAGTGTCCCCCACTCCCCAACCATTACCCATTCTAGATTCTCTTTACCTTCAGCTTGTACCTGTATGTGTCCAGTTGGCTTACCTGGTGAAATGACTCAGATCCTCATTCCTAAGCAATATGAGCCCCTAGTCACCATGTCCTTCTCAAACCATGCTGCTAAATTTGTCCACTGATTATCAAAATTGGGCAAGTGTGTACCAAGAGATACCGTAGTGGATGACCTCGGTGCCAAACATATTCTTCCCTGACCCGCTGTAGCAGCAAATCTATCTCCTCCAAAGGACCAGGGTCAGGTCCCTCTGTGAGGATGTGGCTCCTTTTTTTACCTACTGCTCTCTTGGCACAAGTTGTTTGAAGGACAGAAAGCAGTCACACTTAAAGCTTATGGGATTCTTGATTTGTCCCTTGGTAGAAGTGTTCTACCTCTGGGAACCAGATTCTCTAAACCTGGAGAGCCTGGAACTGTAGGAATAGGAACCACAAATTTCCCCCAAAAGGGTCACTGGGAGTGATGATAAGTGGGTTATTCCTACTTTCACCCCTTGTTTTCTAGACCTATGTATCATAGCCATTGGGAAATAGCACCATATTATAGTTACTGAATAGGGTGCATGCTTCCTTCTGGAGGATGGTGTCCCACCATCTTTAAAATGGGCCTTCAGCTACACCTTCGAAAGGCTGCTCTTTTACTCTATCAGCTCTACTCGCCAGTGGGTGGCAAAGTATGTGGTAGGTTCAGAAGATTCCACGATCCTATGTCCACTCTTTTGCCACAAAGTGGGACTCTTGGTCTGATACAATGTTATGTGAGATTCCACGTCAGTAAATCAAATACTCTTTAAGTCCTCAGGGAGTGGTGCTGGTTGAGGCCTCTAACAGGAAAGAGAAATCCATGTTCAGAATATGCTGATTCAAGTAAAGGTTAATCACCAACCTTTCCAGAGAAGGATAGTCAACTTGTTATCGAGCTGTTGGTTGGCCATCAGTTGCTGGCAGGTTGAACATTTGGCAGCAACAATTACTGAATCAGCCTTGGTGAGTGGGAGCCAATTTTGTTGGGTCCACCACTACAACCATAGACAATATGCCATCTATGCCAACATGGCCACTTTATCCATGTGCTCATTGCGCCAACCTGAGTGGTTGATGACAGAAGCTAGCAAACGTTAACTAGCCAAGTCATTCTATCCATTTGGTTATTCAGCGTCTCCTCTGTGGCAGATGCTCTCAGATGGGCATTAACATGCAATATATAGATCTTCACACTTTGTGCTCACTTTCATAGATACACCAACATGCCTCTCCCCAAGACATTGTTTCCAATCTCCCAGTGTTGCTCTTTCTAGGCCTCTAACCAACTAACCGAGCCCATTTGCTACAGCCCATGGTCCTATGCAAAATTTTACGTAGGGCCGCTCTTCTGGGGAGCCGTGAGGATCCAGGTCCCCAGATATCAATGTAATTCGGACACCGCATGACCTTAAAATGTTTGGCCATTTCACTTTCCCCATTGTACAGTTACCCTAGTAAATGTCCATGGGTCCCTTTGGGGAAGGACTAGTGAAATCATTGCTCTACTGCCATAGTATTACAAAGGCCTTCCCCCTAGAAACTTAACCTCTCCTTCAGTCAACAGGTTCTAGATCTGAAAATTGAATCAGGTCTGGAAACTGGACGAGGTATTGTGACTTTTTTATTAGAGCAACTGCCATCAATCTCCTGGCCTTTAACTCTTGATTTCTTTTCATTGTACAGCTCAGCAATTTTGTATGTGGTCTACAGATCCTTGGAGGTCCTTGAAACCATTTCAGAGACTTCACAAGGTCAAAATATTTGCATTATAATACTAAGATGTTATTTGCCTTTTTAACTGTCTAGACACTTGCACTGATGGTGTAAAAGCAATGGTAAATAAATCTTCTGGCACCTTAATAAACCAAGGCAGTGGAAGCAAACTATTCTTGAAACAGTTTGTTCTTTTTTATTATGAAAGACAGAAAGAAAGAAGAAACAAAGGAGACAAAGAGGATGGAAGGAGGGGAAAAAGGAAGGAAAAAAGAATCAGTTTCACTTAAGAATGTCCTTAATAGGGGCGCCTGGGTGGCGCAGTCGGTTAAGCGTCCGACTTCAGCCAGGTCACGATCTCGCGGTCCGTGAGTTCGAGCCCCGCGTCAGGCTCTGGGCTGATGGCTCGGAGCCTGGAGCCTGTTTCCGATTCTGTGTCTCCCTCTCTCTCTGCCCCTCCCCCGTTCATGCTCTGTCTCTCTCTGTCCCAAAAAAACAAAAACAAAAACAAAAAAAAAAAAAAAAAACGTTGAAAAAAAAAAGAATGTCCTTAATGAAAAAAATACTATCCTATAGAAGAAAGAGAGAGAGAGAGAAAAGAATGTCCTTAATGAAGCAATAAAAATTGCTGAAATTTATTAAATCATGACCCTTAAATACATGTCTTTTAAATATTCTCTGTCATTGGGGCACCATCTGGCTCAGTCAGTGGAGCATGCAACTCTAGATCTTTAGGTTGTGGGTTCAAGCCCTGCGTTGGGTATAGAGATCACTTTAAAAATAGGGATGCCTGAGTGGCTCAGTAGTTAAGGATCTAACTTCAGCTCAGGTCATAGTCTCACAGTTTGTGAGTTTGAGCCTTGCATTGGGCTCTGTGCTGACAGCTCAGAGCCTGGAGCCTGCTTCAGATTCTGTGTCTCCCTCTCTCTCTGCCCCTCCCCAGCTCACACTCTGTCTCTCTCTTTCTCTCTCTCTCAAAAGTAAACATTAAAAAAATTTTTTTAATAATTTAAAAATAAAAATAAATATCGTCTGTGATTAAATGTAAAGTACTGTACTGCACACAGAAGTAACGGGTCTCGGGGCGCCTGGGTGGCTCAGTCGGTTGAGCGTCCGACTTCAGCTCAGGTCACGATCTCACGGTCCGTGAGTTCGAGCCCCGCGTTGGGCTCTGGACTGATGGCTCAGAGCCTGGAGCCTGCTTCCGATTCTGTGTCTCCCTCTCTCTCTGCCCCTCCCCCGTTCATGCTCTGTCTCTCTCTGTCTCAAAAATAAATAAACGTAAAAAAAAATTTTTTTTTAAAAAGAAGTAACGGGTCTCTTGGGCACCTGAGTGGTTCAGTCCGTTAAAGTCCGACTCAGGTTGTGATCTGCTTTGTGAGATCAAGCCCCTGTGTCAGACTCTGAGCTGACAGCACACAGCCTGCTTGGGATTCTTTCTCTCCTTCTCTCTCTGCTCCTCCCCTTCTCTCTCTGCTCCTTCCCCTCTTGCACTCTCTCCCTCTTTCAAAATAAATAAACATTAAAAAAAGAGAAAAAAGAAAAGAAGTAATGTGTCTCTCTTATGAACCACAGAGCAACTGAATCACCAGCTGAACTAACCCATTTTATTCATGGAACACCATTTTCACTTGAAAGAATGACTGACAGATAAACTCTGATTATTTAGACTTTGTTATTTGGCAGATGTTTTCTCAAACCCAAACCAAGTAAGCCTGTCACTTTGAGGAAAACAACCAACAGTACTTACTAATGATAAAATTTGAGGTTTTCAGCAAAAATTAGAATTTTAGAAAATTTGTACACACTATCATGAGTTGATAGAGTCCAATGCTTAAACTTTTTCTGATATTAACAAATATAATTTTTACTATTGTATAATGAATTGTATCAATGTTTGAAAGATCTATACAATCCAATGAAGCAATATTTTCCAAATGACTGAAGTGGGATGTTATAAAACCATGCATGGGAAAAAGAGCCATTCATACTGCAGGGTAGATTAATAGACTTTAATATGATCGAGTACAAAAAATTCATTGATATAGTTTCATATTCTAAATTACAACTACCATTTAAGAAAATACTACTTGTTGAGTTTTGGTGTAGTCTCAAATTATGCGAAAAGGCTATTAAAATGCTTCTCTCTTTCCTAACTACATATCTGGGTCAGGCCAGATTTTCTTCATATATTTTAACCAAAACAACATATTGCCAGTAGAAGCAGATATGAGAATCCAGCTGTCCTCTATAAAGCCACACTTAAGAGATTTACAAAAATATATTTAAAAAGCCACTCTTTCACTAACTTTTTCTCTCATACAATGTAGTTATTTTTCATATAAATATACTATTGATGTTAACATATAATGGGCTAATTATTTTTTTAATGTTTATTTTTGAGAAACAGAGAGTAGGGAGGGGCAAAGAGAAAGAGCGACAGAGGATCTAAAGCGGGCTCTGCGCTGACAGCAGAGAGCCCGATTCAGGGCTGGAACTCACCTGTGAGATCATGACCTGAGCTGAAGTCGGATGCTTAGCTTAACCCACTGAGCCACCCAGGCACCCCTGGGCTAATTCTTTTTTTAATGAGTTGATAAATACTTGACGAATTTCTCAGTCTTATTTCTAATATGGCAAATGTCAATAGAAGCAGCCCACATAAACAAAAGCTCTTTGGAGATGCCAGTTTTCAAGACTGTAAAGTGATATTTTGTCCAAAACATTTGAGAACCACTGGTACAGGTACCATTACGGGCTGCCCACCTAGCTTGGCCCAGGGGTGCTATGTTCTATTCATCAGCTGCCTAGCTCTACTGTTGGGACCCTCCACTGCCACTCCTCCTTGCTGCTCACCACAGTAGTTGTGCCAACCTCTGGCTTCTGTTGCGTGGTCCTATCATTCCCATCGCTATCAAAGAGCCAATTCTGTAATGGCCTCTTGCTGTCAGCCCTGGCCTACAGAGGACAGCCACACAGCTTCTCCCAGTGCATTCTTCTTTGCTTTGATAGCCAGAGTATCCCCTGGGCCTTCCTGTGGAACTGAAGCAGGTTTCTGGCCTTCCATAGAATACCAACTACAGCAGGCTCACTTCTTTGAGCTTTTTGAACATCTCCATCTTCTGCTATGGCAGTTCTGGCATTTTCTTTTCCCTTAGCCAGCCATTGTCTTTTTCCTATCTCCCAGGATCCATGTCAGCGTCTTAAATCCTATTTTGCCCGAGAGTGCTCCCATATCAATAAACTGTCTTTTTTTTTAATATTGTTTTATTTTTTTTTAATTTTTTTTTAACGTTTATTTATTTTTGAGACAGAGAGAGACAGAACATGAACGGGGGAGGGTCAGAGAGAGAGAGGGAGACACAGAATCTGAAACAGGCTCCAGGCTCTGAGCTGTCAGCACAGAGCCTGACGCGGGGCTTGAACTCACGAACCGCAAGATCATGACCTGAGCCGAAGTCGGACGCTTAACCGACTGAGCCACCCAGGCGCCCCTTTTTTTTTTTTAAACTTAGCATTCAGATTTGGCTCCCCACGGATCCAGCCTGTACATCCTCTCCTGGCTCATGCCAGTACAAGTTGGCTACTTTTGTAGCTCCTTTGCAGGTGTAGCCCTCTTCCTTTCCTATCTGTCTCCTGAACATCCCTGGCTGGGTTTTGTTGCAGCTTTGCCCTTACGTGTTGGTCTTGGAGGCCAAGAGAGAGAGGCAGTTTCCTTTGGCACCTGAGAGCGATTCCCAGAGACAGTGGAAGCTGTGAGCCATCAGTAGCCAACACTCCTGGCAGCTGGAAGAATGAGTGCCTCGGCCCCCATCTGAGGTTACCCTCACTACAGAGACAAATTTAAGCTCTGCCTATGAGGCAGAGTAGTGCAGGGATGAGAACCTAAGACCTTAGAGTCAGAAAGGCTCAGGTTTGAATTCCATCTAGCTATGTGACCTTGGGCAAGTTACTTAACTTTTTTGAGGCTGTTTCTTCATCTCCAACGCGGAGATAAATAGTAACTACCTGATAGGTTGGTATGAGACAAATGAGATGAGGAACCTAAGTGCTTAATATGGTGCCAGCACATACTAAAGCCATGGATGTTGCTACTGTTATAACCGATCAGACCTTTCCAAAGCTGAAAAGGCTGCCTTATGGAACAGACAATAGGTACACCATCATGGAGAGTCTTTTAGCTGTCGCTGGAGAGGACTCCATAGAGATGGTGTGGAGGATTCTCTAGGGTCCATGGGAGTATTCACAAAAGATGACCTTGGGGCCCATTCTGTCTCCAAGCTGCCTTGATTCTCTGATTTCTCTGACTGCTTACCCTCGGTCGGGGAGAGGCACTTAGAGAAGCATATTCACTTTCAGGCCACTAGGGGGCCATTTGGTTGCCTGCAACAGGAATACACTAATGGTTTCTTAATGACTCAGGCACCAGGGAGATCAGGCTCAATTATATCTGAAAGCATTTTGAGTTCCTAGGGTAAAAGACACTATGTAAATCCAGATAATAAATAGGACTTATTGATGACAGGTTAAAGAACCTGGCACTGTTTCGTTTGGAGAAGAATAGGGTGAGAGGAACTGAATGAGGGCTTTGAGTCTATGTATTCCTTAGCATAGAAAAGAGTGACAGGTTATTTTCCTAGCCCACTGGGAACGAAGCAAGAAGAAAGTTTACTTTGCAACACAAGAAATGCAGAGTGCATCCAAGAAAGAGGATGGAAGGAGGCTTTGGGTTGGCCTTACCTGAATCTTTCCAAATAATTCACCTTAGTACAGTTCATCTGATCAGTTCTGCCACGAAGACCAGAAAGCAGGGAAGAGAAGAGAGGACAACATCCAGAGACAATTCAGAGATTTTTAACTTAACAGGTTACCCTGCAGGGAGGAGGGGGGGTGCCTCTGGCCAACCTGGAAGCAGTATAGGGAAGGAGCAGTTGTCTTTTCCCCCATCAGCCCACAAAAGGCAATAAACATTCCAAATAGTTGACGTCCTTAAAATTTCTCAGAAAGTACAAAGGCAGGCTATTCCTGGAGATAGCATCCAGTTGACCACTGCTAGTGACAGACTCACACCTGGATCTCAGGAATGAGAGAGAGAGAGGCTGGGTTATAGGCCTGTGGTTTAAGCAGTTGATCAACACACTTAGTTCTGGTAGCCACTTGACTTCTGTACAGCTGAGGTAGCAGGGCACCGGTGCTAGGGAGGAGCTTCCTTATAAAGAGGCAGGTGTTGGGAAGGCAAAGGTAGGTCCTGTTGGGGAGGAGGGAAAATGGGTAGGGCAAAGAGGGTCCTGCCCCACAGAGGCAGAAGCCAGGAGTCAGGTTCACACATGCTGGGGAGGGGGAGGTCACCCACAGGACCCCCGCCACCACCACAGTCCTCTGCCCACTCACCAGCACACAGGCACAGTCTCACATACCCATTAAGACACCCAAGCAGTTCGCTCACCCAGCTCTGGGAACACAGGAAGTAGAATTCAAGGAGGAGGGAAACAGAAATTCTGGAAATCCTTACCCAGAATGGGGGAAACAGAAGGCAAGAGAGGAAGACAGAAGGACGGGGAAGGCACAGGGGAAAGGGGCTACTGAGGGTCGAAGCTTGGCTAGGGGACGTTGGCACCGACCAGACCGTAGGGAGGACAAACCTCACAAGAGAACGGGCACGTTGCGGGGGCGGGGGGGGGGGGGGGGGGCGGCGAGAAGGGGACAACAGCCCAGACTCTGAGGCCCAGAGGGGATCAGAGAGGAGTAAAACTCTTGAGAGCCATACTCCAACGGGTTCAGTGCAGCCTCTTGAATCCAAATCAAGCCCAAAGCTGGGAATCGGGCACCCCAAAAAGCGGGATCTGGAACCTGTTGCAAACTTCAGGACTAAGGCGAGTCTGGAGAGCCCCGCTCAGCACGTGGTTCCCAGAAACTTCGAAAGGTCTCGCAGTCTGACTCCGGGCTCTAAGAGAATAAGAGAGGAAATCGGGAAGATTTCAGCACCGCTCCAAAGTCCAGCCCCGGCCGGGGGCTGGGGAGCAGGGAAGGGGCGCGACCAGCTGCGACCACAGTGAGTGTTCAGGGACGCTTAGCTGCCTGTGCAGGACGTGGGCCAGGTTCGCTAGGAGTGAAAGGGTTCAGGAAAACCGCCCGGAGGGCACGTGGAGCGGGACGCCGGCCGAGAGCATGAGCATGAGAGTGGTATCACCCCGACTTTGGGGGGTATACTGAGGCCTGGGGGCCGCAGCCTTTATTGCTGTTCCACCTGTCACTTCGGACACTGGGGAGCGAAGGACAGAGGCGCCAGAGTTGACAGCTCCGTGCTCTGACCACCCCTCCCCGCCCCCTTTCCAGTTCCGCTCCCCGCCCCAAACGGCGCCGTTCCCCTTTTAAAGAAGCGCCCGGGGCTCCCATCTTCTCCGCGCCAGTTCGCGCGGGGCTGCAGCGACGTTGCCCTTTTAAGAACCAGCCTCCTTTAACTCTCTCCTAACGGGGCGTCCCGGAGGGGCTTGCGGCGCCCAACACAAGCCCGCCTCCCCTCGCGGCACTTCCGGACCCCGGCGTCGCCCTTTTAAGAGGCAGCCCCCAGCAGCGCTCCCCCCGCCCCCTGTTGCCGGCGCGCGAGGTGGGGGAGCCGGGCTGGAGCGGAGCGCGCCGTCCGCGCGGCCACTGGAGACCGGGCGGCCGGCGGCCGAGCAGGCGGCGGCGGCGGATGGGGACGCGGAGCCGGGCGGCTGTGGCGGCTGTGGCTGTGGCGGCGGCAGGGAAGCAGCTGACGGGCCGGCGGCGGCGGCGGCGCTGGCGGCAGTGACTGGTCCAGGCCCCGGCGGCGGCTGCAGCGACGCGGTGGAGGGCTGCGGGCGAGCGGCGTGAGGAGCAGCGGAGGAGCGCGGAGCTGCCGAGAGCCGGGGGCGCCGGGCCGCCCCTTGTCCAGTCCTCGCAGGCCGCCAGGCCCCCTCCAGCCGGGGCCGTGGAGCACCGGGGCAAAGGCCGGGGCCCCCCCATGAAGGAGCGCGACGCGGCCCCGGCCGAGCGGGGCAAGCCGGCCACCTACACCGGGGACAAGAAGGCGAAGATGGCGGCCAAGACCAACAAGAAGTGGGTCCGGCTCGCCACCGTGTTTGCCTACGTGCTCTCCGTGTCGCTGGCCGCCATCGTGCTCGCCGTCTACTACAGCCTCATCTGGCAGCCGGTGGGCGCCGGGACCTCGGGGGGAGCCGCCGGCCCGCCCCCCGGCGGCTCCAACGCCACCGGCCCGTCCGGGACTTCGGGGGCGGCGGCCGGGCCCAATGCCACAGGGTCGTCCCGCCGCGAGGCACCGCGCGACGCGCCCCCGCTGCAGGCGGCGCGGCCCATGCCTCCGGAGCCCTCTGCAGACAGTCCCCCGGCCGGGCCGCTGGAGCGGCCGCGGGGACCGGAGGAGGACGAGGAGGAAGCGGCGGCGGCGCCCGGGAGTCGTTGAGCCCCTCCGCGCCAGGGGCGGCCGGGAACCATTCTCCCCTCCCCACGGCCGGAGGCAGGACTTTGCAGCAGGACGGGGCGGGGAGCCCGCGGGAGTGACCCCCACGGGAGTGAACGCCCTCTCTCCCCGCAACGATCGCCACCTCGCCCGGGGAGCCAGGGGCCTGCATCCCGATCTTCAAGCCAAGGGACCACGATTCGCCGGGGGCTCGGGGTTTGGTCTTCCCAGGACCGTGCTGCGCCAGGGCTCTGAGCCATAAAGGGAATGGGGGGAGGGGTGGGGAGATCCCAGCTCCGAACCCTTTTTCGCCGCTAGCTCTTGTGTATCCTACGTGCAGGAGTGACTCGGGCTTTCCCCCAAGACTCAGGGGAAGGAGGGAGCTGTAGGGGCTCTTTAATAAGCTGAAGCTCTCACAAGGAGGAGGGCACCAAAAGTAGTGGAGCTCAGGTACGTCAACCTAGTTGCAGTGGCCACAGATGCATTTAATTTATAGATCCCTGTATATAGATGTTGACATATGCACTAGAAGCTATAATTACACAGAACTATATGTATCCTCCCACAACCCTGGTTAGCTTCTGACCGATGGGGTCACGCAAGGGCTATTTGCTGGCCCCCAAAGTGCAGCTAACCAGAAGGGCACAAACACTGTTTTTTTTTTTCATCATCCACTCTCTCCTTTACCCCCTCCTATTTCAGAAAGATAGGTTTATGGCCCAAAAGAGTATAATCATTCTTAGACTTGAGAGGACAGTGGGAAACCTTAGAAGAAGTAGAAGCAATTTAGGGAGGGTGGAGAACAAACTAATCCCCTCCTCTTCCCACCCTAGTGCCCCCACGGAAGAGGCTTCCTGTTGCGGCCCTAAGTATCTGGATATGGGCCAGGGAAGAAGGAAGGGAAAGAGCAATGCCTCTGTGCTTCAATCCTTGGCCTTCTCCTCACAGAGTTCTTTTAGGAAGAGCAAGCTTTTGTAAGTAGAGTGGCTCACAAGTGTTTTTATTTTATTTTCTGCTCCTCAAGATCTTGTCTTGTTCCAGTAATCACCCTTGCCTTCTTCCCTCTTTGCTGAGCCTGTGACAATGTAGCCCTGCAATTAGGGCCAAATTTGTTGTGAAACCAGAGCGTTGAGCACGTTTTCTGGTTTTGACTTGTATTATAGAACCAGAAAGGCTAAAAAGTGAGCTTCAAACTCAGGATTGTGCTTTGATAGCCGGTTAATAGACCAGCCGTGGGAAGGTTACATTGGCTTGTCTTTACGTCTCCTGATAAACCTACTTATTTGCAGCCTATACTTTGAGATGAAAAACACCAAGAGAAATGACATCTGTATAGTTCTGGGACAGCAAGAATTCTACATACTCAATTTGGATTCCATTTCCTTCTGCCACTTGCTTTTAGGCAATTGAGTGTGGGTAGTGACAAGATATCAAACCCCTTAGTGTTTCCTTTTTGGGAAATGAGGCACTTTTTAAAAAACAAAAACAAAAACTTATCCACCTGAGTCCTGAAACAGTTGGTCTCTCCAGTTTTTTGGCCTCCACTCTAGTTAGCTCTGATCCAAGTTTACAGGACAACAAGCCTTGCTTTAAGCCATGTTCTGTTGTGGGCAGGATAACAGCAGCTGAGCTGTCATAGCCTGGGAGCAGGCTGGTCGCACCCCCAAGGTGTCTTGGCTGGAGGAGATTTCTGAGCAGCTGATGTGACTTTGGTCGTTAGGAAGCCTTTGAGGCCTTTTTAAATTTTCGGTGGGGTGTCTGGGGGTGGGGAAGAAACATAAAATGCCACTTTATAACTTCAATAATAGCCTGTAATTTATATTTATTGTGTGAATTTTTAGTCCTATATTTTAATAATTTGTAAATTGATCTCTTATTCCAAGAATCCTTTGAACTTGCCGGAGAACATCTGGGAATCCAGTCCCCTGTCCCCATCCCTGCATTTTGGACTGTTTAATCCACTTTGGGATGGATCAAAGAGTCTAGAGAGACCACTCATAGGTCCAGCTGCTGGCCTCCAGACTCTAAAGCCTTCACTGGAATTGGGACATTAGCTCCAGCTCTAGCTGTGAACATGACCAGAGACATTATTTATAATTCAGCCATTTAAGATATACCTGTACTCAAAAAGTCCTGTATATTTTTTAAAAGTTTTATTTTTCAGGTGAACAAAAATACATTCTAAGAACTCTACATAAGCCTGTGTAAGTTGACCATTTCTCTTTCGTACTCCTTGGGGAAGGAGTAGAGTTTGGAAGAAGACATGGTCTGAGATGTGGCGGACAGACGTTGATGAATAGGTGTCAGAGGAAAAAGCAATTGCCCTACTGTACTTTTGTGCCTGATGGCTTCACTGAATTGATTGGTTAAGCGTGGCAGGGATGCATCTTAGTCGGGAAGCAGTCATGGGGTCGGATGAACAGTGATACCTAGCTCAGCCGCCTTTTACCAACCTTAAAAAGGTTCAAAACAGTTCTGCTCTTAAGAGATTCTGAGCAGATACCTAGCTGAGGATGCTCAAGGACCAGTAAGCCAACATATTAAGAATTATGACAAACACTGAGCTGGCTGAGAGCTGCGGTGAGGATAGGCCACCTGACAGCACCACTGTTCTCACCTTTAAACCACTGGCCCCTAGATAGTTCGAAAAGTGCCAACACTGGGAAAGAGGTGCTGACACACCTGCAGTGGTTGGCCAGAGCTTTGTCCACAGGGGAGCAGGTGAGAGAGCCAAATGGCTCAGAGAAGGTGTAGGTTGCTTCAAAGGTGAGGCTTTTTCACGCCCTAAAGCAAACAATAAAAGACAGGTGGGTGAAAAGCAAAATAAAAGGGATTAGCAATGCTGCAAAATACACGGCACACAGTTGAACTCAGCTCATTATTAGACAATGCTGCCCAGTACAAAGTGGAGTGAGAAGCCGTGTTGGTGGGGCCCCCTGAGGCCTGCACTTCTCCAGAGCTGTTGGGGGTAGCTTCTGTGCTTTTACATCACCTTGTAGTCTGCAGGGGAGCATGGAAAAAGTCCGCCCTTCTTTTATTTCCCTCTTCAGCCTACACAATGGCTTTTTGTGAGAGGGCTTGGTAAGGCAGAGCAGAAGGGAAGTGAAAGAGTTTCCAAGGTTCTTCTAGTTGCCCCCCCACCTTTGTGTAGACGGTGACATGTGGCTTTTGCAGTTGCATACAGCTTCACGCATTAGGCACATACAGCGGAGTATGCGGCAAGAGCCTGCTGGCTGATAAGAAGGGCACTGTTCGGCCAGAACAGGGCTGGGTTGGTGGGGAGCAGTGGCCAAACAGCTTTATTTTCATAGGTTAGAAATCAGCTGCAAAAGTGCCCATCAGGAAGGAGAGGTCTGTGCAAAAGGGGGTTACTCTCCCTTAACTGCTTCCACCATTAGGGTGATTTCTAGGTGTTTACTTCTATTAGAAGTTATTGTGCACATTTATGCCCTGGCAGCCTGAGTTTGAAGGAGGAGATAATCCTCTTTTGAAAGTGAAGTTTTGGAGGGCGAAGGATCAGGAGTTTGCTAAGCTGTTCAGACTGAGTTTGTGTTGGAATCGTTTCTTTCCCCCATGATGCTGAGGTGCAGAAAAATGTGTCTCTGAAGTTTTAATCCTAAGAAAGACTTTTCTGCCTAACAGCTCTAGATTTCTGCACAGTATGAGAGCGCAGCTTTGGAAGCTCTTCGGTCTACCTTGTTTTCCAGTTTTCACTAGGGAATTCTAAGATGCTGTGTTCTTCAGTTGAGTATTTATATCCTGTTTTGAAAGGCTGGGTGGAGAGCATCTACTTGTTTCTACATGTTTCTTTAAGGGGAACCAAAAGGTCAGGTCCTGAGCTTTAGGGCTACCACAACTATTTAAAAGGGGTAATAATTGTCCTCCCCTTCCTGTCTGCAGAGAATGGAGGTATTTCTGGAATTGCAATGCAATAACAAAAGGGCCACAGCTGTATACTTTTTCCCTTTTTTTTTTTTTTTTTTTTTGTCTCTCAATGGAGGGCAGGACCACAATAGCTTTGGTCATTTCACTGGACCAGCGCTAAGCCCGGTGCCTGGCACATAGTAGGAAGTGCCTAGAGTTGGTTGATCATCTGGTTGATCACTGCGTTAGATAGAATTGGCCCTAGTATCAGTGTGGTGTCACTGTCATAATCCACTTGGATACCCACATCCACAGCCCATAATCTGGTTCGAGGGAGTAGAAGGCTAAAGAGAAGCCCTGCAAATCACAGCTGTACCAGCCATTCTGGCCACAGTTTCTTTACGTCCAAGTTAAAGGACATGGGCTCAGCCTGCCTCTTCTTTCCAGGCACAAGACATACACAGCTGTAGTCCATGTAGCAGTCAACAGACACAACATAGACTATGTGGCCCATTCGTTGCCCCCTCTGTCCCGACCCTATGGCCTAATGTTGAGCTATAAAAATACCTGCTTTATTGACAGTTTTGGGTCACATCTGTTTTAATTGCTGACCTAGCTTGTGGGTTTCTGCTGCCAGAAAACCTGTGTTATACTCTTTGTTCCCTCCAGTAGCTAGTTTAAAAAATAAAAAAACAAGGACTTTTTTTTTTTCACCACATGCGCAGGCTCTACCAGGCTCTCCATCCTAAGTGTACAAACAGCCGTGACTCCCAAAGTCATGCACTGTGTACGTGAGCCACCTGGTCAGTGGGGAGCACCTGGGCCAAACCAGCTCCATATAAACATTCTATAAACATTGGCCAAGATACTACTGAGGGACCAGAAAATTCCCACCGAATTCTGGTCCTCAAGAAATTTACAGACATGCCAATAAGAATCTACCCTTGTCACTGCCCTGTTTTCTTAACTTCAATAATCTGCTTTTAAAATAGTTTATCAGTTAACCAGCAGTATGATTTTAACTCCCTGTAGAATATTTTCCACAAATCACTACCATTAATTCAAGAACTATTTATTTAGTGCCTGCAGTGTGCCAAGACAGCCTCAAAAGTCCCCAAGCCAACGTGTCCAGAGAGGCAATTATGTTGATTACCAAGAAATTCCTTTTAAATATACCTCTCTCAAAAATAAATAAACAAGCAAACAAACCTCTCTCTGCTAACCTCAGTGTTTAGAGTCATGAGTTGAGGTTTCTGCCCAGCTTATGACCTAGAGGCCACCTGGCACCCCCCCGCCCCCAGCTCTCTACTGGTAGTTGGGGCAGTATTGTGTCATGGCAGTCGGCCTCTGTGCATGGGCAGCTCACAGCATCATGAGGACCTGGTGAGGGGAGGCAGTGTGTTCTTGGAAGGGACCCTGAACTGGAAAATAGGAACCTTGCGGACTCCATAATAGCACTGGTTAGGGCCTTGACCCTGCTTTTTCCTCCTAACCAAATAGGAATTCATGAGAGCAACTGGAGGTAACAGATGTGAGAGGGCTTGGAGATGTTGGGAATAAAAGTGCAGCATAGACATAGGAGGTAATATATTTTCTAGGGAGTGTCTGTCCCCTTGGGCATAAGTGATGCCTGGAAAGAAATGCAAAGGGGCAGGTGATAAACATCATAGCAGGGCCCAGACCATCAGCGTCAGCATCACCCGGGGCCTTGTTAGAAATGCCATGTCTTAGGCCCCATCCCAGGCCAACTGGGTGAGAGATTCAGAAGCTAGAGCCCGCCTTTGTGTTTTAACTAGCCTTCCAGGTGATTCTGACTCTAAAATCAAAACCATCGGCCCAGACTTTGCCTCCGATTCTGTAACTTAGGGTTTAGGTGTTTCTGTTTTGACAGATGGCTACAAGGTGACTTTTGACCTTTCTTCTCAGTTGAAGCCAGCTGCCCTGCGGGGAGAAAAGCAAACACTGTATCCCCAGAGTTTGTAAGAAAAAGGGGGAGAGCCTGCTGCATTACTGGTTATCTTTTGAAGGTGCCAGGAGAACTTGCCCTGGAGAACTGGTAAAGGAGGCAGGCCTGAAAGAGTCCTCCCTCCCCCTCCCACTGATGGTGTTTGCCTCACCTCCTGCCCTGGGGCCTGCTGCTCCTGAGTCAGACCTTAAAAGGAGCAGTGGGTGCCACACTTGTTCTTTCTGGTGCCAGGTCTGTGCTATTTCACTTCGTCGGCGTCAAGTGGATGCTTAATGAGGGACCATGACGTAGGCAGGCCGACTTGAGAGAAAGCAGCCTCAGTCTGTGCTTCTTGCCGCTCTTCTCCCTGCCTACCCCGCCTCGAGTCCAACCCTCAGTGAGGCCGTGGCCCCCCCTGCGTCAGCCCTTCCGAGTCCTCCCCTCAGTGAGGCCGTGGCCCCCCCTGCGTCAGCCCTTCCGCAAAAGCACCAGCAGTCCTCACTCAGAGCTGCTTGCTGGGTCTGTGGACACTGATAAGTGGCTGGAGAGGCAGAGTGAAGTGGTATCTTTAGTTTCTCCTATTCCTTTGACCACACCCCCCTTCCCAACTTAGTCCCCAGAATAAGAAGATATGGCCATGTGGGGATTTTTGCCATTTCCTTTGGGTTTTTTTTGGGGGGGGGGGATAGGAGAGGTTGTGCCATCTTTTCCTGTTATTCCTGTCCCTGAAGCCAGGGTTGGGACTGAAATTGACTGGTGGTCAAACTCTCCAAACTTGTGCCTTGTTAGATAGCTGGCTCTTCCTTGACTGTAAGAAAATACAGTCGTGCTGCTCCTTTGGGGGGGAAAAAACCCCTTAACTCCAGGAGATCTGAGGAAACCCCACAAGGGAGTTTGTTTCTGAGGAAAATATTAAGCAAAGACTGTGGCGGGAGTTCATGAGAGTGCCACTGATGGAAACAGAAGAGGGAATGCGCTGACCTGTGAAAGTCGGTGTGCAGAGGTAGGGGCAATGCTTAGGAATCTCGGTGACCCAGCTCGTGAGGCTCTGAACTCCAGTCAGCTCCTCCAGGACAGTAAAGGAAGCTCACAGTCCTGGAAGGCTGGGGAAACTTTACAAACCATCCCTTGTTTCCCTGAAGTGTTCTGATCCTAGTGAAGATGAGACTGGAAGAGAAGGTAAAGGAGAGGATAGGAAACAAAGTAGACAGAGATCAAACCAAATAGCTATCCATTTATTTAACACACAATGACTGAGTGCCAGGCTACTGATGATAGAGTGCCTGCTGTGGGCCGGGGATATTTTGCATTCTCTTTCATTTTCTTGACAACCCTTCAAGGTAGGTGTTACTGGCCCCATTTTTCAGATAAGAAAATCAAGGCCTTAGAGGTTTAACTTGACCAAGGTTACCCAGCTAGCTGATGACAGACCTAGCCCATGTCTTTTCCTACCCTGCTGCCTCTCCTCAAAAAACATACCTCCCTTGCAATATGGTCTGCTGCTCCCCTCTGCCCAGGTGACAGGGGCTCAGGATGGAGAGATATTCTGCCCCTTCTGCCCTCCGTGTTATGAGGCCCTAAGTAAAGCTGTCATTGCTCTACTATTCTGCAGGCACCTTCCTTCTCAGTTCCTCCAGCTCTGTGCCTGGGTTCCCAATAGTGCTGTCTCATGAAGAGGAAAATCTTGTCAGCTGGTTGGAGAGGAAAGAGGCATCTAAGAGGAAGTCTCCCAGCCAGGCCTTTAGACAAAGGAGCCAGGAATTGTTGCAGCCAGGCTCCCATGACCCTGAGGTTTATGGAGGGGTGTCTATGCTTCCCTCCTTCTCCACCGCTGGTTCCATCCCAGGGGAGGAGGGTTCTCGCCCCCTGAGCTGCTGCCCTGAAGAAGGCTCCCCCTTTGTTGAGAAAAGCTGTGATACTTTTCTGGCACTACAGTCTTCCTAGAGTGAAGACCGCCTGTGCTGGTCTCTGCACTCTCTAACCCCTAGTGACTCCCATGACATCCTTTCTCCTAATGTCCTTCTAGATGTTACCCTCAGAGAGAGAAACCCTATTTTTCCATAGCCCTTCTGCCCAGCTTTCTTTTCGTTTCTTTCTTTTTTTTTTTTTTAAGTTCATTTATTTCGAGAGAGGGCATGTGAGCACGGTAGGGGCACAGGGAGAGAAAGAGAGAGAAAGAGAATACCAAACAGGCTGTGCTCCAACTTGGGGCTTGATCCCACGAACCGCGAGATCATGACTTGAGCTAAAATCAAGAGTCGGACGCCCACCCGAGCCACCCAGGCGCCCCTTGCCCAGCTTTCTCTACTGCTTAGGTTCTGTTTGTAAGGGCCGAGCCAGATTTCTGCCTGAATTCTACATCCCCATCCCATAGTCAGACATACCTTGACATATACCCTCTAACGAAGGCCTGTCTATACGGTTGGTACCATGGAGGCGGGGTGGGGGGTGGCCGTTGGGAGCAGTTTGTGAATCTTAGAATTCAGATTCTTGATGATGATGGTGATGATAATGATGATTACTGTTATTATTATTTTGAGACATCTGAATTCAAGGGCTCTGCCTGAATCTGCTCTTCCCCACCTCTATCCTTTGGGAGTCATGGGTCAGGCCCAGGCCCCTGCTCCAAATACATATATGTATGACTGGAGAGAAAGAGGAAAACTTCAGTTGGAATCATTCGCCCTTACCTATTCATGTCTCAGAGGGGTCTTCCCACACGCATAAGAATATTCCCAAGCCTTTTCAAAATTCCACACCAACCTCTTCCATCCCCTTCACCTTATCCCATTCCCAACCAGCTAACCAGTCTCCTCACTCCCCGCTACAGGAAGTTGGCACCACCCACTCACTGGCCTCTCTGGCACCTTCCCAGGTGCCTCAGCTGCCCACCCAACTCTGAAGCCAGGAAGCTTGCACCCGGCCAGGGCGGCCCTCGCTGGGTCCCCGACATAGCCAGCAACAAGTCCTTAGAGTCTAGAGTCTGTCTTTGGCCCTAGCTCGCCATATCTCCCAGCCCAAACCCTTCCTACTCAACCCGCGGTCCAGGAAACAGCAGCACAGCTGTCACCTGGAGCCGATTAGAAATGCACATTGCCAGGCCCCCCACAGACCTACCAAATTAGGACCTGCAATACTCTGCGCCTTAACATGTGAGAAGCACTGCTCTAAACAATCTGATCTGCTGAAAAGACACCCCCTCCTCATGCTTCCTGCAGCCCTCCCTCCCTTCCACAGTGGAGAAACCCTGACCATGATCTGGACACTCCCTAGAGAACCCAGAGAGGCTGGTGAGTGAGGCCTGGGACCCTCAGCAGAGAGGAGCAGCCACCACCACAGGGCCAAAGAGGAGGGGAACAGAGGGGGCCACATGGGGAGATCCAGGCAGGAGCTTGGGGGGCAAAAGACACACGTGGTGAGAAAGGAAGGGGCACCTGCCTTTTCGAGCAGAAGTGAGATGGTTCCCTTTGGGCTCCTCCCACCATGTCAGGCTCTGGCAGCCAAGAATGGCTCCTGCTGTGCAGCCTGGGGCTGCTGGATGCCTGAGTTTCTCCCTCCCTCTTGCTGGCAAAGTCACCATCGCCCACCGGCTGCACTGCTGGTAGTGGGTGCTCAGGAAATGTTTGTTGAATTGAGAGGAAGCCACAGCTTGTGCGGAGTCTGAATAATTCACCAGCCGTGGGCCTCAGGGGAGGGGCAGGAACAGAGACTAAGTAGGAAAGACAAGTCCTGAAGTTGTACTTCACCAGAGTCGCTCTTTCTCTGTCCCTCGTCTGAGTCCTTGCTATTGCATGACCTTGGTGCAGGGAGGTGGTGGGGAAGAGGAAGTAGGAGATGGCAGGAAATGGCCCTGGGCTGCAGGGCTGCCCTCTTCCCTCCCCTTGGGGTACACTTGAAGTCTGACCTGGGTAGGGGGGAGGGAGGGTGTCCCTGCTGGTGAGCTTTCCCACCCTACTGTGGGGGGGGGCAGGGGGAGACCCTATTCTCTCACCACCCAACTCCACCCCATTTCAGAGAGGAGGCCTTTCCAGGAACCCTCTCTTTTGCAGAGGAGACCTGAGCTCCACTCTCCTGTCCCCAGCTCAGTCCCCACCTGCTGTGCCCTCCCTTTCTGGGCCTCAGCCTCCTCTTCCAGGAAGGCAGGAGGCTGCCAGCTGATGGCTGATGTTCCACTCGTTTGCCATCCTGTGAGTCTGGGGCTGTGAGTCACCTGGGTGCAAGGCAGAGGCATGGGAAAGGGCCCAGGCCTGGGCTGGTCCTGCCAGCTACTGAGGCTGCCTCCACCTCCAAAGCCACAGCTGGAAAGAGAAGCCAGGCCCTGGGGGGGTGATAGAGGCCAGGTGAGCCAGGTGCTGAGTGTTTCCAAGCCTCGCTTTCTTGCCAGCCTCAGAGACCAGGTGTGACATAGGAATACACCAGGAGCTTTACCTGCAGGTGAAAACACACCCGTACACAGGGATGTGCACCTGAGATACAAGGAAGGCCAGCTCCTTGCCCTCACGATGTCACCCCACTGGAAAGTTTGCCCAACTGCTCAGCTGGACTGCCACAAGCCACCAGCAACCAGACACCCACCACGCACAAGAGTCCTGACTGCATTCTTCCCTCCTCCTCTGCCCAGCCCGGCCCCTTTGCTCCCAGGGGCTTTGCTCAGCATCTTCCTGCGGGGCCTGGACCTCCTGTCCTGCTTCTCACACCTCCTGCGCCCCTTGCTCTTTGGCCCATTCCCCTGGTGGGCCTGCTTCGTTGTGCCAGGCCCTGCTGGGCCCCAGCCTTGCCAGACCTGTCTTCTCTGGGCTCTAAGGGCCCTGCTCCTCCTTGGGGCTTGGAGCAAGTCTGTACTTCCGGCTCAGCCTGGGGGTCATTCAACCCCGGGAGCTGCTCAGAACCATCTGGCCAGGACACAGGGTTCTCCTGGGCTCCAGGCCTTGGAGGGAGCACACACACACTGGCCCCGGGCCCAGGGCTACTGGCTCCTCCTAGAGAAAGGTCAAGGGGAACCAAGTCAGTGTTTTGTGGAGAGGCAGGTTCTGGACTGGCTATCGAGACTCCTGACTCCCTTTTTGGCCCCTCTGGGGATACTGGGGCTGGGCTGGTTGCTGGGGCACTTGTGGGTCTGCTCAGCTCCACCTCGCTCTGCTTCTGTGAGTGTTCCTCCTCGCTCCGACTCTTTCTGGTACTTTGGCTTCCCTGAAACAAGAGATTGGCCCTGCTGGCTGGCGAATTCAGAGCTCAGATCCCCAGCCCATCCCATCCTATTCCCAAATACCCACCTCCTGGCTCTCCAGCTCCTCCTTGCCTTCCTTCGTCTCCCACCTGTAGAAACACGACACGTGGCAGGGTCTACTCCTACCCATGCCCTTCACATCAGTTGCTCTGTAGCCAGGGGCCCATGTTCCCAGGGAGCACCTAGACCCCAAGGGTCTCAGAGGAGTGTCAGAGCCAGAACAAGGCTCCAGAATACTTCCCTTCCAACCCGACCTTGTTCCCCAAATCCTGCCATTTCCTCTGAAAGCCAGACACTTGAGCTCCATCCCAGGTGCCCAGCTGATGTTTATGGCCAGGCCTGGGGCACCCTGAGTTCCATGGAGACTCTGGACGTGTCCCTGCCTGCACCGCCTGGGAAAGGCATGCCTGACTTCCTGGGGGAAGGCAACTGCTGTAATTACTGCGGCCTCCCTGGGCACCAGGCTCTCGCTGCTGCTGCCTTTGCTGCTGGCCTCTTCTGGAACCTCATTAACCTGCCGCCAGGCAGCCGTCAGGCAGGAGGCAGCGGCCCTGAGGCCCGGAGCATGAAGCTGGACCAGTGCTGATCCTGACCTCCCAGGGGCAAGGGAGATCCAGGAAATTAGGAAGCCCAGGTGATTCCCCTGATTTTGCCCCCTGCCACCTGTTACCTGCGGGCCCTGCCAGTCAGCCTCTCTGTCCCCCGGGCTTTGCTTCGTGTGGCAGACACCACTGAGGATCTGCTGGGTTGCCCACCCCAAGTAGTACCACCTGCAAGAGATGGCCCACGAATCAAGCAGAGAAGAGGGCATGGCAGCCCAGCTCCTTCACCAGCTCATGCAACCCTGCTCCTCCTTTATTCCCAACTCACCTTTACCATCAGGGGACAAGGGTGGGGGTTGTAGCTTTCGGTGGCTCCTGGGACCTAAGTGGGGCAAAGGAATGGGGAAAGAGTGGGGTGATAAAGGATCCAAGGAAGCAACACCATTTTTCCAGGACCAGGAAGCTGTCTGTCTTTCTCCTAGTCCAGTTGTGGGTGTTCTGACTCCCCAAAAGAGCCCCGGTCTGGGGATCGAGAGAGCTGGGTGCCTGTGCTCACTTTGCCATTCCTGGCTAGGTAGCTGGCTGAGCCTCTCCAGCCCCAGCTTCCTCCTATGTGAAGTAAGGGGACCAGCAGTTCTAAGAGCTCTGTCCCTACAACAGGCCAGGGACAGGGAGACTGGAGCTTTCACCCGTGAGGGACCAACTTCAAAAGGATCCCAGTGCAGACTTCCTGTGAGCCTCCTCCCCGGAACTGCTGGGGTCAGAACCCAGGGTAGGAGCTGTGGGTTTGGAGGGAGGGAAGGTGCCCTGCTCTAATAGAAGGGAGAGGAAGGAAGATGTTCTTCCGTGCCTCCTCCTAGCTCCAGAAATAAGTGGCACACCAAGAGACAGAGAAAGGAGGGGAAACAGGGGGTGGGGGGAGGCTGTGATAAAAGCCAAGGAGGGGAAGGAGGTGAGGTGGGTATTGGCTCACCCCTGGTGCCGCCCGCCCTGGCCGGGCCCTCTTCTCGAGGCTTGCTGGAGTCCTGTAGCCTGTGGAGCCAGAGAGTCAGGCTGCTGTGGGATGGACACAAGCTAGGGCAAGCCTCACACAACCACTGCCTCCCCCAGCTGCAACCCCAGAACAGATGGGGGAAAGATGGGCGACCCGGTGCCCGCCCTGAGCCCAGGGCCCAACCAGAGGGCCCAGGAAGACTCTCAACCACCCTGGAGAGGGTCTCACCAGCCCTCCAAGAAGCACCCACAGTTAATCCTGCCCTAAGCCCCACAAGCATGTCAGTCCAACAAGCTGCCCAGCCCTGCCACCCACGTGGGCTTGGCCTTGTCCAGGTCCCACGGGCGGCGCCAGTCACCCTGTGCGTCTCTGTGCCTGGCCACACGGGCCAGGTCGATCTGTTCCCGCTCCTGCTTCCACTGGGCGTAGTCCCAGCCCACCTCCTGGGGTCCCCCCACTGGTCGGTGGGGAACCGGGCCTGGAACCAGGCATGGACTCTGGGGCTCCCGAGCACCCTGCAGGGAAAAGACACTCAGCACCATGGGGTAGAAGCAGGAAGGCCTGGGCTTGGAGTGGAAATCTGGATACTACTAACCCCTTCCTCTCCAGGTTTCCACGTCCCCGTCTAAAAATTAAATCCATTCCGTCTCTAACGTGTTGTTTGCCATAGATACGGTTTCCATCCACTTGTTAGCTGTGTCTTTTGGGCAAGTTACTTAACCTCTCTGTGTATCATTTTCTCATCTGTAAAATGGGGATAATAATAGCACCTATCCACGGGGTTATAGGGGAGGGAGGGTATGGACAGGCCCAGAGTGGAGAGGCATCTGGCAGCGGTCAGCAAGAGCCAGTACTAGGGGCTGCTGCCACCTAGAGGTCACACCTGGCACATGGCCAGTCCCCTGCAGCCTCCTGGCCCACCCCAAGGCCCGTCAGAGATCCAGTTAGGGTAAGGGGCTGACCTCTGACTTCTCCTGTCTCTCACTGCAAGGCCCGCCCAACGTGGAGACTGGCCAGAGAAAGGAAGAAGGGGTGGGAATTTTTGCTGATGCTACCTGGGCATGTCCCCATAGATGAGGGACATATGTGACTCAGCTTCTCCGCCTCCCCCAGATGAGCACTGCCACTTTCATGTCCCCATCCTCTCTTGAAGATGTACCTTCCGTGCCGAATCCGAGCTGACGGCCATCTGCATGGAGGGGGTCCGGCCCAAGCCCCCTCCAGGTGACCCTCCTGCCCCCCGGTTCTTTGCTCTGGTGGGCTTCTCACTTACGATCCGCTTGGCCTGGAGGAGGTGAGGATGGGTGGTGTGGCACAGCCAGGTAAGAAGAGGCCTTCGGCCTGGTGCCTGGGCTTCCCCCGCCCACCCTGCTTACCTCAGCTTTGTTCTCCATGGTCACAGCCAGCTCCACCCGGTCCCCCAGGCAGAAAGTACCGGTGTGATACTCCACCTCCTCGTCCTCAAGCATCGCACCGGCTGCTTCAGGTCCGAGGGATCTCATCCAGTTCCGGCTGACCACCCGCTTCTCCTGAGGAATGGATGCCATGCCCTCAGGCCACATGGGCAGGGCTGAGCAGAGCTGGGCACTGAGTCCTCTGGGAGGTTCCCCAAGGCTGGCTTCCAGCCCTGGACCTCCCTGGAATGCCCATAGAGGAGCTGATTCTATGGGGCATTCACATGCCAGTGGCATTAGGTTATCCAGGCCCTGGGGCCACCCTGGGGCCCAAGATGCCATAGCAGCCTGTCATCTCTGAGCTGGGAAATCCAAAGCACTCAGACAATGGGGCTTTGTCCCTCCGATACTGCTCCTGGCTTTCGGCCCCACTTCTCTGTCCCTGTAGGGTTTGGGTTTTAGGAGCAGCCTGTGGTTTACAGCACAGGTGCAGGGCTATGGGACTGGGAAAGGGTATGGGGAGGTTTCTATTCGGTGGCCTTTCAGCTGTGGCCCTTTGGGTGCAGGGGGACTGGGTGGGCTGGGCTGCAGAAGGCTGGGAACTGACGGGTGAGCCCCAGAACTGTGAGTGGAGGAAACAGAGGAGCAGGAGCGGTTGTCTTCCCCTGACGCAGGCTGGGCCTCCACCTCCTCGCAGGGCCGGGTCCCCAGGGCCTGGCATGGTGCCCTGTAAACTACAGACCCTCCCTCAGCACTCGCAGAGCAGCTACAGGAGTGAACAACCCACGCTGTCACCCCGGGGTGGGGCTTACGCCGGGAACCTGGCTGATAGTGACAGTGAGGCCATCAGGTCGGAGGAATTCCTGCGCGGTCACAGCCATGCCCCCCTGCTCCGCCTGCCGACGGTCTTCCTGGATCTCCTACGGGAGGGCCCGGGGTCAGCACAGGCCATGGCCCCCCAGATGCACACAGACAGGCCTACACAGAGAGACACCAGTGGGACACCAGGGGGCAGAGGCACGGCATCACGGAGTCCCCAAGGTCCTCGCAGAGTTTCTGAGATGAACCACATGGCCCTAACCCTGGCCCCAGGCCTAGAGCCTGCAGGGAGAGACCGCCATGCAGGGGTCTGCAGGACAGACAGGGAGTGCCCACCCAGCTGCCCTTCCCGGCCCATCACAGCCCGCTCACCTGGTACCTGCGGAGTAAGGCCTGGTTCTTCTTTCGAAGGGCCACTATCCTCCGATCCAGCTCTGCATCCTTCTCTTCCTGCCTGCTCAGGGGTGACTCAGCTCCGTGAGGCCCCTGCAGAGGGCAGGGGGCCCAAGCTCCTGACTGCCGGGCCCATCCCTTATCAGGCCCCTAACTTTCACATTCACCTGAGAACCATATTCTTACCACGAATGGAACCCAGCTCTCCGGAGCTAGGCTCACAAGGGGGGATGGCACATGGAAGGTCCCAAGTCCCCACCCTACTAGGCTTGTCTGCCCGGCTCTCTGCCTCCTCAGGGGTTCAGATCAGGGCCTCATACAGGGCCCTCGGCTCTCAGCAGTGGGCTGCCCCTCCCCCGGGCTCTCCAGGGAGCTCCACTGCCGAGAGAGCCTGCCGAGCAGGAATGAGAGTTATAAATGGCTCTGGCAGCGGAACCTGCCGTGACTGGGAAGTTGCCAGGGGATTCAGGAGGTCGAGGAGGGGAGCTGTTTGGCTCCCAGGCCCAGAACCACGGTAAAAAGAGAAGCCCCTGCTCTGTCCTGGGCTCCCAGGCCCCGGGCCCCACTCCCCAGGCTTGCAGCCCAGCCTGTGGGAAAGAGCCACCGTCGCGAGCCCAGCCTTTCCAGGCCTGAGCTTCTTTCCGGCAGTCGGGGCAGGAGAGAGCGAGCTCCATGGGCAGGCCCAGCAGAGGAGCCACCCTAAGCAAACCATGCCTCTGCCCCGAAATCCCCAGGTCTCTCCCTGTGTGGCTGCAGGGTCTCCCTTGTAGCCAAACGCCCCTGCCCAGCCCCCTGCAGGCCTAGGCACAGCCCTGTTCCTCCCAGGCCCAGCTGTCCCCAGCTGCCCCCAGAGTGTGGCTGCCTGGTGTCCCGGCCTCCTCCCAGCCCCCAGAAGCCCCCCACCAAAGGTGAGGTGCCACTCACAGCCGAGTGCATGGCAACAGTGGGCACTGAGAGAATTCCAGAGCAGCCCCAGGGGAGCCAGAGCCGGAGGGAAGCCGGAGCCGCCGAGCCACCACCGGAGCCGGGCCTCTGCTGGCCTCTCCCTGCCGGCTTCACTGCTCAGCACACGAGATCATGTTGTGATTACAAAAGACTCCTCTGGGCTCACAGCCAGGAATGCTGTCGCCGCCGCCCCCACCCATCCACTCTCAGAGGGCAAGGACCAGGGCACTGGCCCTGCCCAGCACCTCTCTCCCTGCCCCGCCCCAGCGTCCCCAGAGACAGGGCAAGAACCTTTCTCTGTCGGGTTGGCCCATGCAGGGGGCCTGGCTGCCCCAGGCCCTGCCTTCTCTGAGGCTCTATGCCCAGCAGAGCCCCAGCCTGGATGCACCTGCAGAGGGATGGGCAGCCAACAGAAGCCTCCATTCCTCCCAGGAGTAAAGAGCCTACAGGATGCAGCTGAGCCCATCAGGCATCCTAGTCGGAGGGCCCCCACCTCAAATGAGCCTCTCCCTATTTGTCCTCATCAGCTCTGGTTTCAGGAATTTGAAGGGACCAAGAAGCTCACCTCCCCTCGGCCACCAAATACTACTACATACCTGACATAACACCATTAGTCATTCCTTTAGGTTGAACAGTGTCTTCCCTGTGTTTTAAAGTACAGCCACTCCAGAGAGGCTCAGCTGCCCAAGTCTCCCCTCGGTATGGGGAGATGGGCCTTCCCGCAGGGCCCATGCCGCCGCAGCCCAGAGCCGGCCACTCAGGGTCCCAACTCTGGGCGTTTCCTGGCCTTGCTCTCCAGGACTGGCCTTTCATCCTCTCCCACCCTGAGAAAGGAGGCAGCCTTTCTCAGGAAAATCTCTCTCCAAATCTTCCCAGTATGGCTGAGGGAAGCTGCTTGCCTGGCAGTCCCACTCTTAGAGCCCCTGGGAGCTGAGGCTTGGGGTGCTGGGAGGAGGGGTGTCTCTCTGTATCAGGGGTACCTATGGTCTGTTTCAATAGCTACAGGGCCCTGACCTCCAAGACCTGATGGGAGGGAGAGGTCCCTGCATCCCCCACATTCCTGATGGAACAGGCCTCAGTTTCCCTAATCCCATGATCTGTCTCCAGAGCAGAAATCCTCGCTGCCCTTTCACTCCTCCCCAGACCAGCCCAGGCAGCCAGAGTTTCAAGCTCTACTCCCCTTGACCCATCCGTTCCTGCCCCCCTCCCATCCCTACCATGGTTAGCCTTTTTCCTGGCCAGGCCTTCACACAGCACCCCTGACCCACAGCCAATCTCCACAGCCCCAGAGTTCCCATCTTGCTTGGAAATGCCACCACAGTCTCTTCCTTTCCTGCCGGATGTTCCCACTGAGTCAGACTCTCAGCAATGGTGACGTACCCAGTCTCCTCTCCCTCTCTTTTTCTCTCTCTCTCCTCTCCCTCTCCTTCTCCCACCCTCTCTGTGTGCTACCTCACACAGGATGCTGAGTTTCATCCTAGCCCCCAAAGGCCCTGGTGGTCTGGCCCCCAAGCTTCCCACCACCTACCCCACACCGTGTTGTTGGACCTGGGAGGCCTGCACAGCACCAGCCTGAGATGGAGCGACGCAGCAGCTGAGACCTAATGTTCTCCATCATCTTTGGCTCTCAAACCAGGTCCGGGGCAGTGGGGTGTAGATACAGGAGGCTACAGGGGTGAGGCAAGGTCGGCTGTGCCCCTCACCCCTGTTTCCAGCCAGGGTCAGGGCAGGACAGCGGCAGGGAGACAGGAAGCACAGGTAGCAATCTGGCCATCCCATAGGGAGGGTGACAACCCCCCTCTTCTGGAAGGGCCTGCAGGGAGAGACCGCCTAACCTAGTGAAGGTCCCCAGGCCCATTGGGCTGCAGGTGCACATTTTCTAGGACAAACCAGTGATCAGATAGGGCCCCACGGTTGCTGGCCGTGTGCTTGCCAAATGTTACTCACACAATACGTCGTCCCTCAGAGCAGCCCCTACATTCTCCTATTTTCTCCAGAGTCTGAAGTTTGCTTGTCTGCTCCCCCAATGGACAGAGGCTCTCTGAGGGCAGAAATGGTATACTGAGTGCCTCCAGATCCCCCGGGCCCTGCATAGTGCCCTTATAAACTACAGACCCTCCCCAAGTGTTCGCAGAGCAGATACAGGAGGGAATAACCCGCGCTATCCTGTGCGTGGCTGTGGGTGTCCTATGTATGTGCTTTGACTGCCTTTCTCTCCACCCAGAAACACACCGCAGCGCTGAGTAGTGGTAAAGGCCCCTATGAGGGGTAAAGAAAGGACCCCTGTCTGGGGGAAGTGGGAGACACCATGTCTCTGTTACTCCATGCCACCACTAGGGGACAGCAGAGTCACAAATCCTGATGAGGTGTGGGCTCTCTTCCCCTTCTTCCCTCCAGCTCCCCAGCTCCTCTCCCTCAAGTCTCTGTAATCCCCAGACTAGGGAAATCCCAACTCCGCCATCTTAGAGAAACTATACAGTTGTAGAAGCCTTATTTTATTGATGAGAAGTGCCAGAGAGATAGCACCACCTGCCCAGGCCACACTGCCTTTTGTGTCACAGGTGAGACTAGGAGCCAAGGCGCCTGCCACCCAGC
Organism: Neofelis nebulosa; assembly: GCF_028018385.1. Classification (NCBI taxonomy): domain Eukaryota; kingdom Metazoa; phylum Chordata; class Mammalia; order Carnivora; family Felidae; genus Neofelis; species Neofelis nebulosa. The sequence goes on along the minus strand of NC_080788.1, from coordinate 63,391,691 downwards.
TGTGCACTTTCCTGCCCCTCACCCCCAGGTGGCCCCCAAAACATTGTTTCCACAGATTCTTCGCTCTGTGCCCTCCTCTTCCCTGCGCTGAGGCGGACCCATTGTCCTGGCACCTCAGCCATGGGTCCTGGTCAACAGCTCTTCCCTGGCTCCCTCTCAGGTGGCCTGCCAGCTGGGCCCGTGGCCACACACCTGGAGTGGGCTGTATTTGGGTGGTATTCGTGGTCCATGGTATACATACCCAGAGCCCATCCTGAGGACAAGATGGCTGCAAATCTGGGGATTGTCACTGAGGAGGAAAGAGGAGAGAGGCCTGCAAGGGAGGAAGGGACTCTCTGGACCACGCACCAAGACTGGGAGCCCAGATCTGACAGAGACCCCACTCCTGGGCCTCATTCACTGTTTCCAGAATGGCTGCCCCTGCCCAGGGCTGATTAATAAAACGTAAGCACTCCAGTCCTTGCCCTTCCTCAACCTTGACATAAGATGGGGCAGAGTGGGATGGGGGAGTCCAAATTAACTTCACTTTCATTGACTGTATGACTTTAGGGCAGTCCCTTATCGCTCTGGTCCTCATCTGTAAAATGAGGTGTACCTACTCCTCCAAGTCATTGGCAGATGAAAGGAAATGACACGTCTTATCTATATCTGGAACAACACGCCTCCCAGAGTCAAGCTCAACATAGTTTTCTTCTTGCCTCCGGGAACCGTGATAGCCACCTCGTAGATGCTACCACTACAGCATCCTTTGAGGGGCCCCAAAGGCTGCCTCCTGCCAGCCTGCTGGGATCTGAACACACTGAAGACTTCTGAAGTGTGAGGCCCACTTGTGACCTGATAGGGAGATCCTGAGGCACCCCCTCAGCATCCTCTCTGAGCCTCCCTTCATGATGACCCCTGCCCAGCAAATCCTGTAAGGCCAGGCTCCTGCCCCACCCCCTGCAGGGAGTTCACCTTGACTGCTCCCCTCCCTCATGCCTCGTCCCCTCTGAAGTCCCAGGCTCTGGCTGCCATCTCTGGCCAGCTAGCGCCGATGCTGCCAGAAGCAGTCCCCGTGCTTCACCTGCCTCTGGATCCCACCAGGCCCAGTTCCAGGCTCACATTCCAGTGTCTGGGATCCATTCCGGGCTGGGGCCAAACCTTAGAGATCACTGGGGCCACTTTCCCTACTCTGGGTGGGTGGTTGAGTATTGAGGAGGAGGGCGGGCAAGGCTGGATTACATGAGCACCCAGACAATAGGCAGGTGACCCTCCAAATAGGAAGAGTCAAGAGGGTGGCTTAAAGCCTCCTGGGTTTCCTTTCCTGCAAACCCACTCTCCATCAGGGCCATTCCTGGCCCAAGAAACTGCTTTCCTGCCTCCTCCTGACCTGAGATCTATGCAAGGCGATGCAAGCCTCTCAGGGCAGACCAGGCCCAGCCCTGGGTGGGGAGGACTCAGAGTACATGAAGTAGGGCCAGGACACGCTCTGGGCAGGCTGCAGCCACGGGGGCAGTCTGGGCCTCGCCTTTCCCCAGTACACGCATGCCACAGCAGGGTGGGGCTGAAGCCCTTTAAGGGATCAGGAGGCAAAAGGCTGATCTGGGGACCCACTCCTCCATTCTGCTTTCCAGGGCACACCCAAGGCTGGGACATCACATGCCTTCCAGCTCCTGGCCCAGCAGTGAGAGATGAAGCCCCGGGTTCTCCCTTGTTTGGGGCTCTCTTCTCCATGGCGGGTGCAAAGGTGACTCACAGTGTTCTCCCAGGACCCAGGACCCACCCCTACCCCCAACCCCTAGCCCAGAGCTGCCCACAACCAGAAGCTGAGTGCCACCCTGTCAAGAGCTAGCCCACAACGTTAACGTTAACGGGGTATCTACTGCGTACTTGACCTGGCCGAGGCAATGAGGGAATCGAGAGGCGAGGATCCAGACTCCACCTTACCGGCACTTGCCAACACCAGGCCATGTTAGCCTGAAGCCAGGGCAGTACAGGGCACGGGCCAACCGAGGAATTTTCCAGCTGAGCCTCAAGGGGATGAGGAAGACTCAGCAAGGGGGTGGTTGTGAGAGGGCATCCCGTGAATGCATGATGGCAAGCACAGTGGCACAAGCAGGGGGCTGTGTTCAGATCCCAGAGGGAGGGGTCTGGGCCAGACAGCAGTGGGAGTCCAGGGAAGAGTGAGCAAGGGAGCTTCAGGAGGCCTTAGAGCATCAGCATGGGGGAGGGGGCATGGAGTGGAGAGGGGAGGAGCCAAGACAGCATCCAGGACTCAGGCCTGGGGGCCCTCACGAATGTGGGGAACAGGCCAGACTTGCCTGCATGCACCCAGGGGGCTCTTTCCTCTGGGCAGGCAAATAGGTTGGAATGCTGGCATGGGACAGACAGGTTCTCCCCCCACTTGAAGCTCATCACAGGGGCCTCTCATGGGGGTGAGGTGTGGGTGGGGTCATACCCTCTAGGCATAAGGAAGAGGTCTGGCCCAGTTTTGAAGAATAGAAAGAAGGAAAGAAGCCCGACAGAAGGCAGAGGGCTTGTTGAGAGGTGACCTGTCCCACTGAGAAGAGGGAAGGTGCCTTTGGAATGGCCAGGGTAGACATGTCCCCTCTCCAGGTGGCATCACCCAACCTGGACGCTTCAAGGCAGGAGAGGACAACCTGGGTGAAAGCACGTTCAGGGGCGCCTGGGTGGCTCGGTCGGTTAAGCGGCCGACTTCGGCTCAGGTCAGGATCTCGCCGTCCGTGAGTTCGAGCCTCACGTCGGGCTCTGTGCTGACAGCTCAGAGCCTGGAGCCTGTTTCAGATTCTGTGTCTCCCTCTCTCTGACCCTCCCCTGTTCATACTCTGTCTCTTCCTATCTCAAAAATAAATAAAACGTTAAAAAAAAAAATAAAAAAAAAAAAAATAAAAGAAAGCATGTTCCATGGTCACCACAGGGAAGAGGAAGCAGCCACAGGCTGGAGAGAGAAGTACAGTGACCAGTTTTCCCAGCTTGCCAGGAACTGACTCCATTTTAGCACCAGAAGTCTTGAGTCCAGAACACCCCTCAGTCTTAGGCAAACCTGGAAGTTTGGTCACCTTAGGGGGAAGGAGGGCATTGGAAGAAGCTGGGGCTGGGGGGAAATGTCTCAGGAGGCTCTCAGTAAAATACTCAGTGATGCCAGAAGCCAAAAGTGGTGATATGTCCTGCAGAAAGATCTCAGTGTGCGCATGGGCAGGAATGATGAGGCCAGGAAGTCAATAGCTCATCAGTGTTAATACTGACAATGATGAGAACACCACGCACTTACAAACAGCACTGCCAAAGGCCTCACACCTGTGATGTCATTTGATCTCACTGAGCCTTGAAATCTGTGAATTAGCCAGGGCAGGTGTTATTAGCTTCTTTTTGGAGATCAGGGTCAGTGACTTGCCCAGAAGTCTCCGTGGTAGGGTGGGGTCTCCCCACTGCACCTGTGCTGAATCACTGAGGCCGATGCCCAGCCCTGCACACTCTCTCCAGCCCGTGCCCAAGACCAGCCACCTTTGCCCTGTTGCCGTGAGAAACCTGTCCACCCAAACTGTATAAAGAAAGATGCCTGGTTCTCCTGCCTCCCTCCCCACCCTACAGAGCAGCCCGGGAGCAGGGTGCCTTGCTGGCTCTGCTGACAGGCATGAAGGGTCATAGAGAGTGATATCCTGTCTTCATTGCCAGTCAGCACCCTCCCCAAGACCCCCCACCCACAGCTTCTACCACTATGGGAGACTCCCTTTGGTCTCTCCTCTCCTCAAGGCCAGAAGCTCCCCCCGGAAATGTCTCTTCTTGCTCCTCAGAGTCCTTTCCTCTATACTCGTGACTTTCTGGCAAGGAAGACCACCTCTCTCAGCCAGACAGTTCATCTAATCACTTGGTGGGCGGTCACTATCTCTAAGGCACAGTACCCAAGGAAAGAGGGGACACACCCACAGTTGAGGCTCTGCTCACCTACACCTTAGGGTTGGGAAGGGGAGAAGCCACAAACAGCATCCTCTGCTGTAAATTCGCTCTGCCTTGTCCACCACTGCTATGCACATCCTCCCCTACGGCAGGCCTCCTGTCACCCCAGACCGCTCAGCCTATCCTAGCTTCTGTGTCCACCCCTTCAAAACAGGCCTACCTCCTCTGCCCGAGCAAGGCCTCCTTGCCTCCTACCACCTGCCGGTAGGACCTGGATCCCAAGCTCAGACCCTGACTCCGGAGATGGTGAGAACTGAAACTGGAGCCCAGGGCATTGGGCCCCCACTGCCCTCCTCAGCCCTGCAGCCCCACTGTCCCTTTGGAGGTCCTTGAGGATGCAGGCCTCTCCTTTCAGTTTGCTGCCAAAGACTGGGGGTGGAGGTGGGGAAGTCATGCCACCAGGGTTCCCAAGAGGGAAAAGGAGGATTCCCAGAAGAGGAAGGCTTGCAGGGTGGCCAAGGCCGGGCGCAGGGGTGAATGCAGGTAGTGCCGTTCCCGAAGTGTGGGCTGGAGGGTGGGACGCTGCAGGCACCACACCTCTGTAAACTTCCCAGGACTCTGGCTGCCCTCTGTGCCCTGGAGCCCTGAAGGCGCACAGTTGTGTGCATGAACCCCACCTTCCCATGAACCAAAGCCCTTTGCCCATAATGTTACCAGAGCAGGCTGGATATTTTCAGAAGAGCATTCCTGAAAGGAAAGACAATGTAGAGAGAAGAGGCCCAGGCGCTAGATGGGGTGGTCCTGATTAGGACTAACTACAACCTGGCTGGGTGACCTCAGGCAAGTTTCTTAACCTCTCTGAGTCCCGGCTTTTTTTTAATCTACAAAAGAGGGAGGGTGGGGGGAATAATAACACTTTTCTCCAAGAGCTGATACGAGATCACTGATAGTGTAAAAGAACCTGACACAGAAATACTTTCCTTTCCACCATGGAAATAAAGGAGAATCACTTTTTCCTTCCCTCCATGTCTCAAATCATTTTCTGATGTGGTTATGTTACTTCTGTTTTTACAGCTTTTAACAGAGACCAAATCAACATACCATAAACTGCACAAACTGTGCGATTTGTTATGTGCCCCATGTACACTCCATGAAACCATCACCACAATCAAGATAATGAACATATCCATCAAAACCAACTATCCGAGTGTCCCTTCTAATGCTTCTCCTAACCTCCCCCCAGTTCCCACCACATTGTCCCCAGGCAACCACTGATCTGCTGTCATTAGTTCACATTATCTAGAATTTTACAAAATTTTAGCATTTTCTAGACGGAACTGCACACCGTGTCTCCTTCACATCCCACGTCCTGCACTCAGTGGAATGGTTTTGAGATGCAGGCGTGTTTTGGCGTGTATCAGCAGTTCGTCCCTTTTGACTGCTGAGTGGTATTCCATTGACTGCGGGCACCGTGGTCTGTTCAGCCATTCATTCTATTGACAGACATTTGAGAAATCCCCAGTTTTTAGCTACTACAAAGCTGCCGTGAACATTCAAGTATAATCCTTCGTGAGGACCTGTTTGCATTTCCCTTTGGCATGTTACTTTTTAAAAATGAGTTTTAATGGGGCGCCCAGATGGCTCAGTCGGCTGAGCGATTTCAGCTCAGGTCAGGGTCTCACGGTTCGTGAGATGGAGCCCTGTGTGAGGCTCTGAGCTGGTAGCACAGAGCCTACTTGGGATTCTTCCTCTCGCTCTCTCTCTCTCTCTCTGTCCCCCCCCCCCCCCCGTTCTCACTCTCTCTCTTCAAAATAAAGAAATAAAAAATTTTTTTAAAGGTGAATTTAGGGGCGCCTGGGTGGCGCAGTCGGTTAAGCGTCCGACTTCAGCCAGGTCACGATCTCGCGGTCCGTGAGTTCGAGCCCCGCGTCAGGCTCTGGGCTGATGGCTCGGAGCCTGGAGCCTGTTTCCGATTCTGTGTCTCCCTTTCTCTCTGCCCCTCCCCCGTTCATGCTCTGTCTCTCTCTGTCCCAAAAATAAATAAAAAATGTTGAAAAAAAAATTTAAAAAAAAAAAAAAATAAAGGTGAATTTAGGGGCGCCTTGGTGGCTCAGTCGATTAGGCATCTGACTCTTGATTTCGGCCGAGGTCACTATCGCACCGTTTGTGAGTCCGCGCTGACATTGTGGAACGTGCTTAGGATTCTCTCTCTCTGCCCCTCCCGCCCCCAAAGTAAATAAACTTTTTGAAAAAATGACTTTAATGCAGTTCAGGTGCAGCCAGTTCATCCAGGCCCTTTACAGGAAGGCCTGGCAACAGTGGCTGTTTTAACTCCTGCTTCCTCTTGCATACTTCCGATTCCACGTGGTTCTTGTTCTCCTTGATTGAAATGGCCAACCGAGCCCTTTCATCTAGCTGGGGGCGGGAGTGTTAGCATGCTTCAGTTCGGCCAACGTTGTGAGCCTAAGGGCTGCCAAGGTTTGGGACTTTCCTTGGTGCTATGGCATCTCCTTACCAGACTGATGGGGTAAAGTTTCCATCCTCCCCACCAGCCCCCACCTACACACCCATACCCACACTCACACATCCTGCTTCCACCTGCTCTTTGCCCAGATAAAGATTAGCCCATCCTCCCTCATTCCTCCACACCCTCTGCCTCTGATCCTCCCAGTGTCCCTGGCCCGTCCGGCCTCCCCACCCTATACAAATACACCTGAGGTTAGAAGGAGCCTCAGACTTATTCCCTCTCCTTGCTCTCTGCTCTCAGGTAAGGATCTGCTGGCTGTGGACCGGGGACAGGAGGGGCTCTCTGTGAGAGTGTGTTGTGGGTCTGTGTGGCTGTGCTTTTTCTGAGGATGTGTGCATGTGTACTCAATTGGTATCTGTGCCTCTGTTTCTGTCTGCGTGGGTGTCGTCCATCTGTGTGTGTAGGTCTGTGTCTCTCATGAGCACAATGTGGGTCTATGTGTCATGTGTCGGTGTATCTGCATACGTGCCTGCCCACCTGCCCTGCGGCCACTGCAGGCCCAGCTCCCGTGCCTCCGTCATGCCAGGCAGAGGGGTTTCACTGAGGGCTGAAGGGATTGCATTTGTTTCCTTTCAGAGGAACTTACACACCAAACTCCTGTCCTTCAAGCATCGTGGCCTGAATCGGGGAGAGAAAGTCTAAGTCTTGTCTTGTTTTTCTTAATTGAAGTTTATTTTATTTCTTTTTTTTTTTTTAACATTTATTTATTTTTGAGAGACAGAGAGCATGAGCTGGAGAGAGGCAGAGAGAGGGAGACACAGAATCCGAAGCGGGCTCCAGGCTCTGAGCTGTCAGCACAGAGCCCGACGCGGGGCTCAAACTCACAAACCGCGAGACCATGACCTGAGCAGAAGTCGGACGCTTAACCGACTGAGCCACCCAGACGCCCCTCTAATCAAAGTTTAATTGACATAGCATTATATTAGTTTCAGGTGTACAACAGTTTGTACCTTTTGGCCCTCTGCACCCACTTTGCACTTCCCCCCCCCCACCCCCTCCACCCGACTGCCACCAACCACCAGGTAGTTGTCTGTGTCTATGAGCTCTGGGGTTTTTGAGGACTTTTGGTTTTGGCTTTGGTTTTGGCCTTTGTTTTTTTTAGATTCCACGTATCAGTGAGATCGTATGGTATTTGTCTTTCTCGGACTTATTTCACTTAGCATAACGCCCTTAAGGTCCATCCAACCTGTTGCAAATGGCAGCATTTCTTTCTTTTTTATGGCAGAATAATATAACACTATACATGCACATTTTCTTTATCCATCTATGGACACTTAGGGTGCTTCCGTGTCTGGCTACTGTAAATAATGCTGCTACAAACATGGGGTGCAGATATCTTTCCCAGCTAGTGTCTTCATTTTCTTTGGATAAATACCCAGAAGTGCAATTTTTGGATCTTGTGGTAATTCTATTTTTAATTTTTTGAGGAACCTCCATACTATTTTCCACATTGGCTGCACCAATTCACATTCCCACCAATAGTACCTGACAGTTTCCTTCTCTCCACATTCTTGCCAACACTTGTTATTTCTTATCTTCTTGATAATAGCCCTTCTGACAGGTGTGAGGTGATAGCTCATTGTGGTTTTGAGTTGCATTTCCCTGATGATTAGTGACGTTGGGCATCTTTTCACGTATGCGTTGACCACCTGTATGTCTTCTTTGGAAAAATGTCTATTCAGATCTGCTCCCATTTTTTTTTTTAAATTTTTTTTTCAACGTTTTATATTTTTTTATTTTTGGGACAGAGAGAGACAGAGCATGAACGGGGGAGGGGCAGAGAGAGAGGGAGACACAGGATCGGAAACAGGCTCCAGGCTCCGAGCCATCAGCCCAGAGCCTGATGCGGGGCTTGAACTCACAGACCGCGAGATCGTGACCTGGCTGAAGTCGGACGCTTAACCGACTGCGCCACCCAGGCGCCCCAATCTGCTCCCATTTTTTAACAGGATTGGTTTTGTTTCCTCCAAGGCCTGTCTTTTCTCCTTCTTCCAACCTAGCTGGCCCTAAGGTTGTCCTTATCACTCCCTTCCCTAACCCCAACCTCATGAATCGCTTCCAGACTCATTGTTTGCCAAGGGGAAGGATCAAGGGTAAGGAATAACCTTGGGCATAGCTCAGAGGCTGACATCTGCTGAACATTGGTGGTATAAGTAGAAGCCAACAAAAGCAGATGACTCAAGAGGTGCAAGGGGCTGGGGCTGTTGAATTAGGGGTGCGTGTGCGTGCGTGTGTGTGTGTGTGTGTGTGTGAACATTTGTATTTGCATGTTCACCAACTATATGAGTACCAGAGAGCCCTGGTGTTAGGTATTTGATCCTTTTGTCCTATACTATAGTCTGGCTTGTGGGTCAGAAAAAAAATGAATGTATTGTGTGTGCACAGGGTCCAGTCTGGGGTTGTCCCTTGTGACCTGTGTGCCCAAGCAAGATGAAGCCAGGCACCAGGGCACATCAGCAGCTCCATCCAATGAGAGTGCACTTGCTGGACAATGGCTAACTGGCTCAGACCCCAAGCCTCCCACCAACTTCCAACCCTGATGGGAGGAGGTAGAAACAAGCAGCTAGGGCCCTGGAAGGCTTTCCATTCCCTTGTGCTGAATCCCCCAGAGGCCCCTACAACCCCATCCTGCTCTTCTCTGGGACCACACTGCTCTCATCAAGCCTCCCTCTCCCACCTTTATGCCAGGTGTCTATACAGGGACAAGAATCTATAGGGACTGGGTACCATGGCCTGACACATGGAAGACACACACGCATAACATGACTGACCTCGACCAAGTAGAATCAAATTAATACAGGATTGTGAGTCTGGGGTGGTTCTGGGGTCATATGTGAGGGTGTGGGGTTTAGGGACCAGTGCATGATACTTTGATGTCTCTGTCTATCCACCATGTGACTGAACCCGTTGGGTCCATTCAACACCAATGCCTGGCACCTACTCAGTGCCCAACTCCATAGTGGGTACGAAGCTATGTCAGTGGGAACAGTTTTATCCTTTGAAAGGGTTGTGTGTATACATTCCTGGGAGGGAAGAAGGAGAGACTGAGATTTGGATTACAGCAAACTAAACTTGACTTGTTGAAACACAGGTGTTCCTTTTGTCACTCCCTGTGCTTGCTGTATAAGGATGGAGTCAGGTAAGTGGCTGGGAGGCTGTGGGGTGAAGAAGGAAGGAGAGTGGTGAAGGCAGAGGCCATCAGTCAACCGTATCTACTGCATGCCAAGAATTTGTGTTTGCATGAAAGTGGTGGAGGGTTCCAAAATGAAAACAATTTCTTATATTTTGTAGAATACTTTACAGTTTAAGAAACATGCTCCTACATCCTTCATCTCACTAGATCTTGAACCTCAGGGGTAAAACAGACAGGTGCTTTTCCCGTTGTACACACAAGGCCCAGGGAAATTAGGGATCATGCTCAGGCTGAGCTCGTGGAGATATGGAGGGTCTGGAGCCAAGAACTCAGCTCATGGCAGCTGTGCCCTTGGCTCTTCTCAAAAGGAACAAAAGACTATCCTGGCCCTAAGAAATAGGAATCTCATGGAGCAGATGATTCCCACCAATGGAGCACTTCAGAACACTCAGGACCTCTCAGTTTGGTCACTGCAGAATGAGCCCTCTGGACCCAAAGTGGGCATACAGGGCAGGGTCAGGATGGCCCAGTATTAGCATACTTCCCACAGGAAGGCACAGAAAATCAAGCAAGAAGGATTTCCAAGTGGGAGGAGACATGAGCAAAGGCTAAGCGCTGGGACCAGAAGGTCAAAGCAGGAATACACCAACAACCAAGGGTCTGAGTGGAGATTTGGTTGGGGAAAATAGGATTTGGGGGAGGGGATGGATGGGGAGACAAGGTAGGTCCTGTCGGGAGGTGGAAGCAAAAGATTCAGGATTTGTCATTGTGAAGTGCCTCCCTTAGTGTCGTGGAATTTGGCCCGGGTTGAGAGGGCAGACAGCTGACAGACTGGGGCTAAGAACACACACTTCCTGACTTCACCAACCGCTGGAGGACTCGGCCAGCTCTCGAGCAAACGGGGACACACAACTGAGCTTTGTTCTGATTTTCAATATATCTGTATCTGTTGTTGAGAGAAGGAGGGATGGTCAGGCAAGTGACCAAGTCTGAGGAGCCTTTTTGGGGCTGGGGGGTGGTGACCACAAAATCAGCACCAGGGAAAGGACAGGTATCTCACTGCAGAACCAAATGACCAAAGCTGCTGCTTTTTCTCCTTTCCTCTCCCACAGGTCCGAAGGTAGGAAATCTCTCCAGCTGTCTCTCCTTTCTCCTCCTCGCTGCTATGTCCTCCAGACCTCCAGCCCCCTTCCTAGACCTTCAGGGGACAACCATGACCTTCCTGAAATGAAGAGTAGGGAGCAGGCTCAGCCATCAGCCCCGCTGGCAAGCAGGCAGGGGCACTGCGGTGTTCCTCCACCCCCTGCCGGCTGCAGCCTTCTCCTCGGCTCCTCTCCTGTTTTCCCATCTGTCTCTTCTGCTTCCTCACATCCCCTCCCCATCTCAGCCTCTCTCCTGCTGCTTCCCCGCCTGTTCCATGTTTCTCTGCTTTCCTGACTACCCCCACAGCCTCATTGGGTGGCTGGCTTGCTCCCAAACCCCAACCACACTGCAGGGCCCCAATGACCTGCCTCTGCCAGAGAAGAGAGGCTGCCCACCCCCCACCCTCCACTGGCTACCACCAGCGGACAGGGCTCCTAGGCCTGGAACTGGCCCCACTGCAAGGAGAGCCATAGAAGGGAAGGCAGGCGGGGTGGGAAGTGGCTGTTTCCAGACATTGCTGAGCCTGGAGGAGGAAGGGGCTGCTCTAACATGGTCACAGGAAGGCCCCTGGCCCTGGAGCCTGCATCTTCCTTGCCCGTGCCAAGCCTTTATTTGGGCCTCAGAGAAAGAAGCAGATTAGGGATAGGGGCAGAGCCCCACCCCTACCCCCTCAGGGCTCCAGGCCCCCCAGTGCTCCAGCACCAGAAGCAAGGTGGTTGGTGTCTCTCTTCTCTTCCCTGGGCCTGTGGCAAGAGGCAAAGAAACTCCTCTGGCCCTGGAGCCTCAGGAGTGGTTCCAGCAAAGACAGAAAGTTAAGTCACACTCTTTCCGGCCTCTTCTGGCTGAGGCAATAAAGCCTTGATTTTACTATTTTTATTCTTCCTGGTTTCTTGAGTCTGGCACCTACTCAGGGACAGGCATGGGCTCACACACGCACCCACTGTCATGCACACACAACCATGCACATGCACCCATATGCACGTATCTGTGTGCACAGCAGGCATGTGTATGTACCCACCCATGCACATGTACACAGATATAACTATTTGCACGTAAACGGAGAACACACCATTGTACCTACACATAGACACACACACACTGTACTTACATAGAGAACGTGTACACCCTCACTTTGCTCCCTCCCACTTTTGGTCTCCTCCCACCCTCCCACCCTCCAGACAGCTACCCTTGTCTTGCTCCTCAAATCCTGCATCTCCCCTAACCCTGCCTTTTGTTGCCTCTTTGTCCCTGGCCCTCAGTGTAAGCTCCTTTATAGCCCCACACTTACTTGTCAGTAGTCATTCTGCAGTTCCTAGCCTGGCAAAATCTCTGATCACTCTGTAAGGGTTCCTGGGTGAGAGAAGGGAGAAGATGAGATAATTCTGCTTCTTACATACAGATGAAAGAAACCAAGGTCCAGGGAGTGGGAGTCATATCTTGACTCAAGGAATAGAAACGACTGAATCTAGGTTCCTCCGCTTTTGTCTGCTTAGTGCTCTGGCTTCATCCCTTGCAGTCCCTGCCTTCCAGCCCTCCACCGCGATCCCCTGCTAGTGCCCAGGAACCCAGAGTTCTCTACAACAGAGGATGAAGGGAAGGGCAGGGAAGAGGGAAGTTGATCTTGGGAAAGACTGGCACTGACCTCTGATTCTAACATTGTTCATTTGGCTTTCCACAGGGGCACTGCCATGGTGGTGGCCATGGCCCTGGGCCCTGTTGTGGGGAAAGGCACCCCCCTGGCCATGGTCCTGGGCACTGTCCTGGGGGGAGCCACTGCCCAGGGCCCTGTGGGCACCCCCCTGGCCATGGTCCAGGGCACTGTCCTGGGGGAAGCCACCCCCCAGGGCCCTGTGGGCCCCAACCTGGTCCACCTCACTAAGGAAGCAAAAGAAAGAGGATACAAGAATGGGGAGTGTGAGTGGGTTGCCCTGCTGACCTGGCATGGAGCCTGAACCAGAATCTCCTCTTTCTAATAAACAGCCTCCCAGAAGCCATGTTTTACTCTTAAAGAGTCTGTCTTCCTTCATATCCAACTTGGTACCCAAGTGGCCTTGTGGCCTCTAGTTATACAAGTGAGCACCCAGCCAGGCACTCTCAGAAGCTTGGTTCCCATGGTGCCCATAGCATATGCTTGTATAAGTCCACCCCTCCTTTCCTTTTCACTCTGGCCCTCTCCCATCAAACAGTCTCAACTGTGTCCTCATCATTTAACCCCATCATATACATTGACCTGGACCTGACGGACCTTCCAAGGTTCCATCTAGATGTCTCACTGTACAGATCAAAAGCCCTCAACAGATCCCTACTGTCCAGATGTATTTCTCACCATTCTCTGAAAAGACATTGAACTCTCCAGCCTCCTTAACTTTACCTATTTCATCACCACCACCCCTTCCCACTCCCAGTTCAAGAATACCTTCCCTCTCAGACAGGTGAAACTCCAGCATCAACATGAAGCCTTCCCTAAAGCCCATTAGGAAGAGAGAGGTCCTCTTTGTACACTGTCCCCTTCTGTGCAGCTTATACCATCACATGGGCCTGACCACACCCTACCCACTTAGCACCAACTTATGATCTGGCTTTTTATATCTCCAGCCAAACTGTAAGCTATTCAAGGCAGGCCCACCACTTCTACATATACCTCTAGATTCTCCCACTCCATCTGCTAGTGACCTATGCCTTGCATAGAGTGGCATTTGCACATAACTTAGGGACATCTATATTCTAAATGCTGGTAGGTTCTGACTCTCTCCCAAGGCCCATTCCTCAGCCACGGCACCTCCCTGCATATACAGCCAGCCTGCTTGGTGTGAAACACTTTCTGTCCATCCAAATCCCACATCTGGGACTCCCTCCAATCCCCAACTCCCAGACCTCTCACACCACCCATATCTATTACTAGCCCTCTACTCAGGCCTGTCCCAGGCCCATCATGCCTCCCCTCCCTGACAGTCATTCCCTGATGATAGAGGCAGCAAGTGTCCTAAAGTGAGTGGCTATTGAGTACCTTCCAGGCCGGAAAGGGGGTGATTATAAGAAAAAGAGCTGCGAATTCTCTCTCTTCTCCCTCTTCCCACACCCCACACTCAGCACTTGAATAACAGAAGCCGGGCTCCACGCCTGAGGGGTGCAAACTCAGGTCCAGGTCCAGAGAAACGTGAAGAAAGACCCAACTTGAATAGTGCTAATCCCATTGGGGAGGAGGGGGTGGTTGCTGAGCAAAGCCGAGAGAAATGTGGAACTTAAACCGCCAGACCTCTCAATCCTTCGGCTTCCTGCACAATGAAGTGCGGGTGTGGAAGCTTCTCCCTCTTTTCGGCTGTAAGAGTGCGTGTCAAGTTGTGAGGCTCTCTGCACGGTGCCTGAAGTCGCGCTTCCTGGTCCCTTACGGGAAGACCGATGTCCCCCTGGGAAAGGCCAATGTGCAGACTACAGCCAGACAGCTGGGCCCCTCTAACAGCAGCCCTCAGACTTGGCCTGGGTAGAGGGGCCCACCACTACCAGTCCCGGGGTGTTAAAAGACTGCAAAGCCTCCAGCGCCAGGCAGCCGCGCGGGGAGAAGCCTCTGTCCCCACCCCCGGTGCCGCGCCCATTGGCTGGGCTCTGGTCGGCCCCGCCCACCGATCGGTCCGCCTGGCGCTGACGCATGCGCGGGAGCCCGCCACCGCCGCCGCTTCAGCACCAGCTCCCGGACAGCGGCGCCGCCCACGGGCATGGACGCTGATAGCGGCAGCAGCAGCAGCGGTCCGGCTCCCGGCCCGGGTCCGGATGAGGAGCAGCAGCCCAAGGAGGAACCCTTGGCCCCAGACGGCAGCTCCCCGGACAGGTAGGGCGGACCGCTCCGCAGACCCGGCTCCCAGACCTTCCCAGCACCCCCGCCTCAGGTATCCCTGTAGCCGCCATAAGTCTCCTTCATTCATTCCCCACCCCCTCCCAGAACCCCTTCCACCGCCCCGAGCTACCGGGCCCCTGGCCACGCCCTCATTCTGCCGGGTCAATTTTCTCTCTCCCTGATACCCCCTACTGTCAGTCCCCGTCGCCCTCATTGCTTAATACCTGCCCCACCCACTGTTCCTACCTTACCTCTAAGGCCGGGGGTTCCTCCGCCCCTCCAGCCCTCTGAGCCCCTCCGTCTAGGCCCTGCCCCCGCATCTTCTCAGTAAGCTCCAAGCCCGCAGCCCGCAGTCCGGGTTCTAGCATGTCAGTGTACTCGAAGGTGCGTGTGCAGGGTAGACAGGAGGATCCCCAAGGTGTGTGTCCTGGGGAGAGCAGACACTCGCCGCCACGCCAAGGACTGTCTTTGTACATCACCGTCAGTCTCCAGTCTGCCCTGTATGGCCGGCTGCGCACATGTGGGCTTGAGTGCCCGAGTGTGGCAGCCACCGACAGGCCCTGGAGACGCTAGGGTGGGCAGGCTCTAAGGCTCAGGCCGCGGTCAGTACTATCCCTGAAGGAGCCCTAGGCCGGTGGGACAAGAGGAACACCTTCTCTCTGAGGACCCAGATCTTGGTGCCTCTCCTCCACCTTCCTCCACCATATGTGTGAGGGAACAGCCCAGCCAGGTAGCAATATGGCGCAATTTCTGTGCCCTGCCTGGTCTGCTACCCTCAGAATTCCTCCCCTGACATGATACTGCCTGTCTCTCTCTTGCCTGGACTGAAATAAGAGGTATTATTTGGGGGCAAAAAACAGAGATGGACATATGTCTACACTGCACCAGTTAAAATGTACGTTCTGTACCTCAGAGCAAAGGGGAGGCCCCACAAGTGGAGAAAAATGTTCTCTTCCCTCTATTGTCAACACATCAGCCTGGATAGATTTAGCCACCTTTCACTCTGAAAGGCACAGAGCTTTCTTCAAGGAGGTGAAATAGGATAGATGTGTTCCCTGGACCAGGGGTGTACCTGGGACTATGGCCTGACCAAGGAGCTAGGGACGGACATGACAGGAGCAGGACACAGCAGGGCAGGGGCCTGGGACCAGGAGCATCCCTAGAAGTGGCTGGAGGGTCATTTGCTGCCTTGGATATTTCTTTTACCAAGGATAAACCCTATCGAGTCTAATCACTTTCCCTGCACATGAGGATCATTCCTGGGCACAGGAACCACTTGCTCTCCTTCAGCAACTCCCTGGGACCTCTGGCCTCTCTCAGCACTTCCCCAGAGACCCTGGGCACTAAGCAGGTGAAGGGACACAGTTCAATTCAAGAAACACAAATGTGTTCCTGCTGAGCTAAGGACTACTCTAGGGTTAGATACACAGTGAATAAAACTGCACGTGTGTAAGCACACACAGTCCTTTACTAATGCATTAACTACAGAGCAATTTGAAATAGTTCATTCTCTGTTTCTTTTTTTAATTACCTTTTTATTTTCCTAGTGGCATGAATTGCTCCCTCATCTGTCTAGGCCTGTCTGCGGGATCACATGGATGTCCATATGGCTATGTGTCTGTGGGCCTGGGGGTGCTGTTGATGCACATGTACATTTATCTCTTATGAGTCTTCCATGTGGGGGCTCTGTGTCTGGGGCCCTGTCAGCCAGGCCATGGCTGCTTTAGCCTTGGCCTCTTGATGAAGCCTGTGTCACCACTTTCCATCCCCCTGCCTGCCTGCCCCAGTCACTTGGGTTGCAGGCCAGCCTAGGAAGTTGCTCACCCTCGTCAGAGTGATGGAACTGAGGGGGTAAGAATAAAAGCTGCCTGGGGAGGCAAGGCCTGGGATGTTTAACTTGTATTATCACTAGGTATCCTGGGAACAGAGGGCAGCAGGAGCTGGCAGGCGAAATCTTTTTTTCTCAAAAGAGTTTGGTTCTTCTTCTTGGGAGGGTTGAGTCTGGAATGTGGAGGGTTTCAAATTTTGCCACACTGACAATGATGGGCACTGTCAAGAAAGATGGGATTTAGAACCAGCTGATCTTAGGTCCTTGGATAGGGATAAGGGGGGTGTAAAAGAAGGGGCTGGGGCCAGGGAGACCCCCGTAGAAGCAAACCAATGGTAGAGGCTGGAATCCCCCCTTGAACAAAGCCAGTTAAAGAACGATGCAGGCTTACGAGCTTTGGCAGACTGGTTAAGGGAGAGTGTTTCCTTTCTCCTCCAGTACCTCCAAAGTGCTTCCCTTCTTGAAGAAAAAACAAAACAAAACAAAACAAAACCAGACACTCCAAGTGGAAGGGCCTGGCTCCTAGGAAAAGCCCAGTGCTCAGCGAGTGCTCTAAGGCCATGAGCAGCTGGAAAGGCCCCCTGGCTGCCCCCCCACCACCGACCCTTAGAAGGCAGGCTTTGATGTAAAGAGGGTGACCAGGGAGCACCTGGCTGGCTCAGTCAGTGGAGCATGCAACTCTTATCTTGGAATTGTGAGTTCGAGCCCCACATTGAGTATAGAGGTTACTTTAAAAAATAAAATCTTAAAAAAATAATAATAAATAAAGAGGGACACCAAGACTAATGGGTCATATTCATGCCTTCAGGATTTAACCCAGACCAAAAACAGTGCCCAGCATGTGGTAGGTGCTAAAAAAAAGACCTGCAGGAAAAAAAAAACACCTTAAAGAAGTACATGTCCACACTTATGCACATAAACCTGGCCATTTATCCAGCCTCCCTTTGGCCCATGGGGAGGGGTCAATAAGGTCTTTTATCTGCCAGGACGCTGGCTGCTATATCAATTCTATGGGTCATCTGAGGTCTTCTTTTAGAACATCTTTGGTCAAATTCCTATTTTTCTAAAGGTTGCGTTAGTTTAAAAATAAGTATCAGTGATTTTTTAAAGTTTATTTGTTTATTTTGGGGGGGGGAGAGAGAGAGAAGGAGAGAGCCAGTGGGGGAGGGCAGAGAGAGAGAGGGTGGGGGAGAGAGAGAATCCCAAGCAGGCTCCACACTGTCAGTGCAGAGCCTAATGCAGGCTCAAACCCACGAACTGTGAGATCATGACCCAAGCCGAAGTCAAGGGTCGGACACTTAATGGACTGAGCCACCCTGGTGCCCCAATAAGTATCAGTGATTTAAACCATGAGATCAAATTCTGATGTAGCTTTTAGATAACAAAAAGGAAAGTATTTATAATTATATATGTAATGAGATTCTCAAGGTACGGGAAGTTCTAAAATGGAGATACATTATCTGAGGTGCATAAAGAGGTCAAACTGTAAACATAAATATACTTCTTAAATTATATGCTTCCCGAAGAACTCAGTGTGGGAAGGGGCAGGAAAGCAAATGTATCTTCCACATGCCAGGCTCCATGGCAGGCACCTCACATATGTTGTATCAGTTAATTCCCACACCCAACGGAGAGGGGGCATTATCAACATACTCTCACTCAATAGGCAAGGATGCCAGCACTCCAAGAATTGTGTCTTTCCCAAGGCCCCAGAGCTAAAGGATGATGGAGCCAGGAGCCCACTTCCAGTGCTCCCCCATTTTGCTCTCAGCATGGGGCTCATCCTTTCCCAGACTGCTATGCCAGCCAGTCATCCTTCTGGGTGGAGGAGGAAGAGCTTACCTATTCTATCCACTTCCTCTACTTGGTCTCTGGGCAGAAGCCAGCCTCCCTGGGCAATGTCTACTTGCCACCATGGCTGGGACTCTGGCATATAACCCCTTCAGCAGTGCAGCAGGCAGGGCCGGAAGCCAGGGTTGGCTCAGCGTAAACGACACAACTATACAAGTTCTGGCCAGCCAGGTGAGTCAGTGAATGGGGAGAGAAGACAGAACTCTGCCAGGGCTTCCCAGTCCGAAGCCCCTCTGGAAACCCTCCATAGCCCTCAGCTACTCTGTTCTGTGGACATCTTCTCTCGTCTTAGGTCTGGCAATCCTGCCACTGGGTGGGACTCCACCTCCCCCTGCACCCAAGGAGTGGGGCTGCGTCCACGCACTGAGAGCTGCTCTCATGAGTAATTTTGAAAGAAGAATCTATTGCCGATTCTTCCTTAGCAAGTTCCTTGGGGGTCCCAACTCCCTCTCCCAACTGTGCACACTCTTACAAAGCAAACCTTCTGCCCCATGGCCCAAGGCTGGTGGAAGGGCAGCACTTGCCTCTGCCAAACCTTCCCTGAGGTTTGGCATACCCTAAACCTCACACCCCTATCAAAGCTGGGCCTTCCTCTGGGCTCCTTCAGCCCTCTGACTTCCTCTCTCACAGCACCCAACATGTTGGACTGTTGTCAACATCTCCTGCCTACCATGAGTGCCTAGAGGCCAAAGGCCCTATTCATCCCAGGACCACTATTAGCAGCCTATCTAGTGCTCAGTAGTCATTCAGCAAACATTCCCTGGACACCTTCTGAGTGCAAGTCACTCTTCAAGGCACGAGGGCTGCAGAGATGAACAAATGCACCAGACCCTGCTCTCCTGGAGTTCACATTCCATTTGCAAGCCAGGCAATAAACATGACAACACTATAAGGTCTGGTGGGGCAAATGCTGTGAAGAAATATAAAGCGGGGTAAGGGGATAGAGAGCTGACAGGTGATTATTTAGAAAGGGTGATCAGAGAAGGCTTCTCTAAGAGGGTAATAGTTGAACAGAGACTAAAGAGGGGCTATGAGCCATGCAGTTATCTGGGGGAGGAGCACCCCAAGCTGAAGGAGGAGAAAGTTCACAGGCTCTAAGGTGGGACCAAGATTGCAGCAGGTGCTCAATAAATGTCCGACAAGAGAATGAACAGATGACTGCAGCCGGAAGAGCACAGGACTGCGAGTCAGACCTGGGTTTAAGGCCCAGCGCTTCATGGCTCACTGAACCTATTTTCAAATCTATAAAACAAGGAAAGTATCTCCCCTGTAGGGTTTTTGTGAGGAATACAGGACACCATATATGTAAAAGCACAGTGTTCAGCATGTGCCAGGCTCTGCCAATAACGTTTTTTGAGCGTGTGGACAGATGAGTGAATGAGATAGCAGACCCAAGAGGTAGGCTGGGGAGTAGCCTGCACCCTCCTCACCTCTCCCCCAGGACTAGTAATAGAACAACCCCAAGCCCCCGGCTCCTTGCCTCCGACTCCTGAACAATGATGGGGCATGGGATGACCCCTGCCCCCATCACCCTTGTCTCCTCTCTCAACAGGTCTCAAAGCAAGGCTGTGGCCCCTGAGGCAAGCCCAGAGAAGAGCTGCTCTCTCCACAGCTGCCCCCTTGAGGAACCTTCCAGTTCTTCAGGACCCCCACCAACAACTTCCACCCTCCAGCCTGGGGGCCCGTCCAGCCCCTTGGCCCCTGCACACTTCACCTATCCCAAGGCACCACAGGAATACCGGGGGGACAGTTCCCTGCCAGGGCTTGGGGACCGGGCAGCTCTATGCTCCCATGGCTCTAGCCTCAGCCCTTCTCCAGCCCCCTCACAGCGAGATGGGGCCTGGAAGCCACCATCTGTGCAGCACCATGTGGTCAGTGTCAGGTAAGGAGGGGTTCAGCAGCCTGCAAGCTGCCACTGGAAGGTGGGGCAAGGCTTAAAAGTGGAGTGAGCCCCTGGGGCTCAGGACTCCTTCATTAGGAGGCAGCCCAGGATGTCTCCTGCCTCTGATGGAGGAGGCAGCCTGGATGGAGGAGGAAGTAAGGGTTGGAGCTTGGGAGTAGAACAGCCTGTATGGGTTAGTACCATCTTCCTCTACCTCCCACCCTGCAAGAGGGCTCTGACAAGCAAGTATCTTTTCTTCTCTTCCACAGGCAGGAACGGGCCTTCCAGATGCCAAAGAGGTAGGCCTGGGCCTTCTCTGGCCCCCTAAGGGTGACTAGGCTGGTGCCAAGTTTGGCCCCACCACCCCTTCTTGTTGACTCCTAAGCTCACCACACCCTGCTGCCTTACCCAACACCAATTCCTGTGGGTTCTCTTCCTCTTTCCCAGCTATTCCCAGCTGATTGCCGAGTGGCCGGTGGCCATGCTGCTGCTGTGTCTGGCTGTCATCCTCCTCTGCACCCTGGCTGGACTGTTGGGGGACCGGCTGCCCGACTTCTCCAAGCCCTTGCTGGTAAGAAAGGGCGGGACGGGGAAGGGATAGGGGCCCCAAGGCCTGGCCACCTCGACTCTGTCTGGGGCAGAAAGTTGGACGGCACAGCTGGAGTGGGGTGGCAGTGCACGTTGGGGAAATGATACAGAGGCGATACTCTCATCCAACAATCCAGACAGGTGGACTGGCCTTTTCTGCTCCAGGGATGCAAAGGGGCAGAGCCAAGAAGGGCCAGACGGAGCACCCCTCCTCCTGCCTGACCTTCTCTGTCCTCCTTCCTGCAGGGTTTTGAGCCTCGAGACACAGACATTGGACGCAAGCTAGTGGTCTGGAGAGCACTGCAAGCCCTCACAGGCCCCAGGAAGCTGCTTTCTCTTTCCCCAGACTTTGAGCTGAACAGGTAGTGGGTTCCCACCTTTCCACTGTTGAAGCAAATGGGGGAAAGAGAGGGGGCATTGGGTGACCTCCCCAAATGCAGGTCAGAGGGACTTGCTGGGATCCCCTGGGGAGTGGTATCTGGCCTCCTCTGAGCCCCTACCCCTTGATGGTGCCTGGCATAGATTTTCTCTCTACCTCAGCTCAAACTCCCACACCACTCTGAGCCCCACACCCTGGAGCAGTGCCCAGGAGGGCTTGGTCCGGCCTCGAAGGATGGTGGAACCCCTGGAAGACAGAGGGCAGGAGGACTTCTTTTGTGGTCCCCCTGGTAAGCTGCAGCCTAGCCAGTTCTTGCCTTTCATGGTGGTCCCCTTCCTACCTACTAGAACAGGAGGGCTCAGGAGAACAAATGTGGGCAGACAGAAAAGGAAGGAGGTTGGTTGGCCATGTTCAAGTCAAGGAAGTTGGGTTACAGCTGGGAGGCTGAGGCAGGTCTCGGGTACTCCAGCCACACAGGGTCAAGCTGGGTGGGGGTGGAGCACCGGATCAGGCAGCCTGGCACAGGTTTCAGACTCCTGAGACTCTGAACCTCATATGGCCCTGGGTAAGCGTCTTCCCTCTGGTGGGCCCAGGACCTGATGCCAAAGAGCTGAGCTCTGGAAGGGGCGGGGGGTGGGGTGTGTTGCAGAGAAGAGCTATGCACAGCTGGTGTTCATGTCGACCTCAGCGGGCAGCCTGTGGAACCTGCACGCCATCCATTCCATGTGTCGCATGGAACGGGACCAGGTGAGCAGACTGGGGAGGTGCCAGGGGTTGGGGGGTGTGGGGGTGGGGCAGGGACATCAGGGACCTGATCTCAAGGAAATACAGCTGAGCCAGGACTGCCAGGGTGGACAAGGGAAGAATATTCCCTGCTTAGAAAATTATTCCAACCCTGTTGAGAGGCTCCAGGTCGGGGTGGAGAAAGAAGAGTCAACTTTTTATAAGAGCCAAGACACAGACTATGTGGAGCCTGGGGATTTTCAAAAGGTCCCGAAGAAAAGCTTCAAGAGCTGTTGAGGAGGACCCAGCCCAAGGCCCCCAGCCTCCATCAACCCAAGCAGTGCCAATCCAACCATGCCAACTGGAAAGCCATATACCATAACACCTGAAGAAAGATTTGCTGCTAAAAACAGTGTGAACACCACTGAGTAGCCCAAGGCACTCCATACAAGTGAATTCAAAGTACCAAAAGACTCCTTAACATGCGCCCTGGAGTCAGATGCCTAAATTCAAGGCCAGTTCTAATACTCCCTAGCTGTGTGACTGCAGGCATGTTTCTTAACCTCTCAGTGCCTCAGGCTTTGCATACATAAAATGGAGAAAATAATGGTACTTGTCTCATAGGGATGTTGTGACAGTTAAACAAGATAGAATTTGTCATAGTGATTGGCAATAGAAATCTCTTTTTTTTTTTAATTTTTTTTTCTTTAACGTTTATTTATTTTTGAGACAGGGAGAGACAGAGCATGAACGGGAGAGGGTCTGAGAGAGAGGGAGACACAGAATCTGAAACAGGCTCCAGGCTCTGAGCTGTCAGCACAGAGCCCGACGCAGGGCTCGAACCCACGGACCGCGAGATCATGACTTGAGCCGAAGTCGGCCGCCCTACCGACTGAGCCACCCAGGCGCCCCAGAAATCTCTTAATAAATGTTACTGTTGTCACCACGATCTCAGGCCCAAGGCCGTACAGTACAGTCAGTTGGTGACAAAATGGGGCCTCTGATTCCCCAGGCCAGTGCCCTCCCAAACTACACCAGCTGTTGTGATGTGTTGTGTCAACAGCAGGGGGGAGAGAAAAGGAGACATGGGGTCTGTAAAAGAAACAGCCCTGGCCCTAAGAGGGTTTAAGCAGACCTGTGGACAGAGGTGGGGGGCTAAGGCTTGGCACTGACCCTGATCCTGGAATGTTTTGGCCTCACTTTTCCCATCATTTGCTTCCAGTTCCCTGGACCCTTGACCCCTCTGTGGCTGGCACTCCACTGGCACTCCTGGCTCAGGCAGTGAAGAGCTGGGGTGTGTGACCTGCAGGGGTCCTCAGGGCAGGACCTCTCAGGCTGAGGCCTCGGGCAGCATCCCTGAGGCTCCTCTTTGATGGAGTCAAGATGTAGTCCGGAGCCAAGTGCAGCTCTGAGACAAGCCACTTCTACTGGGCTGGGGAGATACCTCTCTGCCTCTGCCCTATAGCCTGAAAGGAGGTGAGGGGGCCTTGGATAGGGCTGGGGAAACCTGGGCCCCTGCGTTGCTCCTGAGCTCTCTCCCGCTGTGTGTGCTGTACAGATCCGCTCCCATACCCGCTTTGGGGCTCTGTGCCAGCGAACGGAAGCCAACAAGTGCTGTCCCAGCTGGTCCCTGGGCAACTATGTGGCCGTGCTCTCCAACCGCTCCTCCTGCCTGGACACGACCCAAGCGGATGCAGCCCGAACACTGGCCCTTCTGCGGGCCTGTGCCATCTACTACCACCGCGGTGCCCTGGTGCCCTCTTGTCTGGGCCCCGGGCAGGACAAGCCCCCGCACTGCGCCCAGGTTCCCACCAAGTGCTCTCGGAGCAGTGCCGTCTACCAACTCCTCCACTTTCTGCTGGACAGGGACTTCCTGAGCCCCCAGACTGCTGACTACCAGGTGCCCTCCCTCAAGTACAGCCTGCTCTTCCTGCCCACTCCAAAGGGTGCCTCTATGATGGGCATCTACCTGGACCGCCTAGCCACCCCCTGGGGGCTCTCTGACAACTACACATCCATCACTGGCATGGACCTGGGCCTCAAGCAGGAGCTGCTGAGGCACTACCTGGTCCAGGACACGGTGTATCCCTTGCTGGCCCTGGCTGCCATCTTCCTCAGCATCGCCCTCTACTTGCGCTCCCTCTTCCTCACACTCATGGTGCTGCTGGGGGTGCTGGGCTCGCTACTGGTTGCCTTCTTTCTTTACCGTGTGGCCTTCCGCATGGCCTACTTTCCCTTCGTCAATCTGGCAGCCTTCGTCCTGCTCAGCAGCGTCTGTGCCAACCACACCCTCATCTTCTTTGACCTGTGGCGCCTCAGCAAGAGCCAGCTGCCCTCCGGGGGGCTGGCACAGCGCGTGGGCCGCACCATGCACCATTTCGGCTACCTGCTGCTGGTCTCGGGCCTCACCACGGCCGCGGCCTTTTATGCCAGCTACCTGAGCCGTCTGCCGGCCGTACGCTGCTTCGCCCTCTACATGGGCACGTCCGTGCTGGCGCACCTGGCGCTCACGCTGGCCTGGCTGCCCTCCGCCGCCGTGCTCCACGAGCGCTACCTGGCCCGCGGCTGTGCGTCCCGGGCGCAGGGCCCGTGGGGCGGCAGTGCGCCCCGGCGGCTGGCGCTGGCGCTGCACCGGCGGCTCCGCGGCCTTCGGAGGGCGGCGGCCAGCACCTCGCGCCTGCTCTTCCAGCGCCTGCTGCCCTGTGGGGTCATTAAGTTCCGCTACATCTGGATCTGCTGGTTCGCCGCGCTGGCGGCAGGGGGCGCCTACATCGCCGGCGTTAGCCCCCGTCTGCGGCTGCCCACTCTGCCGCCGCCCCGCGGCCAGGTCTTCCGGCCTAGCCACCCCTTCGAGCGCTTCGACGCGGAGTACCGCCAGCAGTTCCTGTTTGAGCGGCTGCCTCAGGGCGAGGGCGGCCACATGCCTGTGGTTTTGGTGTGGGGCATCCTGCCCGTGGACACTGGCGACCCGCTGGACCCTCGCAGCAACAGCTCACTGGTGAGTGACCCTGCCTTCTCTGCCAGCGGTCCCGAGGCCCAGCGCTGGCTGCTGGCACTCTGCCACGAAGCTCGGAATCAGAGCTTCTTTGGTGTCCAGCCCGAGGGCTGGCCCACGCTGTGCTTCATGGAGGCCCTCCAGCGCTGGGTGGAGAGTCCTGCTTGTGCCCGCCTGGGGCCTGGCCTCTGCTGTGGCCACTCAGGCTTCCCTTGGGCACCCCAGCTTTTCCTGCACTGCCTCAAGATGATGGCTCTGGAGCAAGGCCCCAACAGCACCCGTGACCTAGGACCCCGCTTCAATAGCCAGGGCGGCTTGGCTGCCCTGGTTCTGCAGTTCCAGACTAACTTCCAGTACAGTACAGATTACAGCCAAGCACACCACTTCTATGCTGAAGTCAGCCACTGGCTGGCAGGGGAGCTGGGCAGAGCACCTCCCGGCCTCCACCGGGGTTGGTTTACCAGCCATCTGGAGCTGTACAGCCTGCAACACAGCCTGAGCACAGAACCTGCTGTGGTGCTGGGCCTGGCTCTGGCGCTGGCGTTTGCCACACTGCTGCTAGGCACCTGGAACGTTCCGCTTAGCCTGTTCTCCGTGGCAGCGGTGGCAGGCACCGTACTGCTCACCGTGGGGCTCCTGGTTCTACTCGAATGGCAGCTCAACACTGCTGAAGCCCTCTTTCTCTCTGCTTCCGTGGGCCTCTCAGTAGACTTCACTGTCAACTACTGCATCTCCTATCACCTGTGCCCACACCCCGACCGCCTGAGCCGCGTGGCCTTCTCGCTGCGCCAGACCAGCTGTGCCACAGCTGTGGGGGCTGCGGCCCTGTTTGCGGCCGGTGTGCTCATGCTGCCTGCCACGGTGCTGCTCTATCGCAAGCTGGGCATTGTCCTCATGATGGTCAAGTGCGTCAGCTGTGGCTTTGCCAGCTTCTTCTTCCAATCTCTGTGCTGTTTCTTTGGACCAGAGAAGAACTGTGGGCAGATCCTCTGGCCTTGTGCCCACCTGCCATGGGATGCTGGGAATGGGGAGCCTAGTGGGGAAAAGGCAGGCCGCCCAAGATCAGGGCCAGTGGGAAAGGCACCCGGATCCTGCTCGGAACAATACGAGCTACAGCCCCTGGCACGGCGCCGGAGTCCCAGCTTTGACACCAGCACAGCCACTAGCAAACTGTCCCACCGGCCCTCGGTGCTCTCTGAGGATCTACAGCTGCATGATGGCCCCTGCTGCCCCCGGCCCCTACCGGCCCCTGCCTCCCCAAGAGAGCTGTTCCTGGACCACCAGGCAGTCTTCAGCCAGTGCCCGGCCCTGCAGACCTCCTCCCCCTATAAGCAGGCTGGCCCCAGCCCCAAAACCCAAGCCAGGCAGGACTCCCAAGGGCAGAAGGCTGAGCCCGTGCAGGCCTCACCAGAAGCCTCGGCCCACCCTCCCAAGCCCAAGGCCGTGGAGCCTCCTGATTGCCTCTGCTCCTCAGCTAGCACCCTGGAGGGGCTCAGCGTCTCTGACGAGACCTGCCTAAGCACCTCTGAGCCCAGTGCCCGAGTGCCAGATTCTGTGGGTGCCTCCCCAGAGGACCTGGACGAAACAGAGCAAACGGTACCTGAGCGGGGCCAGCTGAATGAGAAGCGAGACACCCTATGGCTGGCACTGAGGGAGACCGTGTATGATCCGTCGCTGCCTGCCTCCCACCAGAGCAGCTCCTCCTGGAAGGGCCGTGGGGCACCAGGGGATGGCAGCCCTGTGGTGCTGCCCAACAGCCAGCCAGATCTGCCAGATGTTTGGCTACGCAGGCCCAGCACCCACACTTCAGGCTACAGTAGCTGAGGGAGGCCCAGGAAGGCAGGACTGGGGCACAGAGCCTGTCAGAGGTGACAGGAAGGGGGCAGCCCCAGACTGGAGCCTGATAGTGTCTGCCCGCATCAGCATGGAGAGGTCTCACCCTCCAGCTGTGGATTTTAAACCCTGCCAGATGTTTCAGCCTTGGTCCAGACTGCTACTTACTCCCCACATCTGGAGGATTCAGTGGAGAGGGTCTTTGGAGAGAAATGTCAAGCTCTCCTTGTAACTTGCTGAGGTCTCATTTGTCCCCATATGCCAACCAGGACCTCTGGAAGGGGGAGGGCCAGATGTGTAGCTCCAGGTATCAGGGCGAGGCTGACCCAGCCCCCAAGCCAAGTGGGACGAAGGGACTCAGTCCGTGGAATCCTGCCAGGGCACCTCACCAACCAGAAGAGCCCTAGGGAGCCTCAGCAGCCTCCAGGGCCTCACACCTTTCAGGGGCTCTTCAGCAGGACACTTCCTTCTCTTTGGAGAGCTTCTCTGGGCCGGAATTAAGCGACTCTTTCCTGAACAGCCCTACCCCCTCACACTCCCCGGGCTGACCAGATATTTGCCAGGGCCTGGCAGAGACAGCTGCTGGGAATGAAGCAGGAGGAGGAGGGCTGGTCAGCCTCAGAGTGTCTCTCAGTTACAGGACGGTCCCTCGTGAGGAGCTGCTCTGGTACACGAAGCGTGCTCTCCCCTGTGAACAAACAATAAGAATCCTTTACATCCTGCATCTCTTAGTTTACAGAACACTTGCACACCCACTTTCTCCTTAGTCTCACCATGTCACTATGGGGAAGGCTGCGGTTAGCCAGGTCCTTCTGCCCCCGATTTATAGGTAAAGTCATTGAGAGTAAGTAAGCTTAAGCGATTGACCCACAGTCACAGAACTAGTACAGGGGGAAGCAACTTCCCTGGCTCACTCCCCCCTGAAACTTCCACTCTCCTGGCTCCCTGCCCCAGGGACATTGGCTTGTGGCTAACTTGACCCTTCACCTCTAGCACCCTCTTACGACCTGCCTTCACAGGTGTCTCTAAGTGCAACACTCCCTTCCTTCCTCTCTTTAGACCTCTGTCTCCAGAGAGAGCTATACTCTGAGCTGGCTGCAAGTTGCTCTGCATCTGCCCAGTGCTTCCCTTCAGATCCACTGAGAACCTATCGGCTATGGGGCATCCTGGCTGATCTGCTTCCCAGGTTCAGGGGCATGCTTCTTCCATGGCCACGGTGTATGGAGAGCCCCTGTCAGGAGAGGCGCTGAGAGTAGTAGAGGTTGAACGGAATTCAGTTAAGGCAGGACCCCAGGCCTGCCCCCTTTTGGGAGTGCGTGAGTCTAAAGCTATTCCCCACGTCAGGGTCCCCAGCTTCCTAAGGACATGTCGTTCTGGGGGTTCTCAGCAGACCAAAAGGTGACTCCTCCTCCCCAAAGCAGAGTCTCTCTGCAAGGTTTTTGAGCCCACGTGAGAGCGATGGCACTTGGAGCACATTTACTTGAACACCTACTCTCCTACGGTACTTCGGGGAGACGGAGGCATGGAAGGAAAATCGAACATCTGCCCTCAAGGAGCCCGCCCTCTAGCTGGGGAAACAGCTCACATAGACACACAGGAGCGATGGGTCACTGACAGCACCATGCAGGGCATGCTGAGGGCCAAATGCCTGTCACCATTAGTATCGCTGGAGGTCAAGTACCCAGGACTGGGTAACCAGGAAGGCTTCCAGGAGGGAAACAACTCAAGCTGGGCTTCAGAAGTGCAAGTATCTCAGACTGGAAGGGACCTTAATGATCATTTATTCCAGCAGTTTTCTTTTCTTTTTTTTTTTTTTTTAAGTTTATTTATTTTTGAAAGAGAGAGAACACAAGGGGGGAGGGACAGAGAGAGAGGGAGACACAGAATCTGAAGCAGGCTCCAGGCTCTGAGCTGTCCGCACAGAGCCCCACGCAGGGCTCGAATCCACAGACTGCAAGACTGTGACCTGAGCTGAAGTCGGTCGCTTAACCGACTGAGCCTCCCAGGCGCCCTAATTCCAACAGTTTTCAAGCTCTGTAGCCTCAGGACCCTTTCTTCAAAGAATCCTTGTGTGAAAACACAGCATATAAAACATAACAAGCAGTGACTCTAGTGGGTTCTGGGTGGGGTATACAGAGCGAGCTGAGCTCCCCTTTTTACTGTGCCTCTCAGACAGGCCCTGGGGAACCCCTCAAGTTCCTGGCAGCTCCACAGAATGTAGCATGAAAACCACTGATCCAGGCCATCTTACAGATGAGTATCACAGACAGGAAGGGACTTTTCTAGGGCCAAACAGTCTGTGACCACGCTGGAGGCAAATCAAAGGGCATTTTTGATTTTGTGTTTTCTTTATATCGTTGAGACCTACCTCCCACCCCAAGTAGCCCAGAAGGGGAGCAGGAACCCGAATGACAACAGGAGTTGTGGAAGAGAGAGAAGACCGTGGGCAGGAATTACGGGATATGTCGGCTCCTTTGCAAAATAAGAAAATCAAATCCACTTGACCCCTGACATCAGGAGGAGGAGGAGGCAGTGACTAGGACCTAACTTGGACCTGTCCCCCCGGGAGGTCTGCTGGGACCACTCTGTCTTCATGTCCAAGTGAAATTCCACCTGTCTGGCCTGTGGCTGTTCATCAGGGTCTTGGCTTCTCTACACCATGGACGTGTCCTCCTGTTGCCACACATCCAGGCCGAGAGAGCCCTGGTCTCATCTGGCACAATCAGCCAGGGGGAGGACAAGGTGAGCCCTTCCTCCTGAGCATAAGCAGAAGTCTGGCCTTGATTCAAAAGAGAGACCAGCATTTTAGTTGCTTCTGAGCAGCTCACCAAGGCTCTTCTGCCCTGTATTGTGGGAGGGCAGCAGGGATCCAGACCAAAAGAACCTGTTCCCCCACACCCTCTCTTGTGTCTTGCAAGAAGAGACATGGTGTCTAGGACTGGAGCTTCAAAGCTTTTTCTGACTCTGTTAGAATACGGAGGGGTGGGTGGGGCAGGCATCGAGGATTTGGGCACACCTGAGGACCCTACTCGGGGATTTCTGGGTCCCATTCTTGCAGGCCACAGCCACAAAACCCTACAGGAAGGCAAACAAGCCAGAGTAGTTAAGGTACCAACTGGATCTGTTCTTTCTACCGCCGGGCCCAAAAGACTGGAAGAACCCAGTGGTGACCTAAAACATCACCTTACACCTAGAGGGGCCCATACCAACAGCAGGCAATCCACATTAGTGAGTAACCCAGCTTGCCTCTCCAGCCCCAACTGTGGAAAGCAAGATGTAAAGCATTTCCAATTTCCTTTGAGTTTCAGCAGACCTATTCACTTTATTAATATTATCAGTGGTTACAATGAGTATATGGCTTAGAAGCATGCTGTGAAGCAGAGGAAAACCAGTTAAAGCATTTATGTTTGCTCTGAAAAATTCAAGAAACGGTTTCTTAACACGGAGACACTCTAAAATAGAACTATGTTGATACCCATTTGGGATTTAAGGTCATTTCTCCTATTTGTGCTACAGATCCTTGAACTCACACTCAGAGTATGAGTATGCGTGCTGTATGTTTTTAAAATGTAACTTGATATACTTTGTTACTATGGAAAAACCCATCCTTCCATGGCTCTGGTGCTTTGTTGACAATGTTAGAGATTGATTTGACCGGCAGAATCTTAGATTTTACTGGCACATGGCGTAACTGATACCATGATATTTAGGCAATATCCCAACTTGAGCCCGATTCTGAAAGAGACATCTCACAAGAGATTTATAAGCCAAACTTCCTCAGCCCCCTCTAACTCGTTCCTTTCTTCTCCCAGTGCATGAAAGGGCTGGGAGGGGTCTCGGGAAAGAAGATTCATTTGGTTTACAACCTTCACCCGTTTGTCCAGAGAGTTTCTGATCTTTCCTTCCATGGTGGCCTTATCTCAGCCCTTGATAATACACGCAGGCAACAACAAGCTCTCTGACACCCATGCCATCCATCAAGATTTCATTTACTTGGGGAGAAAAAAACAGGCATTCCTCACCCTTTCTACCCACACCCTTGTTCCCAGGGAAGACTATACCTCAAGGTCTGTAGGTGTTTATGCTTAGGAGAAGAAATTGTAACTCAGTTCAGTGGAAAGATGAGAAACAAAAGAAAGCCACCATGTGCTATGTGAATGGTTGGTTGTCCTAAAGCCACTCTGTGCTGAAAAGCCCTGGAAGGACCTTAAAGTTATAATCATTATCAGGTCTCTGTGTGATTATTCACATTATACCTCAACATAGGAAAAAGATCAGGATTTTACCAGATTCACAAACATCTAATAAGAACTTCAGTACTGCTAAAGAAAATCATGCAGCTGGGCAGATTGGTGTAGATTTGAAC
The DNA here is from genome assembly GCF_028018385.1 of Neofelis nebulosa. Taxonomy (NCBI): domain Eukaryota; kingdom Metazoa; phylum Chordata; class Mammalia; order Carnivora; family Felidae; genus Neofelis; species Neofelis nebulosa. The sequence continues at coordinate 63,360,714 of NC_080788.1, read as the reverse complement.
TCGTGACCACCAGACTTTACTGGACCCTCAGCTCTGCCTACCTTGTTTCCATTCTAGTTACTGGTTTCCATTCTTTGTAATGACCATTTAACACTTTCTCTTGCTTCCTCCAACATCTGAGACAGAGAATTCTGGAGATCTGCAAAGGACCCCCTCGAGTAGTCAGCATAGCACTACTCATTGTGTAAATGTGAGGAAACTACTTGAGACTAAGGAAAGAACCATTCAAAATGATTAGAGGGAACAGAGGCCAATAGTCATAGAGGACTGGAATAGTGCCTGTTCCCATCAGCCAGACTTGAAAACATCATAATTTATGGAGCATTGGTTGGAGTTCTCAGAAGGGTCTTGCCTCAATAGTGGGGATTCAATTAGCCCTAGTTTATTTATTTTTTTATTAGCCCTAGTTTAAACACTGCTCACCCCATCTAATAATTGTTTCCCATCTAATAAATTTTAAAGCAAGACCTGAAGGGATGAAACTGTTTCTAAGTAATGTAACTGTATCCCAAAACAAACATCAAGAATATTCACATGAATACAAAAATAACCAGCCACCAAAACCAAAATTTACAGTGTGTGAGGCCTAATAAAAAAAAATTACTTATCACGTGAAGAAGCAGAAAAATATGACCCATAGTGAGGAGGAAAATCAATTGACACCGACCTAAAACTAACATCTATGTGAAAATCAGCAAAGACATTGTTATAGTTGTATTCCCTTTATTCATATAACTACGTAGAGACTTGGAATATGGTTTTAAAAATATACAAATTGAACTTCCACAGCTGTCTGAGATGAAAAAAATCACTGGATGGAATTAACAATAGTTTAGACACTGCAGAAAGAAGACTGGTGAACTTGAAGACATGGCAATAGTAATTGTCCAAAATGAAACACCAAAAGGAAAGATTTGTAGAAATGAACAAAGAGCAGGGGCACCTGGGTGGCTCAGTCAGTGAAGCATCCAACTCTTGATCTCACCTCAGGTCTTGATCCCAGGGTCATGAGTTCAAGCCCTGCACTGGGCTCTGTGCTGGGCGTGAAGCCTACTATTAAAAAAAAGAAAAAAAGAAATTAATAAAGAGCTACAAGGCATGTAATAGGAAGAAAGTTGGTCCTTTACAAATATCTAAAATTATGAAAAAAATGTAGGCGTCAACTAAAAATGGGTGAGAGGGCACATTGGTTTTAGTTTTTGGTTTTTTTTAATTATTTGTGGAGGTGGGTGAACAACAACAAAAAAGATTTTGAAAATGCTGCTCCAGATTCCATCTTCCTTCCCCTTTTCTGTATGACTTTTCTCCTTTGATCATCCCCTCTCCCTCTGAAGCATCCTTCTCTTCCTGCCAGCCTGCTTGTTCCCATGGGCACATGTATCCACTAGTAGCTGCATCTTTAAGAAAACCCTTCCTAGGGGCGCCTGGGTGGCGCAGTCGGTTAAGCGTCCGACTTCAGCCAGGTCACGATCTCGCGGTCCGTGAGTTCGAGCCCCGCGTCAGGCTCTGGGCTGATGGCTCGGAGCCTGGAGCCTGTTTCCGATTCTGTGTCTCCCTCTCTCTCTGCCCCTTCCCCGTTCATGCTCTGTCTCTCTCTGTCCCAAAAAAATAAATAAATAAATAAATAATGTTGAAAAAAAAATTTAAAAAAAAAAAAAAAAAAAGAAAACCCTTCCTTGACCCCCACAACCCACCTCCAGTTATTGCCCAATTGCTCTACTCCATTCACAGATTCTTTAATGTCTACACCTGCCATCCCTGCTTCCTCATCTCTCATGTACCCCTTAACCCACCTTGATGTGGCTTCGCTCAGACCTACCTCTCCACCAGAGTTCCTTTTGCTATACTTGCCAATGACTTCTTTACCAGTTATTCTCCATAGTTTGCCACTCCCTCCTTCGGCAGTTTAAGACTTCCTCCTCCTGGCTTCTAAAACACCACCCTCTTTTTGTTGTCTTGTCACCTCTGTGGCACCTCTTTATCGGGTTTCTTGGTTGGCACCTTATCATTGCCACTTCTAAATGCTGCTATCCCTATCCTTGGCCCTAAGGCTCTCTGTATACTCCTTCCCTTGGAGATCCCATTCAGCTTTTATTTTATTTTTTTTAATGTTTATTTATTTTTAAGAGACAGAGCGTGAGCGAGGGAGGGGCAGGGAGAGAGGGAGACACAGAATCTGAAGCAGGTTCCAGGCTCCAAGCTGTCAGCACAGAACCTGACTCGGGGTCAAACTCATGATCCTCCAGATAGTGACCTGACTGAAGTCAGACGCTCAACCAACTGAGCCACCCAGGCACCCCCCTGGCTTCCCCCCTCCCCAAATATATCCATAAACCCATGACTCCTAAGAGTCTATCTCCAAGCCAGACTCTCCTCTGGGCTGAAAGCCTATTTCAAACTGCCTACTTGACAACTCCACTTGAGTGTCTGAGAGGCATTTCAAGTTTACCTTGTTCAAAAAAGCTCTCAATCTCCCAGGAACACAAAATAGTGACTCTATCCACAGTTATTCAAGCCTGGGAGTTATCCTTAAGATCTCCCTCTCCCCTGCCCCTCCTTCTCCCATATCCAGTCCAACACGGAGTCCTGAAATCCTACCCTCCAAAAGCTGTCTTAAATGTGTCTGCTTCTTTTCCATCACTGTGGTGTCTGAATGGGGTCTCTGATTGGATGGGGGCCCCCAAATGTGGGGCCAGTGGCATGGGCAGTGAAAGTGATGAAGTTTAGGGTGATGGGGGGTTCGTGGGGTCCGGAGCCGTTGGCCAAGAAAGAGTTCTGGAAGATGTCTTTGGTGCAAAAAGGTGATTTTATTAAAGCACAGGACAGGACCCATGGGCAGGAAGAGCTGCACTGGGGTCCTGACGGGTCACTCACTATATACCCTCAGGTCAGAATTAGAGTAAGTATCTAAGGAATTTTGGAAGCAAGGTTTCCAGCACCTTGAAGGACTAGCTGTTGCTAGGGAAATGCCATTTATTACCATTTAATAAAACCTCAGTCATGAGACCCTTCTGATGTATATCAGGGGGCCATGAGCTTGGAGTATGATTGCCAGCGTATATCTTGGGGCGTTGAGATAAAGGAAGTCGACTTACAGGGTCCTCTAGGTTGGGATAATGTTAAGCTAAGGTTCTCTTTGTTCCCAGCAAAGTGTCATCCTTGAGGCAGCTGAGCTCCTAGAGGGAGGTCACTCTGCCGATTTCAAGGACTTGACAGTGGGCTGTAGGCAGTAAGGGAATTTAATTTTTCATTTGCCTCAGTTTCCCACCTTACCATGGCAAGCACTTAAGCCCCTTTCCTTTGTTCTTGGGTAGCTGGGACTGTCCAAGGAACATCACACATATTCCACCTGGGGGGCAGGTGTGCTGGCCTGTATTTTACCCTCAACCTACCTCATGCTCCCTCATCAAAAGGATTCACCTGAGGCAGAACGAAGGCGATAGAAGGTGATGGAATACACCGCAAAGGAGCAGTGGGCAGGACAGCAGAGGGGCTGTCTGAAACAAGGCAGTGGGTGGGGGCTGTTTTTAAAGGCAGAAGGTGAGGAGGTGTATGGACTATGGAATTTTCCCTGCTTTGGTAACCGTGCCTAGTTGTATGGTTACATTGGGTAGTTAGGGCCTATGGATATTTTGAGGTGGGTGGCCTGACGGGCCGATCAGGTGGTTGCTCTGGGCCCTTTCCACATTCTGTCTCTCAAGGCTGTTTGCCTAGAAGCGGTCTCTACAATCCTCACTGCTACCACCAGTTTTGCGGCCAGGCCACCATCATCTCTCATTTGAACGATTACAGTAGCCTCCCAGCCATCTCCCTAGTTTTGCCCTTGCCCCCCTTCAATCCATTCTCCATGAAGTAGCCAGAGTGAGCTTTTTTTTTTTTAATTTTTTTAACGTTTATTTATTTTTGAGACAGAGAGAGACAGAGCATGAACGGGGGAGGGGCAGAGAGAGGGAGACACAGAATCTGAAACAGGCTCCAGTCTCTGAGCCATCAGCCCAGAGCCCGACGCGGGGCTTGAACTCACGGACCGTGAGATCGTGACCTGAGCTGAAGTTGGACGCTTAACTGACTGAGCCACCCAGGCGCCCCCAGAGTGAGCTTTTTAAAATATAAATTGAATAACACTCTACTGCTCTAATATTTCAATGACTTCCCATTACTCTTAAGGATCAAATCTAATCTCTTTACCTTTGGTCTGTAAAGCTTGCTATTTGACTACTTATCTCTCTGGCTTTATCTGTACCACTTTCCTCCTCTGTGTCAGCCTTGCTTGCTCAATCCTGCTTTGGGACTCTGCATTTGTCCTCCCTTCTACCTACCCCACATTGTTCATCAGATTAACTCCCACTCATCTTTCATTAATCAAACATAAGTGTTTTCCCTCACTATTCAATTTCAGTTGGGTTTCCCAGGCTTTCGCTGCCATAGTAGTGTAGAAAATGTTGAGGTTCGGAGCCAATGGCCAAGAAAGAATTCTTGAGACATCTTCAGTGCAAAAAGGTGGTTTTATTACAGCACAGGGACAGGACTTGTGGGCAGAAAGAGCTGCACTGAGATTGTGAGGCGTGGCCGATGATACACTTTCAAGTTGGGAGGGGTTAGGAATAGCACAAACCTCCAAGGTATTTTGAAACCTTGAAGGTTTCCAGGATTCTGAGGCTAGGAAAAGTTAATTTGTTACTGTTTAGTAAAATCTCAGCCATAAGACCCTTCAGATGTATATCAGTGGGTCATATTCTTGGAGGATGATTGCTAACATACATTTGGGGGGGGGGGTAGAGATAAAAGAAGTTTCCAAAGGAATTTTTATATGTTAGAGTAGACGTACAGGATCCTGGAGGTTGGGTAATGTTAAGCTAAGATTGTCTTTTGCCCTTAGCAAAGTGTCATCAAAGCAGCTGAGTTCCTAGAGAAATGTCACTCTGCCTATTTCAAGAACTTGTCAATGAGCTATCGGCAGTGAGGAAATTTAACTTTTCATTTGCCTTTGTTTCCCACATCAATTGTACATTGTGCTTTTCCTTCATAGTTTTACTACAGTTGGTAAATATGTATTTATTTCGTTTTCTTCCCCCCACTTAATTGAGGTGTAACTAGTGTTTGTGTGATTATTTGTTTATCATTTTCTATATTGTAAACTCCAGGAGGGCAGAGCCAGTCAGTCTGGGTATTTGTTGCCCCACCCCCATCTGTCCTGTTAGAAGAACGGTCTGGCACACAGCAAATGTTCAATAAATATTTATTGAGCGAAATGAATGAGTGCTTTAAGAGCTTGAGTACCCTCCCCTATTCTCTACGAGTAGCTCTGAATCTCTTCTTAAAATCTGGGTAAGTGTTGGGGTACCTGACTGGTCCAGTTGGTAGAGAATATGGCTCTTGATCTCAGGGTCATGAGTTCAAGCCCCAGGTTGGGTGTAGAGCTTACCTTTTTTAAAAACGGGGGTGGGGGTGGGGGCGGGGAATCTCCATGTGTTATTAAAGTTAGGACTGAGGGCAAGTGCCTGAGGTATTTCTGTCCACAGATCCTCTTTAAACGTCACCTACCACTCACCACTCTCTGCCTATCCAAATGCTCTGCGCTGTCGCCAATCAGCATGCAATCTCCCTAACGATCATGGACCAAATAAAGAGAAGGACTGTGACATGGACTCTAAACGTGACCGCATTTGCGTCTCAAGCCAGGAATATGACGCCCACAGCTCATTGCTCCTTCCAGGCCCGCAGAGTGCACCACTTCCCTCCCCTGCCCAGACCTGGGGGCTCCAACACCCAAAGCCTAGGAGCCCAGGCTCCGGCCATTCTTCTGACCTGCCGTACAGCATGGCAGCCCCCAAAGGCGTGGCCCAGGGCACTGATAGACGTACAACATGGCCGCCTACAGGGAGCATACAGCACGCCGTCCCGCCCGGCCACCGGAAGTTTCCATTTGAAAGCCAGGCGGCAGACCGGGTTGCTGGTGCGGCAGTTACTGCGGAGCAGCTTTTGAACCAGAGCGACGAGGGCTGCGAGTACGAGCTACAGGCGCCTGGGTTCGGTTGTCCCGGGGCGAGAGACGGGGCTGGATGTCGGAGGCGGGCGGGATGGACTGGGAACGGAGAATTTTCTTTCTCCCGACTTCTTCCCCGGGCCCGGACAGGCCAGGTCGCCCTCTCCCGGGGCCTTCCACCTGCTTGGGCCCCCTGGCCCACCGCAGGCTAACATTCGATTCGCACCTTCCAGGGCCCAGCCTTGCCGCCTCGTTACGATGACCAGCGTGGTTAAGACAGTGTACACCCTGCAGCCCCCCGCTGTGCAGAGCGGCGGCCTGCCGGCAGGTGGGTATCAACGCCGCCCTGCGGACTCGCGGAGGTGGTCTAGCCTAGGAGTATGAGGGCTTAGGTTGGTGGCCGGGAAAGGGGGAGGGCATTCCATTGACTCTGACAACCTGCTAACTCCCCCGAAACCTGGCTAAATTGCTGATTGTTCCACAATTTATTTCCTCAAGCTAGGAATCCCTTGTTAAGCAATTGCTCGTTTTGTTTCCAGAGTTGGGCTATCTGGCTGGACCCGATTTGTTACCTGGGAGAAGAGAGGAGAGTCTGATTCCTAGAGGCCCCGGGGTTCACCCACGTCTAGTTCACATTTGTAACTGCACAGTGTCTCTTATGTAGTATGTTCTCAGTGTTTGTTGGGTGAAATGAGGGAGAGGGGCCATGCCTAGCTGGAGTTTTCCACAACCTTGGGAGAAGAGAGGATTAAAAACAATTTTTGATTCCTTTGACATCCTGCTTTGTGTTACTGGGCTTGTGGTTGGAAGTCATCTCCTACAATCTGCAGTTGTCCAGCTGCGTAATCTGGAGAGCGTAGCATATAATAGACTTCAAACATCAGAACCTGTTGTGGCAGATTTTGAAACAGCTTTATTAAGACTCCTTTCCAGGAGACTGCCACTGGTGGGTGAGCAGTAACAGGATTGATCTGTGAGGTAAACAGGCTTGTATCCAAAGGCTTAAAGGTTTTTGTTTGTCTCATGTGGCCTCAGAACACCTAAATGGTAATCTGGCTTCAGCAGGACTAGGAGTCTCTGGGGAAGCTGGAGCCTGGCCCCTTTACCCTGCCTTTCCCTTGGAGAACAGTGACCATCCTTGGTTGGAAAATGACGGGCTCTCCCCAGACAAGTTGGGAGTTTTCATCTCAGTTTTCTGTCCCTGTCCCAGCTTTATGATCATATATGACCAAAACAGTTTAACGTTTTAAGGCGATCTCCTAGGTTTTTTGTTTTGATTTTGGGCATCGACTCGTTTCTAAGTTTTAGTTTTCCAACTAGGTAACATACACATGTTAAAAATCCAAAGTTAGAAAACAATCTGCGGTGAAGAACGAGTCTCCCTTCCTTGACACCAGCCACCCAGTTCCCCTCCTTAGCGCCTCTCATTTCAAGAAGACAGTCTTTGTTAAATCCTGCTAAATTTTTCCTACAATGCAGCCCTTAGGTTCTAGCAAGTACGGATTATTGGATCTGCTTCCAGTCAACGAAGAGTTGTTAATTTTGATCAATTTACTATTAAGACCATTTCTCATGGGATATATTTGTTACCGTGTAGAACTTCATACCTGAAATAGGATGTTCCCCCAGGATTACCTTTTACTTCAGACAAAAACCTGGGGCACCTGGCTGGCTTACTTGGTAAAGCATGTGACTCTTGAGCTCAGTTCTGAGTTCAAGCCCCACATTGGGCATGGAGCCTACTTTAAAAAATAAATAAAAATAAATAAATAAAAACATGCGTACTTCAGAGACTTCAAAAAGAACCATTTTTTTTTCAACATATGAAGTTTATCGTCAAATTGGTTTCCATACAACACCCAGTGCTCATCCCAAAAGGTGCCCTCCTCAATACCCATCCTCCACCCTCCCCTCCCTCCCACCCCCCATCAGCCCTCAGTTTGTTCTCAGTTTTTAAGAGTCTCAAAAAGAACCATTTCAATCTTTGTGGGCACGAGAATGGAATATAGGGTATAAGTGCCCAGTGAGTGTACCTATAAATGAAATCATTTGTCAGCCTGAGAAATCATATTTATTCCAAACTATTGTGCAGCTGAAGTCATCACAACAAAATCTTTGTCAAATACAGATACCAGTTTCCTAATGCCTGTGATCCAGTGCTTTGTACCTCATTTCTTCAACTTGATTTGTTACAGCCCTTAATTTAGGTCAAGCTGAAGGAGCCATTTTACACTGATCAAAGTGAAAGTTGGTTTAAATTAGAAAATCCGTGGGGGGAGAGGTGGAGAGGCAGCGTGTAACTCCAGAACATGTTACTTGAACTTGCTGTGGTCTATAAATGGTGGAAAGACTGTGTGTTGGAGGGCTGGCATAGGGACTAGGGGGAAATGCTCCTCTCTGGGGCAGAAGCGTGTCATGGCAGGACCACTTCTCAGGTTATCTGGCAGTACCCTAGCAAGATTGGAACAGAATGTCAACTAGGGAACCTCTACACTTAATGAATAAACAAAAGGGCTGAAGTAAAGGCAATCATCATGAAAAGGGGAAAGAAGGGGCACCTGGGTGGCTCAGTGGGTTAAGCGCCCGACTTTCAGCTCGAGACATGATCTCATGATTCGTGAGTTCGAGCCCCATGTCAGGCTCTGTGCTGTGTGCTGACAGCTCGGAGCCTGGAGTCTGCTTAGGATGCTGTGTCCCCCTCTCTCTCTGCCCCCTGCCCCCCTCTTGCACATGCTTGCTCACTCCCTCCCTCCCTCTCTCTCTCAACAATAAATAAACATTAAGAAGTTTAAAAAAAAAAAAAGTGGTGGGCGGGGGAGAAGACTAGAGGAAATCATTCAGAAATGGTGTATGAAATATCGTCAAGTGTGAAGTTCTGAAGTGTTCTATATGTTCCGCAAGCGGGTACCAAACCCCTGTTAATATGCTGGATACTCTCTAGGCGCTAGGGACACAAAGACATCTCAGAGTATTTAGGGAGACTGGTCAAAACAAGTGTGTGGCAGTTCAAAGAGAACCTCATAGCAGCTTGAGTGTAGCCTTGGGAGAGCAAACTGAATGCTTAGGAGCTCAACAAGGTGGTTCGATTCCACTGGAGATGGATGAAGGATTCAGCTGTGTTTTGACCTGCTGACGGCCACACTGGCTCGCATTTGGCTCTTTGCTTGTATCAGCCTCCACTTTCACATCTGTGCCCTCTGGCCGTTCACTTTGCTGCACCATCAAGCTTTTGGCTGTCCTCAAACACATTGCACTGTCACATTCAAAGAGTTTTAGTTTCCATCCCCGATTATTCTCGAACTCTTATTCTTCTGAATTGACCTCCACGAGTTGTGGTTGGCCAGAATGAAAATCCAAGTGTCCGATGACCTGGAACAGAACTGTTTGTTATAGAGTCGCAGCTATTGGGTCATGGTGCTTGAGTCTTCACCCGCTTGCTTTCCTTTGCAGACACACAAACTCGAGCCCCTTCGAAGAGCCTCTTACCAGTGAAGTCCAAAGAAGTGGATGTTTCCAGGCTTCATTCAGGAGGTGCAGAGAACGATGTTACAAAAATCATCAAACCGAGACGAGAGAACGGGTGAGAGTCAGAGCATTGGTATCCAGTGAGAACCTCTTGCTAGAAATTACTCAGCATGAAGATTTAGAAAGTAGGGTTTTTGGGGCGCCTGGGTGGCGCAGTCGGTTAAGCGTCCGACTTCAGCCAGGTCACGATCTCACGGTCCGTGAGTTCGAGCCCCGCGTCAGGCTCTGGGCTGATGGCTCGGAGCCTGGAGCCTGTTTCCGATTCTGTGTCTCCCTCTCTCTCTGCCCCTCCCCCGTTCATGCTCTGTTTCTCTCTGTCCCAAAAATAAATAAAAAACGTTGAAAAAAAATTAAAAAAAAAAAAAAAATAGAAAGTAGGGTTTTTGAGAGCACAGGGCAGCGGGAGTCAGTGACCCAAAGCAGTCGATCAGTTCTGAAGAGGCCCAGCAAGGGTTAAGATAAGAGGTACTCTTTCCTCTCTCACCGCTTGCTCTGAGTGTGCAAACAGCAGTACTGTGGCCAAACACCAGCCCTAAGTGGTGGTCGGAGTGGGTAGGGCTGCTTGCTAGCCTAGGTTGCTGGTCTGAGCACAGTCCAGCCCAGGGAAGTGTGTGCCCCTCCCTCTTCTCAGTTCCCATAGAAGCAAGGTTGACATGAGATAATTACACCGTTTTGAGCAGCAGCAGGTCTGTCAGGTGGTCGAGGTGGTCAGGAGAGGAGCCCATTCCCTATTAATAGTCTGGGCTGAGACAAAAGTGCAAGGACCCTCAGAGATTCTCAAGCGTCTGCTGTTTGCATTCTATGGAATCTCTGGTTCTTTCCTCAGAAAACCAAGCTCTTTGTTCTGCCTTGTTCACCACACACGTAACAATGCCACAAGTCTCTGATTTCTCTTTTGTTTCCTTTTTTAATTGAGGTATGTTATTAACACACATTATATTAATTTCAGGTGTACAATATAATGATTAGGTATTTGTGTATGTTGCAAAATGATCACCACAATGAGACTAGTTAACATCCCGGTTTCTTTGTTTTTGCTCCTCTAGGCAGGTGAAAGCTGCAGACACTGCCTTTAGGAGGAACATCAAAAAAAGGTGAGCATCGGGGTAAATGAAAGCTGGCCACTATTTTGGGGTGGTGGATCTCAGTCGCGTACCTCAGAATCGCTCATGGGTTCTGTAATGTGTTATAGTCTGGGTGCCATCCCAGAAAGTTGAGTGGAACTTTCAGGGATGATGCACAGCCAAGTTTGAGAACCACTGTCAGGGCAAGGATCAGTGATGCTACCATCTTGAGAACCAGACAAGCTTTCTGGGCTCCATGCCAGGACCACTGCTAATTGGAAATCAAACCCAGCTAGATAGCCCATCAATAGGAGCGTGAGCCTTCAGGATAGGAGGCACTGCATGTGGTTAGTGACTTTGAGATGGAGGTGATGGTGGTGGTGTTAGAATCCTGGGGAAAGGGGCGCCTGGGTGGCTCAGTCGGTTAAGCATCTGACTTCAGCTCAGGTCATGATCTTGCGGTCCGCGAGTTCGAGCCCTGCATCGGGCTCTGGGCTGATGGCTCAGAGCCTGGAGCCTGCTTCCAATTCTGTGTTTCCCTCTCTCTCTGCCCCTCCCCCGTTCATGCTGTGTCTCTCTCTGTCTCAAAAATAAATAAAAACGTTAAAAAAAAAAATTTTTTTTTAAAAAGAATGCTGGGAGGATCCATCTCTCTGTTTGAGGCTAGCTTGGATGTTTTGCAGTCCTGAAGACAGAAATAGTGCAAGCTGGAAAGTTTGTAGAAATAGGTTCTGATTCCAAATCTAATTCCAAATAGGTTCTAATTCCAAATCTATACTAGATTTGGGCATGTCTTAAAAGTTCTGAAGATAGGAGCACATGGCCAACTTAGTCAGTAGAACAATGAGACTCTTGATATCAGGGTTTTGAGTTCGAGCCCCACGTTGGGTGTGGAGATTACTTAAAAATAAAATCTTTAGGGCACCTGGGTGGCTCAGTCGGCTGAGCATCCGACTCTTGATTTTGGCTGAAGTCATGATCCCAGGGTCATGGGATCAAGCCCCACGTTGGGCTCTGTGCTGACTGTGGAGCCTGCTCAGGATTCTCTCTGTCTCACCCTCTGCCCTTCTCCCCCACTTGTGCTCTCTCTCTCTAAAAAGTACAGGGAAGCCTGGGTGGCTCAGTCGGTTGCGCATGACTCTTGATTTTGGCTTAGGTCATGATCTCATGTTCTGAGATCAAGCCCAATGTTGGGCTCCACGCTGATGGCGTGGAGCCTGCTTGGGATTCTCTGTCTCCTTCTCTCTGCCCCTCCCCCATGCTCTCTCTCTGTCTCTCTCAAAATAAATAACCCAAAAAACAAAAGTAAGTAAATAATAAAACCTTAAAAAAATTATGAAGATGAAATACTATTCAAGAAGGACTCTGAGGGCATTGAAAAGAGAGGTTAATATTGATCATAATGGCTAATATTTATTAGGTATTTACTGTGTATCTGTAGCTGTGCTAAGAATTATTACATGTATTCTCTCTCATTTTTCACAATAATGTTATGAGATGTGGGTATTACCCTAATTCTAGAAATGAGGAAACCAAGCCTCAGAGAGGTTATGTAGCTTACTGACGGTCATAAACTATTAGATAATGAAGCCAAGATTCGAACTCCTGTTTGTGTGACCCTGTAACCCATTTTAACCCCTCCACTGCTTCATACAAGCACAATTATCATTACAGCTACAAGCCACTGAGCAAGCAGAAATCAGAGGAAGAGCTCAAGGATAAGAACCAGCTCTTAGAGGCCGTCAACAAGCAGCTGCACCAGAAGTTGACTGAAACTCAGGTGAGAGACCCACCAGACCTCTGTCATCACTGCACTGGGGAATGCATGGAATCCCGAGGGACGGCCCCTTGGGTGGGAGCAAGCTTGCAATGCCCAGGTGCCCAAGGGCAGAAGGGGAAGACACCGGGTGTGGGCTGTGGCTGTCCAAGAGTAAGGGCAGCAAAACCACCCCCGCAGAGTGGAACAGGCCTCATCTGTCTGCATGGCACCCCGATAGGGAGAACTGAAGGACCTGACCCAAAAGGTGGAGCTGCTGGAGAAGTTTCAGGATAACTGTTTGGCAATTTTGGAGAGCAAGGGCCTCAACCCAGGTAAGAGACGGTACACAGTTGCCTTCAGAGGAGTCAGTGCACCTGCCGCCTCCTGGGCTGATTGTGGACTGGCTGTCAGGAGTCCGGCATGGCATCAGCTGGTCCATTTAGTGCAGGGGTTGCTTAGCAAAACCCTGAAGATTTGGAGGAGTTTTTCTTTCTTTTTTTAAAGATTTTTTTCTTTTTGTTTTTAAGTCATCTCTACACCCAATGTGTGGCTTGAGCTTATAACCCAGACATCAAGAGTCATATCCTCTACCGACTGAGCCAGCCAGGCACCCCTGGAGAAGCTTTCCTTTGTTCCCTTGTGATGTTGACTTAAACCAACAGAATTTCAGATAGTTGTAGAGAGAGGATTATCTCTTATCTGAACACTTTGTGCCATTCATTTGATGCTAACAAGTATGACCTTGCAAATAGATCAGAAATATTTCATTTCTTTCTTTTTTTTAATTTAAAAACTTTTTTTTTACGTTTATTTATTTTTGAGAGAGAAACACACACACAGCGCAAGCAGGTGAGGGGCAGAGAGAGGGGGAGACCCAGAATCCAAATTAGGCTCTAGCCTCTGAGCTCTCAGCACAGAGCCCGACGTGGGCTTGAACTCACGAACATGAGAGATCATGACCTGAGCTGAAGTCAGATGCTAACCAGCTGAGCCACCCAGGTGCCCCACATTTCTTTCAAGGCAGATAGCAAACAGGGTAAATTTCCCAGGTGGGAAAAGATAGAGGTGACACTATTTCAAGAGTTCCTAAACCTGGCTGATCAGCAGAATCACAATAGTTAAATGTGACTTTTTTTTTTAATATTTGTTTATTTTTGAAAGAGAGAGAGAAAGACAGACAGACAGCACATGAGTTGGGGAGGGGCAGAGAGAGAGGGAGACACAGAATCCCAAGCAAGAGCCAGGCTCCGAGCAGTCAGCACAGAGCCTGACGTGGGGCTCGAACTCAAGAACTGTGAGATCATGACCCGAGCTGAAGTTGGACACTTAACCCACTGAACCACCCGGATGCCCCTTAAATGTGATTTCTGTTCTGACCCTGTCCCTAGAAAGCAGAGTCTGTAGCAAAGAGGGGCATAGAAAAAGGAATTGCTAAAAGACTGTACTCAGACTGAGTTGAGGACCCTGAGAATACCAGGTAAAAGGGCCCAGGCTTCTTTGAATTCAGGGACACTGGCTTTGAATGCTGCTGATTAACCTGTGCATTTTAGTATATATTCTTTATAATCACCGTATATGTTTTTGTATAATTTTAATTTGCGATATATGTGCACTACTTTTACCAAAAATAATAATTTATTAAGCCTGAAAAGATTTTTTTTTTTTTTTTAAAAAGACACATTTATTCAGCGTCGTGATCAGACTATTACATTTAGCAATCAACAGCATGGGTGCAAAAAAAAAATCTACATTAAAACCCTTTGTTGGAATGCTTTACACTTTCCACAGAACAAAAACTAAAATCACCTATGTTAAACAATTAGTCACAAATACAATCCTCGAGTTGTTGTCCGTACACACGAGTATTGTCTAATAAATGTCTTCTTTGTAGCAGCTAGGCCCTGCCACCACTGTGCTTGGCTGAGTTCACAAATCTGTTGTAACCTGTAGCTTCCCTGTCACTTCTGTGGCTCTCCCCTCCTGCTAAGCTTTGTTTCCTGGCAGTAATTAAAACCTTCTGCCACTGCCATAGCTACTGCTGTTGCTGGAACCATCATAGCCGCTTTGGTTTTGTGGTTTGGCAAAGTATTGGCCTCCACCACCGTAGGGGCCAGAGCTTCTGCCTCCAGAATTTGAAGACTGACTGTTGTAATTGCCAAAATCATTATAGCTTCCGCCACCTCCAGAGTTGCTTCCATCGATACCAAATCCGTTATAGCCATCCCCACTGCCACCATCCACCATCACCTCGACTGCCACCAAAGCCACCTCACCCACTGAAGTTTCCTCCACAGCCAAAGTTGTCATTCCCACCAAGAACACCTCCACGACCACCACCAAAGTTTCCAGAACCACTTCGACCTCTTTGGCTGGAGGAAGCACTAGCCATCTCTTACTTAGATGAAACTTTCTTACTTTACGGTTGTGGCCATTCACAGTATGGTATTTTTTGAATGATGATCTTGTCTAGAGTCATGGTCATCAAATGTTACAAAAGCAAAGCCTCTCTCTTTTTGCCACTGCCTCGGTGAGTCATGATTTCAGTCACTTCAGTTTTCCCGTACTGTTCAAAATAATCTCTTAGATGATGTTCTTCAGTGTCTTCTTTAATGCCACCGACAAAAATCTTTTCCACAGTTAAGTGGGGACCAGGTGTTTGAGAAGCTTCTCTCGAGACAGCCTCTTTGGTCCTACAGCTCTTCCATCCAACCTTGTGTGGCCTTGCAGTCATGGCTGCATCTGTCTCTTCCACAGTGGCCTACGTGACAAACCCAAAGCCTCTGGAGCGCTTGGTGTTTGGGTCTGTCATTGCCACACAGTCCGTGAGCATTCCCCATTGCTCAGAATGGCTCCTCAGACTCTCATCCATTGTCTCAAGGCTCAAACCTCTGATGAAAAGCTTCCATGGCTTTTTAGGCTCTTTGGGATACTCTGACTTAGACATGACAGCGGTGTGGAGCTGGGAGCTGTGGACAGCGGAGCGGAGGGGAGACTTTAAGGATGCTTAAAGGCAGCATCCACAGGCAGAAAGCCGGAAAAGCTTTTAAAAATAGTTTTTTGTATTGTCAATGAAACAGAAAAATCCAACCTTTGCATTTTCTCTAGACAGATTTTCTGCTGAGCTGAAGAGAAAGCAGATTGAACTTTTGACCATATCCAAAACTAGAACAGAGGGAGGTAAAATAAAGCTCGGAGGGTGGGTGTAGGTGACCCTGCCAAGGTGAAAACTCAGGAGACAGTCAGGGACCAGACACTCAGAGAAGTTTCCCTCATGAGTATTCCTATACTTGTCCGTGGAGGGGTTTTTATTTCTGTTTAAGGTGCAGTTCCCTAAGCAAGCTGACTCTGTTGTTTGTATCAGTTTTAGGCAGTGAGACCCTGGCGTCACGGCAAGAAGCCACCACAGATCACACGGACTCTATGGTGAGGGCATGGGTGTGAGTATGTGGGGGCCAAGGGACCACGGGTCTCTGCACAGCTAAGAAAGTCTCTGCCATGTGCCCAGCAAACCCCAGGAAGCAGCCTTTGTTTTCCATGATAGTGGAAGAGAGCCGTGGATATGTACTCGAAAAGCATATTTTACTTGGAAGGCAATTTTGTGCTTACAGATATGAGTGAGCCTGAGTTGAAAATATGCTACTTTGAGACACATAATAGGATGAACCTGTAGAGAGAACTTTCTGGTTTTTCTGTTCTCCACTTTACCAAATTTCTCCCCTTACCCATTTACTGAGAACTGTATGATGGAAAGGTGCAGCCTGAATTAAAATCGGCTTCTCTTTGGTTCTCTCCCAAAGTAGGAAGGTAGTTGTTCAGGGTTAAGTCTTTTGAGCTTCTCTGACTTCTTCACCAGGAAGATCAGTGGTCATATTAGAATAATAGAATACTCGAGATGGAAGCCTTCCTCCAGTCCCTCCTTCAGTCATCTCTCCGGTGGCTACTGTGTTTGGACCACATTGGCTGTGTAACATAGAGCACCCGGAAGTGGGGTGATCTGTCCATCCTGTGGATTGAGTTCTTCCGGGGTGCCCACTAGAGAGCCTGCCACAAGTGGGGCACTCAATAGATGACTGAGCTAAGGGAAGGCTTGTTAGCAATCATCTAACCAACTTTCATTTTATATAAAGAGATTAGTTTATATAAAGCAAGTTTTCACCTATCAATAAAGATTTGTTATCACACTGTACTTTCCTTTTAGTTGCTACTGGAAACTTTGCAAGATGAGCTGAAGCTTTTTAATGAAACAGCCAAAAAACAGATGGAGGAGTTACAGGTGAGAGACAGATGTCACCCCGAGTCAGGATTACCATTTCCTACCACAGTAGGTGGATCTGTGGAGGACTCTTTCTTATTTACCTATTTATTTATCTTTAACAAACCACTTTTTAATGATAATGGATTTACCGAAGAGTTGCAAAGATAATACAGAGAATTCCATTCCCTTAATGTTAACACCATATATTATCGTAGTACATTTATCAACATTAAAAAACCAACATTGATGTGTTACTCTTAACTAAATCCTGAGACTTCATTTGTTTTCACAACTTTTTTTCAACCAATTTTCTCTTCTAAAGACGCAGAAATGTTCACAGCTACAGGGCTTGAGGCAATGTGCAAACCCTAGATGGCTCAAAGTAAGAGGTGGGCCTGTACAAACTGTGCTCTGGAAACTTGGTATCTCAAGGAAACCTGGAATAGGAAACCCAGATTCTTGGGTCTGGACTTCTTTGGATTGGTTGGAAGAATCATGGGATAGTACACTGGAACCTAGAGGATTTCGTGGCCCCACTTTAGATATAGGAGAGAGACCATCCCTAAAATGAGCACAGATGTACAAATTTAAGGTAGAAAATACAATGTCTGTCAGTATTCTAATGGTCTTCCTCAATGGAAGAGAAGTATCATGTCCTGAGATGGTATTGTCTCCCATGTGAATCAAAGTTTTGTGGGTGTTTGTCTTGTTTGTTTCTTTTTGAATGTCTTTCCATGCAGGCCTTAAAAGTAAAGTTGAAGATGAAAGAAGAAGAGCGGGCCCGGTTCCTAGAGCAGCAGACATTATGTAACAGTCAAGTGCATGATTTTACAACAGCCCTTGAGGAAATGGAGCAGCTATTGGAAATGTGATAAAAAGCAAGTGACCAGCTGGCTCCCTGTTGGGGTTAAACTCTCAGAGGAAGCCACTTAGGACATCTGCTTCTTAGCCATGACCTTCTAGGACTCACCATCCCCAGAATGAAAACAGTTTCTGCAGTAGGATTAAGGACAGTTGATGCCGGAATGGCGGTTCCTCCTTAAACAAGTGTTCCCAGCCTTTCAGATTGGTCGGCTCTCCTGAACCTCACATGTACGTAACTGAGGCCTACAAAGAGGGGGTGCCTGGAAGCTTGGATCAACCTTCTACGCAACAAAGCGGCAAGCCATTAGAATCAGACCAAATCAGTCATAGTCAGAGGATCCCAAAGGTAACATTCAGATGTGTAGGAAGAAAGCCTTAATTGTACAGCGGAGCACAGATGCTCCACGGGAGACATCAATGAGAAGCCATGCTAGACTTTCTAACTTGGAACACATTCTGTCTCATCCCGGTTGGGCTCTATACCTCATTGTAAATCATTGAACTTGAAGTTACTTAAGATGGCTTAATAAATGGGGGTGAAGGTATAGATAGCAATAACACCTACCTGAAACCGTACACCTTGGAGCTTTTAATCTAAATCACTTCCGTTTTTGGGGTTTGGTTTTGGTGATTTTTACGAAGTGCTACTTTTAAAATAAATATTTCTATAACTATCCGGACTACACACTGAGAAATGGAAATAACCTTTTAACTTAAGTATGTCCACTGAACACTCTTGAGCTAATCTAGTTAACACAGTCAAGACACTGATTTAACCCAGAATATTTTTCTTCTACTTAAGTGCCCTGTGGCTAGCCCTGCGGTCTTCCAGGAGCAGTAGCTTTCTGAGGGTGTGCCCTTTTAGAGCAGTGGGTGCCAGACTCCATCCACCAGGCATGTGTCACTAGCTGCCTGTGTCTTCCCTATATTCTTAAGCACGGTCATGGACTGCTGTTTGCACAGCCAGTCCTGGACCTGGCCCCGTGGATCCTTAGTCAGCTGAAGTCCGTGGCAGGCTTCCCTGCTGGCTTACTAAAGGCACAGCTATTTTCATTTCTTAGTTGATCGAGGCAGACTTTGGCTTTGGCTGTCTTCCTTTTTTTTTTTTTCAAATGTGTATTTACTTTTCTTTAATGTTAATTTCATTTTTGAGATAGAGCGTGAGTAGGGGAGGGACAGAGAGAGGGAGAGCAAGAATTGAAGCAGGCTCCAGGCTCTGAGCTGTTAGCAGAGTCCTACGCGGGGCTCGAACCCATGAACCATGAGATCATGACCTGAGTGAAGTTGAACACTTAACCAACTGAGCCGCCCATGCCTCCCAGCTATCTTCCATTTTTTTTCCTGCATCTCCCAATTTCTTCACCAAACTCCCATCTACTCTTGAGCATTGAGTCTGCCACCCAATCAAAGCAAGTAACACCCCCACCCTAACTTTCAGGGATGGCTAAATTTCTTTGCCTTCATACAAAAACATTCACACAGTTGGTTATGTCCCAAAAATTATGAAGGGGAAACCCAGTTTCATAATTCTCACCAGTGATAAGGACTGAATATTCTACCCATTTTCAAAATGTTGACAGTTTAAAAGATTGTTTATCCCAATAATTTGAAATTGGCATTTCTGGCCAAAAAAAAAAAGTTCTACTTCTTGGAAGGAGAGGAGGGGAAACTCAGCTGTGGGATCCTTACCTCCTTGTCAGCCCTCCCTAGTTAACACCTAGGAATGTAACTCAGTGGCTGTTACTCATCTTTCCCAGCACAGAAACCCCATTTACTCGTAGCTTGGGCTCCCAAGGGGCTTTCACCTCACTGTTCTTTGCACTCCCAAATGGCGTTTCTGCACTCTTGCCTTTGCCCGTTCCCTCCAACCTCTGCTCCATCTGCCTTTTGTACATGTGGAGGTGTTCTGGGTGTTTGATCTGGAGCCTGGATGAATTCATATATGTTATATTAACTCAGCAAATTGTGATCTGTACCCTCTACTTTGCTGGATGCTATAGGAAACTTTAACTCAGCATGGCATTCTTAACCTCAAAGATGCTTGTAATCTATTTGGTAAGACAACATGCTGGTGACATGTAAGTTAAATAACAAGCAGCAATACTTTACTAACAGGGTTGTGTGATAGAGTTGTGTACTCTAATAATTAACCCTGGGCTAATTTGGTGGAAGAAGGCTTGATGGAGGAGGTAGAATAAAGATTGAAGGAAGAGTAACATTTGGAGAGGCTAGCTAGGAAGTTAAGGACCTTCCAGGTTGGTGAACACGTGGAGGTCTGGGGAGAGTAGCAAGCTGGGAGCCTCACTTCCTTTCCCCACTCTTTGCTCTATGCCCTATGCATCTCTTCTGCCTGGCTGTTCCTGAGTTCCAGCCTTGTGTGGTAACCCAATCATCTAGTAAATAAAATGTTTCTCTGAGTCTGTGAGCTGCTTTAGCAAATTAAACCTGGGGAGGGGGTATCATTGGAACTTCAGGGGGAAAGAGTCATGAAATGTCCAGATGAATCCTGGAGAAATGAGTATGGGAAACTAGGCTTGTTCAGAGGGTTCAAGATGAGAGGGGATTATGTCTGACACTTAAGTGAGCACTTGTAATATGCCATCCATGGTGTTTTTACATGTTCCTCATCGTACTTCTTAGGTAGTCTTCATTACCATCACAAGGTAAACACTATTACCTCCTTTTACAGCCAGGGAAATAGGCACCGAGAAGTTAGGTTGGTTTGCCCAAGGTCAAACAGCAAGCAAATACTGGAGAAAGATTTGAGCCAGGGAATAGTGGGGGCAGGGACGTACGTGGTGTTAGTAGAAGTCATGAAGATCCTTAAATGCCAGCCTAAGAGGTGTGGATTTTTGTCATCTAGGCTAGAAGTTTCCCAACTTTCCCTAGTGTCTTAGTAATATTTATGACACCTGAAGAAATACTTAATGGTTCTATTTTAAGTAGTGAGATCCATCAACTTAGTAGGTATTTGAAAAAATAATGCACATAAATCTAAGAGAAAAATTTCATTGCTTTTTTTAGTTTATTTATTTATTTACTTAAGCAATCTCTACACCCAATGTGGGGCTTGAACTCGTGACCCGAGGAGCAAGAGTCACCTGCTCTTCCCACTGAGCCAGCCAGGCGCCCTGTGTTTCATTTTTAACTAACTATAATTACTAATGCAATCATCAGTGCAAAATGAACAAACTTTTAAGAATCTCTAAAAGCAAGGAGTTTTATTAGAGCCCAAGTAAGAACAGCTGCCCAGACATCATGCTTTTCACAGGGAAGGTGCTCCAGAGAATGAACAGTTTTTACATTGAACGGTTTTTGCGTTGTTAAATTTTTTTTGCATTTTGTAAAAGCTCAAAAGATAATAGCTTAACATACAGGTATGAATCATGAGTTTTATGAGTTCAATGAGTTTACTGTCAAGGAGCACAGAGAGTAGGAATATTGATTGATATCTTAAGAACAAGATAGTTTTCCTTTAGGGCTTCAGATGTACAATGTATGCTTGGTTGGCCATAAATCAGGCTTATATGAAGGTTTATATGAAGTTTATGTACGTGCTGATTTATAAATCTAAAATGTCCTTCCTTATGTTTCAGGCTTTTAGAAAAGCTTCTTCTCTCACCAGAACGTTAGGCACTGCTTAACTTCTCAAACCGTGGAATCAAGTTGGACACTACCACCTTCATTCCCTGTTTGACACTGAAAGGAACCTAAATGACCTAATGTTGAAACTGACCTACTTCAAGCTAGTAGTAACTATATTATCTAAGAGATGTCAAGTATCACTGTGATTCACCCCAAAGCTTAAAATATCCATGGTATCCCTCTGAGTTTGCTGCCCATG